>NC_080431.1:74046549-74689316 GCF_028018845.1 Melospiza georgiana
TCAGCACCATGGACACTGTGGGACATGGCTGGGGGTGGCACCCAGCAGGGGAAATGTTGGTATGGGACAGCCTTTGCCTTGTTACTGAAGGGAAGGAAGAGAAGGAAGGGAAGGAAGATTAGGAAGTGGTGGAAGGAAGTGGTGGAAGGGAGGAAGGAAGGAAAAGAGAGAGAGAGAAAGAAAAAGAAAGAAAGAAAAAAAGGAATGAAGGAAGTGGCGGAAGGAAGGAAGGAAGTGGCGGAAGGAAGTGGCGGAAGGAAGGAAGGGAAAGAAAGAAAGAAAAGAAAGAAAGAAAAGAAAGAAAGAGAGAGAAAGAAAGAAAGAAAGAAAGAAAGAAAGAAAGAAAGAAAGAAAGAAAGAAAGAAAGAAAGAAAGAAAGAAAGAAAGAAAGAAAGAAAGAAAGAAAGAAAGAAAGAAAGAAAGAAAGGAAGAAAGGAAGAAAGGAAGAAAGGAAGAAAGAAAGAAAGAAAGAAAGAAAGAAAGAAAGAAAGAAAGAAAGAAAGAAAGAAAGAAAGAAAGAAAGAAAGAAAGAAAGAAAGAAAGAAAGAAAGAAAGAAAGAAAGAAAGAAAGAAAGAAAGAAAGAAAGAAAGAAAAAGAAAGAAAGAAAGAAAGAAAGAGAAAGAAAGAAAGAAATCTTCACTCTCCAGCTTTTGCTGTATTTTCAGGCTAGATTTATTGCTTTTCTCCCACTTTCTCAATTCTGATCTGTTCTGAGCCTACACTTTCTATTGTTTAGTTAGAGCAGCACAGAGAAGCAAAGTGGTTTTCTCATCCTGAACTCTGCTGAAAACACAGGATCATGTCCCATCTGCTTTTTTCCATGCCCAGCACCCTCCTCCTCTATTTTTATGGGCCAGCAATTTCAGTGACCTTTTCAGTTTTCCTTGTCTGACTACTTTAGAATTACAATTTTTGCCTCTGGTAAGCTGGTCTTTATGCTCTGAGGAGCTGGACATTCTAGAGGTAAATTCTTCTCTCTGTGGAAAACAAGAACCACTGTGGGGGTATGAGCTGTATCATGCCTTTTTCCGCCAGGAACTTTAATAAGGCAGCTAAGCCAAAAGAAAGGGATATCAAAACATATTTGGAGCAGAAAAAAAAATTATGTTCTTGAAGAGGTGCCTTGCACACACTGCCTTTTACAGTAGGAACCAACAAGACTTATGACTCACCAGACCACATGAATCATTCCAAACAGCACCTGTTAAGCCTAGAACCATAGGCAAAGACTTCTGTTTTAATCCAAACTGTACAGAAATTTTGATACAAGATCAGCTTCCCATGTGATTGTAGCTTTTATAAATGATGCCAGATTTGCAAATTTTGAGACTGAGATAATTTCACTGAATGACATTTTAAGAGTCATTTCCCCTCAATTCATCAGAATTCCTCAAAACTACTTTAATGAATAAAACTAGTTTAAGAAGTAAATGACACCTTGTGAAAAGGATGCATGGACTTACTGGAGCCTTAAGGGACAAGAGAATTATTTTATTCAGATCTCTAAATAGCTACCAGCTTGTTCAAGTGCCCACCTGAACTGGAGGTGATTCAGCAACTGCAAGGTGATCAATGGAATTTTGTCATATTACTAAAGGGTAAAGTCAAGATGTACCTTTTGCATATTGAACCAACTGGTATTACCTGTGAAAAATACCTGTTGGAGTACTATACTAGCTAATAACACAAGCCAGTGTCTATCAGCTCATTTAAAAATAAATATAAATAATATTTTTCATCCATTTTATACATGAAGCATCCATCAAATACAATTGTTAGTAAGAGCATCCATTATTGTTAAAATGGAGAGCTCATAATTAGCTCTTAAATTCAAATCTAGTTGCTACTTTTAAATTTTTTCTCCTTCTGTGTGGTCACTCAAAACCCCTTATGTTCCTGCCACCACCTAATTTCATGCATCTCACTACAGTGTGATCTTTTCAAGCATTCCTTCTCCTTTGCAGTTCCTGCTCTCTTTCTACTCTGAATTGGTAAAATATCAAACTGTCCCTCCTCCCTCCTACAGCTTTTATTCACACACGACTGTTACTTCCATTCACTTTCCTGCCTTTCTGAAATATCCCTCTTTCTCTCTAATTCTGTTTTCAGCATTTGTATTTTCTTGTCTCTTGCTCTCATCCTTAGTCATTTAGACATACCCCTTTTGGTAGCATTTATTCCATATACCTTGGTGTCCATATACATCTAAAAAGGTATTTTTTCTTATTCAGTAACTGTCTCCTAAATTAACTTTCATATTTGCAAGCACAAGTGAATGGATATAACTAAGGTGGCTTTGTTCAGTTTTACTCATAATGCCACAGGGGTTTTGCTTCACATTTGAATTTCAAAGGATAGTATAAGCAGAAATAATGATTGGAACACTCTTGCTTCTGAAATGAGGTAAAGGTTTTCATTTTAACAAGCTCCTTATACCTCAAAGATGATAAGAACTTAATTTCAGCTGAAGTCAACAAGAAATAGGTACTCGGGAACTAAAATAAAAAGGCAAAACAATTTTAGTGGCTGCCTAGAGACAGAAGCGACCTTGAGCACTGAGTTAGAGATTAATTCAAAAATTGAAATCCTTGCCTTGAGGTGTTTGATCAATCCTTGCTTGATAGGTGTTTTCATATTTCCACATGCAGAGAATGGCTCT
Organism: Melospiza georgiana; assembly: GCF_028018845.1. Classification (NCBI taxonomy): domain Eukaryota; kingdom Metazoa; phylum Chordata; class Aves; order Passeriformes; family Passerellidae; genus Melospiza; species Melospiza georgiana. The sequence continues at coordinate 74,049,210 of NC_080431.1, forward strand.
GAGGCTGTGAGAGGCGAGATGGCCATTGGCTTGTGCCATGGCAAATCCATACTGAACTCAACCCAGTGACCACGAGGCAACGTGTCAATGGCTGAAGGGTAGACTGTCTTACTGGAATGATGTAGGTAAATGTTCAGTGCTCATGTTTCATACTAAAACTCCCTGAATCACATTCATAATTTATTTGTGGTTCTACAGATGAAGATTATGACACAGACACTTTGAATAGACAAAGCTTCATACTCTCATATAGACCATGTTTTTTATAACCAGTGGAAAGGAAATAGCTCTTGTATTCTCTGAGTGATTTTGCTCCCATTCTGATGGCTTGCTTTTTCAGATTCAGGGTATATCTAACTTGTTTATTAAAAAAGATCTCAAGAATCTCCTCGCACAAACTATTGCAGATAACCCTTCAATACCCTATTTAATGGATGGCCAATTTCTATTACTTTGCAGCTTGTGTCATATGATAATTTTTTTAATCACTTCGAAACTGACTGAGCAGAATGATTCCTGAAGACTAGTTAGTTTGAGCACAAGGCAAAGGTCCAGCCTGGGGCAAAGCTCTGTATGAATAAAGCTCAGGGATTTTAGCCATTGTGTCCAGCAGTAGCAGCTTGGTTTTCACTTTTTCACTGTTAGCCTGGCAGTGCAGAAACACTGAGGGGTGAAAACCTCATTAAAAATCTTCAGTGTATTAGATGTGATATAATTCTGCTTGACAGTGTTACTTCAAAATTTGGCAAGTCAGAATGCTTGAACTGAATGTGCACTCCTCCTTAAACTATAAGGAGCTGAAGAGTCAGCAGTCTGGCATGAGACCATTTTTACTCACTGAGGCAATAGCAAAATGAAGATTTTAGAGGCAAGTGACGATTTAATCACAACAGAAATATAGAGTCTCTACTCTAGGCCAATTTACTAGCTGTATATGACACAGAACTGACAGGTCTGATAGCCAACACCCTTGGGGAAAAAAATATACCTTATTTAAAAGAATTGTTGGTATAATTTATTAGCTTCTGATCACATGCTTGAAATGTGAGAGTTAAGTTAGGAAACAGTTACTGCATCAAGACAATTCCACTGTATGTTACAGATTGCAGAAAGATGTGGGTGAGGAGTTGTGGTGATGAGACAGAAATCCAGCTGGAAGACAAATTCCTAAATTAATGAGATGAAATTATGCAGCAGTATATGCAGCGTTCCTGAATATCCTGAATATTCCTTTCCCCCTAGAATCTCTATTAAGGTTGTATTTTTGAGTAATCTATTTTATTTTGAAGTCCCAAAGTCTACGAGCTTCTCTGGCAATACAACCACTTGCTCTGATCACAAAATAAATGCCTCATATTTTGAGACTGGGTATGTCTAAGTTCCACTTCCAGCCATCAGATTAGATATATTTACCAACAACACTTAAAAACAGTTTGCTACCAGCTCACCTCCCCAAGATTCACTATTTCCAGATGGAAGTGTTAACACGGACATGGTTCATACTACATTGAAATGAATTTTTACTATCAAGGGGGATGCTAGGGTTTTTCTTCCATGAGTTCTAAACTTCACAGTCTCACGGAAAAAGAGACTTTGTTCCAGTGTTTGCACCCAGCTTCTCTTCACCAGGTTCCCAGCTGCCTTCTGTACCTTTAAATCTCTCTTCTTGTGCAGGGAAGTTGCATCGGTGTCTCAGTTTTGTGAAATGTTTTTGGCTCATCATGATGACAGTGAGTACTGAACATATGTCTGCATGCATTGTGAGGGGTGAAACTGAGTTTATCTGGAAAAGGCAGAGCACTGTGCACCCAGATGATCCCATATAGACATAAACCCACATCCCCAAATCCCAGAATTCCCAGAGTTGTCAGCAATATCTGAACTTATATTAAACAGCTGTTTTACCCTGGATCTTTCCATTAGATCTCACCCTGACAACATCTTTGCTTTTTTCTGCTTTTCTCTATGTTTTTGGGAGGCTTATGACATACTACTCCATGAAGATGTTGATAGGTAGATTACAGGGGCTGCAAGTTTGCAGTAAAATGACATTTATGACTTCTTCTCTGTGACTAATGCCCTTTCAGGAGGAAAATGATATTTGGCAATTTATTCTTGAAAAATTCATCAGGATTGGTACTCCTTCTTCTGCTGTTTTCTAAGTATCTGCAAATATTTTGACTGTTTGTCCCAGAAATTTTCCCTGATAACTGGGCAACATATAACCCCAAATATTCCTCCAGTTCTTGAATAAAATTATGAATGGCCTGAATTGAATGGCTCCTGAAGTATATGAGAATCAACTTCATCTGATTACAACATCTAACTCATCTAAGCTCTAATTTGATTTTGCCTAAGTCCACTTCAAAGACTTTTCTGTTTCTTCATAACTGCCCTAAATGGATAATTGTGGATCCATCTCTTTTTAAAGAAAGAACAACAAAAAAAAATCACTAAAGGTTTGAACTCTCACTTTTAAACAACCTTTTTTCCAACTCTTTGGGAAATTAATTTCTTGTTGGCTTTCTATTTTTATCAAACATAATATTTTCTTGATGCCTTTCCTAATTTTTGAAAGTACAGCTCATTTTACATTTTGCCCTTCTGAATTTCCCCCTGGATTTTACCTAACATTTATAAATTTTTAAGACTTGGGCTGTTATTACCACAGTGACTAATTCAGCTTTCACTTTTTCAATGTTGATTACTTGAGTTTCACAACTGTGACAGCATAGCAAACTAGTTTTGAAGTTCATGTTACTTCCTAATTTCCTTTCAGCACAAATTCATAAAAATTGCTTCTACACTATATAATTACTCAAGGGCAAGTTGTCTTTCTCCTTAGAAATATTTAGTGGACTAATCTGTTTCATTCTCCCATTTTTTGGCTATTTTTCTTGACTGGTGAGAATAAAACCTAGAATTATCTGACTTATACTTATTTTCTATATTCTCCGCCAAAACCGGATTAATGAATGCTTGGTCACTTTGGATGGGATTTATTTCAGTAAAGTGAAGTTATACTAAATTCTCTATAAGATATGAAAAGAAATAGAAATTTTTACAGCAAAATGGTCATCTGACTCAGGTAAAATGTGTTCTTTAGGGCAAGGTAAGTTATGGCTATACCTTTCTGTTAGCTACAGAGGGGGCCTGAAGGGTTATATACTCTGTGCTTCCCAACATGAGCAAAGCCTGAATTCAGATCAATCCACTAAATATTTCTAAGGAGCTTAATCTACTTGTCCTTCTAGCTGGTGTGATCCCATTAACATGTGACAATGCCTGTGCTCTCAGCTCCTTTCCTCTCCAGAGGTTTTCTTTTTACAGATCTGTCACCTAAAGATATCCCCTACAATCAAGTATTGATCCTTTGGATCTATTTAGCAACACATTCTTGCTCGATTTTCAATCACATTGTACTTTAAAAGAATCCAGTCAGGTGCACTGATTTGCCCATTTAAATCACTGCCCTGATTATATACAATATGTAAATCAATGCTCTGATTGTACACCAAGCAGTGCTCTATACATTACTACAAAGCAAGTTTACACAGTTAACATACTGACTAAGTAGGATTAATGCTAAAAACACTACAGAAATCTATAGAAAATTGCAGCTAAAGGCCACAGAAACCGATGGACTGTCCCCTGCCTGAGGACAGTCATGCAGCATTCACACCACCACGGGGAAGAAAGCATCCTAAGGATATGGTCAGTGCCTCTGCAAACAATTCCTGCAGGGCAAAGGGAATATCTGTTACAGTCCTGACACTATTACACAAAAGGGACAAAAAGGCTGATCAAAGAAGAAAATATACCAGGCTCTATAGAGATGTTTCAAACATTTTCTTAGACAGCTGTGTTTTGGAAAAAAGAAAATCTGAGAAAGAAAACCAAATGGTATTTGCCATTTATCATAGTTTTGTAACTAGGTAACAAAATGCACTATTTACCCTGAGCAGTTTTTCTGCTTTTACCAGGAACAAAATAACCATTTTAAATTAGAAAGCTGAAAGCTTCTCTGTACCAAAGGAGGGAAGTCAGTCTGAAGGTCAAATATAACTGCAGCAAATACAGACCACAAATATTTCCTGTAAGTAAGCACAGAGTTCTTACATTCTATCCTGCTCTATATGGACATTTTTGGAGTAGAAATTGAAGAAGGCTCTGTTTTTTCAAATGCATATTTTATTTTTGGCTACAGGTGTGAGTGAGAAGGTGGGTAGGAGTTGTGTGGGAGGAACCAAGTACAAAGAAATGTTTAAACTGTTCATAAAGAATAGCAAATGTTTCACCAAAAAACAACAGCAGGACGATGCACAGACACAAGATGAAATCTGATTAAGATAAGATCCCTCTGCAAGAAAGAACCTTGTATAAAACAGTAGAGACAATAGTGAAGTGAGATGCTCAAATACTGGTGCTGCAAACTAGGTTTATACAGTGCCACATACCAGTGACAGAAAACCCCACAGAGTATCTGCACCAGCCCCTTCCCAACCCGTAGTTGTTTAATTCTCAGAAAGCAGCATGGGAAAAAAAATAGTGTCTTTCCCCATATAGGTGCACATCCTGATACTACACCAGATCAACAGGAAAATCACACAGAATGCTTTGGTTAACTTCATTCACCTGATTCAGGTTAGATGAGAGGGGAAATGGAAGTATTATGAGTAGTAGTACTATGTATGTCTTTGCAATGCAGCCTGTTCTTTTTCTACTCCTTCCTGCTGCTGTTGAGCAATGACCCATCAGAAAAGTTGTTTTATTCCCTTAAAGTAACCTGTGGATGCATTGCCTGGGAGCAGTCATCTTGCCCCAGAGCAAGCAGTCTACTTTTCATCTTGATTCTACTTTCAGGCTCCAAGTCACGCTGCATCCAGCCGTTGTGAACATGAAGCATTTCTACAGGAGAATGAAATAAAACTTATACTGCCTTTATGGTTCAGGATTTTATGTTACTTTTATTTGTGACTAAGGAAGCATGATAGCTGAAAAAGTAAATATATATCAAAGGGACAAACTGACATGAAATGTGAGATGCAGTTTAAGACACCTAAATATAGACATGAATGCATGTGGTGCTTAAGCTTAAAAGTCAATAGAGGTACTATAGCTTAGGGAGAAATTCAGCCTGCTCTATACAGCTCACAGTTGGCCACCTGAATGTCCTCTCACTTCCCTTGACATTAATGGCAACCAGACACCCAGCAAACATGAAGATGTCTATTTGTAAGAATCTTAATCTGAGGTTTAACCTTGCACAAAGACGTAAAATTCAGTAACTTCCAAAGTTAAGATGCAAATGCAAATACTTGCTGTTAATTCCTTATGCGTATTATTTCACAGTAATTCTCCCATTTGTACACTTGATGCAGCCTTACAGAAAATGATGAAACTGTTTGAAACAAAATGTCATCACAGGAATTCAAGGAGCAATATGCACTAACTATTTCTGTGAAACTGTAAATATGTATTTTGCTGCTGAACTTGCATGTGTAAACTAATTGCCTCTGTTTTAGGTCCTGTACCTATTGAAAGAACTGCCCACTGGGCACTGAAAATGCTTGGAAGCATTCAGGCTAGAACACCTAAAAGAAAGACTTATGTTTTATCAAGGCTTTAATTTGAGATTGTAATCCAAAAAAATCACAACAATGTGGCAATTTTTCTTTGAAAACGACTGTATTGCTTCTCCTGCCTCGCCAGGACTTTCCCCTAAAAATTGCAATGTATTCACTATGTACATACTTCCAAAAATTATAGGACTTTCTGTCAGGGTATATGCACAATGGGTGGCCATTTTATGCACGTGGCTCATGGAAAAAAATTGTTCTAATGCAGGTGGTTTTGACTAACCAGCAGTGGATTCCCATTGTTGTTTTAATAGGAAAAATATCCCTTAGCTTTGGGAGTGGAACTTAAACCTGCAAGAATAGCATCAAGGAACATTACATTTTATTTTTATTGAAGACTGCATTCTCATAACAGATGGAGAACTTGGGGTTAGATCTGATTTCAAGCAGCATCTAAACCTGGCCCAGACTCCTAAAATGATTTTAAACAAATCATTTAACACGCTGGCACCTCATTTCTGCTGCTCTACAATGGAAATGATTTTTCCATGGATATTCTGAACTGTTTCCTTTGGCCTATAAGCATCTGAGATGAAAATTAATCTGAGTGTGGACATGTACTAAATCAAGCATTAATGTCAATTAGAATTCAAAAAAGCTACTTGATAATAGTTATGATATACTTAGTTTGAGGAAAATACTACAGGGGAGGATATTGTCTAGTACAGTGATGAATTTACATTGGTGATGTGTGTGTGTTACTTCATTTTAAAGACATTCAGAAATGAGAAAAAAATTAGTTGGGTGGTGACGCTAATGAGTATAATGAATTGTAATCCTTAATTTTATTTTAGGAAAACACTATAAGGGAGGAACCCCAGTCTTCTCATGAGCATACCACAGAAATTAATTTTTGGGCTATTTGAAACGTTTTACTGTCCAACACAGATGATTTTCCATGATTCTTCAATTGACCTTCAAGGTTCAGATAGGATTCATTTGTTTTCTCTGAAAAGGAGCATTGGGAATATCAGCCTCTTTCAGAGACAATTTGCAAGCATTTCCAATTAAATGAAAACAGGAAAAACCTGTTATCCCCTATTTTCTTGAAGTTTCAGCCGAAGGCAGATCGCTGCCATTACTGATCCTGGGCCGCCACCTGGTGGCATTTGGGAAAAATAAATTCAAATTTCACTCGTCTATGGGGCCAAGGCTGCAGCACCGTCCTCCCCAGTGCTCCCGGAGGGCTGCAGGGTCGGATCCCTCCCTCTCACATCCCGACAGTCAGGCAGAAGGAGAGGCAGAGATTATGGGATTTGTCCAAGCCTTGTAGGCTGACTCTGGGACGATGTACACACCCCCAGTGTGTCTCTCCAAGGCAATGCTTATAAAGGAAAAGCCTTGCTGGGTCTCACTGGTGGATTTGCAGTCTGTTTTAGGTACATTTTTGTAGGTACATTCCCGAAGGTGAGAATACACAGCTCTCAACCAGTCAACATTGCCATACTCACAGCATAGGCATGAATTTGGAAAGAGCCCGTGATCCTCACTGTCCTGGGAGCCTGAGGCTTAGGAAAATGAAGCAGCCTGCCTATGGTCACGCAGAAGGACACCAGCTAAATTGATTAAATTGAATGAATTGAATCACAGAACCAGCTGGGTTGGAAATGGTCACCTTTAAAGGTCACCAAGTCCACCTCCCCTGCAATGGGCAGGGACAACGATGAAAGGAGTAGCATTCTGGAAGATAATAAATATTACAGGGATTGGCCAAAAAGCAGGTCACATCAAATTGTAAGGGTGGCAAAATATCACAATAGAAGAACTCTTGTGGCTTCACTGTAATTTTGCAATACCAATCTCATAAGAAATTAAATTCAGATCTCTAAATCACTTACTGTGCTTCCTGTCTGTAAGAAATTTAACCAATCTTCATCTGATTACAAATAGCAGCTTTGAGGGGACTATTTGTTCTTGCTAATCAGATTTGTCATGTTTTGAGAAACAAACGGGAAAAGTATTTCTGTAGGGAAATAGTTGTTTCTGAGGGATGAGACAAGAAAGAACAAACATAGAAAAACAGACATTTTTTCTGCAGTTCTTATAAAACCAAGGTGCCTGGGACCCTTCCCTAGAAAATGGTACAAGATTAATGAGCCCTGTGCATGAAACCGTTTTTTTCTGAATATGGCAAAATGGATCCATAATAGTTATTTGTGATTAAATAAATAACAAGGGCCTGACTGGATGATTGCCTGGGGATATGTACAGAGTCTAATTTAGTAATAATTTCCATCCCTCTCTGCTCAATGAACAAATAAACAACTCTTGCATGACAAGTAAATGCTGATGCAACACTAGTAACATTAATTAGAACCTTATGGAAAATGCCACTACAAAACAGAAAAAAATAGAGTTAAAAATTTTACTGTGGCTGTAACATACAGTTGTAAATATAAATCCTGCTTAAAAAGAAAAGAAAATGGACTTTTAAATTTGTATTTGAACTTCTGGATTTTTGAATACAATGTACTGTGAAAGGCTTTGATCCCATTAGTCTCTGTTAGTCAGCCCTATTTTGCTGCATCTAACCAAAGAAAAATAAATTGCATAATTGTCCTGAAGAGACTTCTGTTTCTATTATTTGGGTTTCTTGTCAGTGCTCTTCCTGACACAGGCCTTTTACTTCTTTATCTCTTCATAAGGATAACTTTATAGGAATCTACTTGGATTTTCTTGCAATTCCCTAGAAACTTTCCACTTGGACAGCTCTTTAAAGCACTCTTGGGAGGAAAGGGTTAAAAGCAGCAGAGTGCAGAGGAGGATGTGAGATTCCAAGAGACCTTGCAGGTGGGAATGCTGAGCATGAGGCCTGGAGAATACCAGTGTGGGAATACACCCCTTAGATTATGCTCACTGCTGTCTGTCCTCTCTGTTTTGAGAAACAGGATTTCTGTTTAGAGATAATGTAGGTGTCTGAGGGACTTGGAGGCACTCTCAGGGACCTGCCTGAGCTCCCTGCTTTGGGAGAGAGAAGATCAGAGCTCAGAGATCACAAAAGGCACAGAGCTCACAGCATGGTGGCAAGCTCCATGTGTGTGGGCCCTCAATAAGTGGGTGCAAAGAACAGCCCTGCCAGCCCTCAGGGTGGGCTCAGCCTGATGGTTCCTGTGCTCCCACTCCTGTGTCTGCCCAGGTGCTGCTTTGGGATCCCCTGGTTAGTGACGTAATGAAATAAATTTACTGTTTTGCATTTCAGATGTAGTCTTGTGGTGCTATGCCTGCCTGCCTGTGGGGACTCCCAACAGGACCAAAACACCCTTTACTTGCTCTTGCTCATTTTTTCTTACACTTTTAAGGAACAGGTCTAGATAAAATACACTGTTGTGATCCTCACGATGTCAGGTTACTGCCTCCCTTTGGTGATAACTTATCCAGATTTTCTATATATAGCAAAACACCTCCAGCCACCTCTTTACAACTTTTTACTTGAAAGGTAAAAAACTTTGAAAGGTGTAAGGCAAATTCACTTTTCGTAGAATAGGCCAAGACAATCCAAAGCAATGTAGGAAAACCATATCCAGCTTTCTTATGAATTTAAACATTGACCAGGAAAGTGTTGAATGAACACATTACAAACCATCCAGGCTGAAGCCATCTTCCATTCTCAACTCTAACTAAATTACAGCCAGGGATGCAGGATTCACAGGGAAAGAAGGCACAACAGTGGGAAGCAGTGTGATACCACAGCCTAGTGCATCCACCATTTATCTGGGGTAAATAATTCCTGCATTTCAGCTCTTTGCCTTAAGGCTATTGTTGTGTTTCACATGAAACAGTCACATCTGCATCAATTTGGGATAGTTTTTTTTTTTCTCCTGTAAGGAATGTGAATAATGTCAATGGATATTTAACTACATTTTCAAGGCTTTCATTGTTATTCAAATTTCTTTATATTCAGATTATTTCAGTCAGATGTTCAATTACTTGACAGAGCCTAAAACACAAATGTTCTGGTTTTAAAATGTGTGATATCAATATATTCATGAATGAAAAATTAAAAATATGTTTTTGAGTCTAAGTATGCAAAATATAACCTCAGGCTAAAAAGTATTTAATCCAATAAAACTTGAAAAGAATTTCAGAGGGATCATCAAATTCATCAGAGGCAGAGAGATAATGAACATAACCTAATTCCTCTCCTTGTTGAAGTGAGCTATTTCCTAAGCACTTGAGTGCACACTAGATGGCAGCCTGAGCATAGATTATTTCATCCTACTGCTTTTTCTCCTCCAAGAAAAGGTGAAATTGAGAAATATCCTTGGACTCAGGTGTGTGTTTTGGGAAAACTGGAACTGGATGATGGGCCAAAATATGGGATGCTTAGGTCTGCAATGTTCTTAGGTCCTTCCTGAGGTGTCACTGTAGTGTAGGTAGCATTAAGTAGAGAAAAGTCTCATTCCCTGCTAAATGCAAGTAACAGCAGTAACAAATGCTCTAAAACCCAAATGCAAAATAACCAAAATATTCAGGAATAAACTGTTTGCAGCTCAGATTTCACAACATGGAAACGAGAAAAATTTCTTTGTGTGCCCCTTGCAGCACAGCCAAAGAACAAGATGCAGAAGCTGGTGAGGCCAGCCCAAGAGAACACTTACAGACAAGATCTGATCTCCCCGCTGCAGCTCTCCGCTGAGATCCGCTGGCCCACCTGCGAGGATGAAAGACACGAAAATGCCTTCCCCGTCTTCACCTCCCACAATGTTGAAACCAAGTCCTGTGGAGCCCTTGTGCAGGATGATTTTTCGAGGCTCTCTGTACAGAAACAAAATCACAATGTTTAGGCACTCTTACTGCATATGCATTTTTCATAGCTTCTTAAGCATACTATATTTTGCCTAAGACACAATGGCCTGCTATTGTCTAAAGAAACCACATAACAGATGACCAAGCTGTTAACAGGTGAACAGGTAAGGTAGGAATCAACCAGCATTAATTTTTTTCCCTCATGGTTGAATTGAAACATCCCTATTAATTTCACCCCATCGGAGTCATCTTCACTATATTAAGTGACAAATTTATTAAAAGGAAAAACAAAACACTGAATGTATGTAATAATCTAATTTACAGCAATGTTATATATCCAGATATCCAATCTTTATATAGAACTTTTTTATTTTAAATTCTAGTCTTGCTTTTGCAACAAATGAACAAAGAAAAAACTTACAACTCCAAGAAAAGCAATGGCAGCTGTGATCCTGACAGATTTGGAGCAAATAACATTTACATGAGCGAGCTAATTCAGCAGAATATCATTAAAAACTTTGGTTTGACACTATCAGGATCTTGCATTTTTAAGTCACATTGCAGCTTTATCACTGAACCAGCCCAAGGGGTACCTGCTTTTTCCATGCTTTTAAAAAACTATTAATTATGATGGAAATCAATAAATAATAACAGGTATATCTCACACAGCTCTTTTCATCTGTAAATTGAAAATGTGACCCAGAGGATGTAAACATAACATGCAATTTACTGATGGGAATACTTATTTCCAGAAATAGATAACTTTCCTAAGCAATCAAGGTAGCATCCTTGAGAGAGGGTCCCAAATATTTTTGTTCCCAGTCTCTACATACGAGGCCTCAGAGCTGGCTCTCCCTTGGATACACAAGCACACACAACCACATATACATACACACACTCCATGTTTATTGGTACTTACCCCATTTCAAATCCCACTAAAATTTAATTTTCAGAAAAAGTGTAAATGCTGTTCAATTATGATGTATAAATTTTAAGCCCAGCCCTGCAAGTCTTCCAAACATACATATAGGTATCTGTGACTCCTCCCAGAGAAATAAGATGCTCTACTCATTCTTTAAGTTTACAAAAAAAATCTGCCAGCAACAAAATCACACATTCTACAGAATGCTTCTTGTATAAAAGATTCAATATTTCCTCCATATTATAGCATCGTTCTGCATCACACAAATGGATCTTTCATTTCCGTTTTGTTTTTAAAGAACAGAGAAAAAAGGAAGAGAAGTGATTAAATTGAGCGATGCCTTATTTGATACAAGTTTAATCTTATGGACACATGGAGACTTTATCTTGACATGATACTTCTGAAATCACAGGCAGTTGTTAATCTTTGCCCAGTGCTAAAATTCAAATGATATCCCCAGCTTGATTATGATGTTAAAGTAACATCTCAGTTTTCCGAAACAGAAGTGTCATATATTTGAAAGAGAAGACTAAAGCAACATATTAGTCCTACTCCATATGGTCCTTCATCCCTTGACTTTCATAATGTTGTAAAGTCAGAAAACAGTTAAAAATACAGCTGTGAGCAAAAGATATATTGTATTGAATTTGTGTATTTTTGAAGTATTTTTAAGAATTAGAAAATAAAGGCAGAGGGTTTTGGTTTTTTTTTGCATCACTGCTGTTGATTTGCCTTGTAGCAACTCCTTTAACACCTTGCTAAATATGTGCAGAGTAGACATAATGCAATCCAGAATCTAAGAAGTCTAAACAGGTTTTTAATTAGAAGTGTGGCCTGGGGGTTGGAGCAGAACTAGGACAGTGAGCTGAAAGCATTATTTCTCTTCTCCGTTTAGCCCATGCACTGCTGAGCGTTCTTGGCAACTCATTTGTTCTCCCAGCTTCAGTTTCCTCATCCACAAAATGATACAGTGACACTTGTCATCTTCAAGCCCTACTCATCAGAAATACTTTGCAAGAGTTGAGCAGCTGCCATTTATTATTTACCAGAATATTGAGGAAAAAGAGGCAGCAAAGTCAAACCAATATATTTGCATGCTCTGCTGGTGAGAAATCAGAAGAGATCTTGTTCAAAATAAAAATGAGTACTTTCACATATGACAGGCAGCTTGGATCAAATTAGTTGAAAGCCAGAGCCATTGACAAAACTAGGTCAATACAACTGGGTATCTACTGAATAGTAAGCTGTGCAGCTCAACAAAATGTTGGCCCAGTTATTAATCCCTGTCTCTGATCAAGTCAGCAGATTTATGCCTAAAGTGCTGCCAGTGCTGTTTTATAATGTTGGCCTTTTGACAGCAAAATTCACATTCTGCTCTTGGATGATTATGTTCAGAGGAAGTTCAGACAATAAGGGGAAAATGTCAGAAGCTGTGATTAGAATGCAATGGGTTTCTGCCCCTGCTCTTTTACCTAATCAGATCATTTTGATCATGACTCAGATTTGGCTGAATATAGGCTGACCATCCTTAGCATGTCTTTGTTTTTCTTTCATGTCTGAGTACCCTGCAGAATCTGAAATGTGGACTCAAGAACACCTAAGTGCTGTTGTCATTATAAAAATAACCTTTAGCCCTTACTGTACTACAAAAGCTATAGGAAGTAGAATGTACATGCCGATTCACCTTAATATAATAAATATGCTTTAAAAATATGCATTTGCATAGTGTACTTAGAATGACAACAAAGAAAAGGCCAAATGATGGTAAAAATGTTGATATAAAATTTATGAAGTAGGACAAGTATTTATTAAGGAAACCAACTACAATACTAGCCACTGCCCAAGTGATCTTTTAAAAGTGATGCAACAGTTAGTTACCTGCCAATGCTTTATCAAGACTCACTGAAATGTCTAAGCTGAAGATGAGGATGTTACATATTTTCTCACCTGGTATAAAAGTTACAGTCAACCCTTAATGATATTTAAGGGGGTCTAAGAACAGCTGTTCCAATTTTTCTTGAATATGTGGGAAACAACAATAGGAAAAATTCCTGTGCCTCTGTGAAAAATCATTATTAATGTAGTTCCAGTACACATGAGAGAACTCAAGATAAAAAGCAGATAAATGCTGTAAAGGAGGTGATGGAATCAAACACTTAAAGATGACATGATGGTGGGAGAGTTGGGAACTGAAAGAAAAGTAACTCAAACGTGAATGATGCTTGCTTGTAGTTAATGCACTCAGAATGTCTACCTGCCTGCAGAAAACAGCAACTAAGGCAGAACTTATTTTAAGATGGGGGTGGTTGGGCACTGAACAGGCTTCCCAGGGAAGTGGTCACAGCACCAAGCCTGACAGAGCTCAAGGAGCATTTGGACAACGATCTCAGGCACATGGTGTGACTCTTGGGATGTCCTCTGCAGGGCCAGGATCTGGATTCACTGATCCTTCTGGGTCCCTTCCAGCTCAGCTTGTTCTGTGAAGATGTTTTATTTGGATACAATAGATGGCACTCTATAGCCACCCTGGAAAAGGGAGCAGTCTGACATACAGTGTTTCTGAAATTCATGTTTCAGGCTCCAGCTTTAACTATTTATCCCATTTACAATTTCTTCTGTGATAAATACAGCTGAAGTTAACTTTGTAGGTGCTAACAAAGCATACTAGCACTTTAATTTGGTGTGTGCATGTTTTATACCCTCCTGCAGCTCTGTACCACATACAAACAGAGCAGAGCAGCAGGGGAAATCAAGCAAAAATTAGAAAGGAGTATGAGATGAAAACATTCCTGGACTGACAGAAGACAGCAGAAGGGAGGGGAAAAAAAAGAGAAGGGAAAAAAGGAAAGAAAAAAGGAAAGAAGAGAGAAATCAGAATAAAGGGAAGCAGTGCCTCTGTAAAGGAGATCAGGGAAGGAAATAAAAAGGTAGGGAAAGAAGAAAGGAAGATTTACATTAATAGATCCAGGAGTAAAGCAGCAAATAAAGTCCTGCAATCCACACAAATTTACAGGCTGAGAAATCAATGGCACAATCAATTTGGATGGACTTGGTTACTTGCTTAGGGGAATGCATCAGATCAGATTCTGTAAATCACATTATAAACTGCAGGCCTGATGTAAGAGCAAAGGATTACGAAATTAATATTTGAAAACAATAAGTAGCAACAAAATGTCAACACTTAAGAAAATGTCTTCTGTCATAAAAATGCAGTGACCAAAACCAAATCATAGTGCAGCATTTCTCTCCTTAGCAGGTTTGTTTGGTTTATGCATGTTTAATTTGATCACTACCTTAAAAACAGCAAGTGCTTTTTATTTACTACATTTGTACCGAATATTTGGTTTGATCAGTTTACTTTTAACAAACAGAAAATGACAAGAGAAAAAAATGTGACTATTACTATCATTCTTCTATAGAGTGGAATCCATAGTAATTATAGATCTAATTTAAGAGATTAAAACTGGACTGATAAATGATGGGGAAGGGCTTTCTAAAAACAAGTAATTCTTATAATAATTAAATGAAAGAAAATCCATGATTAAATTGATTTTGTTGTGCTGCTGGCAACATTAAAGAAAAGAGTCAGTTTTAGTATTCATCTCAATTGACACGGCTCTGTCTTTCTGTTTCTTTTGTACCATCTATAAAATTGAAGTGCTGACACGTTTTGTGCTTTTTGAAATACCTACAGAAATTTTAAGCAACACTGGGTGCTTTCAAACATCAGACCCTAGGGATTTCTTCAGTTTTATACAATCGATGAGGTGTCTCAAATCTGCAGAGGCTTTAGAAATATGGCTTTGATCTTGATTTGGCTGCAGTTTTTTTGTTGTTATGGCTTCTAAAAACTTTTTTCTTTTTGTTGTTATTGTTGGTTTTTTGCCTTTCCTCCTTCCCCCAAACTGCCATTTTCTTCAGAAAGGATGTTGAAAGCATACATAAAGTCTTTGTTGCTTTGGTGTTATAGTAACACAGATCACAGAAAGCCTAGAAGAATATTTATCTTATTGTTTGCTTTAGGGTAGTATCAATATACAAGTCAGGGCCCACAACCTTTATACTCTTACATAGTGCAAGAAAACCCATCCCAGCTATTTGAATGAGCAAACAGCAGGAGGTGAAGTTGAAGTTATATTATTTGGGTGAAGTCACATTAGTATATCAAGGAGAAGAGCACGCAGGGGATAGGACAACAGGAAATGGCTTTAAACTGAAACAGGGTGGATTTAGATCAAATACTAAGAGGAATATATCTGCTGAGAGGCTGGGGAGGCACTGGCACAGGTTGCCCAGAGAAGCTGTGGATACCCAGCCCCTGCAAGTGTTCAAGGCCAGGCTGAATGGGCATTTGAGCAACCTGGTCTAGTGGAAGATGGGGTGGGGTTTGAACCTGATGATCTTTAAAGTCCCTCCCAACCCAAGCCATTCTGTGATTCTCTGAAAGAACCCACACCAAATCTAAGGCAGCAAGGCCCCTTCTCCTAAGCAGTATAAATATGTTTGGCTTCTAACAATCCACAGTGTGAGCACTGAGTTACACTAGATTCATTTGGTAAATCAAGCCATTTCATTTTCACAACAATAATTCCAGTTTTCCTCTCATGCTTCAAAAAATTCTGATAAATACCTGTGTATTTATTTTTGGCAACCAAAGGACATTCACACTGGAAGAACCTAAAAAAAAAGGTGATTCAAATAGATTGTTCATTCTTCACAGCACTGAACACAAGAAGATTGGAGGGACAGAGTAAGTGCCAATGTGTGATGGTTTAAAATCTGATTACTCAAACAAGAGATGATATGAAATTCTAAGTGGTTGAAGGCCTGAAATATTCACACGCACCTTTGTAAAAGGCTTTGAGTTTTGGTGGAACCAAGCTTTCTTTGTATAGATTTTCTTTCATACTTCTACAACTTTTGTTTCACACGAATGAAAAATCTGTCTGTACTGCTCTCATCTATTGTTTTATTGTAATACCACTTCTACTGCACCTCAGCTTCTACTTTTCCCCTTGTTATTCCCTCTTAGGCTTGGCAAAATCTTTCCATTATGATGTGAAACATCTCCACCCTTTGCTTTTCCTCCCTGGCCCTCCCTCTCATGTGCCTTTATTGCAGTGACCAAAGCACCAGCACCTGGCAGTGGTAGGGGACTACAGACCTTCCTTTCTCAGTTCCCAGTCCTTCATCACCTCGTGGCACCTGCACACACCAGAGTTACCCCTGGCCCTGTGAGGTCTCATCCCTGAGATTGACTTTAATCAGTGTCATCCTACTTTCAATTATTGTTGAAAATAACATAAAATAAGGAAGCCTTCCCCTTATCTACTGCTTTCATATTGACCATCACAGTCCAGAGGGGTAACTTTGCCTGCATAAACTGAAACAATGCTTTGGCCTTCTAACTGATTAGTGACTTACTTTATTTCACCAAATATTGGTATACTAACAACTAAGCACTCAGCCTTTAATAAAATGTACATTCATCAGATTACATAGTAAAATACCATTTTGCCTGTGATATTTAGGGTAACTAAAGTTACCTTATCTGCTTGAAAAAAGTATTTTGTTGATTTATTTGACTATGGATTCCTTGAATTTCTCGTTCATTGATCATGTAAAAGCAATGGTTTGTTCTAACTTTAATAATGACGACAATTTTAATGCATTTATTCTGCAAACATCATGCCTAAATTGCCACTAACTTTTATGTATCCTTAATGCAAGGGAACTTACTGGGGGCCAGGCTTCAACATGACTGATGCATGTGTGATTGCACTGGGTTATATTTTGTAAGAGATTTTGTTCTGTAGGAAGACCTCTGGACTCTAGCAATCTTTCATTTTATCTTTTGTAGAGAAATTAAAGCCTGCACACCAGGACAAGTTTTCTGCTTGCAGATAGCAAGGTGGAATTGGCATACAGGAATAATCTTTTTGATTTTAAAAACTGGACTGCATTTTTACCATGACACCTGACATTTACTTCAAATGCACAGTAGTCTGCCTCCTGGGTTTGAGAAATCTCATTGATTTTTAGAGAGATAATGTAGGACAGCCAATATAGCTATCCTTCAGCTCTATAAGGGATATGATTATTCCTGTCTGATAGTTCATTTATGCTTTGTCTCACACAATCACTTATGTCTCTTCCCTGTTCCAGGAGGTATATTATTTACATGCTAATAATCAAAATAAATACTGAAAACCGAATCTCTGTACCATCTTATATACCCAGCACAGACAACTCCATACTAGAAAGGTTTGCTTTGCATCTTGCTTTTAAAAACTATTGGTTCCATACTGAAACCACTGTTGTAAAAACTATTACTTACAGCATTCAATAGCTCTATTCACCATGAATGCTCCAGCTTTACAGTTTGTAAACAAAGCTAGATGAGATGGAATTGGTGAGAGGCAACAGAATTGCATTACCAAGAGACAGGAAGTATTCAAATGCTCAGAGAATACCTAAAAATAGCAGTGCCTCTAAGCCATGTCTGGAAATATCAATACACAGGCTGCTAGGAGCAAGCATCTCAAATTACTTTATAGAAGATGCTTCTGAAACTAAAACCATTCTGTAATATCTGTACTGTCCAGAATAAAAATTCTTATCCTTAGTCATGGTTCAAATGCTGTTTATTTATGTATAAATATTTTTAAATGTATTTCAGATGCTCAGACACATTGCAAAGTCAAAAAGACTTGATCAAATAAGTTGAAATCCCAGTTTCTAAGAGTTGGCTGGTAGCATACAAAATTCAATTTAGTGTGGATGCCAAAAGCAGAGAGAATAGCTGTCAAACATCACTAACATTAAAGCTTTGTGTGCTAGTATGGCAGGATTTCAAAAAACATAAGGGCTGTTTTCAACCAATATTTTGGATAGTCACAGCTAAGATTGTTCATTAAAATCACTTCAAAAAACTCAACAATATTTTCAAATTAAAACATTAGAGTTTTCTTGGTTTTTAAACCATGAAAATAAGGCATTAGGGAAGTTGCTAATGAAGACCTCCAACACCTCTGAAGTTCATGCCTTTATATACAGAATAAATCTGTACACCTCATATACAGTTATTGCACTGTGAAGAATATATGGCTTGAATATATTGGGAAAAAATCTTTAAAGATGTCTTTATTTTTCCCACCTGGTCATTCATGTTGTTGCTGGACACGAAGTCCACAAAAGCCCTCTCTACTAAAAAATTAAATGGTTTTATGTGTTCATCTATCACCTTGTTGAAAAAAGCTATTCAAATTCTTTAAAAATCTATTCTGGCCAGCTCTATTATAATATATTTCAACAGGGTGGAAAGGACTAAATGCCAGTAAATGCAATTCTCTCTGTATTTCTTTAACTCCTAGATTTAATTTTTCATTCATAGGACCCAATAATTATATCACTTCAGTGACTCCACAGTCAGTCAGAGAGAGCCAGCACGCAGGGTACAAATGTCAGTGTGTGCCAGGGATGCCTTGCAGGTAAAGCAGCTGTTTAAAAAGTACATCCCAAAACCAATTTAGTGATTCTCCTAAATACAGGATCCTTCTGATAGGAACACAGTTCCTAAAAGAGAAAAATAACTTTGTTTTGACCTCAAATTCTATTAGCTGTAAACATAGCAGCATGGACTCCACAAAAACATTAGAATAAATCGAGCTGTAACATAATGAAATATTTAGGGCTGAGCTGATTACTCATTTCTGCTCAGCAGTGGAATAGGCTAACAGTCCCACTTTCCTATGTGAAATGAAATATGATGCAGTGTAAGTTGATTGGTAATAATTACAAGCTGATCTTCTTCTACCTCCTGAGCAACAGGAGACCTGTGGCATCAATTGCAGATTTTCTGATCTGTAATGATTCACACACAATATATGCAAGTTGTCTGTGTGGCCAGTACAGATTCTGCAATTTATCTAAAAATTCATTTAGAAAGACTGATTTCCATATTTAAGTAGGAGTTTAAAGCTACAGGATGATTCCTGAATTGGTCCAGTAGACCAAGCCAGAGACATCGTAAGAGAATTTCCTTCCTTAAGTCTCAACTGAGCAAATTATTTTTTTCTCTCCCTCCCCCTCCTTTTTACCACCCAAATTTTCTTGAAGCTCAGTTTTATTTCAAACATCAATTTATTCATGTGATGATTTGAAGAAGAGTCAGGGGAATTTATTATGACTCTCTCTTTGGATTAGAGAGATGAAGAAATTTTAAAGGAGGGTGTTTAAGCACTGAGATTGCTAGTCCAGGGCCTGAGCAATCTCCAGGTTTTTGATAGTCACAGTTTCCCTGGACAAGATCTGGAGCAACCTGATCTACTTTAAAATTGGTCCTGTTTTGAGCATTATGGCTGGATGACAATTAAGGCTTTATTTATAGAACTATCTTCCAGATGATAGCCCTTGAGCCACATGCACTTTTCCTGCATAATTCCATTATTCAATCTAATTTTCAATGACTAATTACCATAGCTGTTTTACATATTTTAAATAATTATATTTTGAAATCATAGATCTAGGTAAGAAATTAAAAATTTGGACTTTTGAGAAAACTACTTCAGACTTCACTTAGAACAGGATTATTTTACTGACTGCGCCACAGCAAATTGTAACAGAAACTAAAAGACAACAAGACGACATCTTTCCTCTGTGGAAACTTTATAGTCTCACTTTTATCACAAGAAAGAAAAGCTTTGAAATATGAATTGAGAGCAGCCAATCACAGGTTATTACCCATGCGTACAGAGTTCCACATCTCTATGGGAGGGAATAAAAAAATAATTGACATTTTTTAAGACTATGCCAGTCAGTGCAAACAAAATCTGTGTTCTTGTCTTAAATATAAGCCTTTCTAATACTGTAAAGATGCAAGAATATTATCTGTAGTTGTGCATTATTTACATTTTACACCACTGTCTCAGTTAAAATTGAGGCTGCTGTGCACCCAGAGCTGTGTCCTACAGTTAACACACTCATGTACACAGATATTCACCAGCACTGTGCTAATATTTTCTATCAGTACTTCGTCATCCTTAGTTTTGAACACTGATTTGTCAAACAGAACTCATGCATACATTAAGAAAACAGAGTAAGACTTCACTGGGCTTTTCCATGATAAGTGGGAAGATTTTACAGCTAACACAAGTAAATATTAATACTAGTCAAGTGAGATGAATTGAAGAAATGTATCCAATATATCTCCATGACAGATACTCTCATCTCCATGAAAACCAAACCTTCCAGTGTAAGTACCAAGAAAGGATCAGCACTAATTTGAAACCTCATTGCTTCATCTCACAGACTTAAACACCACATCTAATGAGGAGCCCTGTGTGTGTGGGTAGCTCAGGGGTACCTGACACCTCTACAGCAGCTTCAACAGAGAATCATCTTACCCTTCCACAGAAATGGTCCGCTGCAAGCTCACTGTGGGCGGACGCGTTGCAGTGCTGTGCTGGGAATGACTGGACGGCCAAGGAAGAATAAAGAAAAGCATTTGTTAAAGAAATAGAAGTTGCTCTTGCTCTTATTGTCTTTAGCAGTTTAGCTAATGCCAAAATAGATACAACAATCAGATTGTTTTACACGTGTCTAAAGCATTTTGATCTCAGTGCTGCTCATTTGTTCAAAAAGGGCTTAATTGTACAATTTCTCTTGTTTAAATTCAGCTTTCATTTCTCATTAAGAGCAGAAAATGAAGATAACTCTCCCTTATCTTTCCCACTCATTTTTTAAATACATATAGATTCACACAGAGAGTTTAGTAATTTAAAATAACTTAAATGCTAATTATTCCACTAAATATACTAAACATTCAATGCAAATTTAATTTTAGAGCAAAAGGTAAAACAGCAAATGATAATGTAATCAATCTAATTCTCAGTGTTTCTCAGTAAAAGAGGACATGCATTCCTTAGAGTTGCATCTTGCTGTAACTTCAGCACTAGCTCTATCAGATTTTAAGCAGCTTGAGTCTTTCCACATGGATTTTTATTAATCTAGGACACAACATTTGGGAAAAAACATGGTATTTTTTTCTATAGCAAACCACAGACTTTCTGAAAAAAACCTTTTTGATTGATTCTGATTTTTGAGGTCTAATGGCTTCCCATATGTTATACTGACATGACTAAGAAACCTGACGAACAATTATTCTGTCAAAAACACACAGTATGTGCCAATTTCAGTATTATACTATGGTAGAATAGTATTGTAAATACAAATGGATAAAACAGAGCATCAGTCAAAGGCAGTTTTTTGATAATAAATTGTACTCCTTACCCAAGACATCCTGTTTAAATAAGATATTAAAAAGTAGAAGCATCTGGGTGTATTTTCTGATTAGTTAAAATGACTACAGCACATAGTGAGGCCCAGTATTAATAATGCAAAGTACACAATAAAAAGAAATCTTTATGTCAGTTTTATATCACTAATTCTAATAACTGAAGACTTTGTCTTGCTTTGAAGCTTTGCATATATCTCAAGCTGCTTGTTCAGAAGCAACACATCTTATTTTCAATAAAAGCACTTCATTTGACATTAGTGAGCAACACATCTCTTTTACATGAATTTCATCCTGTAACATAGTCAATGCCATCTGATAGAAAAGATCCTTTTTGTTGTTTTTTTTTTTTTTTTTGCAGCCCATGGAGTTGTGCTGCCTGTCACTGGACAAACAAGTCCTGCTGCTTCCTGGTATCTTCCCTTGTGACAAGTGTGCTCTTGTTTTATGCTGGTAAAGTATTCATCCCTATTGAGAAGGTTTCAGAAGGTTTGTGGAAAAGTATATTCCCCTTGTAAGAAGAGCTGCAGAGCTTCTTATCTGTTTTATAGCAAACTTAGGAATTATAAGTTTGTGGGATCATGGTACGAACAAAACAGCTGAGTGGGACAAACATTGCAGAATATTATATGAATATTGGTTAAAATTTCACATTTGGTTTGCATGTACAAGGAACTTTACACCCCACTCCTGCCAAGTGAGGGGCTCATTAGAAAACTTTTCCATTCCTAGGGATTTATGACACAGTATTCAAATGAACCCTCACCTTCTTTCATGAAAATAGTTCAGAATTGGTGATAAGAAAACTCATTTTATTTTACATAATTATAAAATTCAAGTTTGATGCTCGATAGAAACTTGTGCCTTCTAAGGTATCATTGTGAATATAATGACACCTTAAAGTCTAAAATGCAATTTAATCATTGCTTGACACAAGTTGCTATTGGAGACAGAATAATAGTCTGATTTGATTCCTGACTTATTGAAAAGAAAATCTCCTGGTGAATTCTATCAAACTGATGGAACCAGCAGAAAGAAGCTGATTTTATCACATGCTTAATACACTTGTGCACTTGCCATGTATTTTGCAGAACAGAAGAAATAAAGCTTTCTGCTACCAACACTTTCTGTGATGAATGCCTAAACATACCCCTATTGAGATATGTAAGCAGCACAGTTTTAAACTGACGGATCAAAATGTTCAGAGTTTGACAATTAGGTTTATAAAAATGCTACCGTTTCTCTAACATTATACAGAATTAACCTCCTACTAATTTTAATAATATAAAGTAACAATATTTAAATATACAGCCCAGTACTATAGCCACACAAGATGGATTTTCCCTGAAGAAAAGAATTTTATATCCTGTAAAAGACCAATTTTAACTTAAATCCATTTTATTTTAGTTCATTGAGACAAGGGGGATATACTGTTCTTGTAAGACAATTCATAAGAGCGAAGGAACAAAGAATGAGATTGTAAATTAATAATAGGGTGCAAAACTGGGAGCAAAGAATCCAACCTCTCTTTTTAATGGGTTTAAAATGCTTTTTGTTTTAAACTAATTTCTGAGGCAAGGAGAACTATTTCATGGCTTCATTAAGTAATAAAAATAGAGCAGCCTGGTGTTCACGTATTTTTAAAAATGTTTATTATGCAAATAATCATATCAGTAAATATTAAATAAACAAAAAGGTGAGTAGCCAGTCTGCTCAGCTTTAATTCTGTTCTTGGCCAAGAAAGCTCTGAAGGCACTTTTGCTGTGTGGGTGATGCTGAAACTGGAGGCAGCATCATAAACCCTTCTTTCCCCACAGGGGTCAGATGAACCACCGCCTTCCCTTCCCAAATGACACTTTCACTGATACACAATACACCAGTGAAACACCTATCTGGGATGAAACAATCACGTTAGGGAAATATTTATTGTGTTTTAAACTTCTCTAATGCAAAAATATGGACAAACCACCATTAAGGGATCAGGCTGCATGATGCTCAAATCAGTTCATCCCAAAGCCTGCCTATTGCATTGACAGTAGAAGAAATAAGGTTGTTACAATCCAAAATCTTTCCTCGTCTCTTTTGTTTAGATAAAACCTAGACACATTGACTTTACAAAGAGAGCACTTGAAAAATCATTAGCTTTCCTCTCTCAACCCTCAACCTCTATCAACAAAGAACAGCTGTCCATTTGCCACAGCCCTGATTTAAGAACTCTTTTGTTTTCATGCATCTTTATTTTGACAAGTCAAAACTGACAGCATTGAAGTTATTTTCTTCCTAAATCAATTGACCTGCAACTTCTCATAAAGATGCAGCAAAGCAGCCATGGCACAGGCTGGGTAGTGACTACTCTGAATAATGGCTCTGGAGCAGCCATTCTTCAGCTCCCAATTCTGAAACTGCCACACAGAACAAAAATACACAAACTCCATTTGTCTATCAATATGTTCTCTGCCAGAAAAAAAGAAATCCAAAACAAACAACAAAACCAAACCCAAAACCAGAGCCCTGAGTTATTCTTTGTCATTCACAATACTAAAACAAAAAAAAGAGTGATAAATGCAATATTAAAAAATTCCACTGGAGACCAGTGAAGGGAATGCTAAGACTGTTTGTTTTTATGATGTATTCTCAGCATGTAGTTTCTTATGTCAAGGATTGAAGGTAGCACTGCAGTTGTTTATAAAGCTTCTAAGCTTTTGATTTGATGGATGTAAGAGTTTAGGAAGGCAACATGCTTTAATTTCATTAATGTGGAGTTTTAATTCAGCTCAGTGAAGTGAAACCAGCTTTTCCTGATGCTGCCAACAGCTAAACTCCTAACTTAAATGAGTTTTTGCACTCCCATGGGATTAATTAGAAGACCAGAGATTGCTTTTTTTTGGCATTAATTTAATCTCAGCTCCAAACGGTTTGATGATATCCAGTACTGACAGTTACTGACCCATATTAGAAGTGTCAAACTAACCAGTCTCCCATCAGAGGCAAATAGGAAACTTCAGGGAATAGGACATTCAACCCTGCTACGTCCAGATCACCCTCAGGTAACAAAGCCAGACATGAGATGTAGAGCTGTTTTCATGCACAGGCACATGCAGCGAGGATTTTAGCAACATAACTCAATTTTTAAAATGGCATCTGTACATCTATTGTACAAATAGCATTGCTAGGCCAAATAGCTACTCATTGGAAAACAGAAAAGGAACAAAATGAAGGATTAGGCTGTCACTCTGCCTACAAATATGTAGAATAAGCGCACATCACATCCCCGTTCAGGTTCTCTGAGGTTACTTCACTTGCACAACTAAAGTAAAAAAGGTTGCTAACTCATTCCTCCCTCCCTGCCTGCCTCCCTTCCCTAAACAGTGCTCACAAATAAGTGGTTAGCCACATTCTGTGACTTGAGTATGTGAGTTACTGCAGCCCTAAACTAGCATCATTTAGCAATAAGGAAGAATGCAAGGTGGAGCTGTGACTCAGAGGAATGCTTCAGCTCCTGGAACAGAGCTAATTATCCACCTTTGTAAGTGGTGTGCCCAAGTCAGGTACCTGATCTTCAAAGTGGTGAAACATCCACTGACTTCAAATCTACTTCCTTATGGCTGAGGTAACTGCAGGAGATAATGATTACCTTTAAAATATAAAAATCTTGCTTTTTTTGGAGAGGATTTGTTCTTTCAGCTTGAGATACAAAATTATTTAAGAGTATTTAAAACAGCAGAACTGGTTTAGAATGATGTGGGGGGAACTGAAAGTTATTAGAAATGCCGTTTAAAGGAGTAGAGTGGAGAGGACATATTTTCAAAGAGTCCCACATGTAGAGTAAACACAGACTTAAAGTATTGTGAAGAACTCAGCATTGAGTAAATTAGGGATAGTGAATGAAAACTGTCAGAGAAAACCTAATCCAATCTTAAGTGATTGTGTTCCTTGTTCATATCTTCATATTTTGGACAAACTTTTGGGTTTTTAGAAATGGGGTGCCTAATTCTCCACAGAATTCCAAGATATTCTATTACTGTTAAAAAAGTAAGCTTAAGTCTTCCTATCAGCCTCAGTTATACTACTACTGTTGTTGTTCTTCCCATCATTATTATTTATGATACTGTAATGATTATGAGGAATTATAAAGCTCCTCCTGGGAGCTGAAGTCCTTCCTGATGAAGTTAGTTTGAAAATTATACCAGCTGAGGACTGAGCTTTACATGGCAAAATACTTAGAGGTGAAAAAACATAGGAGAAAAAAGGGATAACGGCAGAAGAACAAAAATCCAACACTCTGAGTTACTTAAGCAGTATTGGATGGAAATGATCCATGAACATAACACCTGATTTTGTCTCTAATTACAGCTGTGGAAGAGGAGATAGTGCTATTTTCATTAATTTAAACAGGGAACATTTGTTCAGAACCTGCAGGAAACTTGCTGAGGCACTCCGTCTGCATGGCCTCCCTATTACCTACAGCTTCTGGTACCTGGTACCACACCCGACACAGTTTGCAGCTCCTCATGGAACCAGTTCCTCATCTGTCACCCTCCTTCCTACTCTTTGGCATGATGCTTATGCACTCCCAGATCACTAATGATTTCTGCCATTCACTCAAGTGTTGTAGCTCATTTCCTGTTACTGTCACTCCTGGTTCTCCCCAGCACAAGGGCTTTCAAAGCTGCAGACACAAGTTGTAATGAACTCACACAACTCCCACTCACTGTCACCCCATACTGCTCAGGGAAAGCAGGTACAGAAACCAGGAGTGAAGCTGAGTGCAGAAGAAAGAGAAAGGTTGGGGAAAGGTGTTTTAAGGTTTGGTTTTGTTTCTCACTACCCTACTCTGATTTAATTGAATTACTTTCACTGCGTTGAGCCTGCTTTGCCCGTAGTGGTGATTGATCTCTCCCTAGAAAGCAAGAATTCACACATACATATATTCTTTCACAGGGAGTATGTAGCATAGTTCCCATCAGTAGCTGCTCTGTGGCAGCTGCAACACCCAGCACTCACCATAAACCCCACTTCTGATGGATTTCTAGAGCTGTGCATTGCTTTATAATGAAACACATTACTGCACTCAAACCTTATTAGATCTCCAGGCAAGTAAGAACTAAAGTGTGTGCACCAAACTTCGTCTGCAGTTTAAGCAAAAGTCAAAAGGCATTAGGAAGGACTTGAAAAATGGGTCCACATTTAAGGAACTTCAGCAAAACTTTGATGGAAATCAAGCCCAGCATTTTTAGGAAAATTCATATAGACATAATAGGAAGAAACATATAAGATTTGCAATCCAAAAATACCAAATGGCACATCAGACATGTATTACACAGTACCATTGTGGGGGGAAGACAGAAGAGGAAGAAAGAAATCATAGGGTAAGTTTTCCAGTAAGAAAACTACTTCTATTGTCTAAAGGAAAAGCTCCATTCTAGAGTCTGTGGAAACATAATAAATTTCGAAATATTGTAAACTAATAAATTATTCCCAAAAATGCTAACAGGCAGCTAGCCTTGAGTCTCAGAAAGTGTTAAGACCAGAATTTTTAGATTACTTGTTTAATTACTGTCAACAAAACTGAAGGAAATCCATTTTTGTCAAAATGAAATTTTGTGGGAGATATTTACTCAATAGGAGTATAAGAAAACAAATGGTTAAGCAGATACTTGAAAAATCTGGAAAAACTCACATTTTCATGTACTTTTCTACCAGAGTCCACAGAAGTTCATCTAAAGTTAGGAATTCCACTTAAAAGACCATTGAGAGCTCCCTTCAAGAATCAGAGACTCTCAATTCCAATCCAGGATCCAAAAAAGGGAGTATAGTGCTCTGTCAGAGCAATTTTGTCGTTAACAAAAATGAACCTTTTTTACACTTGAGATGACACTTGAAAAACACAGGACTTTTGTACTACATCACTTGTTTTTTAAAGGGTAGGGAAATCACAGATAAATAAGCCTAATGACAGATTTAAAATAACTCTGCCCACTAAACTAATTTGCAAAGTTTCTATCCCTCTCCATCCAATGAAAAACAAGCACATAAAATTCTTCTTATGCTGGAGTCATTGCACTAAATTTTACTAATTTAAGATAAATTATATGGAAATTAAAGTGATTTAAAACAGCAATTAAATACTGTCTGAGGGGAAACCATACCATGCTATTATTAAACATTTCTATATGTTATGAGATTCTGTATCATTATATAATAAAAAAATGCTACAGAAACTTAAGTTTAATATTGTATAAGACCAAGCTAATGTTATCTGTGCTTAATAACCTTCATGTGCGCATTGCAGTGAATTACAGAGAAGGAGTACACTCCACTTCCGCAGACGTATCTCATTAAAACAAATAGGACTACCACAACAGAAAGAGTATCAACTTACAATTTAAAATTTAGCAGAAAAACACATTCCATATTGCAGTTACTCCTGATACTGTGTTTACTGCACCTGTGTGATACCTTCTGATAATGCTATCCCTTCTATCTGGATACACATTATCTCTGTGCAAGCTAGGAATATGGGTTGAATATGTATTTTTTTAAACAGAGCAGAGGTGTAGAGAATGCAATCCTACATAAGCAGCTATTTAGTCTCTCTTCCTCTGTCATTCAAAGCAGCCCAGCATGCAGGTGTGCATGTGCAGCTATACCAAGCACAAACCCAACAATCCTACAGAAATACACAAAGAGAAAAAAAGCAAATGCAGAAATAACACAATGCACATAAACAACATTCCAACAGGATAAGGACAAACAGCAGGGAATGGCAATTTGACAATGCAGAAGTATAAAGGCTGTATTGTCAAAATGAAATGTGAATAGTGAAGCAATTCAACAGTTTAAGCTCTTCTGCTTCTAATCTAATCTATATGAAGCATGACTTTTGAATCTTTTTAATCAATAGAAGTTGGACTTAGCATTTCATGGGAATCATTGAGTGCCTTCTACCATGGGGTCTAACAATGAAGTATACACTAGAACTAGACATGAAAAAAACCTAAAATTGTATTAATTTTTCTCATTCTGGGGTTAGTCCCAGCAGAAGCATGAGGCATAAGCATCTCCCAGAGAAGATGACTGTAATATTACCTAACCACATTAGTAATTAACTTTGCCTGGCTTTGATTATAGGCCCTAGACTGGATTAGATGAATGATGCTATATTATTTATTTATATGTTCCATTATGTCAATCCATATATTCATAAACTGACATATAAACTGCCATTTATTTAAAGATGGTTATTACATTCAATCTTCGAAGAGATATTTAGCTAATTAGGAGAGAATTGTGAAAGAAATTTATGAAGAATTTGACTCTACACCTGTGGTAGTCAATAAGGTGAATTGTTTAGCTAAAAACTTAATAGATAAATCATTTGAGTAAAACATTGGAAAATGGTTTTAAAAGGTTTCCAAAATTAGCAGGCACATATACGTGACTGAGCTGATACACAGTCAATTTGCGATCCTTCTGATGACTAATTTAACATCACTAAGATAAAATAGTCCAAGTCCTGAACAAAAGCCTAAGTTCCCTTTGCTAAACTTTACAAGTATTTCTTATAGGTTAGGGATCATTCGTTATAATACAATCTTCTCATCAGTGAGCCAGCAAACCTAGGGCTCTTGGGTTATTTCAAGGTTACTTTAGTATAAAGACACTGCCATGTTTCTTCTATGTTCCTGTTTCATTTCTTAAACAGAGTTTCATCTAGAAGTAAGTCTTTGCTGCTACCAACTAATTATTTCCCTCTGCATGTACTATTCTACTTTGGTTTGCACGTTTGGGCCAGAACCAGTTGCACTGGCTCCACTGAGATTTGAAATACTGCTGCTTAAGAGAAAACATCTGAGTAACAGACAGGGATGCACAAGGAAACATGAATCAATCAATACAAATGGTCACAGTTGGATTTATACCAACAAGTAATCTAACCTTAACTAGCACTAAATCAGAATTTCATTGTTTTTTAACACTGCAAAAAGAAATAGCCATGATGAAGCTATTTTTGAACATGAGCATCTTGTATCTATATTTATCCTATGCACATGAACTACGTTATCATTGCAGCATTTTGCTTCAGCTCTCCAAGTGTTATTTTTGAAGAGAAAGCAGTTCTGCTGTAAACCTATGAGTACCTGAAATCAATGAACACTTCCCATATGAAATATGGACTATTTAGATGATAGAAAAATTTTTATGGAGGATAAGCCCATGCACTGGATAGTCATCCATATTTTGAAATCTTGGATTCACAAAATTGGCCAGAAATTCCATGGCAATAGGTTCTACAATTTCTTTGATAACACTACTTTATTTCAAGTTACACCTCTCTTCCAACATACCAGGGAATTCTACTATTATAGAAAATGCCTGTTCAAATAATCGTATTTTTTACCCAGTGGAATTCTCCAAATACATTTTGGTAAATGCACACCAAGAAACCCAGTGAAGGTTCTGTAACTCATGACCTCTGGATACAAACATGAAAATTTCTGTACCTAAGTTAAGTTTTATTCTTCTGGGTCAAAGACAGGCCTAGATACATTCTACACCTTTGAAGCATCTAAACTTGTATTTTATTATTAAACCCATCATAACAATGTAACTGCAGAATCCTTTTATATACAAACCAGAGATTGCTTCCCATCAGTCCCAACTATACATGTGGAAGCAGAATGTGTCAATTAATTCTGGAAAAGAGTAATTATTTCAATTTATGTATTTCACTGATGGCAATCCAGACCTGTTTCTTGTAAATGTTACAACATGCACATCTCCAATTGAGAACAGAGGTAAAACTGTCATCATTTTAAAAAAGAAAGTGCAATGTAATTTTTGTCACATCACACGTCATCTTATTCTCTATGCAAAGACTGGTCTAAGCCTGAAATGATGAAATCCTAATGTAATTTTAGATAAATGTATAAGGACCTCTTTTAATTCATTTTGCTTTTCTTGTTAGCAATATAAATGGTCTTTACAATGCTACCAAATTCCTAGATATTGATTAATCAGTCTATGAATCAACATTCCCAAGTCAAATGGTAGCTTTCACCTTTTTGCACTGATTGATTTTATAACTCAAATGAAGATCTGTCAGTTTTTCAAAAAGATAATTACACTGATTTACATTCATACGTACACTACTAAAATTTAACGTTGTACATGGTACTCTTGATTTGTATTCTCTGTTTGTTGTTCCTTTTGGCAAGTGAATCTGAAACTTCCTAGCCTCACAGAGATTTCTGTTAGGACCTTAGTAAAGCTGTTAGTTTCCCCATTTGTCATCTCCTTGTCTCTAAGAAAACAAAGATACATGACATATCCAGACTTTCACAGTGATTGGAATAATATTAAGGTGGACAAAATTAAAGCTGTGTGCAAGCTGAAGAAATCTTATAATTTTCTGAGCTGCATCAATTTTGCATTTCTGTAAATTGAAACTAATTAAAATGATTTCTTTCATTTTAAAGTGGTAATGCAAGCATAGTAGAACTGGAAAATTTAAACATGAAAGAAAGAAATCCAGTGTGAAAATATCACAGCATATTCTATTTTAGTGAAGAGCATATTTAGTTTTATAAAAATCCCCCTTATTATAGCAGTGATTACTTAGAACAACAACTTTATATTGCAGCATTGTGTTCAAAGTTTAGTGATAAACAACAGTCCATGCTGCTTGATTTTACCATTCCAATCATTTGCCATGTGATGCTATTATTTAAGAAGGATACACAGCAGTATATTTAAACAAATGAAGATTTTTTGAGAAATAGCTGTTGTGATGCTACAAAAAATGATGTCATGTGGTGTGGCACTCAGCCGACATGAAAACTGCTTACAGAATTGTGCTGCCAGGTTATTCCTGGTTTAACTCTAACACAGTCATGTAATTCTCCTGTGTTTGCTGAGATATAATTTGGTTTTGGTATTGTAATGATCTTCCTTTGCAGACACCTGCTGCCTAATCCCACTTTTGTCAAAACATAAAACTCTAGTCTTCCAATTAATTCAAATCACTAAGGTATTGTACAAGGAAAAAAAAGAAAAGTAAGGAAAAATAATCAGTTGAACATGATTCCTGTATTGTTATAATTGTCAGAAAGGTTTGAATCTTTGGTATTTTGTTACAAAGAACAATGTGAGTACCCTAGCTGAAAGACCTGTTCTTGTAATCCATGGCATACCAACGTAAATGCTAATTGTTGAGTGATGATTACAAGAAATATCTGGGAAACCAGGCAAAATCCATTAGGAAAAATGGACTCAAAATTCCATCATGAGTAAAGTTCCTCTCTTTCCATATTTCCTTTTCTAAATCCTGTGGACATACCAACCAGGAGAAGTTTCATTTGAGGCTCAGTATTCTAGGCGGCACCTATGATTTAAAAGACATTCATGAATTCATCCCCTACTTCAGACATCTTCGTAACACAAGAATTCTTATAAACTTTGACTGAAGGATAATAAATGAAATGATTGCAAAGGTTTGATTGGAAAAATGAACAACCTTCACTCATAGTGCTGAATCTGAAATGTCAAAATTGAATTCTCCTCTGCATGGTGCATTGACAGCATTAGGTGAGTTTGTATCCTAACCAAACCTGTATGACATCTGCTTCCAACGCAGCCCTGCTCTTACCACAGATACTACACAAGTCCTCCTACCTGCAACTCTTAGTCACTGTACCTCGAATAGGCTCAGGGCTCTGATTATAGTTTATGCAGCCTTCATCAGATCAGTAGCTGAGCTGCCTACACGTTGCTGACTGTGCCCAAGACAGCCATTAATCAGTGTGGGCATTCATTGGCAGCAGGTTACTCTGCTCCGTCAGCTAACCCTCCTGGGCTGGAACCAGCTGGGGACCTTGTGCTGCACTGGGCTGCACAGGGCACTGTACTGCCAGGGAACAGTAGCAAGAGGTATTTGGCTTCCCTGCAGTGTACTCCACCCACGTGGGCTTCAGTGCAGCTCAGGTGCACATCCCAGCGTGCCTTCATTCTACACTATGATGGCTTCACTGCCTGATTGCAGATACAGTCGTTGCTATTTAGAACCCAGCTGCTGGAGTTGTACTCTTTTCCCTTCTTCTCACTTCGTAAGTGTAGTGATTTCAACATAATGAAAGCAAGAATTATGAAGATCCTCAAAAGATAAAGCAAACAACTCCAATTGTCTGTGAAATGATGCATTTTCTGCATGGAGTATGGAAATACTCTGGAAAAAGACATGGTCCTTGCATCTCCCTGGGGACTGTAAAGTTTCTCCTCCTGTATTTCCTTAACAATATTGAAATTTTAATTTTGAAAGTCAAACTAAAAGTTCCTCTTCCCTTTGT
Source organism: Melospiza georgiana (assembly GCF_028018845.1). Taxonomy (NCBI): domain Eukaryota; kingdom Metazoa; phylum Chordata; class Aves; order Passeriformes; family Passerellidae; genus Melospiza; species Melospiza georgiana. The sequence goes on from NC_080431.1 coordinate 74,082,156, forward strand.
CAGCTAAAAAATGTATTTTAATATCTTGTCACTTTCACTGACCTTGCCTTTTCTGCAGTAACAGTAGTACTTTTATACACTATTAGCATTATTTAAAAAATCAGATAAAGTAGTTGCTTCTGGTGCTGCTCTTTAAAAATGAAATAAACACCTTTTGAAGAATTAATTCTTTTAAATCCTAAAACATTAGCAAATTCTACATACAAATTTACAATGACAACTTGACTAAATTTAGGTTCAACCCAGAAAGGCCAGTTGCATAAGTAGACCTTTACAAAATTCAAGGATGTTTAGAGCTTGTAACTCTTTCTGCATACCTAATGCACATTTTTTTTCTTTTTTTTTTTCTTGGCAGAACAAAAAGAAAACCTCTTCCCAATGACTTCATAGTGATACAGCAGCTTATAATCACTCTGGCTTATGGTGAACTCCTATGTCAATGTGTCCTACTGTTGCAAATTGTGAAAAAGTAAACTGTCCTTGATAAACCATATGCACTGAATACCTCTGCATGTGTGCATATGTTTCATCAAGGGCAGTTTCTTTCCTGGCCTTTTCAGTGTTTCCTACCAAAACTCAAGCTTGGGATTTTGCACTTCCCTTAGACTTGTGTGTAACAAATAAGCATCCATCTTTCTCCTACCCGTTTCCTCTGTTCCCTGCCCCCTGCCCACCCCTTATTACTTCTCAAATTAATACTCTTAAGAAACTATGTTGAAGTACAGTAAATGTATAATTTACACTGTCAAAAATGTTAACTCTGAATCTCCCTTCTTCTCTTTTTCAGTTTCAAAACAAGGTTTCAGTATTTTCAAATTTTGGTTCAGGTCTCAAGGTCCTCCACAGTCAGTAGTAAGAAAATGACCCCCTCTTTTAGAGACATTAAAAATCAATAAATTCAGAATAGCTTTCATTTCTTGTGTTGGTTTCTTAAAACTAAATTTGGGCAAAATTTTGGATGCAAATATGGAGACAGTAGTGGTAGGTGAGTTTTATAACCTCAGAGCTGCACAGTAGGTATCTGAACAGCCCCAGTAACGAACCAATGTTCTTTAAACATTTCTGTCCTTCTGCATAGCACGACTTTGTCATTTCCTACACACACACACACACACTTTCAGAATTTTGAACTAACATGAAAAAATTATGGTGTGAATTTGTCTAAGAAGCTCTGGAGTTGGATGAGAAACTGACTGAAAATAGGCACAATCCTACTGTGCTGGGATAAAAAATTATCCTTTGAACTCTGAATGCATATTCTGAGCTGAAATGGAATCTACAACAGTAATTTTTAAGATTTGAAGTCATATTTAGATCTCACTTTACGTTATATCATTAGAAGACAACAAAAATTTTAAAAATAAAAAAAAAAACCACAAAACAAACAAACAAACAACCATAAACCACCAAATAATTTTCAAGTAATCACAAGATAATTTTGATGGTCAAAAGCATAGCACCTCTAACCACTCAAAACCCACTGTGATAGTCTTAAAATATCCTTTAAAAAGGACTGAGTTACTGTTTCTCACACCAAACAGGCAAGTGAGAAAATACTGAGATGAATGAACTGGAGTGAAATGGCTTTAATTAGGAAGTTACAGGGGTGTGGTAAAGGGCTCCAGCAAGTATATGCTCAGGCTCCTTTCTGTTTGAAAGGTGAAGAGAAAGAAAATTCAATAACCAAACTGAGATACTGAGCAAAATTGTCATGGTTCGCAAAGCAAGTGCATGCCAAACCATGGAATTTAAATGGAGATTCTTGCCTATAGATCTTCGGCCTGTATTGCACTGGTTCAAATTTCACTTTAAAAATGTAATTTAGGTACTTCCAAATCTGTGTCTTACTAGAAGTCATTTGGATTTTAACTCGTGAGATTATCTGAAAGCCCATCTTTCACATGTAGATTTATTTCCATCAAAATGGATTTAAATCAATAAGAAAAGAAGTTCAGCAATCCTCTCCATAACAGAATGCAAGTTTAACCTAAAATAAGGATGATATTTATTCAGATGGCATTTAAAAATAACTTCCTAACTGGAGCACATGTACATAAATGTACTATATAGGTAAAGGGGAGTTTATATTTCCACAATTTCTTGTTTTCTTCTCTGCTGTTTTCCCCATTTTGATAAACTCCTTTGTAGCATTTGTATTGCCAGACTGAATCAGAGAACAACTTACAACAACTCCCCAAAGTTATGTTGAGACTTTCAGTCCAGCTAAAATTTAAACAAAATTTTAAGACCTTAAAGTTCTGAGTATTATGACCTTTGTTACTTGTATCACTCTGAAGTCTCTGTAGATGGTTCCAGTTATATAATCAATATTTTCAAAGAGTAACAAGTGCTTTTTTGAAACAGGAAATGTAAAGAGTACTGATCAATAACTATCTCAGCAGTAATATGAGAAATAAACAGTAGATTTCATCACATTTCTCTTAACAATGGTTGCATGGCCTTTTAGAAACAAAGAAATGGCAGAAAATGAGACCTCCGTGTTTCAACCTTTGGTTACTAAAATCAATTTTCCTTTATAATGGGAAATAATCATTATTTTTATAGACACATAAAAGTATTTATATGATGTGACACTGGGGAAAAAACAGAAAAGGAAAACAAAATAATGTAGAAATTTTAGCATAGATTCGGGATGTGGATCCCATCACATCTGGGGTTTTCTTGAAGTCAGTATTTTTCTGTTTCAGGCTATTCCATTAATTAGCATTTTATACTTTTTGGACTGAAGATATAAAGTGAAATCACCAACTACAAGAGAGGATATTCCAATTTAAACAACTCATTCAATTTTGCAAAAGCCTTCCACAACATTGTCTTCCAATAGGCCTGCAGTATCATTGGACTAGCACAGACTCAGAGACGGCTTCCTCCTGATTTCTGCACAAACATTTTTATAGATATATCCTGGGGTAAAGTCTGACCTTATTTGACTTGAAAAAATGAAAGGAACTGGACATATTTGAAAATATCTACATATAGAGCTGATTTCAACAAAAATAAATGGTGGTAAGTAAATACAAAACAATCTGGGTACCTGAGCCAGCACTACACTACTCCACTGGGATAACTGCAGTGCAAACCAAGACTAGCGCAGGGCTGAGGGAAGGATCATTATTACTGTTATAATTCTCTCACATTTCCCTGACAAACTACACTGCTGTAATGAGAGGTCCCCCTCAGTTTCCACCATACCTTCTTTCACTCTGTTCAATACTAATGATCACTCTTTTTCTATGCCGTGCAGAAATTATTGCATATCTCCACCTGCTGGAAATATCTTTTAACCCCAAGGGCTACTGGGGGTCTCTGTAGACACTTGCCACCCATTTCACAATTGGAAAAATGAAAAAGTTTTCATTTTCCAAGGTCATGCAACCTGTCAGTGGCACAGGCAAATTTCTCAGTTTCCAGCTCTTTGCTCTGAGCAGAAAGCTTTCCTGCTCTTTTCTGTGCAGTTACAACCCTAGAAACTATTCTTCTCCCAACAGGCACAGCACAGGGAGATATAGCATAGCTTTATCTACCCTGCCTCCACAGTAATATTTAATTTCTAAGCTCAAAGAACTCTCTCATGGGGTAAAAAAGTAATTTGTTCTCCAGGTTAAATTTATTCTCGGTTTTTCTGATGAGCCAAGACTCTAGCAATTACTGTGACAGATGGAGTGATGATTTTTATGATGTGGAAACTTGTCCACAGGAATGAAACTGAAATCTCCAAACCTATTTCTCACAGCGGCCTTTAGACAGTTGTCAGGTAATAATTGTCACTGTGGACAAAGTTTGAAATAGTGAATGGCTCCAGTAGCTTGTTACTGCAACACTCCTTAGCAGAGTGACACTTTCTGATAAATTTTTGTCATTTATTCTGAATATACTTGAACCAGAAAGGGAACCAATATATGGGTTTGAATTTCTCCCCACACTCAGAAGAATTTGAACATTGTATTTGGAGTTTTAGTACTCTGTCAATTTGGAAGGACTGTTTCAAGGTGATTTTCAGAGAGCAGAATGAGATGTTTGAGAGGCTGCTTACGTACATTGAAAACAATAACATATCTCACAGAAATGACCATTTCAAGCAAGAAAGTTGAGTAAACTGGATTAGGAACTGGCTGGGTTTTCATGGGATTATTCTCGTGCCTTGTGTTTAGGCAGCAAGTGCTGTAGCCAGCCTTAGTGGTGAATGGCAGCCTCTGAGGCTGAGACATCAGGCACAACTTCAATTTGGAGGGTCACACTCCACCACAATCTCCCCATGCCTGGTGACTGAATGCCCTGGCCAAAATCCTTAGGCATAAAACCATCAAATATAGCCTGACACTTGTCTAGTCTCCTGGTTCCAGTCTTCACCATTTATCCAGAAAAATCACATAGATACCACACTTTTAATACTTTGGGAGCATTTTCTGTGACTTAGAGACTGAGACTCAGAACCTGCTGACAGGCATGGAAAGGAAGGAGACATCTTTCCTTTGTTCACAGATGTCTCTTTGTAGCTCTGCTTGTAATCAAAACAGCAGGAAAATTTTAATACTAGTGATTTAAAGATGCTCTCTTACTGAGAACTGTCTTTTTTTCTTCTGTAAAGACATAGTAAAGAAAGTACTGCTACTGAACTGAACTGAATTAATATTTCTGTCCATTTTATGAGCTAAGAATATACAGTTTAATTTTCATGGGTGCAGACTGTGAACAAAAGGAGATCTGTAGCACAAGAAAGCACATTATCTCTGAAAATCAAGTCATATTAAAAAAGTACGAAACATTTCCCAAATGACAGAGCAGAACAAATACCTTAATTTTTCTCTTTTAAAATTTTTATTCTAGTCTGTTTAACAATAGTAGTTATTATTCTTAATATAACTGAGGGGATTATTTCACTGACAAAGCAAAGCAAATAGAATTAAGTGACTTGCTCAACTGAAGAAAATCAGTCAGCAGCACAACTGCAAATAAAGCCCAGCAGCTCTAACCTGAAGCACTGCATCTAAACCTGAAAGGCTTCTGCAACTTTACATAATTAAACACTTGAACTGTAGAGGTTTTATGCCTTCACAGGTTAAGTTTCTCCTGCAAGCATCTCCCTGAGTTTTTGAAAATTGCATCTTCCTAACAATTTTAATTAATAGCGTCCAAAATAGAAGACTCCTCATGAAAAAAATGAAAGCACTTAAATGAGTTTATAGGAATGCTTGTGCTTATTTTGCTCACACAAAATAGCATGAGAGCTGAGATTGAAAGGCAGCATCATTTTTCTTTCATTAACCCTAACAGTTATATGACTGGATCATTTACTTGAAGAGAACACTTCAGCCAGGATTAAACAGAAATTATAGGAAACTGTTCCCGTTAAGACTTTCTAATTTGTTAATTGAAAGTGATAAAGAAAATCCACAATTAACTTCTATCATTTCCAAAAGATCCTTAAATAATTTAAAGGCCGCAGGAGGCTGATTCACAAGCAGGGACCATCTACGTTGAATACTGCATTTAAGTTGCAGACAGTTAATCAGCACAGTTTAGGCTGATTGTATTTTCTCTTATAACTATAAAATACTGCAGATCTGAAGGTGTTTTCAGAAGCAGCCCAACCCTGTCAAGCATAATGTGCAGGTAGTTGTATTCATCTGGGCTGCATCCTGCCACCCACTGTGATGTGTGCTCCTGCAGTGAGTCAAGGTCTCCAGGCTTATTTTCAGAGAGGTCTAGGAGCTAAAGAAGTGCTTGAATTGCTAAAGATGTTGTTCAAAGAGTGAAGGCTATAGTCCTTACACAGCTGATTCTCACTGAAATCAAAACCAAGTTGCTTCAATTCCCATCAGTATGAAAATCAGCATCCAAGCCAACCCTAATGATGATCAGTTTAATCTCAAATTGCTTAGGGGTTGGTATGTGCTCTGTGCCTCTGCATGCCTAAATTTGTGTGTAAGTATGCCTTTAAAATAATTTTTCAAAACTAAAACCCACAGTATTCACTTTTTTAAATGCCACCCTATGATTCTAGGGAGCTACTTCACTACGAATGATTTTAATTAGGTATCTTATATTTTCAAAAGATGGGGGTTTTTTGTGACTATAAGGTTAGTTTGTTTTCATTGACACTGAATCAGCTGAACCTTGCTTTGCCTATTTTTATGTTCAAAAATCAACAGAAAATTGTGTACTTATTCCCCTCCACTGTCTTTAAGCAATGTTTTTTAATAGTAGTGCTTCATTATATATAAGCTTGCTGTCTGTGGCTCGATTGTGTAAAATGCAGATTAGTCCAGAAGTTGATCTGAAGGTGTTAAAATAAGAAGCACAAATCTGCTCTGATTCTTGTTTTAAATATTTGAGTATTTATGTGCATTTGACCTAACCAGACTATTTTTCCATTTTGTAATTAGTACTTGAAATTGCTACCAAAAAAACCCCACCAAACAAACGAACAAAAAGCCAGGCAAACAAAGAGAACTAAACAGTAGAAGTTATTTTTTAAAATTCAAGAAAGGTGGTTGTGTTTATGTGGGCCAAATTAAAGACTCAATTTCATAGTATCATTGCTATTTTCCTGGTTGTTTGATAGGCTCCATTCTCAGGTTGCCAGGCATTTCAGAACCACAAAATATGGCAAGATGTGTTTTGGGAGATATAATTCCCATATTAAACACGTGGGATTGAACAGGGGACAATGAGTACTCCTGTACAGTGTGAATTTCAATAAAGATGACAAGAGCCTCCCTGGAAGGCAGCCACACACAGGTGCAGTTATGTGCATCACTCTGGCAATAAGCTCGCTCCCAGCAGGTTACTGGGAAGGAAAAGGCTGTGCAGATATTAATAATGAGATAGTGGGCACCAGAGAGACTCACTATTCACACCTTTGAGTGCAGCTACCTTAACTTCTTCCCAGGGTCTGTGAACAGTGATCAGCACCTCCTCAGTGGCCTTCAGGGCCAGTGGAGGCATCCCTAAAACTACGTGGGGGGAGCACAGGCAGCAGTGCTTAGGGCAGACATGCACCAGGCTGGCTGCAGAGACCACAGGAGTGTGGTGACCCTTCCGTGCCACACGCTGGAAGCAGCACCACACATCAAGGTCTTGGACATTGCAGTCTCCTGACCCGTATGCCTGCATCCATTTCAGCACACTTCTATTCCTGTGGCTCTTAAGAGTTCCACAATGCTCAGTTACTCTTGCACACTGATGCAAAGGCACACACTTTTCTTCAAGACTCTGCCCTAGAGCCTCATGCCAATGTTATCTTCTCTCCCTACTATCTCAAAGAAAGTAGAGGTCATTCTAAAAAATGATGTCATTAATCTGATTCATCAAATACCTGAAATGAAGCCCAACCATTAGTTCCTTCCCTACCTGTACTCAAAAAAAAAAAAAAAAAAGCCAACAAAAAACCAATCATATCGTCATATGAGAGACTTGTTAAAAAAGCAAATACCTCTGGAGTAAAAACAGAAAGTAAAAAAAAAGCCAAAAATTTCAGGGCAGCCCTTTACCAAAAAGTATACTGGCAACTAGAGGGCCAGAAAGATTTCAGTGAAAACAATAAAGTGAATTCTGGAAAAAACAAAGCATTTTTCAAGTGTGTCTTTGTAGAGGGGAATGCAATGAAGTTCTCAGTGCAAAGCCTGGGAACACTTTTTTCCACACAGTGTTGAAATAAAATCTCATTTTTGTAGAAAGAAGTTACATCTATGAGCTCTGACTTCCTTTCACTGCCAATAATCTTCTATTTGTAGACATAATAGTCAATAATGACAGGGGCCAGAACATGAGTACTCCACATCCATTCCCACATGGCACTCTCAAAGGAAAACTCACTACTCCAAAATTCTCTCTCTACTCCTGCCTTCAATGGTACAGATTTTCAGCTGTTACACACTGACACAGCTCTCTTAGTATCAATTCACATGAACTGATATCTCAATCAAAAAACTAATTACACTTATCCTAAAATGGAAGTACATTGTTCTAGACCTCCAAATCTCCCAGGAGTTTACAGGTCACCATAAATGCCAGGGTTATAAACCTGAATTTATTATAGACAAATAAAGCTTTGCCCTATGAATTCTCTGCCTATTAAGTTAATGAGCCTTGACAAAACAATCATCTGAGGAGCAGCTGACAAATTATCTGGAGCAGCAATTTGAAAGGCGTTGGCTGGCTTACAAGCATTTCAGTTGGTAGAATATGGCATCATGTTCCTCTTCCTCTGGAAGAGTCATTTGTCAAACTGAATTTCCTGCAGATCAACAGCAGATTCCCAATATTTGAGCGCTGAGATACAACAATAACTGTAATTACTAAGTAAATAATCCCTGCCATTTCCTCCCAAAACTTGAGGCTCACCGATGCTGATGCAGAACTCTTTCTAGGAAGTCTGCATGAAGAAAGCAAGGTACATTCTTATTTTTACTGGAGCTCATTGAAGTGTTTAATGTGAAGGAAAAGAACTTTGAGGAATTTAAGTGAGTAGACGGGGACCTTTCAAAATACTTGATCAGTATCTTGAAGATTATTTTTTAGTGTAACTTCCCACAGAGATGGTGGTATCACAGCTGTGGATCTAAAACAGGGTCTTTTACTGGATTAATTCTTCAAAATTTTCCACACAATACATTCCTGAACCACAGTGCCTTTGGGAAATTTAGGGCTCTGCACATTAAATACTCTTGGAAGAACAGCCACTTGTATTAGGGCAAAAATGAGATCAGTACTTTTCTAAAATCTGTTTTTCAACTGTGAATACTGAGTCCATTTGGAAATTGAATCATGATCCACTGTAAAGCTGTCACTTTCCTTACCAAAGGCATTTGCTGAAATATTATTTCAAATGCCTTCCTCCACACTCAACTATTCAGAGTTCTGTGGAAAAGATGACAGTATTGAGAACATGGAAAACTGTCATATTTTCCATCTGAATGTTATTTCACAGTGTGAAGGAACTGCAAATTATAGTAATCAGTTGCCTCTGCAACAGCATGTAGCAGAGCATAGCACAGACCATTTAACCATGAGTTGTGTCTTTTCTCATATTTTATGTTCTTTTTGCAGTTTTTGTTGGACTGTTGATTTAAACAAACTCATTAAATATACAAGGACTAGAGCTCAAAATTATATCAAAGTAGAATGAAGATAAATGAAACCTCGTTCTTAAAGAGAATTGTTAACTCGCACTCAGTAGAACAATACCCAGCTTTCCAAGTCCTGATATCAGGCTATCAAATATCTGATGACCAAGTATTCAATCAATCAATCAATCAATCAATCAAAAAGCAAAAGAATGTACAGAATTATACATTCAGGTGCCAAAATGGCCTAGTTTTATGAGCCTTCCAGAGCTCTACTGATTATTGACTTCTAAGTATGTGGTTGCAGGAAGCAGCTTTAACATAATCTTTTCGCCCAACCTCTCTCCATAGCAGTCATGTCTGGAGAGATCAACCATTCAGCAATGAACCACCTCTCTCTGTGGTTAGCAAGGCACTCAACTCCATGGCCCCAACATCCACTAGAACCCAATCACTCAACCTTCTAGTTCAAGTTGGAACCTTTCTTTCTAAGGGGACATTGAAAGAGTCTTTCTATAATGAACTCTTCCATTTTCTCATTCTAAAACCTCAGAAGAATTGCCATGCACAGATAAATAACTCATATTTATACTTGACCTAAAGAACCAGAGTAATTTTACAACTTTCTGCCCACATATGAAATTTAAGGCAACATTAGCAGAGAAATTAAAATATTTTGAGTAACCCTGTTAGTGCCTGGCACCCTTGTGCACATATTTACACATTTATATAACACTGTAATAATCACTCAAACTTGTTTCACTCCAAATTCCACTGGGCTGAACAGCTTGACTAATCACTTGGACCACTTTGATTAAGCATCTTTTTACAAATTCTAGAAACTACACTGTTTTCATTGTAATAAACTGACATCTTCTGCATGGTTTTGCCACATCTGTAACATTCTTTGCTAGTATTTGTCTTCTTGCTTTTTTAATGGAGCTTTCCATTTCATAGTATTGCAATGCCTTTCACAGCTGTCTTCCTAATCCCCAGGGCCTCTTTCCTCTTAGTGTATCTTACATTAATTTACCATTTTACTTTCCACTTACACACTTCTGCTCTTCCCACATTATTCTTTGCTTTGAAAAATGTTTTCTGATGAAAATGTCTATGATCAAAGCTCCAAACATAATTACTTTTCTTCTGTTCTAGAATAAAAAAGAAGATAGAATTTTTCCTAGCAAAGGAAGCACTCTAGAAAACTTGTGCCTAACTCTTCCTCTATCTCCCAAATATTGTTTGCGAGTGGTTTATTACTGTCCTTGTAGTCTATAGAGAAATAGCTGGGTTATACTAGTGTAAGGTTTTGCATAGTCTGCTTTCCTTCATTAAATATTTATTAGGAGGCATTCACTGACAATGTTTTACAGAAAGATCTTCCATTATTTCAGTCATGGAAATGTTCATAATTTTATGCTTTCCTAACCATCCTCTCAGAGCACAGCTAGTCTAGGGAATGCTGAATTTAAAATGCATTCTTAACCATGATTTGGTGAGGGAGGTGATTAATTTTTGCTCTATTTCTTCTGAATGGCTTAGGCAGCTGTCCTATAAACCCAGAGATGCTCAGTGAACTAAGCATGCACAACAAAGGAATAAAGTGACTGAACCAAAACAAATTACTACAGCTTTCAGTGAAGTCTTGGTCACTTGCCATACTCAAAGAGAAACAAACACTGAATTCAGTTGCAAAATGTGGTACATATTATGTAACCTATTTTAGAGCACCATTCCAATGGATCAAAACATTGCCTCTGCTCATCACTGGATTTTGGATGACCAAAATTATATACCACGGTAGCATGTATCTCCCAGTGGTGCAGATATGAAAGCATGGTTAAAAATAAGCACAAGCTGTAGAAAAAGATCTGTGGTGAAGATGCAAACTATGAGATAAATCCAGTGATGTTCATGCACTTTAACAAAGGAGGTGAGGAAGAAGCGCATGCAGTACCTGGTGATCTCAGAGTCAGGGAGCAGGCCTACGTGGTAGTGGGGGTAGGGAGCTGAAAGAAGGAAGCTTTTGTCACACTCGACAGGGGAATAGTGCCTAGGAGAAGGTGGTTTATCACACAGTTTGTTCACAGTGCTGTAAACAGGTTCAGGAGGCCTGGTGATACAGAGACAAGAGTAAAAGGTCAGGTGCATATTAGTTGCTGAGAATATAGAGAAAACACAGCAATCATTTTAAAAGCATGCATAGCAAATCTGTCAAGAGCTTTTCAGTGGCGCTTTTCCAACAAGTAAAGTGTACTGTTAAAGAAATTGTTAGAGTTTGGTAGCACTAGTGTGGCATTCAAGCAGCTGCATACAATACACAATACAAGTGGACAGTAAAACTGCTCTATGGGAAGTGTGGCACTGAAATGGAATATCTTATCTCTGAAGTTGAGAAAGTGGGGCATTTTCCCCAATAATATTTCTACTTTTTTTAAAATCTAACATCTACACAGCTTTCAGTGATCTTAATTTTGAGCACAGCATAGGAGAAAATAGGTTTGTTACCTGAAAAAGAACAATTTTTTACCCATTAATTTGTAATATAGATGAAGTACATATTACTTGTTAATACAACATACTCCTGGTCCCAGTGAGCTGGGACTTTGCAAGCAGAGCTGTTGTCAAATTGACCCATAACCTAAAATAACACTGATGGCCACAAACTGTGTGAGCAATTCATCTCATTGGCAGGCAATTCATTGCATTTCAGGAGTTCCTTGCACTCTTTCCAGATTCAGCCTTCAAAATCTGATTATGCAGTCTGCATGTGAAACAGTTAACCTCATTGCCAAGGCTACTGCAATCGCACTTGCAGGGCTGCTCCAAGCCGCAAACAGCAGCCTGTGAGGTTAGATACAAAGAGCAAGAGCTTAAAACTAAAATTTCCCTCCTGCTGCCATGAACCACCTGCCCGGGGGAGGCGATACTTACCACAGCCCTGGCAGGAGCCGTCTGGGAGAGGGGAGAAGGGAATGCAGCCTTTAGTGCCAACCAGCCAGGGATCCGCGGGAGGCCAACGGCGAGCAGTTTGCAAAACAAACCCACACCATGTCCACAGAGCATCTCCCACCTTGGAACTCCCCTGCCTTGGCCCCAGGACACACCTTGGGGCCCGCTGGCACTGTGAGGCTTGACTCATTGTTTCCTGACATTTGTGCTCTAAAGAGTGCCAAGGGTCAATTGCTATCATATCCACGCTTCTGCCGCAAGATCCAGGGTATGCCACTGCCTTTCATCACTGTCATACAATATTAGCGAGATGGAAATCTTATTTCAGAAGCCTGAAAATATCAGGAGGCCAAGAAGTTAATGAACTTTTTTTGTTCTTTTGGCTGCACTATGCCTCACATGGGTGTGGGTTTTGCTGTGACTTTCACAGGTACCAGAATTTATTACAGTCGTGGATGTGCTGGCAGATACAGAGAATCTAATTTCCTTTCTTAGCTTCTGGGTTTGTCCTTTGGGGGAAAAGGAGTAGCTGCTTTACTTAAAAACTGGTCTTACTCAATGTTAATAACATTATTCATAGCAATCTGCCACATGATTTGAGAACTCTCTGTGCCTGAATTTCCCAGGGAAAACTTTACAGTTAAAAAACTGGCAATTTAAGATTACCAAATAGCAAAATAGCAAAGCTGTCACTCATTTGGTTATAAAGCATTGTGTGTCAAGCACTTAGTAAAATCCCTTTAAAAATGTTTAAAGTAGCAATCATTTTCTATCAGTATATTTCACTTGCTTCTGAGGGATGGATTTAATAATTTATTTACTAAATCAATTGTTGCTTTCAATAAAAAAAAGCAGATAAAAACTATTCTATTTCACTGTTGTCCAATACTGCCTTTTATTCCCTTAGAAACTACTTTTGCTTTTAGGCAATATATGAAAGAACAAGTACAAATATCAAATATAAATGATACCTACTAAGAAAATTGAAGAAATATTGCCCCAGTTCAGGAAGATGAATAAAAACTGTAGATTCCTCCATGGCTTAAAACACCAACCAGTCCATAAAAAATTTGTTAGTGTCCTATATTCAAGTTAATTGTCTTTGTGTTGTAGACAACATCAGAGTGTTGCTATCCCTTGGACATATTGTGAATGCTTAAACTACACTGAGTCATCAGTCAGTGACCATCCAACCTCATGCTGAGACACAAATCATGCTGCAGACATGGGTAGATATGAGGAATTTCTTTGTTAATTGAGAGTTACAAGCTGCCTCCAAAAGCAAAATGAAGTTAAACATTCAACATCTACCTAGATATTGACACTGAATTAGTCCTTCAAGTACAAATACAGAGTCCTAACAAATTGTCTTATGAGGGCCAGAAAATTTTAGGACATTTAGCAAATGTTCATGTATTTTAAAATATTTTTGAAACATTTTTCACTCCATTAAGTCTTCCTGGGTGGTAAGATAACAGGAAACTGGAACAAGTCTGAGTATAAAGTCCTGTACTCACTGATATTATATAAGTGATATTGTGACCTAGTTAACATCATACCCTCTGTATTTGACCTGCAGAGAGAGGTCTTAAGGTTAAGAAAAGGAATTTATACTTCTTATCCTTTTAACACTTGTACTCTTTGGTGAGAAGAAGATTTAGGATATCAGATAATTCCAGTTATGAGTGCACTTTGTATAAGGCCTATGAGATGGTCTGAGATCACCACAGCCACCTGCTTCCCTTGACCCTTCAAGGTCATTGAGAGCATGGACTGCACTGGTCCTTCAGACACCTCTATCCTAGTCAGGTGCATAGGCTAACAACTACCAGCTGCAGAGTTGGGCTCTGACTGCACGTTTCATTGGCACAGAAAAGCAAGAATTTGAAAAAAAAAAAAAGGAGTACATAACCTCCACTGTCCAGGACAAGTATAATCTTATTTTCTCTCTCAACGAGGTGCAGCAAATATGAATTAAGTAGTGTAAAAATATTTGAAAGTTGGGATAAAAAGTATCAAGTATAGGAATGACTAAAATGATATGGGGCAGAGCAGTGTCCTGCTCATAAAAACTGAGTTCCATGTAATCCATTAATCACAAAAAGTAATTTGAGATACTTGCTGCAACAGCCTATCTTCAAACATCCTCCTCATTCTTCACCTTCTCTACGGCAAACTTGTACTTGACTACAATAGTAGCCACCTACTAGAAGAAAACAATACCCTATTATAAAAAAGATTATGAAGACCACCCAGCTTTATTAAATAATTGTTCTAATGCAGCATTTTCTCATGCCATTTTTATTTCTCCTCACAGAAAGAAGAAAGAACTTCTTTCCAAAGGGATCAGCCCACCTGATAAATCCTGTCTTGCACATCTTCTCCAGTGCTATGACAGAGACAGATTGTCCTCTCTCAAAGCATGGGATAATGAGAATGCTATTTAGAAAGAGTTTTTAATGTGCCATTATGAAAAAATACAGCCAAGGTCACCTCAACTTTTCTTGCAAAAGAATAATTAAGAGCCAAACTGAACATAAACATCGAGGCCTTACTTTATGACGCACTAATTCTTCAAATGAATTTAAAAACATGTAGCAAGCCACTTAGCATGCTTGCTAAGAAAAGTGTAAAGGCTAGATATACATTATTTAAGTTCTAATTTTCTGCAGTTTATGTGCAATTGCATCTCTTTCAGATACAGCAAGTATAGCTTCACAGGTTCAATTTAAAAATAAATGCTAAGCATATTCTGAAACTTTTTTTGAGGAAGAACAAAGAACTATATTATTGATTTTCTTCTATCCATTATTTCCATTTTTGTCAATACCTATGCATAAAATATCCCCTTAAAATGCCAAATGTGTGAATATTACTGTATGCATCTTTGATAATTGCAATATCTCTTTTAAAGAGTAATTATGTAATGTGGATCTACTCTGAAAAATAACTAACTACTGCTGTAACTTCTTAGTCAGATCTGCTCCTCTTCTGCCTTTACACCGCTTATTTAGTGACAAACAGGCATCACAGTTCTCTGTCTTTATCAGTGAGCTAAAAACAAAGCTTTCTGACAAATAAGAGTAGCAAGTACTAGGTCTGGATGGACAGTAGCAACTACATTGGTCTGAGAATAAAGCACACAATAGTAAAGGGAGGCAACAGAAAATGTAAGTAGTAAACATAAGTAGCAGCATAGTGTGGCTTGAACATAGCGTGGCTTGAACATGCCCCAGCAGAGAGTTCAACTCACAGGACAGAGAATCAAGTCCCTTAATGCCAAAGGTAAGTTTTAAAGGGTAACATGAAAAGCAGAGAGTCACTCTTCCAGCAAGAAAATAAAAAATAAAAATGCTGAAAGCTGGAATTGTCATTCAGAATAGACATAACAGCAGTGAGGCACAATTCTTACAGAAACAAAGAACTAATTGGTGGAAAAGACAACAGTAACAGTGGGAGGTAGAAAATTGATCTAACACTGGTGTTATTTATCTAATGACAAATTGTGTAAAGTGAATATTCCTGGTTGTTTGCAGTCCTTATTATTACTTGATTAGATCATCATTGTTTTGTTGTTCCAGGCTGACTTAATTGTGGAACAGAAGTTATAAAAGAATGGCATTTTTAAAACCATTCTCCCCTCAGCATCATGCAGAGTCTTCAATTTAAAATTAACTTTTTTTCTTTTTTTACAGAATCCTGTTTGGTGGGGATCAAATGCCAACACACAGCACATTAAATGTTAATAGTTTCAGGTTTTAAAACATTTCAAAACCTTTTATGATATGGAAAGAAACCAGCTCAGCTCTCGGAGTCTATTAAGCATGCAGAGCTATAGCCAGGAAACAATATGAGAGAAAATGAATCTCCCAATGCTCAAAGTTTACAACTTTTTCTTTGTTTTGTTTTTTGAACAGCAATTTTTAATTGTATCCAATTTCCTTAAAGACATCTAACACATTAGTTTTGCTAATATATTGTTGCTGGGATGTAGACAAAGAACTTTTTAAGAAGTATTTCACTATTGAACCAAAAATCAATGGCAATTTAATACAAACAAAATCCTCCATTTCCAATAGCCAGTGATTTTTATATATGTGTCCTTTGACTGAGCTACTCAGTCATATAACCTTCTAGAAGAACCACATACCTTACTGTTCAATAGGGTAATTAGAACTTATAGTTGATTTTATTTCATAGGTCGTGTCCTGGCAATTTAAATGAGACCAAATCACTCATGTGACATGTTTATTTCAACTAAATGAAAGACAGAGGAGGACTATGAAGAGCTGGAGGAAAACACCTGAAATACAGTACGTTAGTTCTTTCTGGAAACCCTAAAACTAATAATTTCTCAGCTTTTCAGTTATTAACTGCTGTTTTCATATGCCTTGAAGGTTTCTTTAACTGCAAAACAAGTGCTTTTTTAGCACAGTCATGAAGATTAAGGGTTGCCTTGTTCCTCTTAACAGTACTATTTTAACATTTTAATCAAGTTTTCAAACGAAACGGCCTACAAGAAGGCATAAATAGAATTTAGAACTTCTAATATTCTACACCCAGTTCTACACTTATTACTCTTAACCATAAGGAATTAGGAAATTAAATGACTGCTTAATTTGAAAAAAAAAATCAGCAATGATTTTCTGTTTCAGTAATGGAAAAAGAAGGCTGTTTCACACAGGAATGGGGAGACTGTCAGACGAAAGGCCTAAGAGCCCTGCAGTGACTGTTTAGGAAACAGGGACCAGCAAAGAATGGCCCTTACCTGCTCAGCTGCCAAAAATCACTGAGGAACACACAGACCAGAAATTAAATCCTAGAAGACTGTAGTCAATAGGCCTGTCCACCATGAATCAGCCATTATTCTCATTCATATTTGAACATTTTTAAATTCTTAGGCTTCCCAACTCCCTGTGGGACTGAGATCCACAAACTGATGATGATGACTTACCCAAAAAGCTCTACCTTGGTGTACTCCAAGCCTGTTACTTGGTTGCACATTTATAATCTATGGTAACATTTAAATAACCTTTTATTTGCCATACTTTAAATTCACAATGCATTGTAAGCTCCCTGTATCTGAGTTGTATGTAAGTGGTATTAGTCCTTGCCTGTTGCCTTCTCTGTGCCATGGGTACTTTTGCAGATCTCTGTTCTGCCTCTCTCTGACACCTTTCTTCTATACTGGAATTATTTGTTATTTATCTTTCCCTGGAAACCATGCTACACCCCTGCTCACCCTCTTCTGAGGTTTTTTTTTTCAGTTGCCTCCATGTAGGACCCAAGACTTGAATGCACCACAGATTCAGAGAAAACCATTATATTTTGAACTCTTGTCCTTTCCTATCAGATCCTATTTTCATTCTTAATTGCTCCTGAGTACTGAGCTGACAATGTCACAGAACTGACCAAGGTGTCACAGTCACCCCAAGGTGTCTTTCTCAAGTGGTAAGAGCTGCATGAAGGGTCCATGTCCATGTTATATTTCGTATGTATTTCAGGTTATCCTTTCCTCTAGGCACTATGGATAACACCATTTCTGTGTGCGTTATCACTACCAATCCTACTATCTCATTTCAAAAATCTCCATACAAGCACTAAAGCATACTCCAAAATTTGATTAGTTTTCTGTAAGTGTTAAATACTAAGTAGCTGCCAGTGATTGTATTAGAAATGGTCAAATCCCATTACTTGGGGATCTCTGACAGGCCTATTTAAATATGCAAGGATAACTCAGGAATAAGAGATTATCTGTGACTTGATAATGACTAAAGTTTTACTTTAACATAAATTATTCTCTCAAGTCAAGATTTATTATACTTAAAATAAATTAGGATAACAAAATGAAATCTTACTCCAGGCAGACAATTATGCATCTGTAAAGTTTAACAATTAGTTTAAGATTAAAACTGTGTATTAATTACAAAAATATAAAATAGTCAATTTGCAAGTAAGCAACTTCAAGCTTCAATCTAAGGACTGCATTTCACCAAGGATACAATTTAAGGTTATGTAATAAACTCTTTTTTCCCTTTAAACTGAACATTTAATGTGTAACTTGAAAAGTCTTCTTTTAATTAACTTTGGGTTTAAAAACCATAATTTCTTAGATTGATCAAAGACCAAACCAAGAAGAAATTCTATTCTGGGGTACCATATTGGATTCATTATGTCACCAACTTAACAATTAGAGATGAGAACCCAGCTTGTGAGAGACAGTGAGTACCCAGTCATAGCAGCAGGCTGGCATCCTCCAGACAGACAGACGGACAATGAACTAACGTGACAGACTGCCTGGTGGGATCACACCCACATCATGCACACCCCAGAAACCTTGGGTGCTTCTCCACTTTTCTAGAGGGAGATGGCCTATGCATCTTATCAGCAACTTTTCCTACACGCTCTGTATCTCTGTTCCTCGGCCAGTGTACCTGTGCAACTATTGATTATCCCAAACTTCACGTATCACCCTCTGAGGGATTTGCTGGTTCAGTAGCCTGAAATCCCTTCTCCACTGCTTCTTTATGCCTCTTCACCTCTTCTTCTGTTATGTCCTGTCTTGTACTAAATTCCCTTTCCAAATCCAAGTCTTCTTACCTGATTAAATACCAGTCTTTTCTTGTGATTTCCATTCTCACATACCAGTGACAAGTTTTCCCTCATTTGCACACTTATCCCTCGCTTAACACAATCCCTCCATTCCTCCAGTCTCTTCAATATTAAAATGTGACAGAACTGGCTATTCAGAGCACAGAACAGAATCCCTCCTGAACATGTTTTTGTGTCAGAAAGGGATGATAGAAATAAGCAGAGAGGAAACTAGCTTTGGCCATTTAATGCTGTGCTCAGTCATGCAGGTTTTTAAAAATAATCTAGTCAGCATGACAAAATTGTGAGAAGCTTTGATATACTGCAGTGTGAGTAGAGAATCTGAAAGAATTCTACTGAAAAAAAATCATATGAAATAAGTTTTGGAGGATAAATGAACTGGGGTTTTCCCCAAAGACTTGCATTTGTTGACTTTTGCATAGCTTTTCATAAACGCATTAGAAATACTATCTCAATTCTGTTTCATCACCTCCTATAACTTAACACTCTGAACATATGTATGGAATATTATAGTATTTAAAACATAAAAGCACAGCAATTTCTAACATAGAATAGAATAGAACATGAACTAAGGCATGTAATTCTCCCTCTATCCTTTAAATCATCCTACTGGTATGGTTAAAAATAAATCCAATTTAATTTAATAATAATGGTGGTTAATTAAAATGACTGTAGCAACAAGCTAATTTAGCATTTTACACTAAATTTTAAAGAAAAACAATCACAAAACCTTTGCTATCCCTAGATAAAAAATCCAGCCTCAGGCAACAGCTAAGCATGAAAATATTAACTTGAACATCTAATCTGCTAAATTTACAAGTTATTTAAGAAGAGGAATAAATAAAAGGCATCATCAGTCTTCCCATACTATTACATGTAGTTTATTCTCTTTAGGGTAGAGGTAATATGCTGAGTTTGGGTTAGGCATGGTGAATGATTGTTGTGAGCTCACAATTACATGTGCTCCTATAAGTCAAACCATAATATTTGTTGTAATGGTTTAATACTGGAAGGTCAAATCTGTGCCTCAACAGAAACTTAAAAGTGTTTCTATAAAACATTGTCAATTCAACTAGCAGGTTAAGATAAATAAAGAAATAATTGATGAAAGCTACTACTTTCAATGCAGGGAAAAAACATCCCCTTAGACTTCAACTTAATGGTTCTGTTTTCTCTCTCATCCAATTCTCAGCACCTCTTCCCCATCCAGAAAATGCTATTTTGCAAAAATGCATGTAAAAAAAAATCAAACATGCTTTACACAGCAAAACAGATAACTCAGCTTTTTCATCCATGAATCTTTAATATCTAGCCAGAGTTAAATGTTAAAGTGAATTTTTTATCAGCTGAAGCACAGAAGTTTGATGTCACCATTATCTGAAGCTAAAAAAGAAGTAAAAACTCAAGATGGCAGTTCTTTATTTTTATGGAACTTTTCCTGTTGTTGTTCATTATAGACAAAAGAAATTAACATCTTAAAGCCACAAGATTTTTAGGCTTTAATAGGCTATAATTTTAAGATTTCTGAAAACAGGAAGGCGGAAATATACTATAGAGAAAGTGGTAACATCTCTCTCTCCTGTGTTAGCAACACATGTTCCACAAAATGACAAAAACAAAAAATCATTTTTTCTTACTACTACCACCATATAAAATTTGGTTGATATGCATCTGTATAGGACATCTGATCCAATCTTGTGTTTGAATCAGGACTATTGACAGCACTAGATTTTACTTAGCCAATGCTTAAAAATCTCAAATGGTGGATATTTCAGAGACCTTCATAGCAAGTACTATTCCAGCACTATTCTATCCATCTCGTGTTTTAATTTCTTCTGAAATTGAAATCAGAACATCCAAAACTAATCCTGTTGCCATTGGTGCCTCTCTACACAGAAGAGTTTGATTTCATCATATCTGCTACTGAGTGCTTTCAGGGTGCTCTTAGATTGTCCCTTCATCTCCTCTTCACAAAACTAAATAAGCCCCAGAGATCTCAACACCCCTCCAACCTCCACGTGATTTAGAGCTCTCAGAATATGCTGGACCCCCTCCACAACCCTCCTAAAGTCAAAGAATGGGAGCTGGTCAAAGGGTTTTAGAAAAGAATGTGTTGTTCTGCTGGCCATGCTCCTCCAAAGATAGCCTGGTATGCTGATTACCTGACTAGTAGTGAGAGTGCACGTCTGGGTCCATGTTCAGCTTGGTGTCTGCAGTAACATCCAGGTCATTTTTAGTGAAGCTGCAATTCAGATGTTCATGGCCTGCACAAATGTGTGCAGCTCTTCCACCTGAGGTGCAGACTTCTTACTGAACTTTACGAGGTTTCTGCTGGCCAGGTCCTCAAGTATATCAAGAGCCCTTTAGAATACTGCTCTGCCATTTGTCATGTTAACCACTCCCTCTTAATTTCTTATCCTCTTGAAATTTGCTGAGGGTGCACTGTGTGTCATGATCTAGGTCATTGATGAAGATATTCACTGACGCCTTAGGTATCCCTGAGCTCCTTTGCTCATCACTGACCACTTGACATATGCCAAGTGATCATCATCACCCTTTGAGCCTACTGGTTAAGTCAGTTCCCATCTCAGTGCCTTCTTTTAGCCCACTCTTCCTCAGCTTTCAAAGCATGCTGTAGGTGACTGGGTCTAAAGCCTTACCAACACCATTGCATGCAAATAAGCACAGCCATGCTGGGAGAAGGATAACTAGCTAGGTGATACAGCACACAATCCAGGAGAAACCCACAATCCAGGCTATCCACAAGGTTTCCAAACCATACTTCTTTTCTGATTAGCTGTACATGTTCATCCAACACTTCCTCGTGTTTGGATGAGAGGCTGTTGGAAGAGTTTTAAAGGGTGCTCCCTGTGTTGCAGCTTTTCCTGCCCACAGAAGACTTGTGAGAAATACCTTTGCAGCCACTCCCCATGATAGCTAGTGTAGAAAAGGAATTACCATGTGCTGCACAGCAGATCCCAGATGCACATTAGTGGAAGTTATGACACTGGTCAGGTATGACTTTGGAGTCAGCTATGTTTTCCCTCAGCACAGAGGCATTCCTGCTCAAGGCAGCACCTGTGCTGTGGCACTGCTTCGTGAAGGGCAGCCACTCCTCCCCCTCATCCAAACAAGTCAGAAATTTCATCAGGAAAGCCAACCAGTCTGGACAAGCACATAAACTGCTTTTAGTCAATCTCTGATGAGTATTCCAATTACCTTCTGGGCCCTTAAACACCTGGCAAATGCGTTGTTCAGTACTTCAGCTTTTCCTGTATTATCTGTCACTACATCAGCTTCTCTCCTATTCATCGCCTTTTTCCTTCCTCAAATTTTACCTTCGTTTTTTAAAGTAGCACACATCTGCAGAATCATTTTTGTTTTCCTTTATGACCCTTGAGGGTAAGTATTAGCTCAAATCAATCAGCTTTCTAATTTTGTCAGCAGTCAAGCAGTCAAGTAATGCTAGTCTGTATTTTGCATTTTAGGTCATCAGAAAGCTCTTTGCTCAGCCATGCTGCTGAGTCCCCTCCTTTGTGCTCAACAGGATGGTTCCTTCCTGAGTTCTCAATAAGTTTTATTTAGAAACCATCCATCTTTCATGGGCCCTGTGTTTCTTTGGCAGCATCCCAAGAGATTTTGCTAAGGCTGTAGTCTGCTCTTCTGAAATCTTAACAGTCATAACTTGCTGACTATCTTTCCAGACTTCCTTTGAATCAAGAAGTAGGCCAACTCATGGTCACTCTGATCCCAGCTGTTGTCTTTCACCACCTTTGCCACAAATCCTGTTTCTCCCCTCTAGCAGTAGCAGGGGCTGGTCAGGAACACAATCAATGAATCCCCTGCACTGCCTGCACGACAATTTCATCTTACTAGAAACTAAACCAAGCAGTGTCTGACTTGCCATGTGTACTGATAAAATTATTAGACATATCGTTTTTATCCACTTTTGATCCCATATTCTATTAACCTGAACTTGTAAAGGTGATAATTGCTACAAAAAATACAGGAAGCCAAAGTTTCTAAATTAACTCAAATTAATTCTTAATTAATTCTAAATTAATTTAAAATAAATCCAGAAAAATCAAGAAGTAAAATATGCCCATCGCTGTTAGTATTTTTTACCAACAATACGCACAACTTAAAAAAAATTCAGCAATTAAGAGACAACATTCAGCTTCATTAAAATTACTGGCTGAAGATTATTTGTTACTTTTCTATCCCTTGTGCTCAGATTAGTTTATTTTTTATATAGACTGAACGGGATTTTTTCTGACACAGATTCAATATCAGACCAAAAACCACAAAATTTATCAATTGAAACACTTACTTTTGTCAGAAAAAATAGATGTATTTAGGTTAAAAAAACCCCAAACCTTAGAATTGGAACGAATGAACAAAAAAAATATAAAACCAGCAGGAGGAAGTGGGCAAATTAAGTTGAATGTTCAATCATTTAAGCTTACTGATAGATTCATTATCACAAGTAAGTAAAAGGAAAGCTTGTCATCTGCCTCACTCAAATCACTTGTACAGAGAATTCCAAAATTGCAAATGCCTTTTTTAGTGGAGAAGTTACCGTTCCAAATATTTTTAGCTGGCACACATGAAAATCTGCTAAAAGTGTTGCAAGACGGCATGGGTAATAAATTTCCTTATGTGAGCACAATGTAAATTAGCCCTGTAAACCTATTACAGCAACAACCAGGTAGTTTGAATGGATAGCACTGCAGTAGCTGGCAAATATCTTAATTATAAAACATTATGTGAGAAAACCTAATTGTAAAACCTATAGACACCTGCAATCAAGGTGTCTATAGGTTTTACTAAAGTTATCAATATGATAATTGAATTCCCAAAAGATTTTCTGATTTGGTCAGCAACAAAGACTTCACAAATATCTTTTTATTTTAATAGCAGGCTCATCAGCAAATCCTGTGGCAGTGAACAGAAATAGTGCATTCACTATTCTGAGTTTATAGCTGTGAAAATGACTATAAGAATTAACTGTGAGAATTAACTGCATTTCAGTAGCCCGACTTGAATCAATAGGCAATAATTAGATGAATGGACATTAAAAAAAAAAACAAAGCAACTCAGCAGCATTTAAGGGTTAAATGATTTGGTTTCTAAGGTCAGAACTTCTTAGTCATAGTAGTTAGAGAAGAAAACTGGTCTTTGGCTCTTGCTTGGGTGTCTCTCAGATATACGTGCATGTCCAGCAAGGAAATGTAATGGTAAGAAGAGCAATTCGTCTTTATGACTATGTTAATTTTCTCTTTGTGCCTTTATTTCCTGATGTACCATATTGACTATTATCACTAATAAAATGAACCTCATAATAGCCTCCTCCTTTTCAATAGGTCAGAGTTAACACTTGCTCAGAAAGATGAGATTTCCATCTGATTTCTGCTGTGGCATTCAGAGCCTGCTCCTGTCACTTGACACCCTATGTCTGCCAGTGCCACACACTGTCACAAAAGGTCATGCTCATAGAGTCAGCAGCTCCTGTCCATAATGCCAATGCCACAAGAAGGTTTTGGATATCCAGCCTTCATTAGCCGACACATTAATTTGGAAATCCAGACAGGAAAAAGAACACAGGAGTGCAGTATTTCACAGAGTATACAGAGCTTCTCTGGACATTCATTTTCCTCCCCTCACAATAATGCAAAATGGACATAGGTGTGAATAGCTCAGACAAGAAACAGACTGCCAGTACTTCATTTTTCTCTCAGGAGCTAAACCAGTACAACTAACTTGTTTAAAAACAGTCTAAAAATAGCATGGGAATGCATCTTCCCCCCTCCCCCCAAAAAAAGGTCAAAAGGACATCCAAATTAATTTGAATACATATCCTGCATGGGTCTTTATAAGCTTTTTATTGGATATCTGCTAAACGATTGGGCTAAGGGTGTCACTGCCTTCCCTTCTATGACTATTTTTTCTTTTCTTTCTTCTTCTTTTTTTTTTTTTTCACAAGTAACTGGAAAGTTAAAACCAGATACATGATCACAAAGAAACAGGACTAACAATACTTTGTCACTTTACAAACATTCTAAGTGTTTAAATGGTCTTTTCATTGTCAGGACTGCTTATCTCCCTTTTTAGAATTAATCCCTTCACTTTCTGTGACTTCATGAT
Source organism: Melospiza georgiana (assembly GCF_028018845.1). Classification (NCBI taxonomy): domain Eukaryota; kingdom Metazoa; phylum Chordata; class Aves; order Passeriformes; family Passerellidae; genus Melospiza; species Melospiza georgiana. The sequence continues at coordinate 74,106,953 of NC_080431.1, forward strand.
GTCCTTAGCTATTATTTACTTTTAAGCCTGCAATTGTTTTGCTGTTTTTCAAACCTTTCTAACTCTTTTTCTGCAACTGTGGTGCTGACATCTCATTATAGAAGATGCCCATTCAGCCCTACAAGCTTATTGACAAATCCTTCATCATTGCAACCCAGATATTTTAATATTGGTATTCTCCCAGTTTTGGGAGAATACCCAAATTTGGTATTCTCCCAACATTGGTATTCTCCTATTGTATTTCTCAAATACATGGGTATTTGAGAAATTATGAGATCATTGTTAGATCAGCTAAAAACATTGGTGCAGATTTAATGAAATCAATGTTTAACTATTAATTAAAAATGTAACTTCTTGGAGCCATTCAGAGAAAATACCTTCCTAATTAAATGTCTCATAAATTGAAGGAAATCAATTTCAGCTTTGCATTCTCAATCAAAACAAAAGAGAAACTCTTTTAACCAAGACAGGGAAGAAAGGTGTGGTTTCCACACATTTATGCCCTGATTTAACACTGTATCATGACTTAGTTACTCTGAATCTGTCTGATCCAACAAGTTAAGCTGCTTAAGATAGTAATCACATACAACAAGAAAAATGAAATGCAAATTAGTGGGTTATGAAGCTGATGAATACGTAAGTGATGAGATTCTTTGACTTGTAAGACACAGCAAGTCATGTCAGAGGATCAGAACAGCCCCCTCCTAGCACAAAAATAAAATAAATTCTCATTTTCTGTGGCATTCGACATTATAATGAGGGCTCATTTTCCAAACTGAACAACTTCTGTCTTCCAGGTGAATGGTAGTGCTCTTCAAACAAAAAGATAAATACACACTGTCTCATCAGTGACATTCAGTGTTCACCTAAAACAAGGCATAAAAGGACCCTCCCTGCATTTTCCTCTGTATCTCTTCTACCTTGAAATTAACTACACAGATACAATTCTGCTACTGTACATCCATATAGTAGTCACAACTCTTTGGGGACTATTAAAAAAAAAAAAGTCTGAATAGAAATCTGCAGTATGCTGTATTCTATTTGAGATGCACTGAATGCTTAACTTTGTCCTTTACAATTGCATGAAAGGGAACAAACAAAGAGAAGCCTCTGACCTGGTGTAGTCGTCCTCCACAAGCATGTGCTTTGGAATGGGTGAGTATCTTCCTGGGGAGATAGGGGCCAGGGATGCCTTGTACTCTAAAGTGCCATTGTTTCCAGAAGAGAGTATATGATTTTCCATTGGTGGAGAATAAGCTGATGGTAAAAATGAACATTTCTAGTCAGAAACTTCCATGTTTCATTAGATGGCATAACAACATAATTTTTTAAGTTTAAGTACCAAGAACATGGTTCAGTGCTGTAAATGAGATCAAAACAAACAATCCTGGCTTGAGAGAGCTTAAAATATAACAACAAAGAATGAACAGCTGGAGTTTTACTGAAAATAACAACAGCAGCAACAACAATAACAACAACAATAATAATAATGATGATGATGGCTTTTTTGCAGGGATTCACTCTTTAGAGGATCTTTAGTTCCTGAAGAGGGAGTCTGAATAGATCTCCTGTTTGAGAGACCGGAAACATTTTCTTCACTTAGGACTAGCAGAAGGAAATGCAATTAGGAAAGAATGAGATTAAAAGCACTCTTTTTGGCTCCAGTGTGCAGTAATGGGAGTAACATAGTAAGAACTCAATGGAGGATAAGAGCAGGAATTTTATGTGTGGCAAGAATTATGTATACATTCAAAGCTGGGATCTACTACAGGTGTCCAAAACCCCAATATAATTGAAATTTCAGTATCAACATAGATGGTATTTAGACCATGGTAAATCTCTGTTCTTAAAATGGAAAATGGATGCAAATATCTTACATATTAATTATTAATGATGAAAGTTACATTACTGTGTTGTCTGTTTATTTTTTGGGTTTGCAGGGTTTGTTTGTGTGCTTCTTGTATTCTGAAGTTATCTGGGACATTTATGACTGGAGAGATGCAGTAATAGTTGTATTCTATCTCTAGTTAATTTAATTAGAAAAAGAAAGGATAAATAGAAAAAGCAGTGTTACATGCTTCTGCAATGAGCTGTGATTAATTTTCTCATGAGAAGAAGACAGCTAAACTTTCTAGTATTAGCTTCAGTCTTTTTTTCAAATGCTGAGATACAGAATGCTTCAAAGCAAAATCTCTCTAAGGGAAAGGCCATTATGCATTCTGAAATACTCTGAACATGTAGGTGTAATGAAAGGTTCCCTGAGGATAAATGAATCTGTATGCACCAACAGCTTGGGAAGGGCTACTGCAAATCTTTTCAACCTTTCCTTTCCCCCCGGAATTGTTTCTGTCTTCTCATATGCTTTTGATCTATAATCTGACATAATAAACCACACTGTTTTAGAACTGCAAAATTATTATTTTCAAAGTATAAAGCTCAAGATTGGATAGGGACATTTAGCATTTTTACTTCCCGGCCTTTGCTAAGACCCAGACCAGGCTGCTACCGAACATGATTGCCATCTGTTGTAACATTTGCTAACCAAACAGGCATCCTCAGCATGGCTGAGCATACCACTGACATGCATGCTACAAAACCTTCCCTTCTGTTTTCATGGAGCAGACTGAATAAGGAGGATTTGGGATATTTAGCTTTACCCTCAGCTCTGTCAGTCCACCACAGCAACATTGTGAAAGTGCAGAAAAATTTAAATCTTTAGCATTTACTGCCCTCAGTAAATCTCCCCACTTTTAGTTTGCCTTAAGTGCCCACAGAATTATTAGCAGGAAATCCAGATGAGTATGGATCGACTGCTGAAGCTCCTGTCAAAAACTGTATTTCCATCCAGTTGCTGGATGGTGCAGCTGGCTCCTGCTGGCAGCTGAACCCAAGGCAGACAGTTTTTAATGAACAACTAATGAAGAAAGGGAGTCTTCAGTAATGAACTGTTTAGACTAACAGGCACCAGTGGTATAAAGAGTGCAGCTGAAATGTTAGGATTGCTGTGAATGCCAAGGGAATGGAAATGCCTGGGTATTGACACCAGGAGGAGTAGCAGGAGGGGTATAGGAATGGCGTGTATTGATAAAGCTAGATTCATCAATAAGTCATCAACACTCAACATAATTACATGCAACTCGCCAGGAAAGCCTACACCCAAACTCAAACAAATATTCAAGCCATTAAAAGATGGTGGTGGGAGATAAAGACTAGTTTGGAGCCTAGGACACTCAGACAGGGGGCCAGGAGCAATCTGAGTAAATCCTAAAGACATGCATACTAGGGACAGATGGCAGAGACAGAAGATCCTCATTGCTGTCATCTCCTTAAGGGTCAAAAAAGCAGGACTCCACAGCCAGCCACCAACCCTTGTACGTGGTCACCTCAGGGAGTCCTGGGGATGCATCTGGATGCACATCTTTCTACCTGAGCGCTGGCCATGAGCCTAGATGCTTTTGAGTGCATGGATATGACAGCCTGATTGAAATCAATTGGTTTTTAAACGAGGACATCTTCCCTTCCTATGAGATACTTCACTGAGTTTTACAGTAGTATTTAAACAAATTTTCCTACAACAGAATGTGCATTGAATGCAAGGACAAGTAAGGCCTTGGCCCTCTGGAAAAAAAAATCCTGATGAACATATATAAAGTTAATGGATAGACTGAGAATAAAGCAAAGTGGACCAATCATTTATGAATTCTTCACTATGGGAGTAATAAAGCACTGGAACACAGAAGCCATGGATATGCCATCCCTGGAAGTGGCTCTGAGCACCCTGGTCTAGTGGAAGGTGTCCCTGCCCATGGAAGGGGGACTTTAACTAAATGGTCTTTAAGGTCCCTTTCAGCCCAAACCATTCTGTGACTTCACAAACTGGATAGCCACAGAAAATAGGTAAAGTTTTGTAAGTAGAGCAGAGATTTTTACATTCCAGTAAAATATTTTATTCAAATATGAGACAGATTTGCCTCAGGCTTCTACTAAGTTTGTACAAGATGGTTTGCTGCTTGTTCCAATTTTTCAGTGGACAGAGGACTCCAGGCTACAAATCTAATCATATTACAAAATGCATTTGCATGTACTTATTGCTGTAATCTTCACAAGAGTTACAGTTCAGTCTGATCACTTGGACAATGGCTAATTGGAACCAGCACAGCCATACATCTTCTATATTGCTACTTTTGCTGCAAAAATACTTTAGCAGAGTTAAATTATTTGCAATATTTCTTGAGCACAGCATTCTTAGGTGGCAATAAACATTTCATTTTTGTAGCCTTCCAAGCTGTTTCATAAACTTTAATGGGGTACTTTGAACAAGCTATGAAAAAATACAATCATCTGAAAAACTGAAATATCTCTTGTAAAATAAGTTGCAGAAGTCACTTACAGTGAGTAATATCTGGTGGGCCATATGGATCTGTCATGTAAATGGTGGTGGGCTTTCCAACTTTCAGATACACTACATCTGATGTGTTCTTCAGTATTGCTACTGCCTCTTCATGGGTAACTTCTTCTAAACTGTAATTATTTACCTTAGAGGAAAAATCAGAGAGGTGAGTTGAAATGCAGAAATAGACAAAAATGATACATCCCTGCAGTTTTCAAAATGTTTGGAACATTGCTGTAAACAAAAAGCACTAAAGGTTATAGAAGCAATTCTGCTGCAGGGAAGAAAATACAGTTTTCTTATTAGCACATGCATGTTCAAAGACTGATGTAGCAACATTGATACACAGAATCAAAATGGGTCAAGAAGGCACTTGGTTTTGACAATAAAAAAAGTTCTTTGTGATGTTCTGCTACATGTATAGTCACCAATATAAAATTGTATTTATTAATAAATTAATAGCACCATATCAGTTACAGAAACTGTCTACATTATTTAACCTAACAAAATAAACTTCCTAATTCATCTCTTAGCTTCCACAGGTGGGACCTCAGAAATACCCAACATACCCAAATCTTTCCATCACTGATACGACACTGACAACTGAAATAAGGAGAGATAAAAAATGGCATATAGAATACCTATGAGGTGCAGGAATTGTAAAGGGCAGTTCAGGATGGAGAAAAGATATTTTTGATTGTGAAAGTTTGTCAGTTTTCTGGAAGCACAGGAAAAAGACATTGAAAAAGTAAGAGAATGTTGTACTAGCTCTGTGCTGTTTTTAGAAGAGAAAAACACTTAAGCAAGGATAGAAGTAGAAGACTACAGATAAAGTAAGAAAGGAAATGGTGGCAGAAAGCTTTGCCTATTTATCCTCTACTCCCACAAAAAGAAAATCAAAAGAAAAGCATCTGAAGTGGTTTATTGTAGGGGCATATAAAATTTATTAATATAGAAATCCATCGTATTAACAGATTGTCAACAATAGGTTGTCCTCCTATAAACAAAACTGTGAATGTTCCCTGCCACAAAATGTATAAGCCTCCTGAATGGAGAAATTATAAAACAGGGGGAAAAAAAAGTAAAGGGTGTAGGTCCAGGTTTCAGGCATGTGAGAAATAACAGAATCACAGAATACCTTGAGTTGGAAGGGACCCATAAGGACCATTGAGTCCCACTCCCTGCTCCTCACACTACTGCCTGAAACTGAACCATGTGACTAAAAGCATTGTCCAGCCTCTCCTTGAATTCTGGCAGGCTTGGAGCTGTGACCACTTCCCTGGGGAGCCTGTTCCACTGACCTACATTTCACAGGTAATATGAAACATTTTACTGTCACTTAAATTGCCATCCTCCAACTTCCACAGTTACTGCAAGGATTCCTTTTAAAGATTATGCAAGATGAAAGCAGAATTCCCTCTTCACTATGGTATAACAGTAAATTGCAGAAAAAAGTATATTATTTCCAGGGAATTTAGTATCAATAAATTATCAGAAACCTGAATGTGACAATAATCAATGGCCAAAGGGTTTGGCAACTGGAAAGAAATTCAGCTACTGTTAATCACTGAAGGACTCTTCATATTCAAATGATTAGATTACCACCAAGGAAAAAATACTTCTATTGGACAGTATTGCTGAATGTAAGGATTTTGTCCAAACTTTTTCCCCTGTATAATTCTCAGGCTTGGTTTTAAGGGTAATTAAAAGAGACAATGGCAGGTATATTATGATAATTTGACATGAAGGGCTGTGATAGAGCCTAACACTCAGAAAGGAGCTGCTGACAGGGTATGCTGTATTTTGACAGCTCTTCTATTTAAATAAAAATCTTATGCCCAACTTCTAAAAATTTCTATATCTTTCTTTGTTATGAAGAGCAATAACTTACATATACCTTTAATAAATAAATGCCTTAAATTAATAGGCTGGCAGGAAGAAGTGACTGAAATTATGCCTTTCTTGTTTATGTATTTCAAAACTGCCAGACACTTCAGATTCACACCTTTTAGAAAGATGACCACACGGTTATCCTTTACCTCTTCTCCTTCCCACACTGTCAGTACACTGTATTTCTTGCATTTCAGCCTAAGTTTTTTTCAAGTAAAGAAAAACTCACATAACCTCACCTACTTTACAGCTACTGTAAAAAAAAAACATTCTCAGTCAAAAAAAGACAAAAAATGAAATATCTTAGAACTCCCTGGATTTTGAATTTTTGGTCTTTTGAGAAGTGAATAAAAACAACTATGTCGCAATTGAAAAAATATGACAAAATTGACTTGATGCAACTTCTTTTCCAAAGGTGTTGGATTTTGGTTTTTGTTGGGGTTTGTTTCCATAAATTTAGCTGATAAAAATCATCGCAAGATACTTGGATGTCACAGTTGTGCAGTAAAGAAAACAAAAAGCCATTTTAGAAAGAGAAAGTAAAGTATTATAATAGAAAACATATTTGATGTGGCAGGTCCTGCGTCTTCTCTCTGACAATAACATTATGGGACAGGTGTTTTACCAACACTGTACAAATGACTGAAATCTAGAAGTTAGGACTTACGGACTTCAAGCAATTCTAATGTCTATGCAGTTCAGCATTATGGTTTTTTTTATAGACATAAAGATCCTAGAGTTCATGGCAAAGTTTATGTAAAATCATTTTGTCCTGGACTGCTCAGTTCTCAGTAAACAAAGAAATGAAGACTCAATGTACATCAAGAGAAAACAAACAAGCTTGTTGATTCATTCACAAAAATTAAGATCCTCAGTGGTGTCATAAGGTCTATTTTAAGTGTGAGCTCTTAGAGAAGGAGATGAGATCACCTTCCTTAGTCATTTACCAACATCACCTTTGACTTGCACTTCCAGACTTCCTTCAGAAGGCAGCTCTTGCTTTGCATCTACAATTCCTATTAACAATCCTATGTGCATCTATCAATATATTTTCAACTTTTTGACCATAAAACAATGATCACAAATAAAGACATCTGTATGTGTTCTGCTATACAAAAAACGTGAATACTTAAAAGAATTCTATTGTTTAGACCCCAAGATATAATTGCAAGATGACTCCAGTTATGTAGAGGAATCTTTCGACATCTTTCCTTAAAACATTGTACAGAGATTATGATAATAATAGGAAATATGATGTTGTAGTTGACTTTTATGTTGAGATTTATGTCAAGAGAGACTATTTCTGAAGCTATTTCTTCCATAAAAGATGCCTCGATCTTGACAGAATTTTAAGTACTAAATCTGGCTTTTTCAGTGGTTTGGCCCAATAAATACATTATAGCAAAGCTTTGCTTCCTCCTGTAGAGATAACCTTATATATTTTTTGCATATAGATTGCAAAAAAAGGGTTGCGTTAGAGGTAAAGGAGATAAAGAGTAGGAGAAAGAAATCAAAGTGTATATAGCATGCAATCCTCTGAGAGGCTGAATTTTCGTGCAGAATGGCTAACTTAATTCTGAGTGGGTAGAATGGGTACTGCATGCCAACTTTCTGGATCTAGGAAGCCAATTTAAATAGCAGTTAATTAAGGAAAAAAAACCTTAAGGCAAATGCTAAAAAAGATATTTATCTGAATGGTCAGTTTTGTCACAAAGCTGTATATTTGAGACAAAAAATACTGTGACAGGAGCCAAAGGATAGGAGTCAGAAAGAAAAAAGGCATGGAATAAATGGGGCTTTTCTAATTGGAAAAGTTACATGCAGTGAAGATTTAAAAATGCAAATAGCATCTGCAGAAAAAAAATAGGAAAGCTTTTTCTTTAAATAGAAAGTATGTGATATAAGACATACTGGTAACATGAGAAATGAATAAGGGAAAGAAATAAAATAGCAGTAGAGAAGGAAATTAAAGATAAAAGTCCAATCAAAGAAGCTACTTGAGTGATGGGAGAAATCAATAAGAAATTATGCCAAAGAGATATAAAAAGACTGGGATTTTTTTTTCCTAAATAGCATAATCAGGGCAATGCTAAGCAAGAATGTTTTATTTGGAAGTTTTCCTAGATTCATACTGAAAATCAAAAGCCCCAAAAAGCAGCTAGGAAAGCTTAGAATCCCCAAAATGACTGCACAAGTGCTCTAAAGAGTAATTTCATTCAGAACAATATAAGCTGATATGAGAATAAGAGCTCCAGAGGAGTAAGTCTGTCTTATTTAATTTTTCTTTCTTAAAGGGGATTTGTTCATTTCCTCTATTGATTTAGGCTAAGAAAGATTTGATTCACTAAGTGAATGAGATAAAGGGGTGCTTTTTACATTACCAATGGTAACGTTTGCTTTTCTGTAATATTCAACTTTTCATTCAGACAGTGGATTTTCCTGGCTGAACATTTACCAGTAAACACCTGCAACCTGCCAGCTGTAAATCTAGAATGCTGATGGCCTTTTTCAAAACTCACTCACTTAAAAGGCTGCAAAGAGTGGGATGCTTTCCAGTGCTGAAGAGTGATGATTTGTACAAAGGATATAAATCTGTTTGCATTAACTAAATACTTATGATCCCATGGACTTATGAGTTATTTGCACAAGTGCTGGGCTGTTTTCTAAAAGACAATCCCACAAAGACAGCCAAAATAATTTAAAAAACCACCTCTGATGAGAACCAAATGCTAATTTATATTCATCTTGAATTACATGCTCTGATTTTATGCACTTTAATACAAATGTAATCCTGCATTCATACACAATCTGAAAGAAACAGGTACTGGTAGGGGACCTTATAAGGAACACATCAACAATGGCACAGTCACAACCCCACCACAGTCCTATGAAATTACCAGAAAATGACACCTTTTTTCAGAAAGGAAGCATACATTTATGAAAAGGAATGTGACTCCTGTTTCTTCCTCCTGTTTCCATTCAGAAAACAGAATCAAATTAGACCTCTTGTTATATACAATCGCTGATCCCTGTGACTATATGGGGCAAGAAGCAACAGGATACAGCCCAAACTTGCAAGGGTATTTTGGCATATGAGATGTATTTTAGAAAAGCTTCCAGTTATAAAAGATTAATAATAACATACAATTTCCTTTAAACCCTAATGTTTTTAGCATTTTCCCTGAAAAATGCCTTGCTATTAGTGGTGTTATGTAGTAGTAAAAAAGTACCATTTTTACCATTTACCATTTATACTGATTTGTCATTTACTCATTCTGTAGATAAAAACTTGTCCAAAGTAAGATGATGGTATGAGATAAAAAAGTAATTATTATCTGAGCTGAAATAGCTGAAAACATTTTTCAGCTTTTCTTGATCATCATTAGCAGTGACCTTGAAGAGGTGAGACATGCATCATGTTTGGAGGTGACACTTCATTTCACTGTGAGATACTCAAAGGCAGGGCTGCCAAAGATTGGAACGAGGACCTGAAGAAGACTTTATGATGTTCAGCAGGAAGAAACAGTAAATCCTGCCCCTGGCACAGGCTAACTCCCATCAATAGCACAGGCTGGGCACTGACAGCCTGGCAGCATCTCTATGGAAAAGTGCTTGGGGCTCCTGATGGATGGCAAGCTAGGCATGAGCCAGCTGTGTGTCTCGGCAGCAAAGAGGTCAACAGCATCCTGGGCTGGATGAGCAGGAGCAGAGGCTGGAGAATGAGCAAAGGATTATTCCCCAATAGCTCACACTCATTAGCCTGAACCTGGAAACTCTGTTGAGTTCTGGTCCTGCACTACAGGAAAGATAACAGAAGGAGGCAAGTTGAGAGCTATGCTGCTGGGATGGCTGGGGATGGAGCATTGACCTGCTGAGGAGAAAATGAGGGATCTTGGCACTTTCGGCCTGGAGAAGGGGTTCCTCTGAAGGCAGCTTTTAACAGACCCCCAGTGCTTACAGGAAGATCATCAAGGCAAAGCTAAGCTTTTCAGTCATGTGTGGTAACAGGATGAGTGACAGCAGGCAGATGTTGAAACAAGAGAGGGTCAAACAGGTCATCAGGAGAAGTCTTTTCCTCGGGAGGACAGCTGAGCTGTGGAACAAGTTTCCCAGAAAGGCTCTGCAATCTCCATCCTTGGAGATTTTTGAGATGCACCTGGATAAATCCCTGAGCAACCTTGTCTGGCCCTATAGCTGGCCCTGAATTACCGTGGTGGTCTGTGATGCTGTGTACATGCTTTACTTTTTCTCCTTTCCACTGAGGACAGAGGCTGAGACACCCATTGCGATTGCAGTGGGATTCTCGCTGCTGGCATTACCACCAGCAGAAGGAGGCCTTACCACCTGAACACAGCGAGGGAGTATTTTTCTCCTAGCTGTAAGTATTCAGAGGAGAGCTCTAGGTTTTTCCTTTCATATATACCTATAAAAACCATTCAGTTTTTGGTTTAAACACTCATGCTTTCACCAGTACTTTTACAAACAGGTACCTCAGGATTAATGTGCAATGGAGCATTGTCCCGTGCAAGTGCTGAGGTTAGTAGATCTTAAATGCCACAAAAATATAACTGTGTAACATGCCCTTGCACAGATTTCACAATAATCACAAGGTATTATTTACATAATACATCTTCAGAAATCTTAACATACTATATGCAATCTGCATTTAATAACAGTAGGGTCATCAAGCTGCAGAATGCTCAGGTGGCCCAATTCTTGTCTTACATTTCAATGCTTGTTTTTATTTTGCTTCTACACTTTCATCACCTCTTAAATTTATATTAATTTGATTTGCACTTTCTTCGGGATCTGAAAGCATTTCACACAAAATTATCACAACACAGATACGAAAATTAAAAAAGCTCCCCAGCAGCTGCTGAGAATTCCAGAAGGATGACAAATTCTTTTAAATTCTGTAGAGAATGATGGAAAAAACCAAAGATCAAGAAAGGATGTGTTACTGAGAAGGAAAAAATAAAAAAAGAGGAACTGCTCGAAGAAATAATCAAGAAATCAGTGAAGCAGAAGTAGGACCATATAGATGACAAGGGTAATACTCTGTTGAAACACTGCCAAAAGAAAGTAATTAATTTTTTCACTCACTATTCGTAAAGGAACATGAAGTTAATGCCATGAACTGACAGATAATCCACAAATTATGATAAAAAAATACTGAAGGTACAGAAGTTAAAAACAAATCAGGTTGTCTAGCTGGAGAGAACCAAGAAACATGGCTGCAATCTTCATGAATTTTAGAAACAGTTTTGATCTTGTAAACGAATCTCTGAATATGTAATGATTACAGTACACAGAGTATTTTCTTGTGCAGCAGTTAAAAGCTTGGTCTGAAAGTACATATCTAGAGGAGAGCAATACTTGGAATGATTTTTTTTTTGCTCATTTTACATGCAGTGATAAAAGGAGACATCACTTTAGTAAAGAAAAACAGTCCAGACTGAAAGGAAAGAAGAACAAAGACATCAAATGTAATGCAAATGACCTCTGCTCATTTTCAGAAGTATAAAATTGTCACAATTGTCACAATGTAGAAACATCTATATCTGACTGCAGTGAATCACAGTTTGAAGGCTGAGATGCTTAATAAACTACTCCTGTAAAAATCTGAGAAGAATGAATTAATGCACAGTGGTATGGAAAATATTTCTATTTAAATTAATTCTTATGAAATTATATTGGAGAGGGTGAATGTGGGGGGTTTGCATCTATTTGATTTCCCTTTATATAATATATTTACTACCTCATGTGAATTGGAAAAAAATTAAGAGTAAAGTAACAAAAAATTGCAGATAACACAAAAACTGCAAGGAATTCTCATCAGTGTAAAAAGCAACAAAAACAGCTGAACAGAAGCAGATTTGCAACAAGTTGCAAAATAACGAAAGTGTAAATTTGGCAAATAAAAATACACATAACTGCACCAAAATAAGCCAAAACTTCATCATCCAATAGTGACTTGAATTTCACTATGCTGAGATTATGCAAAGACAAAATGCCAAAGAAATTTTGAGTTCTAGTTTCATTTTGCTCTGATTTTGCTAGCACAGGCTGATCCTTAAGCTGTTTTATCTACCCATTTGGGTTAAGTAAAAAAGATAAAGAGTCACCAACCCAGCAACCAAGTGCCTTTCCAGTTCTGTTTAGTACTCTGTCATAAAATTAATGCCCATCTTCATATGTGACTGGAACATAATGTCTCTGGCCAAATAAAGAAAACCTCAATTAGGCCCAGCTTCACAGGCAGCAAAAAAGGTCGACTGCTTAAATATCACATCACAGAACAGGGCTAATGCAGTACTAGTTTGTTCTTTTTTTTCATTGCACTTATTAAAAAAATATTTCTCTACCTGCTGAGATGTATGCAAATACACTGACATGAGTACAACTTGACATAGATTAACTTGTGCTGATTCACCAGGGTCAGGATTTCCCCCTCAGTCTTGAATTAAACAAACTCTGTGAGTGGGAAATCATTATTGATAAGAAACAGTGAACCAGCACTAGGGAAATTTTGGAAAATGTTTGGGATGTTTTTTAACATCTATATGGAACACATAAGTAAAGCATTCTTACAAGTACTGAAATGTAAATAGTAGCCCCCTGACAGTTGCTACATGGGAGTCAATAAGCAGTAGAATCAGTACTACCTTAACAAACACTTTGTCTAAAATCTTTTAAGTTTTATGGTCCATTTTGACTTGTTCCTTACGTGCATAAGACATTTATTCTCTTCTCTGTAAAAGGTTTGTCAAAGTAATATAATACACTGCCTTCATAAAATGTTAGCTTTCCAGAGGAATGGGGTTTTTACTTCAATATTAGAAAAATATTTTAAAAATGGGGAAAATGAAGATGATGGAAATACAATTATTATAGCAGTCATTTTGGTTACCTCCAGAAAGATGTATGGTGAATAAAAGTCCTTTTATGAAAAAATTTTCAGCTAAATAAATGGAATTAAAATTTCTCATACTTACCATAAGAAGTCTATCTCCAACCTGCAATCTCCCATCTTTTTGTGCAGCTCCCCCATCAATAATCTTAGTGACATAAATGCTGTTGTCCCCAGGGATGTGTTGGTTTCCCACCCCTCCTGCAATACTGAATCCTAGACCTGGAAAAGACATGGCAAACAAAACATTAGCAATACAACATCAAACACTAAAGAGAAGTGGAGGACTAACATTTACAATATAAACTTTGAGTATTTTTTTTCAGAAGTACAAATAACATATTCTTTCACTTTCCCTGCAAGGTCAGGGACAGAACTAAAGCAAGGAAATTCTTTGCCATTTACAATTACAGAAAGGCAGAGACAAAAACAATTGAACCAGTGGTGATTCTATACACCCTCATCCTTGGGGTCCAGTGCAGCCTACATCAAGAAGTTATGGCTCAGCTTTCCATGATCAGCATTAAAACACTGAACTTGGAGTTCATTTTGTTAAATATCGCTATAAAATACATCACCATTTATCAGAACAAAATGAAAGGTGTTCTGATTATCCACACAATTTGAAAAATACTTGGAAATGTCTAGCAAAGGTTTTGCAAGTTCGTGTAGTACCACAGTGAAGGGTCAGTGAAAATAAAAGAGAAAAGGTGTAGATGTTTGATTTAAAGTATGGGTTTTTTCCTTAGGACACAAATCTGTGGCTATGGACACATAAAGAAAGCAACAGTCCTTTGTAAATATCTAACTTCTATTCAGCGATCTGTGAAATTCCTAGATAAACACTCAAAGACCCAAACTTTGTAACAATGTCAATGATACATGCTGATATGATTAAAGGAAGGCAAAAAAATAGATGTTGGGGGAAGAAAAAAAGACCTTTTCTCCTTTTCCTATATTTCTTACCCTCTGACACATTGCACATGCAAGCAAACCATTACTTTAATTTTTCAGAACATTTTTACCTCTCAGTCAAAGAATAGACAGAAATTACTGTGCTTGATTTCCATAAAAATTAACTTCATACAGCTAATTTTTCAGAGATTATGTAGTTAATGGGAACTTCCCTCTGAACAGAGAAGCTGTTTCTGACAATACCCTGCTTAGATTATTGCTCCAGCTAGGGATTTCTCTTTTAGCTGTACAGAAAAACAGTTATATCTATTTAGAGAGTAATCACTGGTTTTATCTATGAAATCTACGCTGTTCACTCATTCCTAAAAGAAACATGTTGATAATTGCTGTAGCCTGAGCAATAAAATGCAGTATTAAAAAGTGAGTTGCCTGAAATCTGGCATTTCATCACAAACTCAAAAGGAACACTGCTTGGGCAATAAAACTTAGGGGACAGTGTGTATTTAATGTACACAACATTTTTAGCAGCTTTGTACTTAGTATGAGTACAAAGATAAGGAGTGTGAATTAAATATTTTCTTTTTTTTTTACCACATTATTTTCATTTGATAATTATTTTAGCTTCAAAAAGATGTGAGGTCAGGTACCATAATGGACAACTTAATGGAATGTGCCACACCAGTAAATTACAAAAAGAAACCTTTGAATTTATATCTCCAATTGAAACAGTACTTAATTAATTGACTATTAACAATACACACGAAGTTAATTCAGAAGTATAGGGTAATTAAAAGAAAGCTTTATTGAATTTCCAGCTAAAGCTGACAATCACTCTTATTTATGTGCTACTGTCAGTACATGGATAAAAAGATTAGGATTTTTCAGCAGGGCAGGATTTTTCCTGGGACTGCTAACAAAGAAGAGAAAAGATATTTTAATAAAACATTAAGAATGGATTTTTTAACACTAGTTGTAGACAAGGAACAATGACTGAATAATATTTCTTGGTGACATCATTATAATCAATGTGATCTAAACCCCATCTGTATAGGCTTCTACCAGTAAAGATATAAGAATATTCCAGAATGCTGGTGGGAGCAAATGAGTGGGCTAGATCTCAGCCAGAGGGCTCTCTTCAGCCCCACTGCTCACCTAGGGCATGACCATGGGAAGAACAGGTTGGGGAGCACTTCCATCTCCTCCTCTCCCCTTTATTGACACTGTACCCCTGTAAAGGGCAAGGCCATTTCTGCACACACAGCTGGGTGTGCTGAAAGTAGGTTCTAATTCAGCCTGGTCCTGCTGCAACAGCAGCAAGTATTATCCAAGATAATCACCTGCACTTTCTGCAGTGCTCAGTGGGGGCTTGGCTTGCTGTTTGCATGGCTGTAGCACAATGGATGTATGAAACTGTAAAAAAAAAAGCACCAACACAAGCTGCTCCCAAAAAGTGGAAAAAAAAATCACAAAAGTGAAGCTTAAAATAATGGAAGGAGTAACTTTTTCTACTACAGTCTACATAAAATTTAGATGTGATACAATGCAGGGGCTACATTGCACTTGTAAGCAAGGTCTGACTTTGGGCACCCAAATAATCAACAGTGATTACAGAAAGGTTTAGAAGAGCAGAACAAGATGGGGTAATACTGCAGGGAGCAAAAGGAGAGTGGGTAGGAAAGAAAACTGAGGAAGAGAAAAATTTTCCATGTCAATCAATAGTGATTTAATTTCATTGCTTAATCATACTTGCCTTCTTTGAAAGATTTCTTCTTAGAAGGAACAGGAATGGAACAATGCCCCATTTAATTTTATTTAAATTACTTCTGCTAATTGCTAGGACACATGGAAAGCATACTACACAAAACCTTTTGGGTAGGATTCACATGGCCAAATGACATCAGACAACTATGGTTATCATTTATACTACCTGTACGATAAATGAAAATTCATTAAGAGCTTTTAAAGTATGATTCATCTCAGCTCAACAAGACATGTGAAAGAGATGAGGTGAATCATGCTTTTGGTTTCTGAAAGGCTGGGGTCTGGATGTGGGAAGAGGTGAGTGGGAAGATCAGTGCTATGAAAGCTCACAATCTGAGTTCATTTAGACTGAAGGTTTCTGTTTGAACACTTCAGTAAGATTTGCTCAATCCTAGTGTGCATCTCTGATCACTCACTACACCAGGTTAGTGTTACATCAGATTCTTACTCTGTTTTAAAAGCATAGAATCATTCAAACAAGGGAACAAGGTATGTTTTCTAAATGGTATTTTTCATAAAGCAGCATATTTGATTGCAGAACCTTTTTGTTGTTGATTCCTTTGGTTATGAAAACATTTCTATCAGAACACAGATCAGGAGTTGATCACTTCCTCTTTGGCTGATGCGCAATCTGCTTCACGGAAACAGCTGATTTTGGAGAGAGTGCTCAAATTCCTCACAACAGGAATTAGATGGAGGATAAATTCAGAATGAAGTTGAGGAAGAAATGTTTTATGATGATGGTGGTGAGGCACTGGCACAGGCTGCCCTGAAAAGCTGTGGATGCCCCACCCCTGGAGATGTTCAAAGCCAGGTTGAATGGGGCTTTGAGAAACCTGATCTAATGCTAATGAGTAACAGGTTTGGAACTTAAAGATCCTTTCCAACTCAAACCATTCCATGTTTCTGTGGTTCAGTGAAGAAGAGACTACTTCAGGATGTAAAAAAGTGAGAAATGGAAAAAAGGAAAGGAAAAAAGTGCACATCCAAGTCAAACAGCTTTGTTCAAAATCACTGAAGAGGACAGGCCCTTATCAGATTGACTCAATGTGTAAACTAGGAAAGTTGAGTCAAACCTCATTTCCTTCCATTTCCACTGGACTTGTGTTTGTAAAATTCATCTGCCCTTGGGTTCCACAAATGCTGATCATTTATCCTATGAAAAACAATGTCTAATAATCCCATGAAATAGAAGACGTTTCTGGTATCAGAAAGAGGAAAAAGGACAGGGAAAAAAGCTATTCCACCAAAACTGGAAACTGCAGAAAAAACATGCTGCTATTAATAAGTCGAAGATATTTAGTAATATCTTTTCCTGGGATTATTAGCAAGAAATGTTAAAATATTTGGCTATTTACATCTATTTTGCATTACTTGCCATACCAGATTCATGTTTTAAATATATCACAATGTAAGTAAAACAAAATGTTCTATTTTTCTAGTGAAAGTAGGCTTGGACGCTCCGCATATAGTTAGCTCAGCAAGTTGGACTAATAAAAATAAATAATAATAATACTTTAAGTAATGAAACCTCTGTTAAAGACACAGTGGGTTAATTACACTGCAGGTATACCACTTTGCAGTAACCAGAGAGGGAGCCTAAAAGATGAACTCCAGCTATGTAATGTCAGCTTTCTAATGAGAAGTGAAGTTAAAGAAACTCAGTCAGAATGTCAAAAACGGATGTTGCATTTTGCTTACTATCCTACACAGAGAACCAAGCCTATTTTTAATCAGCAAACAGAGCGAGGATTTTAAAACAGAAATCCAACATGAGTTTCACAGCTCCCAATAAAGGGAATCCAAAGATAGCAGCATTTAAGACATAACTCTAAAATATAGTTAAGAAGTGCTTGATTTTCAGATAGTTAACCAAACAGTGTGCTTTAGAGACATAAAACAGGTAATTCCTAATTCCTAGCACTACCACAGTACACCTTACCTCATAACTGACCTGTGAGCATAGACTTAGTGAAACCACAACAGGCATAGGACTTTCAACAGAAATATTACCATATCAACAAATGAAATATGAATGGGAATAGGAATCTAAATACTAGAAGAATGACCAATGGTTAGAGAAATCAGATGTACTGACAGTACAGAGCATGCAAGCAATAAAAATCAAAATGAGTAATTTCTGTCAAGCCTGGACAGAATGTCTGGACTCTGTAAGACCTTTGAACAGGTGTCTTGCCAGCAGAAGACCCTGTACCATGACAGTGGGATGTTGGCAGCAAGACTGCAGCATGTGACATCTGCCGTTCTCTTGCCTGTAAGCCTAACAGGGAAGCAGATTACATCAATAAAAAGGTGTGTTTACTAAATGAAAAAAAATCAGCAGATGAGCAGCCACCTTGTGGCTTAGAGACTGAAGAAAGGAGCGTTCAATATAAAGGACCACCCATAATAACAGTAGACTCCTAGAGGGTATAAATAATTTATCCAAAAATCTGTCATTTCATGGTTGCCAATCAAGAAAATGCCAAGAGATGTGATAAGGGTTTGATGTCCCATGTTCTTTGTGTCACACACAAGTGAACCAGACCACCTCAGCACATGCACCCTGGGGGATGTGAATGAAATACCTGAAAGGAAAATCATAAATGGTTAACTTATTTAGAGATTTCATGAATAAATGTCACTACCCCTCCCTACACATTCTCTCATTGCTTTTTGCCACATTTATTTTCTATAGGTGTGAAAAAACTGATTTGCGCCAGAGCACTCTGCGCATTCAGATTTTAAGAAACTTTCATGCAGCAAAACAGAAAGCACCACCAGAAAGGACCCCCAACAAGCTGCCCCACTGTGGCCCTTCCCTGACACTGCAAGCCTGCCTGCTCCGTGGCATATGACACACCATCCATGCTCCTGCAAATAACTGGACATGGCAATGAGGAGCCCAAGCTGGGGCAGCTCCTGCCTTTCCAAGGGCCAGCCACTTCCAAAACACAGCTACGAAAGATGTTGCTTGTTAAAGTTGTCAAACCTGGAACAATAATGCCCAATCCAGGTTTCTAATTAATCAAATTCCACTTTCAGGGAGGAAAGGAACATGGGTAATATAAAATGCTTTGACTGATATAATGATTAACTTGTTTTGACACGTACCACTGTTATGTCCAGTTTATATGAGTAAACAAACTCTAAAAATATTAATTATAAACAAAGGAGTACTAGGGAATGTCTCCCCATGCCCTTTGCTCAAGCCTCCTGTTGCCAGTTTCAGCTTTCCTGGAGGACACATATAGCACATATTTACAATAACACTACAATAACAATAATATGCTTGTTATAGCTGTGAGTTATGGCTATTTTTCATTATTGACAGAAGAGTCCTTTTTTATTTGGTGCATACAAAAATAAAATACATCACAAAATAAAAATTAAAGTTTGTGTCACAAGGATTATACAATGTTACAAAGAGGGACCAATCTTCCTCTACAGAGCTCTTTCTTTGTCATCCTATGAATCAGTTCTTAAGAAACTATTAATCCCAAGTATATGAAGTCACTTTATCTCATCCTCTTCATGTTGTAGCAGTAGAGTCAAATATCAATTTATTTGATTGAGTTCTTATAGCAATTCTTATGCCTGATGCATGTGACATCTTATGCCAGAAGGACTTATTGACTACATTTTGCTCTGTGGATGAAAAAGTCAATCTAAAATACAGTATGATTCATAAAAATTTTACTAATATTCGTAACATATTTAAAAGCTGTCTAATTTTATTGTCATTGCTAATTCTTGTTTCAGACCCTGCTCCGAGATCACTTCAGAGAGCTCTTTTTGTAACTAACAATTGGATAATAGCCTAGACCACAGAGAAGGCCCAAGCCCCTGCACATCTAACACAGCATGTTGTTATCTGGTGTTTCTTTCTAATGGCCTTAGGTTAAAAACTTCAAGCATCTTCCTTATTGTTTTGACATTTTCTTTCAGAAATATCTAATGTTTCAGTTTATTTCCCAGTTGATGTCAGATAGAATAAAAATGATGTACAGTGCCACTAGGTAAGAAGAATATTGTCCAAAAGCACCTTACACAAAGTGAAAATTATTGTTCCCTTTACACTGTGTGGCATTATATATTTGTGCCTTCAGGTATTTACCCAACTGTTTTTACACATTTTCTTTGTTCCTGCCCACAGCCATTTTTATAGCTATCATTTTCATTAATCTCTACACTCTGGCACCCAGTGCCTCACCTCTCCATGCTACTGAGGCAATAGGGATGCCAGATTTCAGTACAGCCTCTGCTGAGGATCAAACTGAGCAGCACACACAGCACTCCCACCAAGTGTGGCCAGCGTGCTCACCAAGAGGCTATGGCTGGATGGCAGCTGGGATAATACAGGAGGCAAGCAGAATGCTTTTCTTTTAAATGATCACTGATATTTTTATGTATGAAGACAGAGTTTAGTTGAGGTTTTAACAGAAATTAAACAGTAAAATTTTTCATCTAACTTACCTTTATCTGCATGATTTTTTAGCTCTGCGAATTCAAATTTTTAAAGTAAACTACAATAGTATAGTTAGTTTTAATTTTAACTATTCTTGATTTAATAAAAAGAACAAAGATCATTGGCATTTAAAACATTACAGTAACACAAACTTGCTGCACAGTCCAGTGCAAGGATGTGCAGAGGTGTGTCCTTGATTCTTGATAAAAACAGAGATATTGATCTCACTGAGATTAAAATGGCTTCAAGACACTGCTGCATATGTACATTCATACTATCACAAAGTCCTCTGAAGGACTGAAGGCTTGGAAAAGTGGCAGCCAGCTAAAACTCAGAGGCGAAACTGTGGTGGTAGCTGCTGTCTGGTGATGGAGGGATTGCAGGCTGATTTCCATACCTTTGATTGAGAATATCTAAGCAGGTTTCCAGCATACGTAATTTTTAAAATTTGGCTACCATGCTGCTAAACTACACTTCCTTACATCTGTTCCAGAACAGCCTCCTGCTGAGATGTCATGGAGAACCCCTTCCCACCATTTTCTGAGCTTGCTCTTCTGCTGGGGCAGGGGAGTGCAAAGTATTCCATCTCCTCTTTGGACACAAGGTTCATCAATGTCATCTCAGACCCATAAAAGTCAGAAACAAAAGAGTCAAGAATATGGAAAAAAATCATCTGTATATTTCAGGGATTTTCTTGCTGAGTTACTCAGCTGTAGCCTCATAAGAAAATATAAAAAACTTCAACAATTTTCCAACTATGTTTTCATTATTAGGGCATCAAAATCAAACATTACAGCCAAATTTGTTAGCTTAAAATATGACAGAAAGAGGGAAATCTGCTCTCAGGAGACAGCGTTCCTTTCCTTGGCTTAAAAATAAACCTTTACACTTCCAGCCAGAAAGGAAATGATGGGAAATTGAGACTATGATGCAAATGTTAATAAAGCTCCAAGGCAGCGAGTGCATGTTTAAAAACAATCATGCTGTAGGTATAGTATATAGAGCATTGGTTTACATTACCATAATACTAAAGCTAATCTTTCTACAATCTTTCATAAAACCTTGAAAACATATCTTAAATTACACTGCTATTTGTAAAGAAGTTATCTAACAAGCAAATGAAAAGAATCCCTTCTTTTCTATTGTTTTGCAGTTTGATGTTTTTCCATTATTTTTTGCCTGCATGTATTTATCCCTAAAGATACATTCTCCAGAGATGTAGCAGAAAAGGAAGGATAAGTTAGGAAAATACAGATAGAGCCTCATTTGAACTTGTGTTTATTCTGTATTTTACATTTATTCAAATTAATTAGGAATAATATTCCTAGAAAGCATAGACAAGGAGAAATGGCCTAATTGCATAACAGTAATTCTTAAGAATACTTTACAATTTAACTTGAAAAGATCAGGGAATTTTCCTAATTATTGACAATAATCTGACTTTAAAAGCATTAATGAGGATTCTAGTTCACTGAAAATCACATTAAACTACCCTGTCAAAATTTTACCAGTGTAAGCGCAAAAAAAGAAAATTATTTCATTTTTGACATATACTGACACTCCAAGAATTATAGCAAGGGGTTTGATTCTTTTGGAAATAAACACATGATACACCAAGTCTAAACATTTCATGTTAAGACCAGTCAAATTAGGTTTTTTAAAAAGTGAAGATTAGTGTTTTGAAACAGAAAAACCCAAGATCTGCCACTTAGGAACAGGATTAGCTGCTTATATCTGAAGTTTTTACAAGCCTTTTTTTTCTCACATTTCCATATGCCTCCAACTGAACGGAATGAATGGTCACTTCCTTTGCATGTCGGAAGCTTTTTCTATACTTTCGGTGCACCCACAAGGACAAATAATCCTCAGACCCAGAGGCACTAAAAACCGGAATTTTTGATCAGGGTAGACATCATGTGGCTGGCTGCCTGGTGACAGGATCATTTATATCTTGCAGGGAATAATGTTACACACAGCATAAGTGACCTGTATGGCTGAATGCGACATGAAGGGACTGCTAAAGGCAACACATTTTTTTCTCATACTTCCTATTCTATATAACACTGCCATTTCTTCTTGGCAAGAGGTTTTTGTTCTGGGTTTTTTAATCCTATCCTCACCCCTGCTCTTTCATTCCCTTGGGCAAAAATCAGCTGGGCTATACAAGACTACAGATGAAGAAGATCCTGGAAAAGCGTTCAATGCCAGGCTGGATGGGGCTTTCAGCAAGCTGGTCTGGTGGAAGGTGTCACTGGCCATGGCAAGTAGGAAAGAATGCAATGATTTTTAGGGTCCCTTCCAGCTCAAATCATTCCATGATTTTAAGCAGCCAGTTGTCCTAATAAGCAGCAAAAAAGCCAGGTGGAAGGTTGCACAGCGCATTTTTAAAATTGTCATATGCTGACCTAAAAACTCACTAATGCTGAAAGAGACAACTCTGATGTACTCTCTGCCTTCTTTCTTAGCCATGAAAATGTCATAGCAAATGGCAAATTGAAAATGGCATGAAAACCAAGCCAAATTAACCTGAATCACAGACTAGGTGCATATTGACCATCATCCACAAAGATTGCAAAGATTGCAGCAGTAGGAGCTGGCAGATGAGGATAGTGGTGGGTTCACACATCCCCTTTGCTAGCACCACACTTTTGTATCTGGCCCCTCATTATAGATCTGGGACTCCTGTGGAGAGCACTGCAAGGTCATCACTGCTGCCCTGCAAACTCAATTTGAAGGATGTGGGAAGAAGGAAAGATACAGGGATAGCAGCAAGTAACTAAAGAGAGTAGGACAGGAATGGCTCTTTATGCTAGTAATGCACCTGAAAAACAGTCGATAAAAATATACCTTTACAGCACAAGTCCTACTAGGAGGAAAAGGAAAAATAAAATTGCTCTCCTAAGCTTAAGAGACAAAGAGAAGTTAACAATCAAAGGTTTGTAAGGCTCTTGAGAGCTAAGACAGATCTATAGTGGAAGAAAACAGTGCAGTAATAATAATGCTTATTCAATATTTCTGCAATTTTTCATTCTTAAAGATACACTGGTATTATGAACCTCTTTTTCTGGCATGAGAATCAACTATGAAACCTTTAACCTACCCTTTCAAGAGAAGCGCAATGTTGAGAATGTTGCATTTAACCACCTTTGTGTCCATTGTGAGAATGTCTAATCTAGAGTATAGTTAATGAATACAGCTTGAAGGAAGGGGGAAATCAAATTATCTCTACTGTCCCATTTTTTTCCCAAATTTTTAAGACAATTAGCCTCATTACCAAATGTGCCCTTATAGCCACATTTATTTTAACTGCCTCTTCTGTTAAAAATGCCATTTTCCATTAATATGTAACCAATAATCAACCGGCTCTCTAAGGTTTTCATTCTGAAGACAAGTATCTGGAAATGGGATCAGCATGGCAGACATTGATCTCACTGGTGCAAAACCAAGAGAAGTCCCCTTTCCCTGACTGTCTCCTCTCTCTTCCACAGACAATTAAAAAAAATCTTGGAGCTTTTTTTTCTCTTTTCACCTACTGTTCATGCTCCTAAAGTTCACTTGACCTTATTTAATTCCTGATGCTACATATATTTGGACACATAATGTTTGGGCAAAGGGAAAATGTAACAGGGCATGACTCCTGTGCAGTGCCAAGAGACAGGCAGTTACAGACACCTGGAGCAACTGCAATGAGAAGACTCCTATTGTTTTCACATTCTATATTAACTGGGGTTCAAATCCTGAAACATGGCTCACTTTCCATGCACAAAACACACCAGCTGTTTCAGGTGTAGGAACCAAACTCATGCTGACAGTCGATCACAGTTTGCCACATTAACAAATAGTACCTATGCCATTTTCTGCACAAATTACTGTAATTACTGACAGTAGAACAAGGTATTTAATCTCCTAATAATGCAAATGAAAATCATGTTCCTGTAGATGAGCACATCAAGATCTGCCTTAAAGTATTTTTCACTTTTTGATGAAACATTAATTTTTTAAGTCTTTGTACTACGTAAATCTGTGCTTTTCCTGCCATTTTTTTTCTCATATAGATTCAGTTTTGAAATCTACAGACTTGACACATGAGAAAATTATTCAAATTCAGGGAGAAATGCTATTTACTTTGTAAAACATTAGGTAATATATCTTTAAATGAGTATAGCTGGTTCTCTGCTAAGTTGAATGGCTCTTTGAGACAAATATTTAATAATTTGTTACCAAAAAAATGGAGATAGAAGGAGCAGTCTGTCAGTTTTGGATCTGTTTAAAAACCATACCTGTCAAGGACAGACTCATCAGCCTCGTTTATTTGTCCTCCATCTGATGAGGGAAATCTAACATTTATCTTCTCATCCCTGTTGCAAAGCTGAGCAGAAATACTTTACTGAAAAGCTCTGTCAATTATGTTGAAGCTTGAAAATACAAAATGAAATCAAAGTTCATCTTGCAGCCTCTTATCTATTTGCAATCAACCTGTAAACAATCAATCTGTCATCCATTCAGTTACTTCCTTCTTAAAACCATTGAGCGAAATCAAGGCACAAATGTACATGTAATTTTGCTTTTTTATGCAAGGCAATTTATGGAGCCATGATATTAAAAGTTGAACAGGTATATAAATGATACAGAGGAGGAAAAGAGATGGGTGCTTATTGAACAGAAGTAATAAGACAACGATACTCTGAAAATGGATTAATGAGTCACTGCACTTTGCTTTGATTTTTTTTGTCTGTCTGAAACTGCAGTTTGGTCCCCTAGTTCAGTTTGTTGATGATGCTGTCTTGCAGCACTCTAGGAAGCAAAGTGAAGCAGAAATGTTTTATTTGCCAGTGAGAAGTACCCTATACTCTCACAGAGTAAAATGAGTAAAGTCAGACACTTGTGCCTTTCTAAGAAAGATGAGGACAGGACCTCTAGTGCCAGGCCAGGGGGTAACAGCTTTAAACTGGAAGAGGGTAGATTTGGACTAGACATTGAGAAGAAACTCTTTATTGTAAGGGTGGTGAGATGCAGCTTGCCCAGAGAAGCTGTGGATGGCCCACCTTGGATGATGCCCCATCAAGGATGGGGGTGTGTTCAATGGAGGTCTGAGAAAGCTGGTCTAGCTGAAGATGTCCTTGATCATTGCAAGAAGGCTGGGTGTAGATGACCTTTACAGCTCCCTTCCAACCCAAAATATTCTTTAATCATCGTATGACTCTATGACTTCTCAGAAATTATGTCAAATATTTGCAAAGGGAACTGCATTCTAGCATAACTAACTAGCAAGATAATATGAACTCACATTTGAAACAGAATTACAGATTTTTTTTCATACTGGTCCTAGACCATTAAAGATTTTCTAAGAACGTGTGCTTAGCAGAGTTGAAATGCAGAGTAACACTTAAAAAATATGGTTGTTCAAGCCTGAGAAAACACTACAGATTTTCTGTGAGTAAGAGTTTCCCTATTAATGAGATCTAGCATAACACAAGACCCTGCTGTGAGTCCCTTGAGGGGTTCCAGCTAGGAGGAATATTAACGTGGCCTTTCTATCAGCTATTTCAACTAATAATAAACACTGAACTTTCCTGCAATGCCAGAGCCAGGGTCAGTCTCTGGGAACTATATGTGCAGCATTTCCAATAAAAAATGAAACCCTGGGGGAAAGAATGAATGTACTAATATCTTGATTTATTCACGGGCGATTTCTGGGCCCCATTCGGAAAATTTAGGCAGATATTTGGATCGAAAGATTCATACCAGTGAGACTCACCCGAAGTCTACAAGACTGATTTTAGGCGTAAAGAAACTCAGCTCTGATTGAAGCTGGACAAAACTGTTTATATGAAGTCAAGACATAGCATTAAAAGACTTGGCACAGTCCAAAACAAAGGAGTTTTTACCAGTCTCCAAATACTGAAACATGCTGTGAAAACACCCTTTGGTGAAGAACCAGCCACTCACAAGATCAAATTGTTCCTAAAGCATGATCCCATCTTGAGCAACAGAAAATTTGAAAAGACAGAGAAATGCAGATTAAGATACCAGATTATCTGTTCTAATATTCATTAATATTTTCTCATACACAGAAGTTTTTTCTAAAATGTTTTATCCTTCCTAAAGCAAAAAAATATGGAAAAGAAAAATATAAAATTACTGTTGAGGACAGGCAAAGGATGTGGTTTTTTGTCTGGAAGACACCCTTTTCATTTCTGCAGATGGAGAACTTAAATAGCCCCATGACTACTCTTTGTCTTCAAAGTATAGTGAAATGAGAAAATTTTGTTATGAATCTTGGGACAGGAAGAAACTCAATGGATCATTATTTTTCTCAATCTGAGGTAGAAGCAGCTACAGTTGCACTGTGTCTAACAAATGGCTGCCTAGCATACCCAGTATTTCCCATGCTACAGACCTGATGTTCTCCCTGGTAATCACAATCCTCACTTCTTCTACATCTAGTACAAATCTTGTTTATTATTTATCTATTAAATTTTGTTTCACACCCTCCCTAGGGAGCACAGAGGGCAAACTCACTCTTCAAAGATGTGCTGAAAGGCAAGATTGCTATCAGGTGCTGATAAACTGCCCCCCACCTCCCACTTAGTCTTAGGTATTTCAGATAAATGGCTTCAGATCACTCATTTATTCATTGTAGGACAGGCTTTCTAAATCTCTGATCATTTTTACAGCTTTCCCTGGAATCTCTCCAACTGGCATACACCCTTCTTGAAGTACAGAGCTCAAAGCTTTACCTGTGCAAGATGAAAGGAATGCTCCTATGTCTTTGTAAACCATACCTCAATTTATAAAACCAAATATATTATTTGAATGCTTCATCACAGCAGGATGTGTTAGAGACAAGATGTTACAGCTAACAAAGTTCTAGCTACTTTTCCACATTATTTTCCTACAGTTTTATGTTAGCACTATTTAGCAGATATGTGGTTATTTCTACTGAAAGCACCTTGCAGTTGACCCTGCTCAATTACATCTTTGCTTCCTCAGCCCACTTTCAGTGTTGAACCCTCCCAGCACATGGAGTCATCTGAGAAAAAAGAGGAAACGTTGCAGAAGAGAAGGATGGTCTCTTCTAGTTATCATTACTCTACACCCTTTTTCTAGATGCTTATAAAGAGATTTCCTACTTTTTCAAATATTCTTCTGAGATTCTAAAAATACACTGATGGCTTCACAGTCCCTCGGCTCCTCTTGTTTTCAGTTCATTAAGGATGCATTTTCTGCTTCATCTTTCCCGTTTTTCACTTTACCTTTTCCCCACAGGTGCTCAAGCCTGACCAATGTCACCACTCAAATTTCATCACATAAATTCTGCTGGTCTGCCATCAAGACCATCAGGACCTGTGAGTGTGTGAGTATGTAGCTTCTCTAAGTGCTGACAGACCTATTGCTTCTTTGTTTGAGGCTGAGATCTTGTCCCTTTGTTGCTGATTTTGATCATGATAGCAACCCTGCAAGAGATGACCTTTCTGTGAAAACTGATGCTGGCAAAAAGGTAAGCACTTTTCACATCTTGTCTTGAAAGCACCTATGATCACAACATCTCTCTGTAACTGCCAAGTGCATCTCTAAAATTACAATCCTGCATTGCAGAGGGGATCTGATTTGCTATAGTAGTATTTAAAAGTGTAATTTAAAAATAACTTTCAGAAATTTGGGCTATGACATTTGATAATAATTTGAAATGATACACATCTGACCTACAGACTGGGGACGAGATTTACGCCTGGCCTACCATTTACGTTGAGTTTATTTTTCTATTACAGTATATAAAATGCACATATGCCCACAATAAACAATTTTACTAAATTATTTGCTGTAATTTTGTTTCCTTATTTCAGTTCTCTCTGTTGGAGTGAATAATATGCCTTTGTATTAATTTCATAAGACAACCTACAAATTGTTTTGCATAAGACACACAACAAACAAAAACCAAAACACAGTTTTGAGAAAGAAAAGTCTATCATATTCTTATTTGCAAATACCACTTTCCAAAATAAACATGTCAAGCATATCTTGGGGGTATCGTTCTTTTAGCTTATGCAATGTATCTTTTATCATATCCTAAAGAGTTTTTGTGTCATTATACCCTTTTTTACATGTCACGAAGCTCCAAGATCTTGCTTTGCAACTGTTTCTTCCTATCAAAAAATAATGATAGCACAGGTTTTTTTTTAAAGAATCCAAGAGCCACTTTGTTATTTGTTCATATAAGCTATTACTCAAAATTCAGAAGCCAACATCCCAGTTAATGAACACAGAGCTTTGTGCTCTTGGAATATTTTGGATATAATCCCTAGTGTTTATGGTTTCACAGAGATTTCCTCCACAGATATAATTTGCTTTTTCAAGCTTTCAGAATTGCATTTTTCTCCAAAATTAGCCACTAAAGATATAAGCATTTAGCTATCTCCTTGCCTTTGTTATTCAACAACAGCCAAAATCTGCACTGGAAGATTTTTTCATCTATCAAGCACATCAAAAGCTTAATGTTGAGAAAAATGTATCAACTTGAAATTGGACCAAGTAGCAGAATTTCTGAATGAAAAAAATCTTAAGCGAGTTTCTGCAAGGTAAGAAGAACAAGTGACACTGTCATAAATCAATGGCTTTACTGCCAGCTCAAAAGAAGAATTGAAGAGCAGCTGCCTACATGTCAGGGAGCACAAGGGTTTCACACAGCAAGGCTCTACTTTGTTTCTGTAAGAATCTCACTGTGCCTGCAACAGAGGAACCTTCACTGCATATAAAATTCAGCTGCCCTTTGGTACACATCACTGATGTGAAACAGGCAGAAACAGAACATCTTTGCACTGGAGTCCCAGAGCCTAGACTTCTTGGTCTCATATCTTAGGACAGCCCAATAGCAAAGAACGACCATCTGCACCAACAGGGTGTTCCATGGCAAACAGCAAAGGGTTTTCCACTCGAACTCCAGAAAATAGCTGTGATTTCTAGGAATTCTAACACCATGTTCAGAGACACAAAACAAAACAAACAAAAAAACCCCCAAACTGATGAAGGAAAAGCAGCTCTTCAAAGCTGTTGGACAAATGTTCTAAAATAATAAATGGCAAGTCAAAGATGAAATACTATTGAGAAATTTTTATTTGACTAATGTATCATTTATTTTTTTTAATGAAGGATAATTGAAATTTCATCTAGAATTTGGAATACTGAAAGCAAAATTAGGATGACAGACCTGCAGAAACGACTAAGGTAGTCCAGAAAGGACTAGAAAGAGCCAGATGAACAACTATTGCCGTTAATCACTTTGGTGTTTTTCTAAGACAGCTATTCCCTTCAGATGCTCAGAGATGCCTTAATGTAACTATTTCCTTTTTTTTCCCAACCAGTGCAAACAAAAGAATAATACTGACAATCTAAAATAATTTTAAAATAGGTTGTATTATGATATTTTATTTACCACATTACTTGAATCTCTAAAGCTGCAGCAGCTTTGTCTCTCAACTATGAGTAGAATCTGTAATGCCATTCTCAGAAGACTTAAGATACTGTCTGCCCATGCTTACAATTACAGGGCAAAAAGAGACAAGAAAAATGAAGAGAAAAAAGGAAGAGCTACAGCTCCTCATGCTACAAAAATTTAATTAAATACTATTTATTCTTTCAGAGGTGGTCTTCATGACAATGCAGTATTTTGCTGATGTGTGATATTTACCAGACAGCAGATGTCTTGAGAAAGATCTGGACATCTAAAAACTATCAAGAAGACAGACCTTGCTGCACAGATAATTAACTTAACAATAAAGGATGAAAATACTGTTCTGTAGTTTCGTGTATTTGAAAAAAATCTGCCTAATTTTCACATTAGGCTTTACATTCAGAAAAGGATGAAGGTCTCCAAAGAAGGAAACATAAGGATTTTCAGACTACTCAGGTGAAATAAAATACATTGTGTCAATAAACACATTCAACATAGCAGGCTAATCTCCATCTTCTGTGGCATCAGGATGTCAATCAGGTTCCAGCAACAGTTGTCATATAACTTTTGAAAAATTAATATTAAAGTGATGAAAGATCAAGCATAATAATCATTCTCTAAAATTTACCTGAAGAATTTAAAACAAGGATCAGATAGGTAGAGGAAAAAGGCCAAGAAAACTGCCACTCCCTAGGAAATCCTCACTACTCCATTAAAAGAAAAAGGAAAAATGATGTTGACCTCCTGTCTACAGAAAGGTTTTTTCCATCCTCAGCCCAGTAGATTAGCAAATGATGCCACACTGTCCTTCCCTATCTTTTGATTTATTGTGCATCTGGAAATACTGATGAGACAATTAACACTCACTGCACTGTCTGCTGCACCTCCTGTCCTCCTGATGAAAACAGCAATGGCAAACCTAATGAAAGGGATCTTCTCTAGCTCCCCTTTTAACTCTTACACAGCACTCTAGAATGGGAAGGGAAATGATGAAACTATTTTCTGACTCAGAAATTTACAACCTAGAGGAAAAAAGGAGTACAAAGTCATGCTATAATGACAAAATTATGAGACTTACTGTATTACATTTAGTCAGGAGAAAACCTTGGAACTGAAAAAGAAGCTGGCCAAGATCCATGGGGAATTTTCCTTACACTTGGCATAGACAAAAAAAATCAAACCAAAACCAAAAAGGCACTTAGTCTTTGGGATTTTTAAAAATTGCAGAGAGTAAAAGGACACACTGTCAAGTAAAATCCCAAAGCACACACATCACAGTTTTTCATCCAAGCCCGAGACAAAAGATGTTCCAAGAAACTTTTCAGCAGCACGCTGGAGATCATTATGTAACTGG
Organism: Melospiza georgiana; assembly: GCF_028018845.1. Taxonomy (NCBI): domain Eukaryota; kingdom Metazoa; phylum Chordata; class Aves; order Passeriformes; family Passerellidae; genus Melospiza; species Melospiza georgiana. The sequence goes on from NC_080431.1 coordinate 74,138,092, forward strand.
GAAATCCATTTAGAAAGCAAGTTCCTTTGAAGCATTTCCACAAGGACGGGATAAATCCAGTGCAGAATTTTTAAACGGCCTGCTTTACTGTCACCCAGAAGGATGCCATATGAACAAAAGCTGGAGATGCATCCATCTCCATCACTTATCCAACAGCTGTGCACAGAAATTAATAAAACCTGTCTCTAAAGGAAGCAATCAGAACAAAAATCCAAACCAAACAAAACAAAAACAAACCCAAGCCCTACATCTTCCTTCTCTCAAATTTTCAGAAAGAAGTTCACTGAGTTAAACCTGTGAAGGTGACAATGACAGTATCAGGGGAATCTATATGTCATGCTAACAGCTCTTGATTTGCAGCAAAAGCCTCAGAAATAACTTTGACCACAGCAAAAAGGCCAACATCTCATGACATAATAATAAAAAAACAAGGTCACACTGGAACACCATACCCTTTGATGTCTCTACTCAGAGTCGATGAAATCATGGCAACTGGATAATAATACACAATTCTTACTTAATTCAGAAAGAAGAAACACAGAAAATTCTGTCAATTGAAATGTCAACGATCTGCTTAGCTCCAAAGATGGTTGAATTTGGTCTGATGTGACACATTTCCATAGCACCATCTTCTGCCATTTAACTCAATTGTAATGAAAAAGATGGTAGACTTTTTTTTCTTTCTCCACTGAAAACAAAAAGCAACCAACCAGACCTTATTTTTCTTGAAACAAAATCTCCAGTTTGTTGGCATCCAAGCCTACCTGCACATCTATCTTTCCCTGAGTTGCTGCTTTTTGCTCTATTGCAGCCACAGTTCATTAAGATGAAATGTGTTCTGCTGAAGCTGCCTCATCAGTAAGTATTGCTGAAGCAATTTAGTAATGATCTTAATGCACAGTGCTGAATTTTTATAGCCATCTCAATTGGCTATTAAAATACAGCACTGCACTTGAAAATTGCTACTGCACCACTTCAGAAATAGTTATCCTGATGGAGCTGCAAAAAAGCAATGTATCAGTGGAAATCTTTGTGAATGATTTCTAGAAAATTTTATTTAAAATCCACTATGAGATTAGATGTTCATTTTGCATATGAACACAGGATTCTTCAGAAATGCTTGGAGAGTTCTTAAGAGCTTAATGGTTTCAAGGGAAAAACAGATAAAATACATACATACAGTATTGCTGCACAGTCTTCCCAGACATATTGTTTACTTCTTTACTGCTAATGGAAAATGACAGTTAAATAGAAAAAAGGAAAATCATAGTCATCGTGAAAATATAAAAGATTTCAAGCAAGTAATATCCTACAGTTCACAGGAGAGCTCCAGTTTTAAGGGAGACGACCAGCCAGAAGGAGGGATTTTGAATTCCCTTTGAAAATATCCTTTTTGATTTGGAAAATATTTTCTTTAATGACTGACTACTAATCTCCAAAGATGGTTAAATTAAGTCTGATGTGAGGACAAGCTGATTCCACCACTTCCTGCCATTAGACTGCATTTTTAACAAAAAACATAACAGATTTACCTTCTTTCTCCACTAGAGACAAAAAAGAAAAAGCCCGAGAAACTAGAACTGAAATGTCATTAGAATAATAACTATTACTTTGTGAAATTGTATACAAGGACTACCTTTCCTCAGGAACGGAAGGAACCACTTCACAGAATCAATGTGCGATTTTTAAAGAAAAGCTTCATAGATGGTAACTTACACAAATGAGATGGCATGTCTTTACTGACCAAAGTCAGATAATACATTTGGTATTTTACTTTTACCCTAAAAAAGAATATGATAATAGCAGCTGCATGCATTTATCATCACTTAAATTAAAGAAAGATCAGGATCCTCAGTCTGGGAAATATAAAGGTGCAGATAAAAGCTACCACTTTTACCACATCAGGCACTGGCAACACAAATGTTTCAAAACATGGCTGGAAAACAGCAGAGGCTTTTATAGCACTTTTATCATGGTGCTTTCTAATTTCATGATTTTCAAGAAAATGCAATTTTCATGTGATAAACTATTAGATACTCACATATTCTTACACTAGACAATCCTAGCCTGCAGGGAAGCCATGCTTTTAGTGATGTTAACTTATAAATGATAGTTTGAGCCACTATCTTAAAGCTGGAAAAATATGTATTAGTGTTTGATGGAGCACTTTCTGCTAATTGGAGGAAATACGAGTTCCTTCAAGCAAAGACATTTCACAATAAAGGGTATTTTAGTTTCAACTGTGTTAGTTTTCTATTTATACTTGAAATAAGTGATACTTCAGGTTACAATAATATGAAGTGAAGCATTTAAATTAGAGTTGAGAACCAAGACAGTTTGTTAAACCCACACTTGAGAAAGTTTGCTTGCTTCCTCATTTTTATATGATTCTATCTTTTAAGTTGCTCCATTTTTCTCTGTTTTAGATAAGGATTCACAGAGCACAAAAGGAAGAGAACATTGAAAACCAGAAGTAAATTCACAGCTGATAGGATCATAAGAATGAAATTCTTCAAAGACCATAAGAAAAGGTTCTGTTCAAAATGTTCAAAAATGATTTTGTTGAAAAACACTTTGGACCTTACAAAACATAATTTTTTAATTAAGAAAATATCTGACTAACTTGTCATAAAATCTCCTATTCCCACATGCTAAAGTTTGCTATGGCATATTTAGTGTCTCTTAAATTAGAGAAAATAGATCATTTAAGTAGTAGAAATGATAGCTGCAATAAAAAAAAATAATAAAAAAAATATGTACCATCATCAGTCTGAAGCAAACACTTGCAATCAGTTATCAAACAGTAAGATCTGAAAGCTCTCACTATTCTCTGAAATTGGGAAATAAATAATTGGGGTTCTTTGTTTGCAAAAAGCCCTTTCTTTCATTTTAAGTGCTGCAGCTATTACCTGAGATAAAAAGGTAACTTTTGACTTTGCTTTGCTAGGTAAAAGTTGTAAGTTTTCTCCATTCCTTACTGAAAGCAGCACTTTTTTTTTTAAATGAACCCTCTATTCTGATATTCTGAATTGAACACTTTTTTTTAAGCAGACATTTTGAAACACACATCATTGAAGTGTACTTTTGTGACTATTTCAGTTGTCACTGCAAGCTGGGTTACTATCCATGCAACAGAACACACAAGACATTTCCAATAAAGCCATCAATTCAAATTAAAATACACCTATTCTCATGAAAAAAGTAGCATGAACCTCTAGGAAACTACAGACAGTAATAGACTAGAGGACATTTCAGTAACAAGCCAAGATAAATCTACAGTGAAATCATACCGTATATTGATGGTGAAAATTTTCTGCATCTTCCAAAGAAAATCTCGTAACTTACCAGTGAGTTAAAAAATATACAAATTAGACCATACTGATTCTTTTCCTAGTATAGTAAGAAAGCTTCATTACCATCCATTGACTTTAGTCAGTGACATCATGAATAAACCAAATAGTTACAGGAAAAGAAAATCTACCATGTGCCACAGAGTCGCTTCAGTTCAGCACAGAACACAACGAAATGGGAACTCTGGAACTGGTTATGCCCAATGACGTAGTCTAACATTTAGACAGATACACATAACTCTCAAAATAAATGCACATTATGCCCTTTATATTAATCCTATCTTATTTTTGCATATTTTATTAGATGTCTGATTTAGGAGCTTAGTCTTTGCTGATTAAGAAATTTAAGATAAGAAGAACAGTCATCCAGAGGGAGATACCAAATGGGGCTGAACAGTGCTTAAGAGATGCATTAATTTTTAATCTGAAGCCCCAAAATATAATCACACTCCAAATGGATTATAAGAAAAGTTTTGATATGGTCCTAATTCTAAGAGCAGAAAGAGCAAAGAATGAAATGTCCCTAAACATGATTTAGTGCCCAAAGCTGTGTGAGGTGGACCTCATAGGAATGTGTCACTGGCTGAATTCATCAGGAATGAGCAAAAAGTATGCTTTTAGAAATCAAAAAGTGAGACAGCTGCTGGTGTGTCCAGAGCCTTTCATCTAAAACGTCATGAACAGAAGGGCAGCTCCAGTCATCGCGGCAACATCCTGACACAGCTCAAACACTGTAATGATAATAGGCACTATTATCATCAAGGGTGTGGGAAAGTAATCCTGTTTCTCTATGACTTTATACCCAAGCCACGAGAAAATCCAGATAGCAAAATTAGCTGTTCTTTATGTCGTTCCTTTTTTTTTGGGTGTTATTCAGTCTGACAATTTTCCTCTGAAGTTTCCTGGTACTCAGCTGTTCTGCTTCACATACCCTGAACTTCATTTCTGCAGTTCTGATGTCTTTTAAGACACCACATTTCCTACAGAAGTGAGGTCAAAAGTTTATTATCTAATCTGACAGTGCTGTAGTTCCAAGAATCCTTATTTTCTGCCCTTTTTTCCCCCCCGTTCAGGTACATTATATCAGAGCTTAAATTACCAGCTAGGTATGCAAGTAGGCAGGTAATATTTTACATGACCTCTGTGTTTACCCAAGTTTCTCACTGCCAGAAATTTTCTACATGGTAGAAATACATTTAAAAATGTATTTCTTCTAATGGTAGAAGATCATTTATAAAATGAAATTAAAATGAATCAAGTTTAATTTCTACTACTTGTACATCAGCAAAGTAATTGTGCATCATCACACTACTCAATGCTTCTGGATTTAGTAAAAGTATATTTGGAGTGTGATAGGACAGCATGAAAATCTTGAGGTCTATGAAACTACTTTGGTTTAAAATTCTTCTAATGCAATGAAATGGGAGAGAGCACTGGAACCCCTGAACAGTGACTGAAGTTCACAATCCACTGCCCATACACAGACCTTTGCAGGGTCTTTCAGGCAGCTAATGCACAAATTATATTACAAAGCAGACAGCATCATTAAACTGCTTTGTTTTGAATGCCTGCATTTTGCTCTTCAGGAGCAAACACTGCAGTGAGTGCAATCCATTCTCATTACTGCTAGTCTTGTTTCAATACAGACAAAGAAAAGCATATTACTTAATGACAGGATTTTCAGTAGTGTCTAAATCCCAGTGATTTAAATAAGAAAGCTGCAAGTATATCTTTCCTCTGTTACAGCTGTCAGCTACAGTAGAGATGCTGGCTGCTAAAATCTGCAGTGCCCTGGGAATGACTGAAACAAAACGTCCACTGTTGGCCACTCAGTCCTTTGCAAAATCATACTGTGAATTGTATGCCTGCCTGAAGAGACATGCAAGAGGCATACAAAAGACAATCTCCAAAGCACATGAAAGAGAGTTAGCAATTACCTTCAAGACACAGACTGTGGCTATCTGCCAGTATTTGCAATCAGGTGTGTCAAAGTGATGATCAGCTTTAAATGCCTACACAGCTGAAGCTCTCTTTGAACCCTTGATTTTCCTATTACACAACTCATTGTGTCTTTGTTTACAGCTTCTGCTCCCAAAAATAAAACTAAAGGCTTAGCACACATGACACTAGCTGAGCCTTTTTGTGAAACAACAGGAACAACTGCATGGGGGTCTGCATTTAGAAGGGACCTCCTGGCAGCACAAGAGCATGCCCTTCCCCCTGTTACACACTCAAAGCCATCTCCAGACAATGCTTATTTAATATATGATGTTTAAAACACCGTCACCAAATTAATCAATGTCTTCTATATGGTAGTTGCTAGCAACAAAAATAAATGCCCATTAAAAAAACCCAACTAACCTCTATGGACTAAACTTGTAAAAGCCCTCATCCTGAATATCTCAGATGAAATTAAAAGGACCTCTATATATAAAGCCTTGCAAATTTCCTTCTTTACCAACTTCAAGGGCTGAAAGATATAATCTAATACACACAGGCAAGTTAGGGATCTCTGAGTTTACCTGGCATTAGGGTTGCCAAGACTTGTTTTCATGTGGTGAATTCTCAGGGCAGTAAGGAATGAACTCAGTAAATGCTGGGTTATATACTGACAGAGACAGTCAGGAAAATAATTGAAAAGATAATTGCTATTCCAATTTTGGTATGCAACAACCTTCTTGTCTAAAAAATAGATTTACTTTCTTTACTGATTTTGTGAGTAGGAAAGAAGGAATGCTGTGGAAGCTACCATGCTAGTTTTCAGATCCTGCTCTGGACACCAAAACATCCCAATTTCACTCTGAGAAGTAAGAAACACTGTTTATATAAATACTAAGTGGTTCTTATGTTGCATAGTAATGGTGTGAAAGACCAGTTCACAGATAAATCACCTGAAATATGAGGAGATAAGCATCACAGGAGTGACTACAGCCAAGAGTCACAGGTTTTATTCTCAACTTCTGCTAAGAGTTTGATGCCTTGCAATAGATAATTTCTTCATGGAAGATTTGAAAAAAATCAAAGGAAATACGCTCTAGATATTAAAAATAGTATTGGTAAGGTTTTTAGTCCCAACTATAAATTATTTATTTTCTTCATTTTCCTTTCTTATTTCTAGAATACCGAAAGCCTAATAGAGCAGGCTTCCTTACTGCCTGAATTATGAAGGTAAAACCCCTGGCTTTTGCAAAAACTAGTCCATAAACCTATTTTTTATCCAAGTTTCCAGCTAACATGTTCCTATGAAAGTGAAAATATAAAAAAACATATTCAACTTAACAATAAAATTTATTATTTATATAATTATCTGTAGTAAACTTCATATAAGAATATAGATGCAAAATCATATTTGCAGCAGTAAGAAGCAAAAGTTTTTTAGCTTGCCCTAAAAGGTATCCATTTTTTGGTATCCATTCAGTTTTATGAAAATAACTGCAAAAAGAAATAGTTGCAGGCGTACACTCAAAACAAACACAATGCAAACCCATTATTAGATAATGATTGCCTCTCTTGTCCATTTTCACGATGTAGCAAAAATTTGGTCATGGTGAATAATTTTTACTGCTTCATCACAACCAGAAAGGACAAGTTAATTTTAGTTTCTTTAGCCTTAGGTCTCTCAAAATGACTATCACATCAGACACTTACTTTAACTCCAAATCTTTAAAAACACTGCCTGCATTTCTACTCTGAATTCACATGCATACAAAATGCCATTAGAAATGCTTTTCTGTTAGAAAAACAATCCAGCATCATAACTGACCACAAGAATCCAGACTTTCAGGGATTTACCATTAGATGCCTGTTTAAATATATCTTACTCTTCTCTAAGAGCAGAGCATAATGAATACACTGCAGTGTCAGAGAGTGCACCGTTTTCAGTGTTGCACTATCTTTGTTGAGTATTAGAGGTCAAGCTCAACAATATGTCTCAATATAATTAATATACTCCACTACTACTATTAAAAACCCTATGGAGAAGGAAATTATAATATTCACATGAGAGAACATGTAAGGGAGAACACTGAAAAAGCTGTAGATTATTTACTATAGATAAAATAGGGTGAGTAATCTCATGTGCACTGCATATATTAAGACACATGCAAATGTCTTCATTTCATAATACGTATATATATATTTATCAAAGACCTGCTTATGAAATAGCTATTATGGATCAAAATAATTAACTGCTGTTCATTCTATTCACATGTACCATGAAAATATGCATTTTCTTTGTCCAGAAATTAGCTATGAAGAAAAATGCTTCTTGAAAGGAATCTGGCTTTTTGTTCTGTAACCAGAAGGTTCTGCTGGAAGCAATAAAGCTCATTTAGACTAGTGAAAGTTTTGTGCTACATTTCCACATAATTTTGTTAAAGAATAAAATAAAATTCTTCTACGCATCTGGCTAAGTTGATATTCTTCATGTTCCAAAGATAACTAGAAAAAAACATAATGAAAGTAGAGAGGGCAAGCTGGATAATCAAAAAACCTTCTGAAAAGATGAAGAATTCAGAAACTCCACATTCAACAGCACCTTAAATCAAAGGTCTGAGTAAAGGAACTTTAAAGGTAGTATATGTGCTGCCACATAGTATCTCCATGTGTCCTTAGAAGGTAATGAGAGAGTAAACATCGAATGAAGAAAACCACAATTCCTTGAACTCCTTTATATTTCAGGAAGAGATTAACCATGAATTCAAGTTCTACATGCCTAAATGAACTACATTTCAGTATTTGACATGTCAACCAGTTAGCAAATCAACAAGGCCAGATGCCATTTAAGCTACAAGAGAGAATAAACACCAAGTTTAAAATGGACGCCTTTATAGTTTTCTTATCTACCTTTCGGTCCTTTGAACAACTTGATCTCTACGACGGTCTCCAGTATAGGTCTCCTTCGCCGGACGTACAATCGCACTATGGAGCCGGCCTCCTTCAGGGCCTCCACGGCCTTGCTGTGTGACACTTCCGACACATCAACCTCGTTCACTCGCAAGATGCAATCGTTGACCCTACAAGAAAAACAAAGAACCAGAGGTACTGAATGCTTCAGCTGTTACTTTGAGCCATAGTTTTGTCAGCAGTGCTGTAAAATTAAGATGACTTCACTGGGAATCTCTGAATCACAGAATATGATGAGCTGGAAGGGACCTGCAGGAAAGACATTTTGTGCTGTTCTTGTGAGCCAGGAAAGACTTCCTAAAGACAAGGAAAGCCCCGTATCTCTCTTGAGGAAGACATCAAGGCCATCACCATGACAACATGATGAGAGAGAAAGTTAAAAGATACGGACTTTAGCTGGCTCACAGAATGACTTGGCGCCCTGTTTACCCATTGAGAACTTTGTTTCTTTCTTATGACCAATGGGCAGAGTATGCGTCTGTTAAGTAAATGTAAGTATCTCGAAAAACGATAAAGGCAACATAATAAATCTCTTGCTATAATAAATCTCTTTTATACAACCTTCTGATGGAGTCTTGGTGCTTTGCGTTGTGTTGTGCTCAGGGATCCACAAGAATCATCAAGTCCACATCTGCCAGATGACAGACTTAGTGCAATATGCTTCACAAGAAATGAGACAGAGCACTCAGTCCTTCCAAAAGCCCTACCTGATTCAAACTGGACTCTACCCAATCACTCATACCTACCATCCTCCCTCAGAAATTTGGGTTACATGCGCTGTAGTGATAGAAATAAGTAATAATTTGTCTTTACAAACTTCATTTAAAGTTTTGACTAAACAACATAATTGCTTTAAAACACTGATGCTGCATGCTATTACTATGGACCATAGTAAGGACAACTACAGCTGGTCTTATGGAAATCTCATAGTGTGATACAAAAGCTGTTATAGTAAAAATGCTGTCCTACAAAAAGCAGACAATTTACAAGAGAATGTGTGATGCTAAATTATTTACTCAAGTTAAATTCTTTGTTTTCAACACTGACTATAGGCTACAAGATCTGCTGTATAATAATCACAATTTCTTTTTTATTAGAATACTATTTAAATTCTCTCACAGTCTTACTTTGAGCATTTACTGCAGTATCTGAGGATGGACATATAATCACCCTCAATGGATGGTTAGATGGAGCTGCATCCTCCTCATCTGACAGATCTGTCCTAGTTGGAAAGGAAATCTACAACTTAAGAGCAGTAAAATCTATCTCCAAAGCAGCAGGCTAATGACTTAACTGCTGGGCCATCTTTTCTTTGCAAATGACAACAAGTGAAAAGAACAGATTAATTTAGACTACTGCTCTTGTGCAGTACATTTGTTGTGAGATGCCTCTAAGTATGTTGGGTACAGAAGAAAAAGGCAGATTGCAAATGAATGTGGTGTTCTGCATGTCTGAAAGGACAATCAGTGAAGCAAATACGGGTTGCTAAAAATATTCCCACTTCTGCTTTGTTTCTATACATAAAAATCAACTATCAAATGTGACTCTTTACAGCAAAAGAACACTTGATCTGGATATTGATTAGGAGTCTTAGCACATGGAGGGAGAATGAAACTTTACCAAAGTTTATCAGAACCCCAAGAATTTAGGATTTTTTTTTCATGTTCTTTTTCTGCTGCTTTTGTTTCAAACAAACTCAAATCAAAATGACAAAAATAACACAGTTATTTGAAACTGGTCAAACTTGGAAAGGACACAAAGTTCATGCTTCACTGTTGAGAAGAAATACTGTATCACAAAGTTTCTAGGTAACATTCAAAGATTGGGTTTCGTGGTTTACTCTAATGCCAGAAGTTTCCATGGTTGGGAGGGGCTTTAAGCAACCTGTTTTAATGGAAAATGTCACTGCCCAAAGCTGGGAATGACAGAAATAAAGGATCTCTACAGTCCCTTCCAACCCCAACCAAAATATGCTAGTATGATTCTATGCCTTCCCACACCTGTAGGCTTTTTTCCCCCACTCATGAGAAGGTTAATTTTTCATTTTTTAATAAATAAATACAATATTCAAGAACATATATGCACATGCTGCAACAAAATAAACCTAAAAGCATAACAGCAAAAAAGTCAGTAAACCCAGTTTAAGAAAATTCTTTCAGATTATTAAGTGTGTGGTGTTACCCCTTAGGGACAAAACTACTCTGCCCGTGCAAGCAGCTCTCCAATGCATTTTCCTGGCTTTACGTTCACCTGCCAAGTCTATGGCAAAATTTTATTTTTGTGATTTCTTTTCTCATTTATTGCTGGATATGCCCTATACCTGTAAGTTGGTTTCAGATGGCGACAGAGCTGTGCCCAGGAGAAGATCTGCCTCATAATACAAGATAACATAAGTCCAACAGAAGAGATCCCAGTAGTTTCACCAATACATACAACAGTAGTTGTATTGTCATATAATCAGAGGAAGGTTTGGGTTAGGAGGGGTCTCATACATCTTAGCTTTTTGGTCTGCCAGTGCACATTGCCAGGTCATGTTGACCTTCTCATCCATCAATGTCTCCAAGCAGCTCTCCTCAGACCTGCTCTCAAATATTATGCACACACCTAATTTGATTAAGGTTTGTAGAATCCCCCACACAGGTAACACATTAAAATGAGTTTGGCAGCTCTTCATATGGCACACTGGCTCCTCTAGGTTCTTTCACATAATGAATATATTCTACAAAAATTTTGTAGTATAAATTCAATATGAAGGACCCTGGATAGTTAAATATAGAACACATGCAACAATCAGGCAAAACAACTCATAGAAGAAATATCAGAGCTACTTTGTTAAGGGGGAAGGTCAGGGTCTCAGAGGATTACCAGTTGCTGCTATCTTCAAAGCAGATAAGGGCTTGTATGAAGGAAAACCCCCTATTTTTAAGGGTTTAAATTTCACTATATTCATCTGAATTTGATTTTTACTGTTTTCAAGAAACTGCAGACATCCTTGAGAAACTGATAAACGCTTCAGTCAACTTGTAAGTAAAGAAGACGAGTACAGTCCTTAGGCACTTACTGGACATATAGTAGGTGACAACTGGTAATGATCATTCTGTTCCCTTGTTCTGTGCAATATGGTGCCCTGAGGGGAAACCCAAAGCAGCCTGGTGTGGCAGCTAAGAGCCCCAGAAGACCAAATGGTCCTGCCAACACACATTAGCCCACTTGCCATAGCACAGCTAACTGGAACTAACTATAGACTGAAGAACAAGGGAATAATCTGCGCTCTGTGGATCAACATCATGATACTAAAGCATTCATAGATGATTTCTAGCCAAAGCCAAATGATTTTTTTTTTAGTTGCCTCCTCAGAAAAACTTAAATTAATATGGAATTTCTTTATTCTTTAGTCAGAGCATAGAAATCAAGGCAAAATAGTTATAATGGGAGAATGAGTGCAAAACTATAAAATATATCAGGTAGATATACACTTCCATATATCATTGTGTAGATATCAGATAGGCTACAGAGGTAAGACAAAGAAACACTAAACTTTCTCTTTATCCTTTGCTCCAGTGTCTAACCATTTTTGCCTAAGTTTCCCTAAAAAACTGTTGATACTTTCTTTCTTCCAGAACTCACAAGAGCACAGCACCTTAAGCAGGAACACAAGATGCTAGGTTGCAAGCTGAAAGGATTATTATCTTTACTTCAAGAGGTCAGCAAATAATTATAATTAGATTATCTGACCTTAAGAGAATATGTCTAATCCATTAGCTAGAGAAGGATGACTCACTCTCCCCAGTTTTTTTTTTTTTTTTTTTTTAATTCTATACACAGCCTTCCTATTCCATGATAAATAGAATTTACAGCACATGGGGTAAAAAATGTACATATTGATGCTGGCTCATATGACTTCCTTCCAAGAGGAATAATTTTTTTTTTAATTTTCACTAAGAATTCAGAATAAAGGCATACACAGCCTTCCTATTCCATGATAAATAGAATTTACAGCACATGGGGTAAAAAATGTACATATTGATGCTGGCTCATATGACTTCCTTCCAAGAGGAATAATTTTTTTTTTAATTTTCACTAAGAATTCAGAATAAAGGCAATCACATTTACTACAGCAGTCTACAGATTTGTCTTCAAAATCACAGAATTCAGAGCTAACACTAAATACCAATGACATGTATGCCCCTTAGGGCATAATTTCCTTATGTATAATGATCCTTAGAGACATGATCCAATTTCTGTAGCAAATTTGTGTATATTCTTAGACCCCATCCTGACATTGTAAAGTAGTGTAAAACTACTTCTATGCCTGTTTCAAAAATAAAGAGATTATATTTATCAGTGGAAGAAAATTCCTGTCTGTTTCTGGAAGCTGGAGGGGAACTAGTGTTTATGAAAATGTCTGATTAAGGTAACAGCCAATCCTAACTCAAAATTTGACACTTATGTGATTTATAATGAAATTCCAAAAATCTCATGGTTACTACTGCAAATACTACTTGATAAAACTTATGACGGGGGGAAGGGTTTGTAACTTACAAATGACACAGCGGAATTAGAACCAAACTTAATAATAATTTGAAATCCTAGGATTGATTTTGATTTAAAAATATGTGGAAATATTGGTGCAATAAAACAGGAAACCTAACTGTATTTAACATAAAGGCACTATTTGAAGTATTGAATCTAACCTATGCTTCTAACAAGAACAGAATTATCTTTAGTTCTGAGGAAATTGAATAAGGACTAAACCCACAATGTTTCATTTCCGAGAGAAAAACATCATCATTCAAGCCTCTGAATCAATGGCAATAATCTATTGCACTGAAATAAATTCAATAAAATATAAGCTTTTCCCCAATGATGCTGGCCTGGTGCCATCCCAGCTCTTTGTGCGCAACCTTCACCAGGTTCTTCTTTCATAGTCTACAAATGTAGGATTAAAACCTCACCTGCATCCCGCTCCCTTTGTCTCCTCTTTACAGTCTAAATGGGCTTTCCAGAGGAGAGTCTACACCTTCTTGGCTCATCTCAAAGAGGAACCAGCCCTCACTGCAGCCCCCAGACACACTCAGCATAAACACTGGATAACCAAGCAAAGCAGTCTCCTGCCTCTTCCTGGCTGCACTCGCCATTGCAACAAGTTTTCAGAAGCGAGAGTTGAAAGGCAATCACCTCAACCAAGCACAAAGGCAGCTGTGTGTGTGCAAAGACAGGAACTAAGCTCTTGCACAGCATTTCCCTAAGTAGATTCACCCAGCAGATGCTTTCTCCCCTTGCACTGGCAAGCCAGTTTCAGTCTGTTGGCCCTGGGAGCCCCAAGGTTGGTGGATGGCTGAGCTAACAAGCCCTGCTGAAAAGCAGAGTGTGCTTGCTCAAGCCTAGTGCAGTGCTTGTGCAGCCTCACAGCTCATATCAGCAACTGGAATGATTATCATCCCAGAGACTGAAATAAAGAAAAAAAACTCATAAAATGTTTCTCATTTAAGGATGTGCACAGATGTTACTACAATATAATGGAAACCCAGTCTGTCCTACAGCACACTACCTGAGTTCAGCCCACAGCCTCCAAACCCCATAAGATTTTGGAGGGGGACCTGAAATTGTGTTGGTTATCCCCACAGTTCACTCCTTTGAATTTGTCCAGTATTTTGGGTGTAGAAAATAGCTATCTACCCTTTCCAGTGAAACTGATCTGTTAGTGGATTCCTGCCTAAATGGCAGAAGGTAAAAGACGTGGAAGAGCATCAGCAAAAGCCTCTCTGTGCAGATTCAGCTCACTGCCTCTAGATCAGGGCAGTCCCAGTCACTTTTCCAATTCCCATATCCAGGGACGGGCTAGCACTAAGTCCTGCTTCTTGCCCTCTCAAAGTCCATATGAGAAATAAAAAAGTACAGATGAATTACCTCCTTTGTATACCAGGAGTCTAGTGATGATTTTGGAGGTAAAATGCCAACTATAATGCAGTCAAGAATTTCAGATCACATCCAGGTGGGCTATAGGCCCTACCACCAGGATCTGCAGGTGCCCTACCAGAGGACTTTGAGCTTTATTTCACTTCCAGAACAGAGACTGAAGCTCGAACTTTCAGGAAATAACTCAGATTTTAGGAAATACTTCTGAATTTCAGAACATGTTATTTCTTGAAATTACTATGTTTCCATACCCTGTTAGAGCTATGACCTTTCTGAGACCTGAGACACAACAGCACAGCCACAGAACTGTCGTAAGATATTTACACTGCTTGTCCTTTGCTACTGCTTTAGTTACCCACAGATTTCTTTTTAAACAGCCTCTTAATGAAATGCCAGTGTATTAAAGGGCTTGCATAACAGTCACTGAATTTAAAACCCAAGTGCCTGGCTACAACATCAGTAAAAATATTAGCAGAGCACTTCCTTATCATATACAGCGTCTCTTCATCCCTCTCCTTGTGTTTCATTTATGACTCTAAGTTCTATTTTTGAAGTTGTAAGTCAGAAACAGACGGCATACTGCACTATATAATTAGGAATGGAAAAGTCCCTGCAGCCTTTAGACTCTTAGAAGAAAATATATTTAGAAGCTTGAATATCTTCCTATTCACACAGTTTCAATAGAGGATGCATCAGCATTTCCTTTTTTAAAATCTCTCTTTTTCTTAAAGGCCTTAAACTCAGCTGTAAGACTGCACTCCAGACACAAAATTGGCTAAAAAGCAGTTTATTTATTGTTTAAAGGACTTTGGATCCTTTCTGCATTCTACTCTGTTTCTGAGAACTTCCTGGACAAAGCTGAGGCTCTCTCTGAGTTAAGCCTTTTTGCCACTCCAAAGAGATCCTTTTGTCCTTTTAGGTGGAATGTCTTTGGAATGCCTTTATCACAGGTGTCTGGTTTAGGGAGTGTGTGTGTGTGTGTGTGTGTGTGTGTGTATATATACACACACATACTTCTTGGCTGAAAATATTCTCCAACCTAATATCTGAAATCTGACCTCAAAGATACATCATATTACATCAAAACTGGCACACTGAAATCCCAGAGATATCCAAGCCAGCACAGATACTGACAGAGTAGATCTAGAGTAGAAATCCAGTCAGTTCAATATCTTCCATATGTCTACAGCCAATTACCACAGGTAAATGGCAATATTAATGCAGCTCTGCAATGTTGAGCTCATTTAGCACTACCGTGAGCTCCTGCACATCCTGACATGCAGTGATTGATTTCAGGAGGGGATCATTAGTGGCTCCCAACAGGAACAGAAACAGAAAAGAGAGCAGTCACAAACCTTTAGTACTAAACCCTGTTCAGTAGATTAAAACCTTGGCCCTGGTAGCAGGATTGCTGCAGGCACACACCGAGGCAGCAAGGAAAGACAGCCAGCAAGGAGACCTGCACCGGAGCTGCCCTGCTGAACATTTTGACCACATCTCCACCAAACACCCAGTGGCTCACACAGAGATCCAGCCCTTGGCCTAAAGAAGACAGTGCTGCCCCTATGGCCAGAATGATCCTACTATAGGGAAGCTTGGAACTAAAATGTGTGGAATTAGGTGTTTGCTCATCTTAAAGATAAAAGCTGTGTGAAGTGATAAACCAGACCAGGGCTCCATCTAGTCTGGGTTTCTTTCCAACTGTGGTCCTTAGCAGATGGTAAAGGAAAAATATTAGCACAGTTTTTTACCCAGAATACATTTTCAGCTGCTGTACCTTCCAAAAATACTTTTTTTCTTTTTTCCAATTAATATCCCTGGATAATTTCTTTTACACTAATTTAACCTTTTTCAAAACTCATGAAAACTCAACATCCCCAGTGTTTTTTATCAATGAATCTCACAGCTTTGCTACCAGCTAAAAATTCTCCTTGTGGTTATTTCGACCTGCTGACTACTAGTTTCATTTAATGTCCCAAAATCTTCTTGTGAGGAGAGCAGACATAGGTTCTCTGGTCATCATAATCTCCTACATGTGACGCCTGATTTTTCATCCTAAAGGGCCTTGCTAGACAAGCTCTTCAAGCCAAAGGCATATAGCTGAACTACCGGTAACACTGATTTAATTTCAGAGATGGAAACACCACCACTCATCTTTCTATATACCTGAATGCCTCTTGGCTGTAACACCTACAGATTTACAACTGAACTCTGAAATAAAATGGAAAGTTAAGGTCAATTTTTTCTATCATCCTTTTGTTCTTGACAAAAATGGCATTGGTTTATGCTGAACAAATATTCCAGTTAAGCAAAAAAAAAAAAAAATAAAATTCAATCTAATAAGCTCTGAACGAAAACAAAATTGAATAAACAAAAAGATTAGGCAGTCAGAGAAACTAAAAACAAAACAACAGTCTGCTCTCTCCAAGGTCATCTCAGTAAAACACTTTCATTGCCTGTTGTTTCCATCACTGAAACTGTTGCACTTTGTATAATGCAATGCTGTCTTAAGATTGCAGTCTTAATATCCCATTCCCAAATTCTAAATCAGCTCCTCACCCGGGAAGCATCCTCAAAGCAAGATAGCAGAAATTCTTCCTGCTGCTTTGACTTGATGATATCTTTACATACATTAATTTACAAGAGCATATAGCAACAGGCCAGGGGGTGATGACTTTAAACAGAAAGAGGGTTGATTTAGATTAGATATTGGGAAGACCATTTGGAAACACCCTTTACTGTAAGGATAGTGAGGTACAGGTTGCCCAGAGAAGCTGAGGATGCCCCACCCTTGGAAGCGTTCAAGGCCAGGTTGGATGGAGCTTTGAGCAACCTGGTCTAGTGAAGGTGTCCCTTGTCCATGGCAGGGGGGTTGGAACTAGAGGGTTTTTGGACCTTCCAATCCAAACCATTCCATGATTCTAGGTGATGAAGTCTAACAACCATAGTAACGTATGCAGGTCCATGTGTAAGATTGCGGCTGCACAGTCCTCGGGACATCCATAAAGAGGAGACCCTGGTCCACAGCCTGTACTTTGCTTTCAAAACACCACACTCACTGCAAGGCTGCTCTGGCCCATGTAACCTTTACTTGTCTTTGAGGAAGTGAAAGACCCTTGAGAGGAAAAAAAAACCTCATTGATTTCAGAGCCCCTTCAGTTTAGTGGTCTGACTAGTCCTCTGGAAGCTGGAGCCTCACATTCCCCAGAGAGAGGACAGTGAATGCAGGTTCCCCCCAAAGGTGATTTTTGCCACTACTTTTTTGGATTAAGGCAGCCCTGATTTGCTCTTTTCCTTTGGCACTTAAAAGCCATTTGGACCTAAATTTGTACCAAAAAAATGTTTGCTCAGCTTCAGTATAATATTCTTAAGTCTTCTTAGACCTGGAATTTGAAGATAGCAAAATTTATTCAGTGATGCAGCCCAACACTCCATTGAGAAATGATCACAAGGGCAACGGAGACTTAAGAAATAGGTTATTTAAATTACTACAAGCCAAATAAAGAAACAGTGTAATTTAAATATGTTGACACATGCACTGAAAACTTTTAAAAATGTAATGCTGCCAAATGCAGTAATTATTTATATTTTAAATTCCTGATTTAAAAAAATCACTTGGTAAAGATATTCAAGGCAATTTTTAGCTGTAGGAATGAATTTCTTACCAAAACGTCAAAACTAATACCATGCAATGATCATTCATATAATTTAAGAAACTTCAGCTTCAAATAATAATATTTCTTATGAAAATGATTACAATAATAGTGTCCCACTATTGATTTCTAAATCAATATTAATTTTGAAATTTGGTACAATATTGACTTGGTATTATTTCAAATCTACTCATAAAGGCAGAATGCAAGATGGTCAATAATATTCAGGTGCTAAAAATGTCAGTATATTCTAAATCAGCTGCAAATGTAATCCTCTAAATCTTTGCCATTGGGAAAAAAAAAAACAAAAGAAAAACAACCTATGCAGATAAAATTTCTCATATATCTACTTGATGGCTGAGCCAACAACACTAAAATGAAGTTCTGTTCTTTCTGTGTCTGATAAAAATCCAAGAGGTTAAAAACGTCTCACATACAATCCCCATGCAGCACAAGGAAAGAAGCAAAAGCCCACTCAGTCTGATGCCTCCCAGAAGAGCTGCATCTCCTAATGCTCACTTTGAGCATGGGGAGTAGTTATTAACTGATGGTAGCTCATCTCATAGGGTGTAGCTACATGGGCTTGAGGGGAGGAGCACCTGACACCCATTCAATTTGTACACAGACTCAAGCATAAACTTCTAGAATAAAACTCAAGTTTAAGTACATCTACAGCAGGAGGACCTCTTCTTTCATCATTTATTTTCCTTTATCACAAACATCCTGAAAGCAGAATGATACCCTGTCACTGCATAATGAGTTTGGAGGTACAGATGTTCTAAACCATTTATAATGAAATTATTTTCTGTGCCATCAAGCTCTCAGTTATTGCTTGGCCAGAATAACTCAAGGCAAATTAACTCTCTTGCTAGGTAAGCCACACCTGTGTTAATTTTGTACAGAGTTTATGATCTTACACTTCCCACATTATTCATTTCAAAATGTCCTCTGCATAATTAGCATCATCTTCAAACAGAGTTTGGGACTCCAATACACAAACATACATCCAGGTGAAGCTGCTGGGTTGGAAGTGAACCAGACACACAAGTATAAAAGACAAATCAAAATAATTGTCCAAACACAGAAGAAAATTTTGCACTTTGCAGATCTGCTTCCCACCTCAACTTACTGGAAATGAAGCACAACTTTACTAAAAGCAAAAGATTTTCAGCAGTGCAGAACAGACACGGGCACAAGGAGACTGACACCAGCAGCTCCACCAGGTTAATGCCTGCAGACACTGCCCAGCCAGCAGCCCCAGCCAGCCCACAGCTGTGTTTAAATGTCTGTGTTCCATGGCAGCAAGGGGATGGCTGAGGAAGCAGACAGGGAAGCATGGGCAGGACAAAGCAGGAAAGGGAGGGGGCATGCGAAGGGTGGGCAGGATGCTGGGACTGGAAGGGGATCCATAAGCATTCTCTTAAATGCGCTCAAACTTGTATCAAATTTTATTAACCTCTTGCAAGAATTATAGGAACTAATGTTTACTTTTTCTATTCCCCTCTCCCAAAATATTGCCCCACCCTGCATTTCTTCTCCCTCTATGTTTCTCATCCAGCTTAATCCTCAGTTTTGATTAGCTCTTACCACATTTTTCCATTCCTCTGTCCGTTCTCTAACTCCCAAGTTATCCTCAGTCTCTCTGCGTCTCGTCTCCTGCCAGTGCCATGAACGATGCTTTCCTTCAGCAACTACTCCTACTAGCAGCCGAGTGCTGGAGTTCCCAGTACATCCAGCACTGCTGCTGGCTCGGCTGGATCCGGGCAGCTCTGGCAGCCTCTAATGGTGGCCAGAACGAAAACTGCTGCTCCCACGACAAGGACTCATATCTGCCTGTCAACAGTTGAGGCCGGAGTGGAACACTGGAGAGGTGAAGGATGAGCAGAAGGAGGTGTAGGTAGCTGTGGGGTGTTGTGAGAGGAAGGTGTTGGGATAAAGGAAAGGGAAAGAAAACAAATCTCTGTAAAGCCTAGGATGAATGAGGGCATCAGGAAGCAGCCAAACTCCTCCCAGCTGCAGGGCTGCTTGGCAGGTACTGGAAGCGCCGCGGGCCAGGTGCTGTAGGTGTGGTGAGGGCAGGGACAGCTCTGGCTCTGCAGCCCTGACTTGCCCTCGGAGCCCCTGGTCCAGCTGTCCCCAGTGCCACAGGGGCTGTGGGCCCAGAGCTCGGGGAATGGCAGCGCCCTGGGCCAGGCTGCGGCGTGTCCAGCCAGGGGACAGCCGAGACACTGACCTGGGACCAAGGTGTGCTTTGCCTGCTGAAGGCACTGAAATGCTCAGCTGTTCCTCAATCCGAGTTAAAATCCTCCCAGCTGACACCAGCAGAGACTGCAGCACATTCAGGTTTGTGCAGGAAAACCAGTTACAACAGATAACCCAGGAGGCAATCCCAGGTTCAGGATTTTTACAAGTGCTTTTCATCTGGGGCTCTCAAAGGGTTTTGCAAATATGAACTCGTTTTAGCTTCACAACAACCCCCGTGAGGCAAAGATAATGATCACTGTATCCATTTTACAAATGGGGAAACTTGAGCACAAAAGAAGAAAAGTGTTACCAAAGATCAGGCCCAGCAAGTTGAGCACAAAACGAGCAGCGCTGTGCTTGCACCGACAAGCAGAAAACCCTCCCTCCTGCTTAGGTGTGATTGGAATAGCTATTCCCAGCATAGGTGCAGCCTTAAAACAAATGGAGGAGGAGAAAACACATTGTTCAGTAAGTTCAGTAAGAACCTCCACCAGCTTCAGACCATCAGTACCATTAGGTTGCATACAACACAGCTGCAACTCAGAGTAGAGTGCAAAAAGGTACCTCACAGCTGCAGTAAAAGTGCAGTAAGGAATGTAACAATGATGATGTACTGTCAGAAAATATGTCTTGGCTAAAGTCTGATAGTCCAAATTCTTTATGCAAACCGCAGCCAGGAGTGTTGACAGAATATGAACTGTCTCACCATGTACTAGTGGTTTTGGCTGTCAGAAACAAAATGTTGACCAAGTTTTTTCTTAGAATATTTAAAATTAGATATTTGCTGCTTAAAAGGAACTTTTTAAATTTTTTTTAATGGTCACTTAAGTCAGTTTATTTTTTAATCTAAAATAGTATTTTCATGTTTCATGAAAATTGAAAGAAATGAAAAATTCAGTGGCACCCTAGAGTGTTACACCTGTTGAGTACAGGAAGAGATGTGAATTTTTTTTCCTTGACTAATACTAGAGTCCACAGAAAGCTGATGATTTCTAAGGTATGCAGCCACAGAAAGCTTCTTCCAGATGAACTGTCACTGAGCTACCTAAACTCGTAACTGCAGTATTAGTGCAAACATGTTGATGAAACAATCACTTAGATTTGGCTGCATGATGCTGTTCTGCTACTGCAGCACTCTGGGGTGACTGTAATTCAGACAGGATGGGTAATGAAAGAACTCTTTGGAGAGAGACCTCCAGTTAACCAGTTCAGTACCACTGCAGGGAATTTCCAGTGCAATGGGCATTACGTAAGCTAGAGTCCTAGTACCATGCTAATTTGCTTCAGTGTTAGTCACAAGCAGTGGAATTCAATTAATGGAAAACAGCTCAGAAATGTACGGGGGAAGAAGGTACTGATGCTTTGTGCTACAAAGGAAAACTTCTGTAAAAATGTCCATCACCGATGTCTATAAAGAGTCTATAAAATTCATCAGCTTCAAATACCACAATGCAGAGGTACCTTTCATTACTCATTAACTTCTATCCTCTTTGCCTGACAATTTGGCTGTTAAAAAATAGTTTCACTTTCCTTGTATCTCATAAAAGGATTTTTACAGCCTATAACCCTATTTTCAAAATAGGAAAAGCATAATATAAATAATGATAAATAGTACAGTATAAACCAATTCAGAGACACACTGGGGATCTGCAATACTGAAGAAAGAATGCAAAATTCACATAGGAAAATGAGAGAAAGAAGGATTCAGCCAACCAAAAATGAAGTGGTGCAGAGGACAGAGAACAAAATTACATGGTCCAATATTCCACTGATGATAAGATATATAAGTTGTTAACTTAATATGTGCACTACAGTAAGATGTGTTCAACTTTGAAAATAACGTATGAAAATCAGATTTGGATTTTGTGACCTGCCTTTTTCATGTAGATTGCACATGGTAATTCTTTTTATTTTTCAATTCCATGGTAGCTCAAAAAAGATACAGCTACATATACAAACAGAGTTAATAAGATCAAATTTCCTAACACAAACCAGGACAGAGTGAACAGTCAATATTTCATGATCTAATTTATGACTGTCTGCAAAGCAAGCATGTTTTGCCTAATAGGGTGAATGCCTCTTTATTAACTTACTGCTAAATTATGTACTGAACTAATAGCATTGTCAAAGGCCTGTAAACAGCGCAGATATGAATCAGTGTTTTGTGGCAGCACCGTAATTATAACAACATCCTGAACAAGCCGTGTGCCATTGCAACGCGCATAGACCTGGTACTGATAGGCTTAGTACAAGATCAGAAGTTAACAGGGACTTCGGCAGCTAATCACAAAGCAGACACACTTCTGTTTTCATATATAAGGATGGTGGAATAAAGCCAATTCCCCAGCTGTAGTAGAGGCACATGACACACTTGTAAAGAACACGATCCCGCCTGGGAAGGGCTCTTCACATTAATCTGAAAAGGCCTCATAGCATCATTTTCAATTCAGTTTTTAGCAAGCAATCTAGAGCTACAAGTGGACACCAAGTGGCAACAACTGTGTGCCTGCTGCTGGAAAGATCTGGACTTCAGTGTTTTTCAATTCCAGTTTTCAAGCTTTGAATTAATAGCATGAAATCACAGTTTTTCCTCTCTGTTTCATTTTAGTGAAACACAGACTTATTTTAAAATTTTGATCAGGACACAATCTTTTTTTTTTCCCCCCACAAATATCCATGAGACAGGGTCTTCAGAGTTCCTCTGTTGCTACATATAGCTACGTAAATTTATAATCTTTGACACTTGACAGCAGGTTAGTTGACAACAAAGGGGATACCAATCTAATTTGTTTAGAGCCTTTGCTGGTAGGCATTTAACTGAAGACTTTATGGCACAGAAACATGAGAGAAGGAATCACTACTCTATTCCAAACTTTCTCCCTGATTTACTGGATGACCGAAGGCAAGTTATTTTGCTTCTTGTCTCCTGCCGTTAGCATGTGTGTAATGCTCCTTTCCTCACACCAAGTCACTTTGAGAGCTGAGGGCAGGAGGGAAATCCAATGGGGAAAACTGGCAGGGTGATGACTGGGCAACACAGCATGCCTAAAAATGCTGCAGTTTTACAACACAAAATCTCCTAGCAGTCAGTAATTAAAGAAAAGGAAAGATACATTAACTAATGAAAGAACATCAATGCACAGCCTTAGAACATTTTAACCTATGACATTCAGCTAGCTGGGGCTACCAGTGCTGTTTCTGATTAGTCTGCCAAAGGCAACTCTCAATTGATCTGATTTTTCTCAACATGTTGAAGTTCTCCTTACAAATGTCTGTGCTTTTAAGGAAAAACAATTGATAGGTTCACAAATGGGAAGAGATTGGAAATCAGTTTCCTAGAAGAAAGAATGAAGGAAACAGCCACAGGTCTGGGCAGCTAACCAGGGCACTGTGCATCCTCCCAGGCACAGACAATTTCTTCCCTTGGACTCAGCTCCCGTATCAACCCTCTTTCCTCTTGAGTACATCTCAGGCTTAAATATCAAAATAACTTCTGGTTCAACATTAACCCTTGAAAGTGAAGCTCAAGACTGTCCAAATCTACCTCACAGTCCCCCTCATTAATATTCTGTCACATATGCAATAACTGACTTGAGTATCATAGACTCAGCAAGATTCCTGTGACCAAGTCATTGGTATAAAATGTCAGATTTGAATTCTTGTTCCATACAAGATGGTTTTATTTACTTTTTTAGATCCTAAGACCTTTAAAAACTCTCATTTTCAAACTTGTCTTTTCAAGAAGGAAAAGTGCATTTTTGATAGCAATATATAAGAAACCCATCTGACCCTCTCATTCCTGTAGAGCAAGAAAGCTTTTTGAGAAAGTTAGCTCTACCATAAAATCAAATTTAGACTGCAAGAAACTATAATCAGCAAGACTGATTCTTGACTCAAAATAGTTTTGATTTGTGATTGCTAAAAATGTATTAATATTTTGTGAGTCTGTGCTCTTTTAAACTTGATCATAATTGAAAGCTTTGCGTCATTCTTTAAGTCATTTTCCTCCCCCCAATAAAGTTCTGCCACTAAACTGTGCTTCTAGTTCCAAAAGCTGATCCCTCTTGTTTCCACAGAAAGATTAATGGTTTTATATGTGTTGCCTTTTAGAAGCCAGAGGTTCACTTATAATGGATAATCCAAAAGAAGTAACTACTGAATATGATACATTGAAGTTCTTTGCTTTATGTAGGCAAATGAAAGAAACACTGTTTTTTTTTTCTCTGACACAAATACAAATAAAACAAGGCACTGAGCCGTAAGTACTGGAATTCTCTTTCTTCCAGAGAAGAAAAGTCCAAATTCAGAGCTTCTATATTAAAAAGTAGATGTTTGCCCATTGACAACCAACATTAATGAGAGAGAAGAGGAAGTTTTTATGCATCAAAAGTCTTAAAAGATCAAACTGTAGAGAGAAATTATTTTTCAACTCAGTGGGAATGACTGCTACTTTCAGAGGGTTTATATTCTCTGTCTACCCCTGACTTGAAACTCCAATCTTCAGAGAAATATGGCATGAAGCATTCAGAGAAAAAAATAATCTCCATTTAGTTCCAAGGTTGTTATAGTCCCATTTAGATAAACAATTGAATCTAAAATTGTTCTTAAAATTCCATCAAGTGATATATTTTATATTATTTACTACATATTTAACTTACACTATATCCGCAGCTTTATTCTGCAAGATGAAGCAATAGTGTACTGATCTAAATGTCTTCTAAAATCTGAGTTGTGCAGTGTGATGGTTCTTACACTGTTCTACAGCCAGTAGAACAGGGAATTTCAGGGAGAGTAGTACATAAACATATCCATTAGTACCTCCTTGGGGAGAGCACTGGTGGGGGTGCTGGTCACCCCTGTCTGGTGACCAGCAACAGGACATGAGGAAAAGGAACAAAGCTGCTCTGGGGAAATACAGACTAGATATGAGGAAAAGATTCTCCACTCAAAGCATGGTCCATCCCTGGAAGAGGCTTCCTAGCGAAATGGTTGCAGCACCACACCTGACAGAGCTCAAGGAGCATCTGGACAATGCTCTCAGTTACATGGTTTAGTTTTAGTAGTAGTCCTGAAGTAAGCAGGGAGTTGGACTCAATTATCCTTATTATCCCTTCCAACTTGAGATGTCCTGTGGTTCTGTGCAACTCTGGTTTTTGAAACTTCAAGAAGTCTCTCAAAAAGGAATTTTTATGAAGATGAGTGAAGTCTAAAGTGACTGATAATTATTGCTATTTTTAAAGCAGAGATATGGGTCATGAAGGGATACAAACCTGTACTATACATTGCACCTACCGTCAATAAAAGGAATAAAAGGTTTTCCTCCACTAAAGGAAAGCTCCAGGAATTTAATCACCTTTGTTGCAGTCTCACACTCAGGTTTTATTCACAAGAGTAATCTGTAGATTTGGAGAACAATTCAGGTTGGAAGGGACCTTTGGAGGTCATTTAGTCCCATCTCCTGCCCAAAGCAGGACCAATTTGAAAGGTCAATCATATAGCTTAGGAATTTATCCAGATGAATTTTGAACCTCTTGGAGAAGAAAGATTCCATAATCTCATGGAATCACAAGTTACCTTAAAGAGATCTCTTTTTTTTGTCCTCAGACACAAGTGGAATTTTCCTTATTGCCACATGTGACTGTTGCTTCCTGTCCTTTCTTTGTGCATCTCTGCTCACCTTGATGCTGGTCTAAGGTCCTGCCAGAGCACACTGCTGGCAGAGGCCAAATTTAAGAACCACAGTGTCATTTAAGTAGGAAAGCATCTCTTGAGAGCCCATTGTCAAACCCTCTTCACTGAAGCAAGTTTACTTGCTTCAAGTTGTCCAGGAACACGTTTAACCATAAAATATCTCCAAGGATGGATACCGCACAACTTCTCTGAGTTACCTGTGTCCAGCAACTCTTACCATAAAAAAAGATTTTCCTGATGATAAGATGAAATTTCATGTGCTTGTTGTCTGTTGCTTCTTGCCCTGTTACTGGACACTGATAAAAGTCTGGCTTCTTTATCTTCACTCCCTCCCATCAGGTGTTTATATCTGATATTTATGTACTTGTACATCTACCACTGAAGAGTTATGCCTTCCCAGGTGCACTAGGCTGCATTTGCTGTTGTTGGACTTAGGTGAAACTTCAGTTGACCTACTCCTCCACTGTCAACCCATGCATTCATGTAAAATATTCCCAAGGTTCTGGAGCATGAAGTCAATTTCTTACAGGTTGCTTTCATAGTCTTACTGTTTGAAGAACTTCACTCAGCTAAGGTAGATCAAAGGGACATCATGTAAAATGCAGTGGAAGTGATTTTACAGCCTTTTATGATTAAAACCAGACAGCAGATATAGAAGCCAGTTCAGACAGCCCACACTGCTATATAATGTAGATTATCTTGAGCGTGAAAGAAAAGTAGACAAAAAAGGTATATATTTTTTCAGCCAATAAACACCAATCTCCCATTCTCAGATAATTAAAATTTGGGATTTTGCTAAGAAACCTATGTTATCACTACCCTTAGTAGTTGTTTTTGCATGTTGTTAAGCTTTTGTTCCTACAGAGTGGCCCCAGCTGATAAACTCTCTGTTATGAAAAATTAATTATTGTGTAAGTCAGTGAAGACTCTCCCAGGATATGGCCCTTCAGGGACATATCAATAATGACCACTGATAACTACATTTTCAGGTGTTCCTAAAAAGTGACAGAATTGTGACTTTGCAGCAAAGTGAAACCCATTTGCCAGATAAAACAAGGAAAGGAGAATATTCCTAAAATCTGAGAGTAGGAAGAATGCCCATACCAAATATATGTTTAAAACATTATATAAGTCTTAGTAATAAGATAATTATACTTGTACTGCTAAACTTAGATTACAAAACACAAAGTTTGCCATATCTAATCTTAAAAACAATTAATGAATTTCCTTAGTATGCTACTTTTTGTGGGTTTAGAAGGTCTTTCCAAGATGTTTACAACACAGAAATAATCATGAGTAGAATCTACAGCAGTTGTTTAATACAGGGATGAGTTATGAAATATTTGATTTTTTACAAAGATAGCAGAATACTGCAATTGCTTCTGTCTTCTTAATAGCTTGAACTAAAAAGGTTTTCATATGTAATTAAAAATTCTCTAAAAAGATACCATTGTTTTTTGCAAGGAATTCTTTTTTTAGTAGAAAGACAGTTTCAGGTTTAAGACCCCTTTTATGTTGTTCATCACATCTATTTTATATGATTTCCAAACACTGCTGTTTTCCATGCTGCGTTTTCCATGAAGCTCATCTGGCCCAACACAGACATTACAATACAGATCAATACAGCTGGACTAGGCAAAGAAACTCCTTTTCATTTGAGTCACTAATGAAAATAGAGGCTCTTTTATTCTTCTGTTCTATTTTAGGCATTGGCTTTAGGATGAAATTAATCACAACCTAGAAATGCTTAGGTTTTTCTTGAGACTAGCTTAGGAGTAGATAGCTGCATTTTAGTCATAAAGTTACATGATATTAGTCCCATTCCTTTTACCTGTAATCTCAGTTAAAACTAAATTCTTCAGGCACTGCCAACCACCATGACTCCTCATCACTATCATAGTGAAAAAAAAAAATAAATCATTTCCAAAATCAAATTATTACTGTAGCATAAGAAATATCTCAAATTTGCTCATTAAACTGGCCAATTCCCCTTACTTTTAGCTTTGAATTAAAGGAAAAGGCTTCAGGAAAAATGTTGTTACCATCTGGTACATTTTATGAATTTTAGAGCATCTGTTTTTGGCAAAGGCTCTCAGAGCTGATTTCAATGCTGAAACCATGAAAGCATCAAAATTTTATCCCAAGTTTTTCCAGTTAAATTGGCTTTTTGGGAGCATTAGCAGGCTGCACAACCAACAGCAAGATGGCAGCTTCTTTGATAGATGGAAGCCTTTCTGCATTTGGTCCATAAGGAAAGACCATTACAAGCACTTCTATGGTTCCCCTTATTTAAGGGAGATGCTCCATGTATTTGAGAACGCCATCAAGGGATCTGTATGTTTGTTTCAGGCTCTAAAGCAACAGACCACTCCGGAGATGACTCAGAACATACAGCAGAGCCATCACATCCTCATGGAACAAAATAATGTTTGGAAACAGCAGTAAACACATCTCACTACTGCAGCCAAATAACAGGAAGCACCTACAAATAGCTGTGATTATTTAGAAATGGCTTTGTAGTTTGGGAAGTCTTGATAGCTTAATGTATAAGACCAATGTGTAGCTCTTGCGCCATGACCACACAAAGGCCAGGCAGAGAAGACTTGCATGCTGATATTTAGGTTTCCTCCTGCTGCCCCCATCTCACCTTTTGCACTAAAGTAAATACCTGCTACTAAGAAGGAGGTGGCACCATCAAGCGCTCTCTCTAAAACAGGATTTACCTACCCTTATTCAGTTGCTCTAAGCTCCTTCAGTCAGCTGTCTTAGCAGAAAGGAGACTCCAGTCATGTCATTTGCTTCCCCTGACCCCATGAAAGATCCAGTTGGCATGTGGCTCCCAGAGAGCCATTATAATAATTACACATTTTGTTTCCAAACACATGTAATAAGTTTGTTTTTACCTGAGTCTTCCATCCTCTGCTGCAGCTCCTCCTGGTATAATCTTAGTAATGAATATCCCAGGATCATCCCCAATGTGTGGGTTATCTGTTCCTCCAGCAATACTGAACCCCAGGCCAGAATTTCCCTGGAAAAATAATAAAAAATAAATCCATCACTCAGATGCTAGATTTCTGCAGAATTCATTTGCATTGCATGGAAAAGGAACCTTGCTTCTTAAAGAAAGCACACTATTTGGCAACTCCATACTTGAATCCAGGTGACTCAGCCTGAAAAAATTAATTGTCAGTTAAAGAACAGAGGCTGTGAACAGAAAGGTTTCCTGGAGCTAATGACAGAGTTAATGGATGCTCCTACAGAAACAGGATTTGACCTAAATTTGTTTTCAAAAGCAGTCACATAAATTAGCATCTGAACTCCAATATTAATTCATCCACGTCTATGAGAGCTAGAGGCTAAAAACATTTCAGAGCTTTGAAAAAAGACTTTCAAAATAACTGTCATTTATAAACAGAAACAGTGAAAAACATCTAACCCTGAAGTATTTTATTATACTAGTTTCTGTTGAAGACTGACATGCTTCAAAAACAAACAAAAAAATTCCACAAAACAAGAGTACTTCTTTCATCCTACCGATCTGCTAGGACAAAATTTTTGAAAGATATTATAAGGCTCTACTCAATAATCTCGCTTGTTGTTTATACTATTTGTGAGAATATAATGAAAGATAAATAGATATGTACACACATACATGCTCTTTCAAATTAAGTCACTGTTTTTCACACACATTTCAAAACCACAATTCTAATTCTTTTTTGGAAGTATGTATTAATAATGCTTTTTCTATATAAGTCAACCTTAAGTACATGTTTTGGTGTTTTTTCCTCTTTGAATTAATTTTTTTTCCCCAAGGGATTCTTTCTTATTTATAGAAAGGTAGATATGGGTTTAAGAACCCGTAATGCATAGGGAATGTCGTAAAATTCAATGCAATACGTGCTTCTTTCTTTAAGGGCCTCTCAGCCAAAAGTATTTTCAGTTAGGTAATTAGACTTATCACAGTGATATAACTACACACATATTGCAGAATATGTACTGCAAATGAAGTCTATTTAGGGCACTAAAATACTTTTCTTTCATTACCTTCTCAGACTATTGGGAGTTGGTTTCTTTTACTGATGCTTGTGATCACGTATCCAGTTCTGTTCTAGTGAGGGAAGTTATTAATAAAAATGGCAGCTCCATACATTTTTTTTCTAAATAATTTAAATCAAATGTCGCTTCGGCATTTTTCAACTGTACTTCAATGCCCTCAGTGTGATGCATTTTGTGTGTGAAAGCCTTCATGTTGCCTGCTTGCAGCATGTCAGATTCTGAATGCTGTTATCAGTATTCTGCATTCACAAGAGATGCAGTTCTCATTACCCAAGAGATGAACACACAATGTGCAGCTCTGCTGTCAGCATATAATTGTGAACTAATTTATAATCCAAGGAAATGGGTTTAGGACTGCACATATTGCAATGCTTCTCAGCCAGCTATAATGTGGAAATCGTTTCAGTACTGAAACACTCTGTATATATTTTCTGTAGTTAGCAAACACCTCCAGGCCAGCATTATAAATCTTTGATTTAATCTCCCTTTCATCATTAGGATCATCTCAGATTCAGGCTGTTCTCCCAATTTTTTAACACATACCTAATTATACAGCACATTTTACAGTAACATTTACTCTCTAAATACTTTAGGAGTGTTTTCCTGAAATCCTTTCTATATGACACATTAATAATTAAGCTAACTGTCAAGCACGAAAGAAGAAAAGACTACTTATACATACTTCAGGAAACCTGGAACAAAATCCCTAAACATTAGTAAAACAAAGGGCAAATTTCTAGAAATTCTGAGCAATACCTGATTTGCAATTTAAAAAACCCCAAAAATCTCTTTAAACAAAATTGTTGTATTTATTATTAACTTTAGGGAGATTATAAAAATATGCAGTAATCTGTGTTTCTGAAAAGAGGTAGATTTTCAAATCTCCAAAACCTGATTGTGATAGGAAAAGGCAAAGAGGAGGGTAACAATGACAAATCTGGGCATAAATATTAGCACAAGACAAACAGCAACACCACAATTTTAAAAAATGTATCTGAAGAGCTTTAAAAAAACTATCAAAGCTTGCCTGTTATGTGGGGTGTGCTTAGTTGTTACAGTTCAACACATAAAATGCACTTGGTATTTTAGGAGTAAATAATTTCTGCACTCTTTTCCTTCTACTGTATCTTTTTCCATTAACATTTTAGAGCTAAAAAATGCTACAGCAATGCTGCCTGTAAGCAGTGATGTGGCAACACTGCTGCACACTTCTCAGGAGAATTATTGCTATTCTTGACATTTATCCATAAATGTGCATCTGTTATACTGCAAGACTCTTCTGAATCTGCCCCTTAGGAGCAACCTTTTAAAAGCACAGGGTAGCACTCCTCGCTGGCACTTCTGTATCCAGAACATTTCAAGCAATTATTCTGGCTGCAGTCCTTGACTTGATCAACAGGATCTACAAGCTGTCAGGCACGAGCTGCCCTGACAAATAGGTACATCCCTGCAAGGCTTTACTGCACCAGAAACTCGCTGCAAAAGTTAAGAGCAATTACACTTCTTTTCCTCCTCTGTAGTTTATGAAGGGTCTGCCTTGCCTACATGGAAAAATCTTCTTTGTACCTCAGATCAAAGCCAACAAGGCTAAAAGCAAAGCTACAATCACTCATGGCTTTTTGAGAGCTTGGTTTGAAAAATAATGCAGCAGGAACATTCTGGTTAAAAGCAACTGTATTTCAGTTCTGAGCAGCAATACTGACATGCAGATCTCTCCTTGTGTCTCATGCTTCTCTCCATGCTCTGCCTTCATGCACGTTCTCCAGCATACTGTTGCTGGACTAAAATCTCATTGTCCTAGTCAAGGCGCAATTCCAAATTACAGTAAGTACTGTTTACTGCTGCAATGCTTCCTGAACATTTCCACAAGGCTTCGTTCCCCACCCTTTAGTTTTTGCACCTCCTTTGTCCCCATTCCAGGAAAAAAAAAAAAAAGTGTGGTAATTATCTTCACAGCTTTTCTTGGCGTATCTGTGTCCCTCCCATTTGATGTGAACCAATGAAAATGCCATCCTGCAGTCCAAAACAATCACTGAACCATCACTTAGCCACGGCATTTTCCAAGGCAGAACACTCATGCTTTCTCTCATGCTGATTCATGTTTGGGAGTGGTTCCCCATAAATATCATGTTAATTCACTGTACTCTTTCTACTCCAAACCTTACATCCCTTGGATGCTTACAAAGCAAGTTAAAAATGAGCTCAGAGGCCTGGTGACAATGCAGATAAATACTTAATGAGAAGTAGTAACAGCTGATAGAGAAAAGTCTTTCTCTTTTGGAATACTCCACTGATACTTCTTAATTGAGATTCATATTTAGGCCTTAATATGTTTGCCTGTTTTATTTCAGGATCCTTCAGCAGAAGAAATCTATGCAAAAATCCCAACACTTCAACAACTTGTTGATGTTTCAACTTCCCAACACTAACAATTGTGAAGAACAAGCCTCAGACCTATAAACTTTTAATGGTATTGCTCAAACATCATTATTAGCATGTGCAAATATATATATACACACACACACACATATTTCTGTGATTCTATATAAGGGTTCATATCCAAATTATTTTGTGTTCAATTATTATTAGCTAAATTATCTCTGGACCTAAACCTTTCCATCTCTTTGTCCAAGCTCTCAATTTCTACTACTATAAAAACCCCATATAACTAGTTATTGACTATACGAGGAAGATTGGCATAAAATTGCACAGCAACAGATGGATGAATGTACTTTTTAATTGTTAGTTTAGTTTCTTACTACCTTCCCCACCTTTTGTTGCAAGGCTCCAGTCATGCACTCAGACTGAAAAAAGGCTTAGCATAGCATAACATGCCCAGTTTGGTTTAAACAAAATATTGCCTCAATTTCCTCCTATTCATGCTGGCTATCTCATGCTTCTCAGGGATTTACCACCAAGCTCAAATTTGTCTCTTGGCTCAGCTTTACTTTTCAAACACAGAAAATTAGGTCAAACTACCACATCAAAACCATTTCTCGCAGCCCAGCCCCTGAGGCCGCCTTCCTGCTCTCCTGTGAAGGGAAGGTCAGCACTTCGTCTTGAGGTTTATTGCACCTGCCTGCCTCCTTTATGACTTTCTCAAACAGGGCTTTGCATGCCACAGGGACCATCTGAATTCTTTATAGCTCAGCCTGGGCAGAGAGGAGGCCTGGCTGTATTTCTTCTGGCCCTGGGGTGGCAGACAACCTCTGACAGCCACACAGTCTGACTGCAGATGACGGTGTTACACCTTCTCCCAGCACTGAAACACAACACTTGGGGACAGAATAAGATGACAGATTATTCACATGCCAGGGAAAGCAAATAAAACGTGTAAGTTGTGGCCAGTTTGAATCTCTTCCCTCAAGACTGTTATACTTACAAATAAGGATCACAAAAATAAATAAGAACCCCTGGCAGGGACTGGTTATGGGTAGCTAGAAGGCCTTGAGACCTATCCTTCTTCTTGCTTAGCCTTCCATCTTGTGTTCTCCCATTACACACCACTATGAGCAGCCATATATCATACTGCAACTTCATAAGGCTGTAGCCTTTTTATTTTGTCAGTAGTTGACAGAAGTGCTCCACATTCTTCTGTAGGAACAGAGTTTAGCTGATATCAAGAGCAACTGAAGTTATTTTCACCATGATATTGCAGTTCGGCATCGATGATAGCCTTCACTACAAATCTACAAATTATTTTGTCCTTATTGTGTCTCATTTGTCTTTTTTTTCTGCTCAAGAAAGTTTGACTAAGAATGATGTAAAGTCACTCAGTCTTTCACAAAATCATGGAAGAATGTAAGACCAGAAGGAGAAAGAATATCAGAAATGCATATCAAGAGCAGACTGAGTACTTCTCTGAAAAAGGGATTGTATTTTACAACATAAGTGATTTGTATTTTACCATATTAAGCAGGCTTACCACAGTTACATGGAAACTGTTCTCCATTTTAATTTCTTTTAAATGCTAATCAATACGGTGACAGCAGAACTCACATAGATGCTTCTTGAGTGAGTTAATTACTTCAGTGCACCTAAAATAATTTCTCAGAATCTTCTGAACTGACATGATTTTGAAAATCTCTAGCATTCAAGTAAGAGAAAAAAAAAAGTTGAACATCACAGAATTCACTTAACTTTTGCTGCAACCTCACCCTGACACCACAGTGTATTAGGAAGCCATCAGAGTTTCGGAGTCCATCAGTCAGTCAGTGAAAAGTCTAAGACAGAGGGAGTAACTGTATTTCCCAAAATGTTTTCTAGAGGTTGAAAGCTGTTTCAGGTGACAACACATAATCACAAAGCCTCTATTACTTAAATAATATTTTGATTTTGGTGTTTAATTTTGGTTTTTTCCCCCCACTGGTTTAAGGGATTATTTTTTTCCTATACACTTCCTACCTCCACTCTGGTGTTCACAGCCAAATTTCTGGAATACTTTTCTTTTACAAATGACTTAAAAGTATTGCTGCCTAAACTTGCAGGTTTGGTCAGAGCAAGTTTAGTCAAGAGAATGCTCATAGAATGATAGCTCACTCATTCCTAGATTCCTAAAGACATTTTTTTAAATTGTCTTCCATTGTTACAATTGTTAAAGACCCTATCAACTTTGTTACTGGGTCTCCTTAAAATGTTGTGTGTTGCATTTTATAATGAGAATTACCCTTCAGCTTTTCAAGAGCACTCACGATCTGTAGGTCCAGAAAATCCTAACCTTTCCTGAGCCTACGCAATGTTGGTTTTATCTTGTTCATGCAAAATTTCAAAATACTTAAATACAAAGATAAGCTACATCCTGTGAAGGCAGTGTAAACTTGGCATTCGTTGGAATTTCTTAATTTCATATACATGCATGAAAATGCTAAATTTTTCACCTTTGGCTACTACAGTGAGGGTGCTTTCTCATTCTGTAAGGCATACTTTTCTGATATAGCGTTGGTTTAGAAATTATGCTCCTTTATTAAAAAAAATATATTTATTTGGTTTTGCTTTTCAAGTCTTCTAATGTAGCACATTCCTTTAAGTAAATGTTGCTGCAAGAAATGTTAATTCATAACCTACTGAGTTTGTTTCAGGTAGTGGAAAACCTCCCCTTTGCAATATGAAACATACTGTGAGACACTTTCATTTGAAACTTGCTTTTATACATTTTAGGAAGTTTTTAAAATCCTTTTGTACTCATTTTTAACTTAAACATTTCTGCTTAAGTGAAGTCATAGCTTTCTTTTTAAAAGTAAAATATGGAACCAATACTTGTTTTCTGCAGATATTCAAAAGAGTTAGCCAGAAATACTCAGCAAAATTTTATTATGTCCAAAATAAAGCTCTCACAGAGTATTTTTTAATAACAAAAGCTGTTTTATAAAATTCCAATATCTGAATCTTTGCTAAGGTTGTTACCATCTTTGGCTTTCGGTTCCTGTTTCAGGGTACTTCTGTTTCAGAAGAAAAAGACAACATCTTCTCCCATGAGACAAAATAACAACCAAAACAAAAAAAAACCCCAACAAATCCCTGAAACTTCTTCCAAAAAATCACACTCACTCTTGTTCTACAAGACCAGGTTTCTCTAAGAAGTACTTGGCAGCATGAGAAAGTGAAAGCTGAGAATGAGACTGAGAAACTTAGAAAACTGTGTGGAATTAGCTCTTTTGGAAAGAGATAGGAGAAAAAATACAAAATGCTGTGGGCAAGCAGAGTGAATCAAGTAACATAGTCTACAAATGAGACAAAAGATTGACAACTCCATCCATAATTGGCATGGGGGATTAGATACGGACCAGGATTTGCTGCTGCTCTGGAACAGTCTGTGAAAGACTTTCTCTTTTTGTCTGTATTAAAGCAGATAAGGTTATCTAGTTCAGCACTTAAGATGCTTATAAGGAGGAAATACGTCTAGGGATCCCTAGCCAAAAAAGGATGATCATGTGAGACTGCTGTAAAGATCTGAGTACTTCTGCAGACTTTATTCAGTAAGATTTTTCTCCACAAAGTACTTCTTACCTAAAAAATACAGCTCTCCTTTATTCACCTGATAATGAACCTATACAGTTTTTTTTTTTTTCTACTTTTCACTAAGCCATGCTTAGATTAACTTCACATATAGAGTGGGGGTGTTACCTGTCACACAAAAATGCCCAGTTCAACAGCACACTGCTACATTGCAAACAGTTTAACACATTTGTCCTGGATTGCAAGGCAATGTGTGTATTCTATTTACCATCTGTAAGAGCTGCAGCAGTTGTCTTCTGTTTATTGGGCAGTTTTCTTTATGTCTTCCACAAACCAATTTTCCCTTCAGGAAGACATCTGCTATTAACGGGCTATGGAGTGTCACCACATAGCTGATAAAAATTACAGCATCCCATTGTGAGATGCTCTGCCCAGAAAGAAAAGGCAAGCATTCCTAAATAGTTATAATCAGAAATTTTCAGACACCAAAAAAGCCTTTCCACTAGATTCCCAAAAGAATAGCTACCTTTTCCACTAGATCTTCAGAAGAAAACTACACCCTTCTACAAGATCACTGCTTCAACAGAACCACACCTACCACTCCAAGAATACTGCAACCACCATTTCAATTAGACTGCTACCAACACCCTGACCCACAGGGTGTCAGGTCATATTCTGACTCTGTCAGTGTTGTTTTGTATTACTGCATTGTTTATTTTATTTTTTATTTTCTTTCCTAATAAAAAAAAATGTTATTCCTGCTCCCATATCTTTGCCTGAGAGCCCCCCTTAATTTCAAATTTAAAACAATTTGCAAGGAGGAGGTTTACAGTTTCCAGTTCAGGGGAGGCTCCTGCCGTCCTTAGCAGACACCTGTCTTTTCAAACCTAGACAACATTAATGCTTCATCCCACTGAAGCAAACAGGTGAATTTATAATATGCAATGTAATTTCATCCAATTCAGGACTTTGATAGAATATGTTTGTTAAACCCACCTACTCAAGGCACTATGATCTTTAAGACAGGATTCTGCTCTGCAATTCTTTCACAATCTGGCAATTATACTAGCATTGGTTTTTATGTTCTGAAGAAAGAGTGATACACGCTAAATAACCAAACCATTTTCTGCCACACAGTGCCTGACATTTTTGCTGTCTCCCACTCTGTAACACTAATCCTGACACATCTAGTTCTGTCTTTTGACTTCAATCATTCCACCAATGTTTTCAGGTATTTGCACATGCTGTACTGTATTGTACTTCTCCTCTCCAGTGTTTTGTCCAAAGCCCCAGTTTCAAAAGCCTAAACATCAAAGCTGCATTTAGGTCTCATTCAGAGAACAAGAACATTTGCATATTTACCAGAGTATTGTTGAACTCTTTTTTACTTTCAAATCTACTCAAGAGTAACATAATTCATGAAAGTCTCACTTCTCCCACGTACACTGGCACACTCCCTAGAGTCGGTGTTTTGAGACTCCACAGTTATATCATGTTCCATATGGTACAGATTTTCATCTCTCACGATGCCATTTGTTTTCAAGCCCCTTATCAGGTTCAGCACATTCATTACAAAACCACAATACACTTGACTACAACTGCTTCGTATTCTTACTCTCACTTGATAGCTGTAGAGTTATATTGTTCTCTCAATGCTGTACAGACCAAGTACGGTATTCAAAAATACATATTTAAAAAAATGATCCAAGGGATTTTACTTTTCATAATACACATGAAATCTATAACACTGTAAAAGAGCATATCCAGACAAGGAAAGAAATCACTTCCAAAGTGAAGCAACTCATGAAAAAGTGATAGTGTGTCCTCTGCCTCTACACAGATTAAAGCAAAAGAACAGATGTGAATTCTCTCCAGGCTGGGTTTTCACTATTTTATCTCTATTAAGCTCATATTAACAGCCTCTGAGCTGTGACAGACATGTATGCCTAGTTTTTTTCTTCAATGTGTTTCTTGTCCTACTTCAGTGATATCTGTTAGAATTGTCTTTTCTAGCATTATGGAACCATATGACCTTGCCTGTTCTATCACAGACAGAGAAGTGGGGCAACATATGTCCTCTTTAAGTTGGCCTCAGTGATAGCAAAGAAATGTCACAAAAAGAAATCTGATGAGTATGTGAAAAGTAGCATGAGAGAAAACGAAATATAAAATTTTTCATCACAAAAGCGGAGCAGGGAAATGCTGGTCCTGGGGAGTGAAAAGTTTCACTTCACTCGGGGGCAAAAAAAAAGGATAGAAATATATCTATCTTTCTTTGTCATGTGATGCCACTCCAGGCTAGAGTGACAGGCTAGCTGTAGAATTCTTGTCAGCCAGACCCGAGAGCTTTCTGAGCTCCCAGGGCTACACAACAGAAAGTGAAATAGTCAGACCAAGGCAAGGAAAGCGCTCACTAAGTGATAATAGCAACTTGACATAAGGAGGGTGGGAAAGAACAGGAGATAGAGTAAAACACTAAAAAGACTTGAAAGAACAGCAAAGCTTTTTCAAGTAGCAAGCTACTTAAAAAACTTTGACAGGATCATCACTGAAACTTTCACAATGCAATTATCTGCAAAAACTGAGGAAATTAGGACTGGGGAAATTAATGTTTAAATGGAACTCTATGACAGAAGTAGACAGTCACATCTTGTACAAGGACTTAGGGAACAGAAACCTGATTTTATTGAAGCCATGGAAACCAAAAGGGTTTCAGCACACAGTGGTAGCAATTAAAAGGAAAGAAGAAAACTCCTACTGCTGACTTCAGTTCCTCTCTAATGATGACACCTCTCATCCCCTTCCGCAACAATTCAGCACTATGAAAACCCCAATGGATGTCTTGAGATTATGTGGAAACTCCTTGGTTAAACCAGTTTGTAGCTCTAAGTCTTTGTGTTGAAAAACTGCTGTATGCCTAAATGGGTTTATTTTGACAGATTGCTGGATCACTACAGCATTGCTGTGCAAAGCACTTAAGGGAATTTGAGACCCCTGAAGTATCACAAGTGCTGGAATAAACCCAAGTTCTTAGTTACTGTCTAAACTATTGCTCTTTTCCGTTTGACTGTCATATTCACAGATGTGAAATGAGTGTATTTAGTTGTTCTTGCAGTTTGATTGGTGGTTTTTGTTTAGCATTTAAACATATTTCAGCAATTTCTTGGGTTGCACTTCTTCACTGCAATAGATATATGCCTAATCATTAAGGTTAAAACTCTGAAATATTTACATCCATTTTAAGATTTTGATAATATTTTCTTTCCAACTCTTATTTAATCTCTCATCAAAGCAAACGCATGAGTAAAACTCCTCATTTGCTGCCTTATTCAAAATCATGATCTTCAGGGCATGTAATCTGGAATAAAAAGGTAAACTATTAATGAACTAAAAGGCCCCTAGGGCTTAGAAGTTCAAGCACAAATCCTAGAGGCAAATAACTGAGTATT
The DNA here is from genome assembly GCF_028018845.1 of Melospiza georgiana. NCBI lineage: Eukaryota > Metazoa > Chordata > Aves > Passeriformes > Passerellidae > Melospiza > Melospiza georgiana. The sequence continues at coordinate 74,177,314 of NC_080431.1, forward strand.
CTTGCTGTTGCACCACTTACTTTTCCAACACTGCACTACTCCAGTGACTAAGCATGCAGAGCTTAGCATTGCCTTCTCTTTTCATATAAATTAAAGCAAGCTTTTGAACACATTCATATGTTGAATCACACTCAAGAATTCTCTTTCAGGCATTTCCCATGATGCTCAATTATAGATTTTATTGAGAAGAAATACAAAGAAGGATAAATAAAATGCAATTCATTTATTTCCACAGACTCACATCTAAATATAATTTTAATATTTTTATGGTGACCTATTTTGTTGTAACATTTCATTTCAGTGACCACTTTCTTCCTTATTCTTAGTAAATATGACTGTGACCCTGAGCAATCTAAAGCAGCTTCAAAGCTGTCTGTTTCTGAGAAAGAGATTGGACAAGATGACCTCCACAGAATGCTTCCAAACTTATTCTCTGCTTCTACAAAACACAGGTGTCAAAAATACAAAATGTTTCAAAATCTGCTGCCAGCCTAGGAATAGTTCAGACATTAAAAACTTCCCTTCTTAATTTTATCTTAACAATAACATGATACTGAAATGTTTTGTGTGTATATATATATGTCTCCACAGAAATTCATTTTCCAAGATTCATAGCTGTACATTCTTGATTGCAGAGACTTTTTGACTTTTTGACCTCTGTAAATGTCAGATGAAACTCATGGCTGAAACTGCACCTTGTATAACTTTCACACAGTTCTTTGGAACTAAAAAAACCAATTTCGTCAAATGAGAAATGCAAACTTCTTTACACTAGAAAAATCAATCCTAAAGTGTCCTTTTGGGGGAAAGAAGTGAAGAGGAATCTTTTACCAGGTATATGTTTGCCAAAGTTGGGTAAAACATTCCTTAGGCAATACTTTCTTTCTAGAAGTCATTTGAGATAAGATTCTCTGTTCCTTTACCTACATCAACATTTGTCAAATGTTTGGTCATGTTCTCTATGCACCAAGTACATATATAAACCAGTACACACAACGCTGTGCAACAGTTCTGGACTACCATACCCCAAAGCTGTCATCTAATAACATACAATACCAGATTTTTTTGTTGTTGTTGGAAATTCAAAGGAATTTTAAAGTTCCCATGTCATACTTCTTATAAGTGTCATGGTAATGAATCATATTGAGTCATATTAAAAATACCTAGGATAAGGTAATAGCAATTTTCAAGTTTAGTAACATTATTTTAAAGGGATTTGTCAGTGATTCACTGGTAGAGAATAACGGTCTTGTGATTCATGGAAAAAAAGAAAGTCCTCTCCATTTCAGCTGTGCAGATGCCACTTTTTCCTTTTTGGAAGTGGTAGGAATGCAGGCTGGGAAAGAGACAGAGGCCAAGCCAACTTTCCTACCAGAAGAAGGGAGGTTAGACTAGAAATCTCCAGTGCACACTTTTTAAGAAGAAAGGTAAAAGTCAACAAAGACATTTTCACTCCAGCTCAGACTCTCCATGAAAAGACCACAGTCAGAGGTGCCTCTGGGTCAAACACAGATGTGTCTCAATCACAGATAAGAACAGTAACAAGTTTGGTGAGCAGAATTTTCAAAAGAATAAACCTATTACTACTGATGTCTGATAAAAATGCCACCTATTTCAAAAGAAAAAGACAGACAGGTAAACACTTTTTGAAAATCCAGTCTTTTATCTTAGTTCCTAACACTTCAGATCTAGTTCCCTTAGGATTAGCTGTATTGTTTTTGTCGCTAAGGACCCATTTTGTTGGCTCATTTTAGGAGTAACAACTATCAGAAATAAACCTGAGGTTTCTGTTATTGGCAGGTTCTGTTATTGGCATGAAAAAAACATGAAAGCCCAGCTTCTACTGTGTTCCTGGAATGTATTCCACATATTACCCAGACACTAAACTAACAATGCAAACTAAAACCTAGAAAAAATAATGCTTCAGGAAATGAAAAGAACTATGTGACTCTGTGAGTATACTTCAGCAATGTGAATGGGTTTGAAATTTTAGTCATAAACTAGTCACAGAAAATAAAACAGTGCCTGATACTACAGCCTCTCATGCTAACTTTTCAACAACATTGGAAAAATCTAAAGAAGAAAGCAATTTCAGCTCAAAAGAAAATTATTACTAACTCAGCATTTGTAAGTACCCCTAGCAGTGCAGTGAAGCTTTCCCTCTTTGTTTTACCCGTGAACATGCATATTAACTATTCCTACCTCAAGACTTGTTAATTCCCATGTCCTCCTCCTACAAGAGAGGGAATTCTCATATCCCCTTCAGAACTAAGGAATTGTACTGGGTTTTGAGGCACAGCACCGAACATTATCGGAAGCTAAAACCTTAAGGAATAAAACCCCTAAAATCCTGATTTTAACATCAGCAGAATAGATGGAGCTGCAAGAACAAGGAAAGAAACTTATCTTCTTTTGGATGATTGTGGGTTTTTTGTACAAAATAGGTGTAATCTTTTTTACCTGTCTTTTGAAACATGTTCAGTAGAACATTTTCAATTAGGGTAAATGTGCCACATACCCTCTCTCTATACTGTATAGAAGGAGACACTTCTGCATTGCAATTCATCAACATGCAAATTGGCACAAGTCAAAATGTTTCAGACACGTTTATGAGTTGCAATCAACCTTCATTTAATAGTTTCTCAGTCCTGGCATGCAATTTGTGCTCTGAAATGAGAGAGAAAATTGAGGTAAGAAAGGGTTTTAAAAAGCAAGAAACAGAGAATGAGATCAGAATAACCAGCAGGTCGGTGATGAGGAACTCATCTGTGCTGCAAAACCTGAACCAAACTACTGCTCTGAACAGGCACCACTGGGGTTCACATTTCAAAGGAATGCCCTAATCACTAGGCACACTATCTCTGATCTAATGAATATATAATTGCATATTCAAATGGAACAGGTCCAACAGGAGAAAGACACACCTGAGCAAAAGTAGGCATTCATTATGGACAAATCCTTGTTACAGATCAGGCAGAGGAGGCATGTCAATCCTATTTTCCCACACCCTGGATAAGTATTCTTATGATTGTGAATGCTCTTCCTTCCACTTGACATATTTCCCTCAAGAAAACTTGTGAAAGAGAAAATTTCTTCCAGAGTGAAGTAGAGTTGGTTTATCACCAACTCAAAAAAGTTGGTGATAAACGTTCTGCATTCAGCTCTTACCCTGCCATCTGTTATATACAGCCAAAGGTGGAAACAATTAGGAGAAATTGCCAGTGCATTGGCTTGTTTTTCTCAAGATTCCTCCTGGAAATTCACTACAGAGATAGTAGGTATTTTCCCAAAATATTTAACACCAGGAATCTGTATTATTTTCATTAAGAGGTATTAAATAATTATTTTCTTTTGCTTTTAGGTTTGTTTAAAATCTTATTCAAAGCACAAGCAGGGTAATTTTAAACATTAAGCATCTCCCCATTCCCATGATATGAATGAATATAATCTAAAATTAAACATACATTAATGCATATGCCTTTTCCACAGTACATTGTCATTACCCTTTGTAATATCCACAACATCGGTTCAGTGTCAGAGTTTTATTTTACATGCCTAAGTATACTTGTACAAATCTACTACTAATAATGGCCATCTCCTTAAAAAGCAAAGGAGGGGACTTTGCATTTTTTTCAGCTGAAATAAGATTTGTCATTACAATTCTACAGCTAGAAAATAAATTACACATTGTCATTGCAATGTAAGCTACTTCTTAACAAATATATATGAAAGGTAGAAATCCATCAAAGAAAAATGTAAGCATAATTTCATTTTTTAGTATCTATTAAGGCTTTTCATTGTCTCCAAAAGGTCATCCAACAAAAAAAAAAAATCCATGCAGAAGTTAAAGATGGACTTTTTTTATTGAGAAACTCGTGGGATACATGTAATCAAAATAATTGCACCACTGAACAGTACATTTGAAAGAGGAAGCCTGTGGGATGTACTGTCACAGTGGTAATTTAAGACATGACCAAAATCTCTAAGTTATGCATATGCTTGTTTTATGCCAAAGCTGGCACCATCAGAAGGGGTTAGATTCTGAATAAAAGCAACAATCAGTGAGTTAACACACAGCTTTTCAACTGCCAAATGAAATGGCTGTTAAAGGCTGATCTTAAGAGGGAAAAACTTCATATTTATTTTCTTGGTAATCAGATGTGGTGGGATGTATGAACAGCAAAGAGGGGACAGCAGCTCTACATGCAACAATCCATTTCAATGGCTGCCTCAGCTTTCTCTATTTAGAGAAACCCATTTAGGCTATATATAGTGACTGTTTTAACAATACCTGAAATGTTTCAGTGCACACTGGGTATACTCAAGATTTAAATTAAATAATAAAAAATGCTTTATATCTGGCAAGGATTTTTTTTTTGAGACATTTGGAAATACAGAGCGTGTGTACAGGTAAGTAAAGCATATCTTGACACATTTTTCTTTATTCCTTTTAAATTTAGGTGGAACATTTGCCAATGCAGTGACAATTTACAGACTCTGATCCATATGAACCTCCCCTAGATACTTCTCTCCACAATTCACTTCCATAGAGATTTATAAGGTTTAAAACTTTTGCTCCTACAACATAGAGTTTGCACAAGAGGAGAATGGCACACAATGATGGGCAAGTATTAGCCTGTCCCCTTCCCCTGGTCAAGATTCAGAAACACATCATGGGCTTCACCTATTCTTCACTATGGGCATCAGTACAAAGGGGATAAGTGATTTTAATGCATGTAATGATTTAACACTTTTAAGCCATAGAAATATAGAACCAGAAAAAATAAATTATTTTATAATTATGTAGCTAAACAGAGAGAGTAAATTCTAATTCCAATTAATACTTCAGTTCAGTGAGAGAGAAATGTAGTTACTCAATGCTGAATTAATGTACAAAAAATAATAATATGCCACAATATGCATTACAATTAATGCAACAAGTGGCTTCAAGGAAATTCTTTGTAGAATTCAAGATATGCTATTAAAATAACAAATGAAAAAACAGTATGAGGATTTGGAATAATATCAGAGAAATTTCTGAAGCTTTTGAAACCAAATTAAAAGAGTTGCATGTGACTCTAGTAGACAAGGATCCAACCTGTGCCTCAAGCACCTGTTAGATCTGTGCCAAAAGCTGCAACACGATACTGAGATTTTAGAGATATCATTTTACATGGAAATTAATATTTCACCAGACAAATAGAATGCTTGGGCACTTAAGCAAAAAATATTTGACTTGACCCTTTCTAAAAAGTCTGATTTTAAAAATGTCCCATCTTTGAGCCTACACCACCACCACATGTGCTAACACCACAGAGAAGAACAGAACATGTTGTAAGTCTGGCATCACCATCCACCCTCTGTTCTCCCAAAGCGCTCAGTACACATTTTGAGACAAGATGCTTAAAGAGCTTTGTTTCATTTAAATTCAAGTATTTCTGCAATAGTTATTTTAAATTATTTTTTAAAATTTATTTCCTAGCCAAATTTTACAATAATGAATAAAGGGCACTTGGGTGAAACAGAGCAAGCATGTGACTTACCACTAACTTCACTGAGGAATGCCTTTTTAAAATTTACTGACAAGAAAAACTTAATATCTTCTCACTGTCACCCTGGCTTCATACAATTATTCTTAATTAACAGGAATTTTTTTAAATGCCAGCACACAGATGAAAATCATTATGACAATTAACAAAAATATCTTGCTTTCAACGAAGTAGCGTGGCATACACAGAGCAGCAAGTCAGACTGCTTCATGAGGAACATTTAGATACACAGTCAGGAAAGCACAAAAAAATTCAGATCTAAACTTAAGTTTGTTCTGCATTATCTGTGAATGCATATTTTTGCATGAGTCATCCACAGAGAGTGAACCCACAGCTCAGACAGAACAAGTGCTATGAATACCAAATTTCAAAGTGTGGAGCGTTTATCCACCATCTGTTGTTCAACAATCCCATAACTATATTTCATAAAACTTTTCAAACTTAGATTTACTGTGTCAACTTATGAAATAATATAAAAAGGATCACTGGCTTCATTTAATTGCACTGTAAACTTTTCCAAACAAGGTACTGTACTGAAAGGGGGATTATTTTTTGTTGAGAGAATAAAATTGAAAGGGAAGAATATGAGCAAAGGCAAAGATGAATAAAATCCTTTTTATCTCAAAAAATTACACTCCAGTGGACATATAAGATTTCCGCTAGATTTCATATGAAGTTGAGTCATTACAAATAGATAAAAGAACAGCCCTCTTTTCCAGATTTGCCAAGTATAAAAAAAACTAAATTCAGTTCTATTTAAAGTGGTCAGAAAATAAACAAAAATTAAGAAATTAATTAAAACTACTGAGATGTACTGGTTCCACATTAATGTTATACTTCCAGAAAGCCTCCCCCTTGCCCAGCAAAGATTCAATAAGCCAGTTTCTTAGAGAAGCCATTTACAAGCCATGACAATACCTAGATTAATAACAGACTGTGCTTCCTAGGGAAAACATGGCCAGGGAATATTGTACTTCAATAAGCAGCAGCACAGAGCTTTCAGAGATTGAGCACCTTCCATAGATGTGGCTAAATGTTCCAGGGAAACTGCTTAAAGGAATTCCATCTTTAGGAATGAACCCTGTTCTCACATACTCCACACATATTTCTTCCATCAACTATTGATTTTCCATAGGTAAAAAGATTCTGGATCAGGCTCCTACACTGAATATATCATAGAGTATGTATCCTACCTACTCTCTCAGCAGGAAATTCAAGATTAATTAGTAAGGTATTGGTAAATTTTGGTAGTATACAGTTAGTCTGTACCTCTGTTTACTTTTCCTTGATAAAGCTTCACAAAATTTTTACTATCCCAGTGATTAGAAAGACTATATCAACAGTATATCGACTTAATCAGTCCATTCTTCCATGTCATGCCTGTAGCTATTTTCATTTTTCCTTAATAGCAAAATAATCAATCAAGTAATCCTGCATAATAGTTCTAACACCAAAATTCAGAAGATTAGTTTATCTGAGCTTGCTCTTACTACATCTATTCTCAGAACACTTACACATATTCTAGAATGATTTTTTAGTATTTTTATTTTTTTTCCCTGTAGAGGATGATTCTTTAATTTTATTTAGGAGCTAAAATTCTATTTCACTCTAAATTCCTTCAGCTCTATTTCACTATCTGAGGTTATACAGAAATTTTATCTGACAACTTGTAGAAGTAATTTAGGATTTCAGGTTTTAGTTTTGCACTTTGTACTTAAAGTGATACCTACTAAAACATTTTCATGGCAGTTTCATGGTGTTCTTTTTACATTAGCATTGCTGCAGTTACCCTACAGTTAAATCGCATCCTCTTTTGGAAGAACAAAGCGCTCTTTTGACCAAGTCACTCAACAAAACAAAATTATTATTTTTCTCTTAAGGTTTAGAAAACTCATAGTGACTATAAAAAGTCCATGGCAGTCTTTCTTCCAGATGGCACAACTGACACCAGAATGCATCTTGTGCACCTGCAACTGTTCACTGTGAGCTTACCTTTCAGGTAACTTTCTCCTTTACTCAGCTTCTCTTCAACAGAAGGGAGAGCAGCTTTCAGAGTCATTGCAAGGGACTCTCCCTGGCTGAGGAAAGCTGATGAAACAGGATACTATCACCATGTTCTCTGGCTCTCTTCTCTCTCAGGGCTGCTACTTTTCCCATTTTAGGATACTTTTCTCCTATCAAAAACACTGGATCATATTCTGCATTCATAGCTCAAAACAAGGTTGTGAGATCTCTTGGGCTTTTTAATGATTTTTACAGTAGAGGATGGAGAAGCCAACAGAAGTGCTGAAGCAGAAGTGAAGAATAGCAGGGGGTACCTGAGGTGCAAGACTGCTTTGACTAAAAGACATTGGTGGGGACACATTGACCCAGGTACACATCACAGCACTGAAGTGAAAACAGGATGATTAACAGCTCCTAAAAAGGTCCACCTATTGTTCATATCCCATTGGTGTGCCCATAGGTACCACTGAGTGCAGCAGTGCAGCCACTCAGTCCTAATGCAAGCCCATCCTAATTCCAGCCAAATGCCCACTGCTAAATTAAACCTAGGTATAAACCATTTCTAAAAAGTAAATTCATTAGTTCCATATCTCCTTGCAGCTGTTCGTGACTCCATTCAGTCTTGCTCTTTGCTTAAGATCTGTTCTATCCCTATTTCAATTCAATGACTTAATGATTCTTTACTTCTCCATAATATTTTCTTAAAAAACAAAACCACTTTTCTGCTTTCTTGAACATTTTTCAGCATTTCATTACCATATTTCTGTTTATCAACTCTCTACAAGTCCTGTAATTACACTATTTTGGGTTTCTTATTTTGTCTGATATTGACTTTAATGTATTCAGGCTTTCTTGTAGTGTCAAAATAATGTAAGAAACTGCGCTCCCTATATAATTAAATCTAACAGAAATCTAAGGGAACCTAACATTTGGTCTAGTTAATCAGCACTTCAGATGCTGCTAAATAAACTTGAATCTAAGAAAAGAAGTTGAATTTGAGTCTTAGGTTTAACAAATACTCAATGAAGATGTCTGTAAGTCTTTTTGCTTTGGACATCTTCTGGTTAGATTGCCTTATACAAACATACACTTACAATTGTATCCATAAAATTTCCCAAGAGAGAATTCTTATTCTTTCCTGAAAAGGGAATTTTTTCCCTAAGATAGGTCAGATGTTGAATATCAGATGCTGCACAAAGCTGAACACATTAGGCAAGGTAAAAAGGGACAAAGAGGATATTTATGAACACACAGGCACATAGGGAGACAGAAGTGAACTTTTAAGAGGCCTGAGGAAGTCTTTGGGAAATGGAACAAAGCAAGTAAGAAGGAGAGAGTGGACAGAAGGTAAGGAGGAGAGCATGTCTTGATGAGAGGGCAGAAGCTGAAAGAAAAGGATGAACAAAGGAATTCTCAGGGCTAGAAGGGTTCATAGTGGGGTTTTTTGGAGAAAAACGTAAGCCTCAGAGTAGACACTTGTTTTGAGTCTCCTTGCTATGACCATTAACATTTATAACAAGATAGTCATTAAAAAGCGGCAACTTGGTATAACAAGAGACAAGGCAAGAAATATCCTCCTCTAGCAACCACAGTTATCTTCACTTATCCAAGCTGATCCTTAGGCAGCAGGGGCATATTGCCAAAGAAAAACTGAAGCAATCCTGAATACTACCTTCATTTCCATGTCTTTCACCAAAGGAGGAACTTGACATCAGCATTTAAATCTCATGCAATAAACTGGGGAGAGAAGGACAGTGTAAGAAAGAGGGAGAGAGAATGCAGCAATTGTTTGCTGTTTGATACCTAGGTATGGGAAGAAAAGAAAAAAAAATCTGTCTACCAAGTTCAGCAAATCTTAGGAAGCAACTGAAGTACAAAGAAAGAACTGCATGGTATTATTACTGCTGGTTGAAATAAGAACTTTTTTAAGCTAAGATTTATACAGGACAGCTGATAAGAAAATAAGAAAATAAGCAGAGATTAATATAAAGAATATATCTTTTTAAAATTTACTAGGATGGCATTAAGCTACAACTAGTATGGGAAAAAAAGCCCTGTAAAGTTTCAGTAAAAATTACAACTAATAAAATTTGAAATTTATGGTCCTGGGGAAATGCTACTATCTAAGCAGGTTGCTTTCAGGTCAAAACAGCAGAAATATAATTAATGTAATATATTTTCTAGGAGGTATCACAGATAAAGTTTTCTGAAAAAATTCCCCTTGGAGAACCCTTTTTTACAAAAGCACCTTGGAGTTCTCTTGTATAAGTGCACAGAAAGATATAGTCTTGCCTTTCTCAACTTCTTAAATCAGAAGCTCCTTTTCATTTGAACCATTACTCAAGAGAAAGAGTGGTGTAACTCAGGAAAACAGTTGGCAAACGAGAGAACGCTCATAATCAACCTATAAAAACTTGTCTGTGTAAAAATGACTTGCAATGTATTTATATAACAAAATAAACATATGATTAAATGCCAGCCAAACTCATCTGCCCCTGAAGCCATCATTAATTTCATATAATTTGATACACTAGCTGCTGCATGTTTACCCATGTTTTCAGAATTTCATAAAATATGCATGATCAGAAGTTGCTAATTGGCAACTGAAAGGCTTTTCTTTCATTACTTATTGACTACATTCTTCTCCTGAACTGGTTCTAATTAAGAGAGAGCTTAGCATTGTACGTCCATGAACAGTGCCACAGCCCTCAGGTAAAAGTGATCTGTATGGGGAGTTTTATTATGGTCTTTTCTGTTTCAGTGTTCCCAATTTTGTTGCTGCACCGACATTGTTTACTGTTTTAATTAGAGTTTTTATCATTAATTACAAGTACTAAGAGTCACAAACAATATGGATATGCTCAGGGGGTGCTAATGGGATCAGTGCTGTTCAACATTGGTTTTTTGGTGACAACAGTGAGATCCAGTGCACCTTCAGAAAGTTTGACAACTACACCAAGCTCTGTGGTGCAGCTGACACAGCGGAGGGAAGGGATGCCATCCAGAGGGACCTGGACAGGCTTGATGGGTGGGCCTGTGTGAACCTCATGAAGTTCAGTAGTTCAATAGAAGGTAAAGTGCCAGGTCCTGCATGTGGGTTGGGACAATCCCAAGCAAACATGCAGGCTGGGAGGAGGAGGTATTGATAGCAGCCCTGGGGAGAAGGATGTGGGGCTGTTGGCTCAGGAGAAGCTCAGCAGGTCCCAGCAATGGGCAGCTGCTGCTCATAAAGCCACCCATGTCCTGAGCTGCATCCAAAGCAGTGTGGCCAGAAAGGTGAAGGAGGAGACTCTGCCCCTCTGCTCTGTGCTGGTGGGATCCCACCTGGAATGCTGCGTCCAGCTCTGGCATCCTCATCACAGGAGAGATATGGACCTGCTGAAGTAAGTCCAGAGGACACTAAAAAAATGATCAGAGGGTTTGAGCACCTCTCCTAATGAGACACAGGCAAGGAGTTGGGGTTGTTCAGCCTTGAGAACAGAAGGTTCTGCACAGTCCTTACAGCATCTTCTAAAAAGCCAGCTGGAGAGGGACTTTTGACAAGGACATGTAGTCATGGGACAAGGAGAAATAGTTTTAAATTGACAGAAGGCGGGTTTAGGTTAGATACTAGGAAGGGGTTCTTTGCTGAGAAGATGGTGAGGCACTGGAGAAGTTGTGCCCAGAGAAGCTGCGGATACCCTACCCCTGGGAGTGTTCAATGCTCGGTTGCTGTCACCTTCCATGATGTCCATCTGTATGGCTGACTTTCCTTTATTTTGTAAGATCATTAGGGGAAAGGGGTAATTTGGGGAAGGAAAGGGAAAGGGTCATGGAGCTGGGATATAACCATACCTACTGGGGAGCTTTCACACATACTGTAACACAAATTAGGTTCTTTCTGGTGAGTTCTACGCAAGCACAGATCCCAAGCAAGTTTACAATCCAAGTGTAAGAAGATGCATAGAATACCAGAGGCAGAAAGAAACAGAGGGGTGAATATGGGGATGCAATGGGATGTGCTATTCAGCAAGTGATGCCAAACACGTGTTCATCAGAAGAGCACAATGATGCAACCCTGTTTTGGTAGAAGTGGTGAAAAGAGCGATCAGTAATTTCCAGGATAATCAACACATTCTTATTAATACTTAACACCAAGGTTTAGGAAATTTCTTCACAAAGATCTTTTCCTCATGGGTATGATAAGTTTCAGGGAAAGACCTGGAATTAAATACTTGCCATGTGTAAATCAGCAGATTTAAACTTTTGCTCTTCTCCCTGTGCTCCTCACTATCTCCTCCAGTCTCACCTGGTGCAGTGACCCTGGACTCTGACATTTCTGTGCCCCACAGTCACATGCTGCACTGAACTGTGTGTTAGAACTGTGCAACTTGATATCATTTACCGAGCTGCAAGGATCTTTTCAAGCTACATAGCTCCAAATTTGCCATTTTGCAACATCTGATTTCTGATATGTGATCACTTTTCTGCTTGGGAAAAAAAAAAAGTGAAATTAACCAAAGAACATTGACCATTAATGTACTAAGCAGTGAATTATAAATGAAATTAAATAAATTCTATTCACATTAAGTAGAGTTTTTAAATGAACCGAAGAGAATGAGAATGAAGGAAAACTATCTACTTACTACTGAAATTTGGTGCATTTTAAACTTCTTTAATAAAATTCTGGACATATAGATTTCCTTTATTTTCAGCACCGGGGATGGTGATGATGAGTGAGACAATCAATGGAAGAATAATTTTGTTTTGGACTTAATAGACAAGAAAGAAAACAGCAGTGGGATAAAAACTTCATCTCTGGCAAAAATAAGCCAGGTCAAGAACAAATCATTGACACAGAATGCACAGGTGAGAGGTGTGAAATATGCCTCAAAAATAACAAATATATAGTTGCTGAAGCACAATTTAAAATACTGGTCTCCTGTTTGCCTTTTCAGAAAAGAGGAATGATAAATGGCAAAGATGAATTTGATCCATTGCACTCATTTCAGGTAAGGACTGGACTGAGAGTAACTGGAATCTTTGAACATAGCTAAAACTACTTAAGTGAAAAGTAGGAAGCAAAATAAATAATGTTTTTGTCCAGTACGAAAGACTTTGAATGAAGCAGTATGTACGTCCTTTGGATCTCCTCCTCTGTACTTGTCAAGGGACATCTGTTTTCATTACTTCATAAAGATAGTTCAGGGACAAACATTCCTTTTCTCAAAAAAAATTTAAGAATTAAATAGCTATTTAGAAAAACAGCATGAACTGAAAAGCCCAGATCTGGTACTTGCATGCCAAGGAGGACACGAGTTATAGCAGAGCTGTCATATGTTTTCCAATGTAAAAACAGTAGTGAAATGATAAGTAAATACTGCAAAACTAGTTACCAGTAGTTCTGTTAAATCTCGTCAGCTTTACTTAAACAAATCCATCCCTGGATGAACAACAATTTACTCATTTATCAGGTGCATTATGCCAACCCTAGGAATGCTAGTCACGAAGCAGCACTTGATTATCCTAGCACTTTACAAACACAGAAGGAACCAACACTTTCCAGGTGCTGAGAGCAGCATAATCTAACTTCAGGAAGCACGTCCAGCTAGGGTTTGGTACACCCACACCGTCTTTCAGCACAGTCCTGAGCTGGTGGGGGTGTGGTAACCACAATGCTCAGATTGAGTCCTCCTGCACCACAAACTCGCTTCTCTCCTTGCTGTAACACCAGAGGCAAGTTGTATTGCCCCATTGTTTAGTTGTAGTGAATGGGTAAGGGCGGCTGAAGTTATTGATGCACAATCCAACCATCTGCTCAGGTGAAAAGAGAGCACATCTGTGGCTCTTACACAGCCCCAGGAGGGATGTAGAGGATGCTTTAATGCACCTGAAGCAGGTGTAGCTTCAAAATCAGAGTCTAGCCCTGGAGCACCAGTTTACTACAGAATGCATTCTGCATGCAAATGAGGGTTTGATCTGCCCTATTTATCTGTCTAGGTAGGTTTTTAAAAGCAGGAATCCTACAGTGTTGTCTGTGAACCCATTCCTCAGAAGCACAGGAAGATGTCCTGGTTTTCTGAGTTGAAACCTATGGTTGCTGCAGACAACTGTATAAATTAATGCATTTCAGAAATTATTCTTACTGGAAGACTGTACCATAAAGTCAGTGTTTGGACAGAAAGCTTAATGGCTTTAACAGTTAGTTACTTTATTCAATTTTCAGCTGAAATTTATAGAGGATCAATTCAAACTAATTTGTTATTCTACCAACAATTTCCTTTAATATTTCTAATTATTGCTCCTCTCTGGTTTTTACCCTCAACATTTTATGTATTTACAAATGATAATAATCTCTTGTCTCAGACTTTGCTTTTCTAGGCTTAATGGGAGAAGTTTTTAGAGTCTTTCCAGATGCCAGCCTATTACCTACAGTATTCTAGTGGCCATTGCCTGAACCTATCTTCATTTAAAACAGGTTTGTAAACACAGGAAACCAGACACAAAAGCAGCATTCCAATACATCTAATGATACTTTGGCACATAACTTTCATATCTCTTTTTATGTACAGAAAACACCTCCTTTAATATTGGTAGGACTGCACATCTTTTTCAGTTTGTCTTTTTTACAACTACTTAAGATTAATTTACTTGTACAAAACTACTTCATGAAAACCTTTTCCACCTCTGTCATCTAATGAGCTGTAGTCACACGGCAGAAGTTCTTGTTCTTAGTTATCGGTACTTAACACACCACTTGGCATGATTAAATTTAATTACTTTTCTTTTACATCAATGCTTGAGATTACCCACTGATCTCTTTAGAACACTTACATCCTCCCCCTACTGAAAACTTTTCCCAATGCTGTGACATCAGGTAATTTCACTGACACAGAGTACGTCAAGTAGAAATGATTTGTGCTAAGATCATTACCAAACCAGGAGCATCTCAGGAACCATCAAGAAGGACTCATTAATAATTGTCCAACCTGACAGTTGCCTCTTCAGAGCAGTGCCTGTCATCTCCCATACTATCTATTCTAGCTACTGTCTATTCCAGAGCTTTTTACTAATCCCACAGTGTACAGCACAATGCTTACTATGTTTAAGTCAAAAAAGGGAGAATAGATTTTCTTTTCCTAGGAGTCAGTTAAAAAAAAAAACAACTATCAAATTACTCCAGTACAATCCAGCTTTGCTAAATTGTGTTGAATTTTATACAGCTTTCTATTTATTTCCATGACCTGAATGTGAAAGAACATTCAAAGCTGTTCTAAGTTTAGCATGCTATTTAGCTGTTACTATAGGTTACAATATATTTTCTCCTTTCCCATTACACTGGTTCTCTATATTCTGCTTCAGATGACCACTGCCTTATGTATTAAAAACTTCATTGAGTTTATTTAAAATTCTAAAAAGGAAATCACCTTTCCTCCATGTCTTAAATTATTTCAGGCTCCTGAACTTTTCATTACTCATATGTTCTATTTTAAAATAATTTGCTACTTTGTCCTTCATTGATACTCAAAGTTAGAGTCCTTAAGAAATATGGATTCAAAATACTAAGCACAATGTTAATCATTATCTTATATCGCTAGATAGTGCTCCAAAATTTACTGCCTGTTCTTCTTCTATTTAGATTTCCATTTCCTTGTTTTTAAAAATCTTTTTCAGCTTAGCTTCTGCTAAGTCTCACTTTTTGGTTAAACACCGATCTTTCAGATATACCTTTTGAGACCGACCAGTTTATTTTGTACTCTTAGTATTCTTTTAGAAGTATCTTATCCTCCACTTAAGGATCTTTGGAGCCCTTTTTTATTTTCCTACAAAGTCAGAAAATTCACTCCAAGTCTTTTGACATTTTCTCCATTTTCCATATGGCAGTGTTTACTGCCATAACTTACTTAACGGACTAATTTGTTTCAATGGTTTCAAAGAACTCTCCCCTCATCCACAGAGAAACTCAATAAAAACATTTTTACTTAAACAATTGATTTGAAAGGACTTGGTGCTAAGTTCTTTGCTAAATTGAGATCTTCTCTGAGGTCTTTATTAACGACATATAAAGTATTATCAATTATTACTGTTTCAGTTACAATCTGGTGAAGAAATATATTGTCACTTAAATCCAGGCATATTCTGTTATTAGCACTACATGTCCTCCAAATAGAGTAGTCGTGTCTCCTGCACAATCCCTTTCTCTCAGTAAGCAGAAATATTAAAATTGAAACAACATCACCAAATTCAGTGAGAATAAAGGGATAGCAATAAGCAAAGTCAGGGTGATACAGATGACAAAATAATTTCTATACTAACATTAGTCTGTATTTTAAAAATCAATAATACATAGAAACAGGCTGAGTGCATAAAAGCTAAATAACCCATGGGCCATTTTTCCCACTGTCTGTGTACAAAATTATTAAATTTATTATTTACAAAATATTTCCATAGAGACATGAAAAATACACAAGTAATGATATTGATTGAAACACAAAATCAAGACAGAACTAAGCCTCTACCTGTTGTGGTTTCTGTGAGCTCTTCACTCTGTAGATATTTGGCTGAAAAACTATAAAACTCTTTTTGACTTGCTTGCTTTTATGAAACTACATCTATCAGCTCTATCAGCAGACTAAGCAAGGCAATTAGCCTATATCACCCTCTTCATCAGGGCCAGATCCAAAATCCATTAGTGACTGCGAAGAGCCTCCTATTGAGGCTTCATAAGGTTTAGATCAGTTTATGTGTGTGAGCCTAAAGCAAGATGAATATGCCATTTGTTTTCTCTGATGCTCTGATTTCTTTGCTCTACCCATTCCTTTAGAGTTTCTAGTGGGTGCTCTTTTTCTTTCTTTGCATTTTATTATTCAGCAGCTACAACAGCATTCTCTTCTTCAATACCCCTCTAAGTTTCAAACAGTACACAATGCTGCCATTTCTCTAGCTCATTCCCATAATATTTTCATATTACAGCTTGCTTTCTTTTTGACTGCTGTATAGCTACATAGTACTACATAAGATGGAGTAAACGAGAACACATTCTTCTCTGCTCCAAATATGTGAGGACACTGTTGTTGCTTATATACTATCCAAAACCAAAGAATGATGAAAAGAATTTTTGTCAGTTTTCAGGTTTAACAGCAGTGCTCCTTCTAATTCCATGCTAAACAATACTGTTGTCTCACTAGGCCTGTTTCAAGGAAACTTTATTGCTAAGTGCTTTACTATTTAATTGATGTACTACAAATATGAAAGAAAGGAGAGAAAATAAATGAAAATAGAAGAAAGGGAAGGGAAGATAAAGGCACTTGTCTTTGCCTTATGACACTAGAACAAAATAATTAGAAAGAACAGTTTCTCCACCCATTTAAGTTAGCATACTGCTTTAAATTACTCATTGGGTTAATGTCTTCTTTCTCAATATCTCCAGAACAACAAACTGTTTTCTCACACAATCTACTGCTACAACAAAATTATTTAGGATCGACTTACTTTTTCATTCAGTATTCTCTGTGTCTAATGCCTTCAAACTTGCTTCCATGGAATGCAGACTCTACCTTGCAGCACAAAGATGGTGACTGAACATCCACAAGAAAAACTTATAAAATCAGTTCCCATTTTCTGCAGTAATCTCTTGATGTTGACATCATTCTTGCCATCAAGTAATTCAATTATATATGTTTAATGACTGGGTTTTCCACAGTATAAACGTTAGATATTCCAAATGTTGTGTAATGGAGATAAGCTGCCCTTTCTTAAATCCAGAGAGAAATCATGTATACTTTCCTTGCAGCACTTTTGTTTTGAAGCACGCACCATTGTTTGTGATGCAAATACTGTGACCTTCAAATCCCTGAAATGCACTGCAGTGCACTTTTAAAAAGACTTGATGTTGCAGGAGAGGCTTGGAACTGCTGTTTTGATCAATGCAACAATTCACATAATTTCCCGAAAGAGCTTGGATAGTTCCAGAAACTATGAAATTAATCTGAACTGTCTCCCAAATGTGTTCTGGTTTTAGACATCTCAAGAAGGAAGACTTAAACCCACCGGTTAAAATTTTGGGCTGTTCAGAAAATACTTCTGTATCCTAGCAATAAAGCAAATGAGGATCCTCTGATTTCAAAATGAAAACAAAGACACATTCCTTTCCCTATATCAGAACAATAGTCAGTAAACTGAGTACCAAAAATATCACCCTGAATAACAATTTTGGCAAATATTTGGAATATGAAAAAGACCCAGCACTTCAAAAAGAGATAATCCATTTCAGTTGAAATAGAATGGGGCCTGAGATCCAGTTTTGTACCCACTCACTGAGTTCACACCTAGAGTTGTATCTGGATTTTAGACCAAAACTTTTTAAAATGAAAAATATCCCTGTAGTCCCTTTAAAAATTGCCAGTCTTCTCAGGAAAATTTAACATCCTTGGGGTACAGAAACAAATTCCCTCTAATCTATTGCCTTCCTGATACTCAAAATCAGGAATTCTGACTCTACAGTAGCTTTTCTTTCCAATTGCTCCTTTGGAAGGAAAGGTCAAGTATCTCAGTATCCTACGGATGCAAGCTACCTGAGGACTGAAGTGATTTCTTAGGAAATGGAAACTGTGTTCATAGCTCCTCCCCAGATTAAGGAGATCTTCATTACCCACATCTCTACTTGAATGGTGACACAGTAACAGCTACCACAAATCCATTCTGTCCTCCCCATTAAATGAGCAGGTTCAGAGAACCTCTGGGCAATTAAACTTCTTAAGCCCATTCCAAACTCAGGGATATCATGTTCACAAGTGGTGCCAGCTGAAGACAAATGATGATGATCTATGAGCAGCAGCACTTCAAGGAAAGCACAAGAGTGGAATTAAGGTACCCAGCATCATTTGTAGCACGTTTGGACATGCACACAGACCCCATAGTGTCTAAATCATCAGCTACTCTCTTAGAACTTTATCTATGTAGGTATTTAGGCCATCTGAGTCCCTGTATGAATCTGAGACACAAATAACACCTTAAAAGGGTGACAACTCCCTTTCTCCTGAATGTGGACAAGTGAATTCTTGATTACATTATCCTGAGAATCACTTGCTAATTTTACTTTATTTTTTTCTTTCAAACCTGATGGAAAAAGCCAACTCACTAATTCTGATAATCACTTTACCAGGTATCTTCACGAAGGCATAACATTAATTTTTACTTATTTTTTAATTATATACGTAATTATTACCCTGTAACATCATCAAGCAACTTATGCTTTCCAAAGGGAAGAGAGCAATTATCACAAATTTTCAAGAACTCTGAAAGTTACTGCATCAATAAGATAAAGGTAAAAACAGAACAAAATAAAAAGCATCACTGGAAATTGAAGCATTTGCTTCTTGGTGTTATTTTCAAGGGTATTTTCTGTTATTCTAAATAAGAAAATATTTTAAAAATTTCAAGAAGAAAGAATTTGGGCCCATTGGTATTTTGATAAAATTATTATTTTGAAAGTAACGTTTACAGTTGTAGTTCCATTTTCAACTTAACTTTTAAAAATAATGGTTTGCTATTCAGTTTCTCATCAAAACCTTTCTCTCCTGTAGATCTATATACAGTCTAAAACTCACCTGCAACTAAAACCCACCTAGTTTGGAGCTTTTTTTTGCATTTGTTTCCTATTGACTTTTTCATGATTTTGTTTTTCATTGCACACTTGACAAACTGGCATTTTTTCGGTATTTTTGGACATAGTTTTACTTCAAATATGTTGCTTTACAATGAACCTCAATCTAACATTGACTCTGTGGTATACTGGAATACGTTGACTAAATTTAGCATCATAGTAATGTCAGTGTATTGTACATTTCTGTTCAGAAATAGTTAATATGATTATGCTCTCTGTAGTGCTTCATTATTCCATTTGACTTTTGTATTTTTCATAAACTCTCCTTATAAGTGAACCAAGAGCTTTTATATCTATAAATCTACTTTGGAAGTTAGTCATGGTATCTAGAGAGTAGATTTACCTGAGATAATACAATAAAAGCAAAATGTTTGTTAAGCATAGCAGAATAATATAACAGGAATGAAAATCTGACAAACTCCAAAGCATTCATTTGTGTCCCATAACATCTGTTACTGTTTTTATTTCCTCTTCATGTAGGCTGCTTTTGTCTAATGCTTATTTCTCATTTAAAGTTTTGTTTATTTCAAGTGTGTGTTATTTCAACCACTTTTTCTTGGCTTTTTTTTTTCAGTGAGCATGTACTTTTGATAAATACATTATGGTTATACTTTGTCCCTCCTCCACTAAATTCTGAGCAGATCTGAACAAACTAAAGACCATTTTTCCTGGAAGTTTCAATTAACCTGTTAAAAAGTCACTTCAGCCACACACAGTTCAGCCTCCATTTATGGAAGGATATTTTCCACTGATGACACTCTGATGTATCATCTGGTAAACATTAAGAACTTGTGGGGTTGGCCTCTACTGATTCTGGAGCCCATTAAAATGATAACATTCAACAGCAGTGCTTATCCTATAGCACCTTAAAAACTGCTCCCCAGAACAAGGAGATAAATATATTTAATTTACAAATACTGTTTTGAAAAAAAATAATTACCTTTATAATTATGTCCATAATCAATGCCTAAAAGTTAATCTAACACAGCGGACACAACTGGATCATTTACCTTGAGCTCCTGCCTAATATAGGCTATAGGAACTACTTAAATCCTCTCTGGAGAAAAATGTCACTTAACTCCACAATGTCTCTTTCTTATGCAGAGCAATTACTGCAAAAAGGAGACAAAAGCCAGGACAGGCTTGCAGTTTCCACTCTTACAGAAATTGAGCACACATCTGTCTCCTTCCATTCCCTGAGAACTCCATTTTTCAAACAGAAACTGGAGCTTTAATACCTTCCTTACTTAATGTCTTGTCCTTGTTGCAAAAGGAGGATGGCAGCAAAGGCTGATATGTTGTTTTAGAGCATTTAGTATGCCTTTCTGATACCTTAAAAATATGCCACAATCACAGCTCTGTGTCACACCAACATGGCTGAACCTGATCTGCACCACTGACATCCTGCTGTGTCCTGTCCTTTTCAAAATGTCTGTTTTGCCCTTTATCAGATCAGTTAGTGTTTGACAACCCTTTCTGAATGCAATATTGTTATCGCCTTCTTAGTACTTTTAATATGCTCTTTTTTTCCCCCCCCTTTTCTATCAGTTGCCTTGCCTAAAACTTTCATCCAGTCCTGCTCCCTTGCCAGAGCTGACCTATTAATATATTTGTGTCCAGACTCAACAGGTCTAAATTCAACATCAAACCATCAGCTCCTGTTATTGCCTTCCAGATCGGATGAAGAACATTCTCTTAAAGGTCATTTCTCATTTAAATGTACGCTTTCTCTGACCAAGTGAACTCTTAATTTCCTTCCCAAGTAAATAAATTTATGAAGGTACCTGCATCTCTCATTAAGTGTGTTTTCCAAGGTCACAATAACCCACAAGGTCTGACCTAAAGACACTTCAATTATCAGTATCTTTTTCAGATAGAATTAAGCAAAAAATTACAAAAGTTTTACACATCAGGTGCCAATTCCTGTTATTTTCCACATCCCAAAACCTGTTTGATTCTATTACTCTCAGTTATGCACTGTAGGTCTTCACCAGACCTTTGGTTACAACACTGGACTGAAAATTTGTGTTTGGCTGATGACCAGCTAAGGAGGCCCAGGACTTCTTTTCAGTTTCATTGTTTTTGAAAGTCCTTGATTTCATACACAGGCTGCATTTTCTTTCTTAACGCACGACTTCAGACTCAGCCAGTGTAAAATAGCTGTGTTTTACCCAGAACATCCTAGCAGTCCTTTTCCTCTAACCTACACAGACACTGTGATCAATCACTCTATCCATTTACCTTTTTTAAACATCACCAGGGCTTCTGCAATACTCAAAGACCTCTTGAAATCTCAGCACAATGGATGCAGATGCTGATCAACTAACTCCTTTAAAAATCAGGTGGGAAAATCAAGGCCTAGCTCATTCTCATAATTAAAGAAAGTTCTGGGGTTTATTCACACTCAGTTACATTAGACTGAGTCCTTGCTGTATCTGAATTTCTCTGATTTCCTTCCACCTAGTTAAAATAGTGCTGAATTTTCAGGAAGATCATGGTTTTTCTGAGCCTGTTTTGATGGATATTTCTTTGCTGTTGGGAGAGATGAGCAATGGCATTGTCTGGAGCTGGAAAACCAGGGGAGACATTGATTTTTAATGGCCTTTATTACTTTAGCTCAATGTAGCAGTCACATTTTCTTTTGTACTGTAAGTCTGCACACACACACACAAAATCTTAACTTAATCATTTCTCCCTAAGCCACATTATAATGAGTACACCTAAAAAAAGCCATATTCATTTTCTAAGTCTCCTTCCAGAAAGGCCTTCCTACCATTTGAATTATAACAACAGATCTCCAGATTTCCCATGACAATGATTAATATGAAATTTCTATGCATATTAATTTAATGCATAGGTACAGCATTTTTCCTGGCTTAAAAACTCAAGTTTCAATATTTGGTGCTTTAATTACATATTTATTGACCAAAAAAAGTAAAAATACCTCACTGTGTGATGTAGTCTTATTTCTGCTTTGGAAATTTAATAAAAATATCTATTGGTCAAATATTTATTATCATTCCTAAATAAATATTGGATGGACAAGTAGTAAATGCACATATTTTAGCCATCTTAAAAATTCAAGATGCATTAGAAGAGTATAAAAATGCTATCTTCTTTCCCATATTTCCTAAACTTTCATAAATTTTGTAGTACTATTAATGTCCTTGATACCAATGGAATAAGGTACTTTTCACTGCGTACTTTTCAAAGTGGACTGGAGAAGTAGGCTACCAGACTACAGAGCCTAACACATGGGTGTTTCCATGATATTCTTACAGCTGGCCTGCTCTTCAGTGCTCAAGTTTCCCCATCATGAAATGGAAACACAAAGTACCTTGACCATCCTCCTCAGTTAACAGAAAGATTTTCACTTTAAAACACTATTCAGCATTAGCAATGATTAAAGTTACAAGGCCATAATTCCATCATTTATTTTAGTGGGTTTTTTTGAGGGGGCTGGTTGTTTTTTTGTTGTTGTTTTTTTGTTTGGTTTGATTTTTTTTTCCCCTCCCTATACAGTGTAATCTCTGTTAATGCCAATCTTTGTATTACAATGCTACCAGGAGCTCTCTTCTCCTTTGCAGGTGAGTTACAGGAAATGTGGAGCAACATAAACTCTGCAAAATTAAAAAGCACTCAAAAAATCAATTATTCATAGAATTCAGTCAGAATTCATATATCACTTTAAGTTGCATAAGGTGACTTTCAAGCCATGCTTGCATCTCAGCAGCTAGGTCAAATTCTTAGGGTAAAGCAATATCTTGCAATACAAAACATGCATAAGCAGCATGCAATTCCTTTTCATCTACTTATTGCTCCACATACCGGGAATTCCCTGATCCATTTGACATCTAGTTTCAGTTTTAAACACAGGGAAAAAATTGAGACAAAACAGTCTATATCATAGAATTTCCAAGAACTTTCACATGCTACTAAGTGGGCCATTGCTCCTGCAAAACTACTTTGCAAAAAAGTATGTCAGATAAATTCTTAGCCCTCTTAAGACAAAGAAAACCTTTTCTTCCCTTCAGAGAGCCAAAGATAAGCTATAAGTGGTAGTTCTAACTGGAAGACAAATGATCTTGTGAGTGCTTCAAATACAAATGCATATGAAGAGAAAATAATTGTAATGCTGCAACCAAAAAAATTTTTATTGGGATAATGTGTTAAGGTACATAGCAATGACAGTTCTGGAATTCAGTTTGGTTATTCCACCAATTTTTTCCACTTATTCCTCTACATCTTTGCATTTCCTTTCCCTACTAAGATGGCAACTGATTCCTCAAGGTTGTGCAGCCCTAATTTATGCATTACAACTGATTCTAAATTACAACAAAAATGAAAAGCAATTTTCTGCAATGAAAAACATTACTTTTCCTCAGAGACAAATCCACTACATCAAAGATGCCTTTTTCAAGTCCTGCCTTGAAAATGACCATCTTTGTGCAAGGTGATTATTATCATCTCCAGAATGAGTCATTTTCTACTGGTAAATTGAGGTTTATTTTCCCCATTTACTTAAATGTACATGTTTTAAATCTACGCACTATTTGCCAATGACAGTTGCAAAAGTAAGTGAAGACTGAGTCAAACCAATGCTTTCTAGCTCATATCTTTTTTCTCTGCAAAAAGATTCCTACACAGACTTTCTACAATAGACTTTCCTACACTAGATTTCCTACAAAAGACTTTCTTGGAAAAGACAGCATTTTAGACACGCATATAACTGATTTTTTTGGGGTACCCTCCACTAGTGCTCCAGAAGCTTCTATTCAGAACTGGAATGTTTATTTGGAAGTTACACTGGCAGCTCTACTTATTGGTGACTAGTGCTGATAAACATGGTGTACCACAGGGTAGGACACTCCAGGTTTCCTTGGGTGGTACACTTGCATTGATTTCTCTTAGCAGGCTTTTTACAGACTCATAGAGTCATCAATGTTGCAAAAGACCTCCAAGATCAGCAAGTCCAACCTTTGACTGAATACCACCATTCCCACTGAAGTACACTGTGAAATACCACACGAACATTTTCAGGGATGGTGATTCCACCATGTCCCTGGGCAGCCTGTTCCAAAATGCCAGTTTATGCCAGTTTGGAAAAGTCAAGCTGGGTGAAGCATAATGCCTATTTATTTGCACTTCCTGATAATTGGGACACAATCCAAATGCTAAGAATACCCTTAAATCTGGTTTAAGCTCCTGAAAAATTATTTCTGGCCAAAATAAGGCTGGAGAGGAGAAATTTGCTCTTCTCCATCAGAATGGAGGACTAGGGTATAGCACCAAAGGCAACCCTGTTTCATGGTACAAAGCTTTTTTCCCTCTTAGACCAATATTATCTACTGCACACCAAAGTATTCCTTTCAGAAACTGCAGTATTCTACTGATTTGACCTCACTGTCGAGCAGCTTCACAAACTGCCTCCATTAGATGCTCACTTTCCAAACACCCAACAGAAGTGAGATAGAGCTTGGACTTCAGCTACAGATAACAAATAGACTGAAAGGCCACATCTTAAATAGGTTCATCTGAGGGAAAGGCAATTTTCATGTAAAGTTGTAAATAACACAAAAAAAGCAGCAGAATTACTCCCCGAAAGTTATATTGGCTGTTGAGAGTGAGTGAGTTGGGAAATGAGAGAAATAAATGGCTGATATTACCCGAAAAATAAAATGTCAATATAATATTACTAATAATTTAAAAGAATCAGCAGCAGAACATTGCCTCGAGGCAGCTATGATTTGCATGAAGTAACTTCTCAAATAATAGGTAACTCAAGGTCTTGGTGATCTTGGCACAGTAAAAGGGATACAATTCAAGTAGATATAAACATGAATGCTTTTTTCTTACACTCACAAAGAAAGGTAGGTTTTGAACACTTAAATAAATGATGATTAACTTTTCAACGTTTCTTCGGTCTTGATATGGAATATATGTATCTTTTGCCTACAGTTGATTTATTTTGTTTCTGTCACTTTGAGGACACTTTCTAGTATCGTGTTAGTGTCTTCTTTTTAGGGTCTGTATTTTGCACTGATGTGCTCTCCCTGAACAAGTCCCCTGCGAGTTTTCAAACCCTAGAGAGTTTAAGTAACTTCAGCTTGATTTAGTATATTGGAGAATGAAATTTACTCCTCTGGGAACAAAACAGCTCAGTGTGCCAAGTGACTCTTATTAAATTGAAAAAAAAAAAAAGGCAAACAATCTCCAGTTTTCTTTGTCTGGTTGAGCATTCTTTAAAGCTTCAAAGTATTAAAAAAAAAAAGTCACCATGAGCCTTTGTAATAAAATATGCAGTTATTTAAAGTTTCTCACTTAACAAAAGAAGTCTTCTAATCTTCCCTGGACCTGAGGACTCATTTAAAGAAACTGTGAATCCCTCAGAAGAAATACTCAGAAATGACTATATGAATCAGTGAATACATAAACATTCAAAATTACATATGCAAGTGAATAAAAGCCTAATTAATCCATAGTAATACAATTATTCTTTGCCTTAGAAAACTTGAGTAATCAGGTGTAAATCCAATCTGTGTATTTTTTCACTTTGAAACAAAAAAAGCTAACACATGTGCATGGGTGCAGACATCCTTCACTGTAAAAATGCCCTTAAGAGTTTAAATGGCATTTCAGCGATACATCCAAAGAAATACACCATTCTCATTTATCCAAGTTAGCATCCATGAAGTGGTTTTCAGACATTTAGATGTAAAAGCAGAATTCTAAGAAAATAATAAGAAAATAACAATTGCTTTGATAAGCACCCAGAGGGAGTTAAATCTTTAGTGTTATTTCAGCTCCTTTTTCTAAGCATAGTATAGCAGTTTGGTTTTTTTCCTTATTCACTTACAGCCTTTCCCTCTCCTTTGTCTCCATTTTCACAGCTTTGCAGATTTCCTGTCATGCCTACTGGGATGCGAAGTGCTGCCACTACACATCTGGGAAAGGATGTACCCTCTGCACAGCTGTAGCAATGGTGAAATACAGGGCAAATCTTCCTTATAAACAAAGGTTCAAGGGAAAGCCACTGGCTTTCTTAGCATTTTTCCTGGATATCTCAAATTCTTCTGGCAGCATGTACTCTGAAGCAGTCCAGATATCACTATTGTGGAGATAAGACCAGTCCTCCTAGTCCTGCCACTGTTTCCAGGATACTATCAGTGCTGCAGCAGCTCTACTTCATCATGCTCCTTAGCCATACAATTGCTAACAGCAATAATAATAAATAAAAATAGTTTGTTCCCACCTCTAAGTGGGGTATAATATCTGACAGCTCTTCCTTCATTTCCCTCAGTCTCCACTTTCAATAGTCTTCAGTAAGACAGCTATGCGGGATAATTGATTTCCAGTCCCAGACACTGAATGTGAAGGATGACAGCTAAGAACATCAGGCAGGAGCCTCTGCTTCTCAAAAGGTAGGGCCCACCCTCTCCCAGCTCTTCTCCTTTTCCATGCACACTCTGGACTGGCATGTTTTGCACCTCTACCATGCACTGGTGGAACAGTTCCCCACAAGACATGTAGTACACCTCTACAACCAGGAACAGTTCCAGCAGAATGACTCTTTGACAGAATAAGAACAAAGTTTTCCAGTGATTAGTTATATTTTGGGTACCAAATTAGGGCTCCTCTGAGGTGAAAGAAAATAAAAAAGACCAGACTCTTCCAAAGGATCTTAATTTAGGTCACTGAACTAAAGCAACCAAATTCTGCAGTTCTTTTGGAAAATGTTGAGCTGGTATTTCAGCATCCCATTAGCAGGACTTGACACCAGACCCCTTTAGTTTCTTTCACAGATCACTCCAGCACAGGCTCATGTCAAGGCACCATCTGGTAAGACGAGAGATGAAAGGAGAACACAGGCCTTGCTTCAGCCATCACATTCAGGGGCCAGAGCCTGTCCTTTCCAGTGCTTACAAACCTCCCTGCAGGTGAACAACAGCCACTAGCACAACCAACCATCAGTCTCAACTCTAAACTAAGATGTGATTGGAATTAGAATGTGCAACAGAATTTCCTGCACAGGAACTGCATGCACTACACACCTATTTTCAAGGATCTTAATTTCTTATTTCACAGAACTTTGTTTTATACATACACAGAGGAATACACTACAGAGACTCTATATGGATACACAAGAGATCAGTACTTCAAATTGTTTGAGCAACTGTGAAAAAGATGGGATTTTCATTCTCTGCTTGCTGATAACGCAGTACCATAAATAAACACTTCTGCCTCTTCTAAGCCACTTCCAGGAAAAAAGAATCCTGTGGGTGAACTTTCTAGCAATAAACACCTATAGGTCACCATTCTACTATGAATCTGTGATAAACTAGTCAATAAGGATTCTGTCTGTGAATTATAACTTATTTCTGTCTGAGGCTGCAAGAGTAACTACCACCTAGGAAGCAAGCAGGCAAAGTCTATCAAAGA
The DNA here is from genome assembly GCF_028018845.1 of Melospiza georgiana. Lineage (NCBI taxonomy): Eukaryota > Metazoa > Chordata > Aves > Passeriformes > Passerellidae > Melospiza > Melospiza georgiana. Next base: position 74,204,950 of record NC_080431.1, read on the forward strand.
CGAAATGTACTAAGGGCACAGAAAAAGCTTTGAAGTGTAAAGAAATCATTTACAGTTCTGCAAAAATAAACACTCAGAGAGCAACTCTGAGTTTGGTGGAGCTCATCAGGTACCTGAGGGACACTCACTTTAAAAGATTTACTTTCTCCTCTTGGAAGATGCCAGACTACTCCACTGGGGCTGTTGATGGTTGGATATTGATTTTTGCACTGTGGACTCTCAAAAGGCATCTACATTGTACACTCTTAAACTTTTAAAATACCTTTTCCTAGTGGCCATTTCTTGACCACTCCCTTCCTCTCTGTTATTTCTGAAACAATTAAAGGAGGATTTTCCTAGCACTGCGGTGTCCTACAGCCTCAGTCCTGAGAGGTCAAAGCATATTGGTGCATGAACTGCTCTCTAAGACCTTAAAAAACAGGCAGAAAGAGGATTCACTACTGACTAATAGTGAAAACCTCTTTTCCCAGACAGAGAAGCAAATGGTGAGAAGCTGGACATATCCTGAGTGTATCCTGGACTGCAATCAAAGCAGCAGGGCCAACAGATCAAGAGAGGGGATTCTGTGCCTCTACTCTGCTCTGGTGAGACCCCACCTGGAGTGCTGCATCCAGCTCTGGGACGCCAACATAAGATGGATGTGATTTTGTTGAATGAAGAGGAGACAAAAAGGTGATCAGAGGGCTGGAGCACCTCTCCAGTGAGAACAGGCTAAGGAAGTTGGAGATCAGCCTGGATAAGAGAAGGCTCTGTGGAGATCTTAATGCAGCCTTTCAGTACCTAGAGGGGGCTTGTAAGGAAGACGTGGATAGACTTCTTTTTAACAGGGCCTGTAGATGTAGGACAAGGGGTTTAAACTAAACAAAAGCAGATTTATCCTACATCTAAAGACGCCACTTTCTACAATGAGGGCTGTGAAATATTAGCAGAGGTTGCTCAGAACTGTGGATGCCTTATCCCTGGAAACATTCAAGAGACTGTTAGATGGGGCTCTGAGCAGCCTGAGCTAGGGGAAGCTGTCTCTGCTCATTGCAGAGTGCTTGGACTAGATGGCCTTTAAAGTTCCCTTCCAACCCAAACTGTTCTATAATTCTGTGATCTTTACAAAACAAGATATATATGGGTATAAAAAAATAAGATATCAAGTCAAATTAAAATACTTGTGGAATTCAATACTATTTGTTCTTCAGTGTTCCAGCTGTTCATATCTTTCAAAACTTCTACATGTTCATCTAGGAAATGAGTGATGAAAAAAGAATGATTAATAACCCAGTAGTGATTATTTCTTAGGTTTACAAGTATCAAAACAATTAAGAGCTGAGCCTGCAATAAATTCTTTTCTGAAATGTACCAGGATTTTTTTTTCCACTGCTTCCTCAGGATTTTTAAATTTTAGCCTTTAAACTATAATTGCACACAATAATCTGAGTTGGAAGGGACCCACAAGGATCATCGAGTCCAATTCTTGGGTGAATGGCCCATACAGGGATAGGACACATAACCTTTGGTGTTGGTGTTTTTAGGACCACATTCTAATCAGCTCAGCTAATCTAACGTCACCAATGTCTAGTTTTAGCCTTTCTAGTTAAGATGTGAATAAGCCCTTTAATTTGGTGAAATGTAGAAACCCAGTCTTTCAGAGAATGATAATCTCCAAGCAGAAAAATTAAATCTTCTCGTAGTGGTGCTTGATGTCATTGAACTCTCAAGTCAAAGGAAAGAAGAAACAGAGTAGATTTCTCAGTTACTCCACTGAACAGAGCCTGTGGCAGGTACAGATTAAATTTATTAGAGCGAATACAACACAGTCCAAGTTGATAAATCATCATTGGGAATTTACTCTTTTGGAATATGAATCTATGAATATATTTAACCAGATTTTCTAAGGAAATAATTATGCTATGTAAGCAGTCATACCTGTCTCTCCCTCAGCTGGAATGAGACAATAGGCAATGGCAATGAAATCTAAAAAAGCGAGAAGGAAACAAAACAACAGGTTCCTAAAAACATTGTAAAACTATACGGTTATTTAAAAACCAGGGACATTCTGAGTGTAACCTGTATTGTTATGACTGGCCAGAAAATTCACAGGAGTATCAAAGAAAAAGAAATAGAGATCCTTCATTCATGTCTCAGCCTTGGCAAAATTCTCAGTGAGAGCTCAACCTTTTCAAATTGACTGACCAAGGTCAGTCAATCTCAGGATGCAAATGCACTGGGAACTAGATGCCTTTAATTCCAGTGTTGATAGGATTTGATTTTCCAAACAGTCTATTTCACAAAAACTAATAGCGTTCTTTTATTCAGATACAAAATGAAAATACATAAGGAACATCAAAAGAATCTATTGAAAACAGCTCTATTAATCATAAATATCCTCTTTTTGTCCAACATCTAAAAAGCAGGCAAGGTTAGACGAGCAAAAAGGTTCTGAGTTCTGAACTCAGATGTTGAACTCAGCATGAATTCGATATCAATCATTAAGTGACCCGCTGTCTTTCTTAACTATTTTCCGGGTAAGTATTTATGTTGCCTGATATTCCAACCTCTATTAAAATCTTCAGCATCTGCCTCCAAGCATAGCACTTGTACCAAGGAGTCAGTCAATTAAAACTTTCCTCCAGCTTAGGAAAGTTGGTTAGGCTTTGTACCAGACACTATTTGATCATCTCTTACACCGACCACTGATTTGTAAATGCAAATAAGTCTCTTGATAGTGCTGGGTATGGTTTTTTCAAGTCCTTCAGTAATGGAAGATTAACATCACTGCACTAATATTAATTATTTTATATAGACTTTCCTTTCTAAAATGTACTTAATATCCAAGCTAGAGCAAGGTAATATTTTATTTTTAAGAATTTTGTCTGAGTATGTATTTGGGCATTGTGGTTTTTGTTAGGAATCACAAAGTATTAGTCTACATCCATATCTGTATTTTACGCTGGTAAGTTAGCAGAGAATCTCACATATTCTCTGAGGTCTTAAAAGGAATTTAAACTGTGGGTTTTGTTGTTGTTTTATTTTTTTTTTTGTTTTTTTCCCAACATAAGAGAATTTGTTTGATTTCTCTGAACTCTGTAACTGTTATTCAAGTGTCTCCTTATGAGAGCTCTAAATGAACAGTGAGCTCAGAGATTGGTGAAGGTACCTGATAAGTGGCTGGCACAACTGAAGAGTAAAAGGATAAGAGAGAGCACTCACTAAAGAGAGGGCTGACAGGGGTGTACTTACAACTTCTTTAACTCCTGGAAGCACCACTGATCACAGATTTAAGGTGGATCTGCCTCAAATTAATTGTCTATGTCAAGTCTCTCTGAAGCCTTTTAATCTCAAATCCCCAAGTATTTTTTTAACTGTAAACTAGGGCACAACATTTTAAATAGAAACAACTGAATAACAGCATTTCAAAGACAGAAAATTTTTTTAAAAAGCTTTCTTCAAAAGCCCCCTGTAACTTTGCAGTCAACTTCCTGGTACACCAGCAAGGTCTTGGGCATGCTCAGCAAGTCCTGAACTGTTCTTCCCACCAAACCATTAGCACAGTTTGCTCTTGGCATTTTTGGGACCCTGATGGTTTGCTCTCCAGCTCCACACTGGGCACTTTCTGCCAACATGCACACAGTAGTCTTATTTTACCCCAAGAGAGGGGGACATCTCTTCACACTGGGGCAAGGTTCACACCAATACCAGTAATTCTCTTCAGGAATAGGTCGCACAAATCCATGTCACCTATGGATGAAGGTGATCTCCTAATAATTAAATTAACAGTGTAGAGACTGGGAAGTGCTCTGAAGTCATCAGTCCCTCAACACCTTCCCTTTCATTCTATTATTTAAAAAAAGGTAAGTAAGAATGCTTTTTCCCTAATACACCTTTTTTTTTTTTTTTTTCACATCTTATAATCTTTAAACCTTACTGACCCTTTAAAAATGTGGATAAATTTCATTAAGAAAATCTTTGATGGTTTTGATGATGCAGAATTCTGCGACTTGAACAACTGGACCAAAATGTAATGTTTATTACCAGCTGTTTGATATGGCCAAACTACATTTTTCTCTCTCAGCAGCAGAAATCTTAATATATTTTGCAACTTTGCCATTAAATAGAGAGATGATTTCCCTCTAATTTCTAAAAGCAGTTTTGTGGAAGAAAATTGATAATCAAGATGGAGAATGTCTTCTTTTCTGAAAACTCTTTTAGTCTAACAAGAATGACAGCTATTTAAAGGCAATCACTTGTGTTTTATATCTCACACAAAAACCAGCAGACACAGTACCCTGCCTTTGAGACAAAACACTGATACATGTGACAGAACATTTCAAGCAGTAGTAATCAGAAGCCACAGATCCAGCATCATCAAGAAAACAACTGAAACATTGTCCATTAAGATCTGTATCTCTTTTTGCTATTGTTGTTCAGCCTTTAGCTGATATTACCCTGCACTATGAATAACCAATTATCCGCATCTGACAGGTACAGGAGATGCAAATGCCATCCGTTCTGCAGCATGTACACTGATAACTTACACATCTGTTAAAAATAAAGTGCTTTTCAAAATATCACCCAGGAGGCATGTGTTCTGTTTTCTGTTCAGTGACCTTTGGAAACTCTAGTCCAATGAATAACTTGTGATGCGTGAGTAAGTTGGGAGGCAGTAGAGGAAAAGTGCCTATAACCTTATATGTTATCTGTTAAGAAGATGGCTATGATAAAAAGATACCTTGCTCTTTCATAATTTGCCTGAGAGAGCAAATCAATGAGAACATAAACTTGTATCCCCTTATGTTTAATGGTTATGGAATTCATTATCCTGGACAATTAACAATATTATATGCAGAAAAAGCGCAGTGAATTTTATCGTTTAAGTATCTAATTTAATGGTAATTTGCCACCTTAGAGGCATTGGTTCACATGGCATCAACCATATCTTGATAAATCTGGCCTTCCATTCAATCATTTTATGTAGAAAGAAGATGAACTGTGCTTCAAGATGGAAAAACTTCATATTCCCAAGATGTTGGTAGAACATTACAGGAATTCAGCAATGACATTCTTGCATCTGTTAGAAACCTTTGTAAGCATTCTGACATATTACAAAGCTAAGACTTCTTCACACCCTACATGGCCCATATGGCCTCGATCTGTGTCAAAGTCAGCACTGTAAGACAACAGCTACATAACCAAAAGGCAAGGAAAAACCACCAAATCCAGGGAGACGTGGTACAGCACATATGGCTTTGCTTTTGGTGCTATATTACCAAAAAAGCCTTCAGACAAAGACCTTCACTGCAAGCCCTGATTACAGCTCAGGTAATTCAGCCTTTGAATAAGCATATCTTTTAAGCATAGATATGGTCTACAGCTTTTATGTAGCCACTTGAACATTAAAAACCCTTGTGAAATTCTTCTTTTATAGTATAACACTACACATCCGCTATCATGCACATATGCCAGGAAAACAAAGATTTTTAAAGCGAAAACATTCCACAATTCCAGTTGACAAGCTAAAAAGGGAGTTACTAAGTCATAGACGGTCTTCATAATAACCAAACACGCAACTGAGCACTGACAAGGGTTATGGGGAAGAAAAGCATTTTGAATGCAAGTAGCTAAACCATAAACTTCTTAATAGTGTGAAAAACTTACCTGTTGTATCACTCACATTTTTACAGTTTAGAATAAACAGTGGGTGCCTTTATTCAAAATGTAAACAAATTTATTCTTAACCAAATTTAATTTCATAATTAATCACATTATTTTTATTACAGATTATATTTTTCCTATAAGAAAGAATAAATTGTACTTACCCTCTCCAAAGTAATTTCTTCAAATTCATATTCAATTTCTGTTCCATTGACCTAAAGAAAAATAAAATCAGAAAAATCTTTAAATCACATGGAAGGTAACTTCATAGGCATACTGTATAGCTGTTTCAGTATCATTGGTTTACTGAAGCACATTTTTCAACATAGAGCTGAGGAGTTCTTAAGTACTGAATACTTAACTCCGTTTTGTCTTGGGGGGGCATAGTCAAGCCTATAAACTGAAAATAGTAAAAGTTCAGTATGCAACGGCTATATAAATCACCAATGTAATAAAACTGATATTTGTTAAAACATCTCTGTGAACTTTATGCCAATGCTTAAATAGTTTCCAAGGTAATAGTTTCAAGTCAAAATAGAAGACCTGCTTCTAATATTCTCACAACAGAAGAAAACTTACTTATGCATTGTCTTACCAGCTCCAATTTACATTGAAATACAAAACCAGACAAGAAATTCACAATACTTATGTAAAAATTACTCACTGATACACACACTGAAATACATCTTGTTTACTATATTAACCTAGGGCAAGAACATGACAGAGAACCTTTGCAAGAGACAGCTGAATGGCAGAAAGGCACAGAATGTTAATGTAATTCCTATGCTGAATCCCAGTGTCAAAATAAATTACACTACAAAATGTAAAGTACCAAAATAGATTGTGCTGGACAAAAAAATCTATCAGCTGAAGAGATGACACTGATTTAAGCAGTATTCCAAAACCTTGTTCCAGTCTGACACGGATTATTTTTGTCGCTCCAGGCAACTCACCTAACATACCTTTCTCCCTTTTCTCATTTCTTAAATGGGTAGAGTAGAGCATCTGAGAACGCTACAAAGGTTCACTGTATTGCAGGTAAACTGCAGAGCAATGAAAATATATCTATCATTAAAATCTCAGAAGAATTTCAAAGCATCACTTCCATACAACTAGTCAGCAATTTTTGACTTGGCCAGAAAGTATTGATTAAAAAAAAAGAAAAATAATTATTAGAAAAATTTATTAATGATGCTGTTTTAGTTTCTGTAATAATGGGATATGCCTTGGAAAATAGCTTTGCTTTAGTGTCTTACCTAATTTATACTTAATGAAAAAAAAGACCTAAACTAAAGGAAAGGATTGGGATTGACTTCATCTTGGAGGAACAAACTTGTTATTCCTCAAAACATGAACATTTATCACTCCTCCCCACTCCCAACTGCTAATTTTCTGTATTAGATTCCTAACTGCAATCATAAAACACTGTATATAAATCATTCTTTATCTCGTCAAGCACCTTTCAAATGTAATTAGGTACTTCCCCTGTGAATATTTTAACAAGGTACATGTATCTGCCAAACAAAAGCTTCCTCTAAAATCCACCAACTATTTAATTTGTTTACAATTCAAGATGTGATAAACCATGACATCAGTAATAGAAATACAATCTCCAGAATCTGTGTTGAAAAGGAAAGAGAGAGAAAAGTCCAAACAAACAACTCATGCTTAACAATTGCAGGAAAACACAGCATCAATGAATATAATATTTAATACGTGCATAATATTTTGGTTTTTTAGTTTATTAGGATTGGGTAATCACATCACATTACACTTACACCACAGATGAATAAAACAATTTTACTACAGGATGTATTCCTGACCAATGTTATCACTTTAATGCTTTCTACACAGACTCTTTTACTAATATAGGCAACTTACTACACATGAAGATCTTTATAGCTATTCCATTTTTTGTCCTTTCTTGTCTAATGATAATGAAATCAAAGCTATCTATATGTCTCTGTTTTCATGAACTTCTCTTTCATCTCAGGTTGTTGGATAGCTCTGATGTATGCCTTCAATTCCTCAGTCCTGCTCTATAAAGCTGTCTTTGCTTCACTGCTTATAATCGCTTTTCCTTTGCATTAAAAACTCATTAGTGCAGCAAAATGGGAAAAAGAGGGATATGAGAAGTGAGCAACCTCTGTAGAAAGATGAAAGGAGAAAACACAAGCTGAATACTCAATTTGTATTTGCACACAAACGGTATCATGCTTATGACCATCTGAGGGGTTTCTATTATCCTCCACAGTGGCGATTCTGAAAATGCCTTCAATTCACATCAAAATTAATTGCAGCAGAGATCCATTATCAGGCTCCATAGCAGCAGGGGTGACATGAATTAAAAAGCTGATCTTGATCCAGCTCCTTTTGTTATTTAAACATACATGTCTGCATATACCGTTCACTGCCCTGTTTGTTTCGCTGGTTGCTCAGCAAACCAATGCAATTATTTCTTAAAGCATCCAATAAGATACTGTACCCACCTGAGGCAGGTGGAATGTTGCTTTATGCAGTACCACTCATTGCTAGCACCATTAAACTCCACATTTAGACTCTCTGGCTGCACCTACACTGCTAAATTATAGTCAGTTTTCAGCCAAGTCTCAGTGCTCAGGGCTGTTTCTGTCTGGAGCCTGCTGGAAGCAAATGGCCAAGTAGTCAGCCAACACTTAAGCAGAAAGAGAATCATGGCTCCAGCACTGGAACTGGCTTGTTGGTGCTCTCATTTAGCAGCATATGGACATACCCTCTGTTTTTGTACATTTTAACTTGACAGTCTGCCTGTCAAAGCAACAACAAGCTGTCTGAACCTGCACCTTTCATTCATTACAAGTAGTGGCAACCTACTCTTGTGTCCCTCTTTGCATGACTTTTCTAATCCTGATTTTATATCAGATTGCAGCAAAAAGAAAAAGCAAAATTTACTACAGCCTCCATGATTTTAGATAACTACGAAAAACTACAAACATTTTCATTCTGTTTTCTCTTCTCCACAATCAAAGAAACCATCAGCATTTTACAATTGTTTGGGAAAAATTCTTTCTCACCTTCCCGCAGTGCAAGCTTGTTATGACAGATATCTATAATCTCAAGCAAAATTTACATTTATAATGCTGAAATGTGAGGTAGTCATCTAACTCTATACTCAAGTAAGTAAAAACAGGCACGTGAAGGTCTTAATTAATTTCATCCTCTGCTAAAAACCTCAGGTAGGTGAGGTGAATTGTGCCCGGACATTTCCTTTCACTAAGTACAAAGAGAGTCTAAAAATGATGTGTGAAGTTAGGTGAGCACTTGCCTTAAATCTGTTTTCTCTGTATTTCTCCTGGCTATAGACTGGTAACAAATTTCTGCTTAAGGGATGCCGTAAATCTTTTGTAATTATGCACCACTTAAAGGCCAGATCTCCGGTTTAGCAGCTTTTCCAATTGCTTTTTCAGGCTTGTCTGCACCTGTAACTGGCAGCACATGCCTGGCATGATATCCAGTAACTACTCCCACAAGCCCAACCTATAAGGATATCCACAAGGAACAACTCAATATTTCCCCTTCTGCAAAAGCCAAGAAACAGTGCTCTTGGCTTCTGTCTCTGATTTGGGACACTGTCACTGATTTTGGTGTCCCAAATCAGAGACATCAGAGACAGTTCAAGAGTGCTGTTGAACTCTTCTGAGAAAGATGCTCAACAGCACCTGTGACAGCAAAGGGCCACAGACTGCAGCAGAAGTGGGTAAGGGGTACACAACATGAAGTCCATGGGAGGACACAACCAACTGTATCCCTTCTCCAGGGCACAGGAGCTGGAATCACCATGTATGTCATCCAGGAACTTGCATTTCCAGGAGAAGAAAAAAGATACTATTGACCAGAACAAAATGTAGAAGTGCTACATGGGAGCAGATGCCCATGAAATTTTTAGATAATTTTGAGGACCTCTGCTGCACAGCCAATGCACACTCGTAATGCAAGAAAGTTCTCAGCCTCCTGACCTTACATATGTTCATAATCCAGAGTGAGATGAATGCACAGCCCTTCTTGAGTAAGTTACCAAAAGTTAATTAAGCCCCGGTGTTTAAAAGAATCTCCCCCAAAGGCAAGGTAACAGTTACCTTTCATTTACAGCAGCACTCTAGAGGACTCACCAAAACATTTGACAAGGAAATGTCTTTAACAAAGAGAGACATAATGTAGGGTAACTATCCAGACTCCACCATTCAAGAGAGATTTCCTGGCAAACTCTCACTGCTATTAGAGTTCACTTACCTCTCTAAGAAGAAAGCACTACTCATCTTCAGTGACACTTACTTTCAGGAGAGTGAGAAATAAGAAACAGGTAGAGAGGTTTTTATACACAATTTTGTGAAAAATCTGAAGCCCAGCATACAGAATGACAAAGTAAGGACCTGACAAACTCAGATTTGTTTGTTCCTTTATGTGAAGACTCCTAACTTTTCAGGAAGTTTCTCTACTGCAGTTTAAGGGTGACATAAGCAGCTGAAGTAGTCCCTTACTGAAAAAATCAACTCTATGGATTATGCTAAATCCCTGAAATCCTTGACACAAGCGTTCTTTTGGGTTTTTCATTGTCTGACACATATTCTGCCACTTCATTAATACTTTTTAAGATATTTTTTCTCATAATAACAACTGTAATTTGATATTATTTTTATTCTACTACTGAAATTATTTGATTTGATGGACTTGTTTACACTTGAAATGTAAACATTGCAGAATTCTTTCTTGCTATACTTCTACTACAACTGCATCCACTCAATAAGGTTTATATTTCATTACATGAATTTTAGTGATAAGAACTGTATTACGACAGCAGCAACAATCTAATCAAAACATACAGTTTATTCAACTCCAAGATTTCAAAACCCCTGGATCTATCCTTTCTAATAAAAACTGCCATCAGAGCCATTTGTTATGCTAAGTCTTATTTTCAAGAAGAGATTATTTTGCCTAAAAATTACATCTGTAGACTTTTATTTCAAGCAAAACTCATTTTAATCATATTTAATTGGGTATTGTTTTTCAGAAAACTGCAAGAAAGAAGACTGCTGCTTCTACTTCTGCTATCATATGCATGGGAAGATAACTACCCTGACACTGATTTTCATTCAACATGCAAAATTTGTTCCTTTGGTTTCACCAGTTGTCTCATCACCCAAACCTCACCAGAATACAAGATTGCCAAATTCTTGTTGTACAAGTAACCTCAGGATATATTTGCCCTTCAGAAATTTCCAGTTGGGTTGGCTGTATAATTAAGATGGTCACAAATTCAGAGAATCATAGAATGGTTTGGTTTGGAAGAGACATCTTCCTCTAGACCATGTTATTTTACATTTCAGAAACAGCAAGCCCATTTGGCTATATAGAAAGTATTAAACAGCCTTTCACAACTTCTATTTTGCCACATAAGCTAAAGAGTGATCTTTATTTAGCCCTTTGATGACTCCAGATTTGGGTTATTTCTTTATTAATTGTCAAAGGAAAGCTGTTGATGTTCTTTTGATATTGCTTTCCAAAATCATTTGAAGTTTCCTTTCTTACTGCATATAAACCTACAAAAAACACTCTCCTGATTTCTTTCATTCAAATGTGATGACTTTGCATTTTCAAGCTGTCCTAAAACAGCTGCCAGAAAGTTTTTCATCTAGTCTTTATCTAAGTGAGTGAGTGCATTTTATGGACTATTTATGCGAGATATCCCACATCCATTATAAAATATAGTGCATAACTAAGCCCATTTCCTTCTTTTACTCAGGCTTCCTTTAGGAAACAAGGAAAATATGCTTAATTTTTGAATCAAAATTTACCATTACCTAAAACTTTCTTGTTGTAATATGACTTTTCTGGTGAGAAGACTGAAGAGTAAAAAACTATAAGGTTTTCAAAGAAATTTATACTTTATCAGGAATAGATCTTTGTGGATCCTTCCACAGATGCTTAGGAAGGACTCAACCACCAGCCACTGTACATCCTTTAGGGAAGATATTACCCTCAACACATAATTAGCAGAGCTCCAAGAAGCCAAATCCAGCTCTTGGTCAACACCTGCAAATATCTGCAGTCATGATTAACTTGCACCCTGCTCAAAAGGTACTATATTCTCTCATTCTTTTCTTTTTAGATGTCTCTTACATCCTTCAGGACCTAATTTTTATTCAGCCTCTTATCCAATAATTGTCACAATACTCACCCTTTTCTCTTTCTGCCTCTCTCAGTGTTATCCTGGCTTTTATTGTTTTCATTCCCTTGGAGAAAATACCCATCTAGCAAGTAACCATTATCACTCTTTGGTTGATTGCCAGATTGCAATTTTATTTTACTCTACCCCACTTCTCATATTTTGTTCAGAGCAGTCGTTTTTTTCTTGTCTACTTTGAATCACAATCCCCGAGCTGTGATTTTAATTCCTTTCAGTTTTTTTTCTTCCTTCTTGTTACCTCCCCAATTTGTTCTGTTTTCCTCTCACACACAGATGCACACACACACACACATATCAATTTAAACTTACTTTATCTAATCCCACTTCATCCAAAGCATTACTCATGATTAGTTTTTTATCTTTTCATCTTTTCCAGCTAAACTTGAAACAATTTTCTCCCATGACTCCTCTTAAGCCATTCATACACTCCATACTCCTTGATTCTTTCCACTAATGCTTCACCTGCTTTACCATAGTTTCAAGACCTTGTCAAAATAAGGGATTCTTTTCTGGCTTCCCCTGCTCACTCCTTATAATCCTTTTTGCTATTCAGGAACAATTTAGATTTACTTATTTTTAACTGCTTTGTCACCAGAGAGCTGGCACTTTATACAGTATGAAAAAAAAAAAATTGATGACTTCTCCAAGGTATTCTTATTATTTTGTAAGGTTTACAATGAGCCATCAATTTTTACTTCACGTCTTTGTTTTGTTCATGATGGAAGCACTATTTTAAGTGTAAGCACTTGATACAGCTAATGCAGACTCAACACAAACTTCCTAGATTTATAAGCCTAATGCAGGAGCAGATAAAAGAAGAGATCATGATTTCAAGTGGGGTTCACAGTAAATGGAAGTGAAATTACATCTGTGTGCGAATTCTGTTTAGGCTAGCACTTCCACCTTGTACAAAATTAGTCACAACGAAAGAAGAAGAGTGCACAGCTGAGTTTTGGCACTTGCAACCTTCTCCCTTATGCTAAAAGAAATTAATATACCATCATATTACCTATCTAAGTGTAGACATCCAAGTTAAGAAGTGATCTAAGTTTTGGGTTTTTATACAGGTACTGGAGAGAAGAATCAAGGGGGGTGATTTATGCCATGCATCTTAGCCTTTGGATGGAATTGTTTAAGAACCTGCTTGCCCACTGACTATATGGGGAAACTCTGAACTTCCAGTATTTGTATCCTAAAAAAAATTATTTCTTAAAAAATGACAGGGTGTTTGGAATTAGGTGATCTTTAAGGTCCCTTCCAAACAGTTCTGATTCTATGAAAATTCTTCATCTTTTTGTATCTTAAACTTAGAACATGTATCAGTGCAGAAACTTGAAACGTACATTCCAGAGAACTGGATGCAGCAATTTCTTCCCATAAAATCACATTCTTTCTTGTACAATTCAGGTCATTTACTATACAGCTTCAGAAGCTCATAATCCCTGTACCTCTTATTTTCTTCTGTGCTTCCGCCATTGCTGACACAGTAATATTTGAGTTATCATAAACACTCAGTTTGTTGGGTTCTTCTATCTCTGCTCTATTTCAGACTTGGAAGAAAATCCATCAAACCTTTCAAAAAATTTGAACAGTTCAGAAATTTCTAGAAATTATTTTTCTGGTGTAATCTATCATTCCATGAAAAATATACATAAAAATGGAAAATAGCTGTTGCTTGATTCACTTTATTTCATCAATGAAGATTATAAAGTACTAGCAAAATGGGACGTAAAAAGTAACTTTAAAAATGTTTTGTACTTCAAATTTCATAATTTGATTTTAAAGGTTGGTAACTGTAAGAGTGTTTAAAAGGCAGAAATTATTACATATGGGTTAAGTTTGATTCATTTAAACATGAGTAATATATTTTTCTCAGTTTTAGGGAAAAAATCAGTAGCATACTAACTGGCAAAATTTTAGGCAAGGAAAGAACAGCACTAATTAACTTCATTCTTTGGTATCCATGACATGTTTATATAGCCATTATATAATGAGATATATGTAATAGGCATAATAGGTACACCATATTTTCTCAATAAATAAATATACAACCAACATAATCTAATCTCTTACAATTTGCTCAACAGGAACATACTCTGACTCATATATTTGTGCCTAAAATTATCTACCAGTACCTTTGCTTAGCTTTGAGAGTTAATACTCCTTTCACTGCTCTCTCACATATAAAAAAAATAAACCACAATCAGTGAATTATTTTGGGTTCTTTTGTTCTTATGTGTTAACTCTAGCACAAGCACTGAAGGCTAAACTCTACTGTCAGCAGCCCTGGTGCAATCCCACTGGTGTCACTGGGCTTGTACTGAAGCTTGTGTAACTGAAGTTGCAGGTACTAATCCATGGGATGTAGTTACACCTGCAGGAGGAAGCAGCCCTGAAAGAGTGAAGGAAATGCCTGCACTAATAGTAAAAATGAGTAATAAGGAATATGCACACACATAAAGTACATGCACATTTATAAACCAATATGGATTCAACAGGACAAGCTTTTTATGCATGACTCAGTTGCTTTACAAGTATTTTTACAGCAGCAGAAGGATTTGCTGTTTCTTTTAAAATCTTTAGTGTATGTAAGGGAAGGGAGCCATACTCCTCTGCACTCTACTACTGAAAGCATAGCGGAACAGCTCCCTCATACCCAATTAATTTCGCTGTAGGAAAAAAAAGAAAAAAGAAAAAAGAAGACATTTCGAATGGCTGAGACAAAACCAGTGGTTTTCTGCTCCTCCTCCCAAGTTCAAGGAAAGAAAACTGATGTAACTGCTGTTCACAGGGATTAACCATGTAAACACTGAGAAGAAGCTAACACAGCCTAACTGATCATCACCAGTCCCAATCTAAGCCTAGCCAATATTCAGCAAACTATCCCAAATACTTCTCAAGCTTTCTTGGTAGGAAAAATTGGTTTGCATCAGTTCAAGGGAATTTGAGTTTTTCACAAAAATTCTTTCAACTTAAATCTAAGGACAGAGGAAAAAATCACTTTCATCCACCTTCAATCAATCTAATTTCTGACACAATAATGAAATATTAAACTTGAAAGTCACTCTGAAAGTAATTTCTATGCATTGCCGCAGTATTCTAAAAAAAAGACGTTATTTTCAAGAGTACCTATTAATGTATAACAGCAGAGACGAGAGAAGCTTTACTAAAGAACTGAGGAAAGCCAAAAGAAAGCTTGAGAAAATTGCTGACACATAATCCTCTTTAAAACAACACAAAAAGGTCGCAGTGCTCTCTTGCTATAAGCCAGCAGTGATGAAAAGACCTATGGTACAAGAAATGTGGTACTCTAAGAATATTTTTACTACACTAAAATGCACAACTGCAACACAGAAGTACTCTGAAAATGTTTAATGTCACGCAATACTACTTTAAAATGTCAAGTATTTCATCATCTGTTTCCAGAAGTAGAGTACATTTTACCAGTTATATGAAGTATCTTTATTACATTCTCCATAGGTTTCCTGACATAATGAAACCTTTAATTTCCACATCAGAGCTGAAGTATTTGGCAGCAGAGATGAGGAAAGTATTCCAGTTCCTATTTCAACAATATGCAATGAAGTTTGTGGCCATTAACAATCACAGATAAATTTGTGTACAAATCTTCTCCTGGACATCAAATGCTCCAATATGCACTAGGCCACTAACCAGACATTTCACTTGCCATTACTACACTGTACATGCTCCAGTATGTCTGCTCCACAGAAAACTTATTTTTCAGGATTAAATTTATTTCTGCTTCATCCTGGGCTCATCACAGGAGCCATCAGCCCATCAAAGGTGTGGACACACATACCCCCACAAGCAGAGAAGCACCAGGGCAGGTGGAGGTACCCTGGCAGAGACCCTTCCTCTCCCAGGGAGGCTCAGTCCCTGGCTCAGGGTGACACCCAGCACTGTGGGTCAGCTGGGGGACACCTTGCAGCCTGAGGAGCACATCACTGTCTGAGGGGCTGGGACACTGGCAGGATGCAGGAACAAGCATCTTGGCATTGCAACAAGACTTAGGAGATGTTCAGGTGAGGAATAAAAGGTGTGGAAAAGGGAAGAATAGATGTGGTTTAGAAGTAGAGAGGAAAAAGTACAAGAAAACAGAGGGGCAAGTGGATAAAGGGGGCCAGTCACAAGTAGACAAGGCTGGTCCGTTCATTTCCCTGTCTGAGCCCTGTGCCTGCTGAACATCTTCTGTCATGTCTTCTATTAAAGTCCATTTTTACCTATTTTCTTGGCTAAGAGGCTCTGTGTCTCTGGTACCAGCAGCTGGAGTGCATCAAGGTGCCCACAAGCAGTGGGTGATTGCCAGCAAACAATTCAACGTAATGCTAAACCAAGAAAAAATCTTTGCGCACTTATACTCATTGCTATGTATCTCCTGCTTCACCCAAGCAGAAAGATTAATGTGACAGGAAAAGCTGTTCTTACAATCTTCTTGAATCATTCTTCACCAAGAAACAGCAGGGAAAGAAAAATGGCTAGAAAATATCTGGAAATAAGAAACGGGTCTCAAAGTGTAACTGATGGAGGACAATATTAAAGCTTTAACTTTAGTAAAGCAGGGGAATTTCTACAAAATATAAACAAACTTGATTTTAGCTACAGCCAAAAATCAAAAATATGTGGAATTAAAGAACTGGGGAGAAAGTAAAGTATAATCTATTTTCTTTCAGTAGATCTACATATAGAGACAAAGTTCATTGAGACATGATTGAAACAGGGATGCCCAATTCTGACCAACCTGCCTTATTGATAAGATCAGTCTCCCCAAGACATGAGGATGGCTCCTGAAGATTGGTCCTTATTTTGAAAGGAAGATGAATATCTTTCAACAATTCCAAGATACACAGAAAAAAGTTTCACTAGCTAGAATATATTTGTGTCCTTCGGCATGAAATTCAAATTCTTGGGGAAGGAAAGAACATTTCTCTGACTTAGTTTACAAACAAACTCTAAACTAGTACACAATGCTTCTAAAAAGAAATTAAACACTATTGAAAGCACCAGCTGCAAATTATACTTCTCCTCTAGGGAAAGACCAAAAGGTCATGTGGACAGTTGAGGACTTTCAGTATTTTTAGAATAAGAAAGAACACTACGAAGATACCACATATCTGCTTCTACTAAAGAGGAAGACTATGGTGAAATCTAAGTGATTAATCAACCTTGCACTGTGTACATTATTTGAAAATTAGTATAGCTCAGTAGTATCAATATAAACTCATGGTGTGCCATGCACACGTTGCCATCACCTTTGCAAAGTGTAAGTCCTGAATTTGGACTCAGGCTTTGCAAGAAAGACAAGATTACAAAAGACAAGATTACTTTTGTTATGACCACATTAATGCTCCCTTAAGCTGAGCAAAGAACAACATTCAGTAAAATGTTTGCCAACATTCAATTGGCAATATTGCCAATATTCAGTAAAATGTTTCAGCCTAGTAAACATAAAGCATAACATACTCAATACAAATAATTTATGACTAAAAAGAATCCAGAATTTTAAACTCTTGTCATCTCTATGCAGAAAAATTTACAGGCACAAATTACTTGACAACTGATTGAATATGTTAATGTAAGATACAAAAGAAATGCACTTCAGTTGTTATTTCTCTTTACTAGTACCTCAACAAGTGGAAATTTATTTCATGTAGGAATCTTTATTTTCTATTACCTTCAAACTAAGCCAATTTTCTACACAAAATTATGAGGGCTGCAATATTTAAGATCAGGAAAACAGATATTATCTGCGGCATATTTGGGTTTCCTCCTCTATCCTAGGTCATCTTACCACTGATTAAAAATGTAATTTACTATCAAGTCTGAGTCACCACATCACTGCATTAAAAGTAGCGTCAGGTTTTATTGTGTAAAATGTGGATTAGCAATAACTCACATTCCCAAAATGTCTACATGCACAATTTGCAACAGTAGGGACTTCACAATATTTGCTGAAACTGTGTTGAAGTTGTGTTAATTTTACAGCATGGATCAGCGAACACCTGGCTAACAATGGGGGAAAAGATGAGCATTTAAATGGCTAACTTTGAAATTTTGTTAAAAGAGAATGGTGTTCCTTTGAGATCTTTTTTTATATTGTTGTAGGAAATGAGTAAGAACACAATCTAGCTATTCTAAAATTTGTAGAAAGTATCCATAAGTAACAGGAAAATGCTGCTATGAAAAACACAGTGAATAATATTAAGAACAATACCTAAAAGATCACAAGTTAAGCATATATTTTCTATCCATTGCTGTTACTGATGTTGCATTACGTGCTGCCAGGATAAGAACCTTGCCTTGGCTGAACTTTAACATGTATTTTGCAAAGCAAAATATTCAACAATTCTACACATTAAAAAAATAAATATTGTTAAAATTACAAAGAAGAGTTCTTGTATAACAAATTACAGACATACTTCATCTTAAATAAGTGAAAAACCCATTATAATCAAACCATCATGTGTCCAATAAGACATGAAAGCAAGATTTTTCTGTCCCACTTTTCATCTAAACAAGCTTTCTCTTCAATACCGAGCAGTCACTTTCTCTTTACTTCTTAGATTATCCAAGGTCAAAGGAACACATCTGTCTCTGACAGCAATTAATCTGAAATCCTCCAAAATGAAGTCTTATGAAAAAGAAAAGCTTTCTTCTTTTAGTATAATTAAAACCATTAAGATGATGACATCTGTGCTAGCTCTTCTTTAATTTTTTTTTTACAATGGCTTTCAGTTAAGTTCTGCACCTTTCTAATACAGTAAATACTGACCAATACAAGTCCCACTGTCTTGAATTAAAAAAAAAAAAAACAAAAAAAATCTATAAGTAAGTAGTTATTCACTTGCATTCTTTATGCTGTTTCCCAAATTACTTCAGAACTTTAACTTCACGACAAAGTAACTTAAAATAAAGCTATTGCTATGGAAAAAAAGCTGTGTGTAGTTGAAGGGCTTTATCAGCTTACTAGAATCATAGAATGGTTTGGGCTGGGAGGAACTTTAAAGATCATCCAGTTCCAATCTCCCTGCCATGCATTTTAATTTTATACATACATACATATATATATATATATATATATATATATATATATATATATATATTCTAATCAAGTATTTTATGAAAAAGACAATGGGCTTGATGGTTTAAGACCATGAATTGTACTACAAAAGCATATTTGATTATGTTAGCCACTGGATCCTTGCAAACCTACCAACTCAACTGACTTTAGCCTGCTACTACAACAACCAGTAAGGTTAGCCCTGGTAGCATAATATATAAAGACTTACACAAGAGGAATTACTAATTCAGGGCTAGGCAGAGAATGACAAAACCAAATTCAAATGACTTGTGATTTAGGTCAGGTTGGTCCATGTAATATAAGGCTGCCTCAGATCTCCAAGTGCTTCAAAAAACTTTAACAGGCATACACTGCATTCTGCAGCACGTGCCAACATCACAGGCAAATTAAAAATTAAGTACAGATGGCTGTAGAGGAGGGGCATGTGAACACCCACACACCCCCATATTTATGGTGTATATGATTTTTCTCAGAGTGATGAAAATACCAGACAGGGCAATGCCTGGCTGGCTTCCCCCAGCAGAGGCAACATGGATAAGAGTGGCCCAGCAAGAACAGGTTTTGCAAAAGCAAAGCACTGTACCTCTTTCAAGGGATTTATTACATTGTCACCCAAAGGATTCAATAGTGGGTATCCAAAAACCTGTTGGCAAGGGCAGTTTTTTGTCAAAAAGTCTGCTTTACAAATTTGAGAGTGTTAGAACCAAGAGTGATAAATGCACACCCATGATCTGGACTGCAATGCTGAAGTACTTGTACTCTAAATCCAAAAAGCAGGAAGCATTACACACTCCCTATGCTGAGTCACCTGAAGCCATGGGACACAAATGAGTGCAGGATGTGATCTCTACAGTTCAATATGCTCCTCTCTCCCAGTCTGCTAATTGCAACATTTCAAACATCCATAGAAAGAACTCCTTGATTGAATCTAAACTCCAGCATTATTCATAGGCAATTGAAAATGGACAGTGTTATAATTTCAGAGAATAGAAGTGGAATAATTAGATACATGACCAAGGGATGCATTTACTTGTTGGATTGACAGGATGTTAGTAACTCTACTTATATCCAGACACAATGAAGGCTTTTTGATTTTTTATGTATTATAATACATAGCACTCAAACAGGCAATGTAGTGTTCATTCCTACAGAAAAGAAATCCCCTAAAATAATGAAGTTACTTTACTTGAAAGTAGTTTTTTTCCTTAATTAAAATTATGTCTTTGAGAAGACTTAAATATTAAAAATGCATTCATAATTTTAAAGCAAAACACATGAAAAGAATCACATTTTTTGCTTCAAAATCACTCTAGCCCTTCTTTAAAATAAGTTTCTTTTTTAAACAGTATATTTTAAAAGAAAAGGTTTGAAATAAATTTATTTTCAGGTAGAAAAAGATTGGGTATGAAATAAAGGTGAAGTAAATCCTAAGGTCCATTCTGTACTTTTGCTTTGGGTTTTCAACAGTGGCAGAATATTTTTTTATGCTGTCACACTAAAATCCATTTAGGTCATCAGAGAGCAGGATGAAAAGTTTTCCATTTTTGCATGTTTAAGGTGAGCTGTTTTATATTAGTTCATTAGTTTTGTGTTCTGAAGAACCATTTTCACGAATTATCAAAAAATATTTTATAAACATTATTTAAATCAAGCCTGTCAATACTGCTGTTATAAAAGAAAAAAATGTCTTATCCCACTGCAGAAACAATGCAGAATACAGCACTGCTTGCCAGGGCAAAAAAAAAAAAATGCTGTGATACAACTGAAGGGCCAAAACAGACAAGCCAAGCCAATGCAACTTTAAAAGACTTGCACAGAGCTCTACCAGCTTTAACTTTTCCATTGCAATGCACATTAATGACAGGCTGAAAGATTAGTATGAATAAACAAAACTGCAGGTTAAGAATCTGGAAAAACATAAGTCATTAGAGATAATGAGGTGCGTAATCTGACTTTCAAGACTATGATCAAACTAATTAGGAAAAAAGCAACAAATTTATTCTGAAAAGTCAATGGAAAAAATATACATACCTACATGATGGTATTTTAATATATTTATATATAATATTAATAAAAAAACCAAACTCCATGAGTTTCCTACTTTTGTAAAAAATCAGATCCTGTAACCTTAGACCAAAATTTCTTTTTAGTCTTCTATTACCACTGTCCTCAAAAATTTGCAAATCATCTATAGTCATTGTTGTGGTTTAATCCCAGCCTGCAGCCAAAACCCAAACAGCTGCTTACTCCTCTACCAGCAGGACTGGGAGAGAATTGGAATGATCAAAAGTAAAAACCTCGTGGGCTGAGATAAAGACAGTTTGATAGGGAAAGCAGAAGCCACAAACAGTGGAAAACAAGGAGTTAGTTCACTGCTTCCCATGGGCAGGCAGGTGTTCAGCCATCTCTAGGAGAGCTTGACTTGGGAAGACACATGCCATTACTCTGAATGTCCCTCCCTCCCTCCCTCTTCCCCCCACTTTATACAGTGAGCATGATGTCACACCACCTGGAATATCCCTTTGCTCAGCTGGGCTCACCTGTCCTGGCTGTGCCTCCTCCCAGCCTCCCATGTACCCCCCACTCTCTCACCAGTGCGGCAGCATGAGAAGCAGAAAAGGCCTTGGCTCTGTGTGAGCCCTGCTCAGCAATAACAAAATTATTCCTATATTAGCAACCATGTGCTCAGCACAAACCCAAAAGAGTCTCATACCAGCCCCTGTGAAGAGAGTTAACTCTACCCCAGCCAAAACCAGCTCTGTCATATATGACATTTAACATTAATTATGTAAACACTTGCCCTAATTGTAAAAATATGTAAGGGCACATACCCCCTCCAATAATCTTCTAGGTCTAGAATGCACCTACATTCTTATTATCCAGTAAAAAACCTTTCACTGACTGTGCTCAGAAATTGACAAAGTTTCCTCATTCTTTTTACAGTCAGGTGCGGCAATGTGCTCCCATCCCCAACCTGTCTTTTATATTCCGTTATAATTCCTGCTCAAGTAATAACCCTAAGTGGTGGTCAGTCATGGATGTATCTGGTCCTGACAGCTCAATCTGGGCCCACCTGGGCTTGGGAGGAGATAGATAACAGCATGATAGGCAAGAACAACATTTGGCCAATACACCCAGCTAACCAAAATGCTGGTCAATGTCCAGCTCAAGGCAAATTTGGAAGAAACTAGGACCTATAGTCAGTACACAAATATGACTGTGACTCTATCACCTTACTCCATGAAGAGCAGACAGCCCAGGGCCTGGTGAGCTCTCCTGCATGGCAGTGGGCTGCACACCAGGATTCCCCCTTGAGTAGGAATGCTCTCAAGGTTATGAGATGCTACATCAAATGGCTGGTAAGTGAATTGGGAATAAGCACACTGAAGCTTGGCAATCTTTCAGAAAGGATGATTAAACACTGGAATGGGCTGCCCAGAGATGTGGTTGAGTCACTGTCCCTAGAGGTGTTTAGGAAAAAACTGGATGTGGCACTTAGTGCCACGGTCTAGTTGACTTTGTGATTTGATCATAGGTTGGACTTGATGATCTCAGAGGCCTTTTCCAACCTAATTGATTCTGTGATTGCAAATATTTAATCTTTTAGACATCAAGCACTGGCCAAGGCTTGTGACAGTCTGGATCGAGCTGCACCTAAACTCCCCTCTGAAAGGAAGTTTCCAACAGAATGGAGTCCATTCTGAACCTCATGGCTCAGTAGGAAGATTCCCGCAAAATTCTGACTGTTCTCTATCCAGTAAATGATCAAGTATATCTGGCAATTCATTCTTGTTAAACCACTGCTGCATTTACCACTGAACTTTTTATATCAATGAAATATAGATCCTTCGTACTCGAGAGTAAAGTGCCTGATTCCATCCACAACACCAGAACAGGAAGCATTTATTTTTCTTTTCAGCCTTTGTTTAAGCTTTTATGTGCCTCCTTCTAATGCGCTAAATCTAGGTCCACTAGCTGAATGGCAGAGAGGAAAGGTGGAATTTTGCAGAATTCCCCATTTTGGCATCATCCTGGCCCCCACACTGCCCTACTCCAGGAGGGGCTGAGCTCACAGTGTCCCTAAGCTGGAATGCACCAAAACAGCCCTCTCTGCAGCCACACTCAGGCAAGGGTCAAACAGTATAAAGATTTGATTACAGCTCATGAAAACATAAACAACACAGTTTCAAAATTACTTCTTCAGGACATGTCTTACATGTACCTTCACAGAACTCATCATAGACAGCATAGTTAGTAAA
The DNA here is from genome assembly GCF_028018845.1 of Melospiza georgiana. Taxonomy (NCBI): domain Eukaryota; kingdom Metazoa; phylum Chordata; class Aves; order Passeriformes; family Passerellidae; genus Melospiza; species Melospiza georgiana. Next base: position 74,228,174 of record NC_080431.1, read on the forward strand.
TCAAACAAATAATAAAATAACAATAACTCAAAACTGTAATAACACAAAAATAATAATTTAAAATAACAATGTGAAACTGAACAAATATGAAGAATTCATTGTGACTGAAAGGAGAATAAAGTACATATTCCTTAGATCTTATTGCTGTGACAGGATGGCAGAGGAAGGGAATAACCACAGTACCTGAGTGAACTTCTTTAAATTTTTTTGTTAAGATGAAAAGAAAATAAAATTCCATCATAAGATAAATAGAAAAGCTCCCTTCAATTTCCATAAGTGATGCAGCAAAGACAGCCTTATAGCTACTTTTAACTCAACTATGCAGCTTTTTGGAAATGAAAAAAGAAATAAATAAGGCCTATTCTGTGCAACACAGAAAATGAGATGATTCATATGTTATTAAATTAATAATTCTCATTATACAGAGAGATCTAAAATTTACAGCAAAAGAATAGAGAACAAACAAACTCCCACAAATGTTTAATTGTGTTTAAAATGTCAGAGAATAATTCGTTTTGTACCATCGAAGCTTCCTATCAAATTTATTCCCACGTCCAAAGCTTGGTGAGCCAAAGTTTTCAAATCACTGAACCTAGAAACAAACTTAATTGTTTCTTCTGTTATTTTCTGCAGGCCCAAATTATAACAGAATAATAGAATAAGGCTTTTTCTTTTGTTTCAGCTAAAAAAAGCATACTGATGAAAACCAGTCCCACAAAGGATTATTTTTTTTCCCAACTATTGAGTTGAAAGGTTTGAAGAATATCAACATTTGCAAAATGTTTAATAAAGTGATTTTAAATGATTAGGGGGTTAATCAGACAAATCACTTAGTTTACCAATTGTATACCAGCTGTACAAAGGAAATTTCTCTCAGGTGGACCAGTGCAAAGATGACATGTGAACATGCTTTGTGAATGCTGACCATCACTGTGAGAAAGATCTCCGAAATCTCAGGAATTTTTGGAGGAAGACGGCAGAGAGGATGAGCAGAGCTGTTAATGAACTGGAAATGCATTGAGGGTACATCCTGTAAAACAATGACACAGGTTGTGCCAACAGCCTAATGAAATCATGAGAAGTCTCCGTCCAGCATGTAACAACTCTAAAAATAGCCTGACCTTATTTAGGGATCGGCCAGGTTATCAGTTGTGGCTAGTAATTACAGAAAAAAAACACCATTTTGATTCAAAAATTAAAAATCCAGTGCCTAAATTTGGAAATAATTTTTATACGGTATAAAATTGATGAATTAATGTTGTTATAGTAAATGCAATGAAAATTACCGTTATTTAAAAAAATAATAATTTTTTTTTTTTAAGCAGCACTTTTTTTTGTGCAAACATGTGAGTGGACAGCATTAACTAGTTGTCATGAAAAGTATCTTAGAAAATCCCAACAGTCAGAAATCAAAAACATGTCAAAATTTTCTTGAGATATATCACTTGCTTATGTATTCCCTTGCCTTTTAATTCTATTCACAAAGTTGATTTAGAAATGGTGCTCATATTTGTGGAAGGCAAATTCAATTAAAAGAATTCAAGGACAACCATCTAAAACTAGAGAAAGACAAAAGAACGAAAAAAAGGAATGTAAACATTAGAACCATGACCCAATTAGGAGGATGTGAAAAGTTCTTGTTCCCCCCATCCAGTCTTCCTGGACTCCAAGTGTACTTTAGCAATGAGAGCTAAAAGACGGGGATGAATAGTAGGAATCTAAGATTACTATAGCCCCAGGGAACAGCACTTCTGGGTGGTTTAAACTCTCCACAGTTCTGAGAGTGGATCAGTATCTTACACCAAGGCTCTTTTTAGCTTTGGACAGAAAATACAATCATTTAACTTGGCTTCTCTGATCCATGAAGTAATTTTTTTCTCAGAATGTTCCAAGTTTATTTTATGGCAACTAAAAATCAGTAGTGCCTTTCAGAAGTGCAAATACCTAGGTAGTTAACTCTAAGGATACTTAAGCGTTCACCAAAGACATTCCCAGGCACTTAGAGTCTTCCCCATGCATGTCTGGAAGTCCTAACGGTGCTGAAAATACTGGTGTTTGACACATGCTCAAGTTTCAAAATCATAATTAAATCTAGCTTTTTGTTATCTCTCTGAACCAACCTCATCCAGAAAAAAATATTTTAGGGCCTATCTGCTAAACTAGATTTCCTGTAAAATAAATTATATGATGATGGCTACACTAACATACACTTAACTCATCCAGTTTGGAAGATTTGTCTCTGTATTTCCAAATATTTAAAAGAGAGACAAAACTCCCCTAACACCCGATTATGTTATGGGCTGTATTACAGGCCCCACACAATACTACAGGCTGTATGGGGCTTTGCTGGGATGGGGTTTATTCTCCACAGTAGCCTTAGTGGAGCAACAATTCAGCATGTGGCTGAAAGAATGTTGCTAATACACCATCATTTTGGTTATTGCTGAAGAGAGCCTGCACAGCATCAAGGCTTTTTCTCCTTTCAATTTTACCCTTCCTGCCCCAGTAGCAAGTTGGCTGGGGGTAGGTACGGGGTTTGGAGGGGACCTAGCCAGGAGAGATGACCCTGCATGACCTAAGGAATAGTCCATATCACATGGTGTTCTGCAGCAAAAGCTCAGGGAAAGAAGGAGCAAGGGAGAACATTCATGATTATGGATTTTGTCTTCCCAAGTAACTGCTATACCTGATGAAGCCTTGCTTTCCTTGCTAAACATCTGCCTGCTGCTAGGAAGCAGTGAATTAATTTCTTATTTTGCTTTACCTGCACATGAAACATTTGCTTTCCCTATTTAACTCATTATCTTCTGCTTTTATATCTTTATTTTCTACCTGACCCACAGCAGAGAGGAGTGAGAAGGTTGTTTGGCTATTGGCATGCTGTTTAGTGACATGCTGTCACTAAATATGCATTGGGAAGGATCCCTGGACCAGGAGGGGATGCACACAGAAGCAAATGTGGATCTTGCTCAGTGACTACAGCATCACCCTTACAGAGGAAATATAAAATGAAACCAAACTAAATTAAACTGCATTACTCCTGAGAGCAAGAAAGAAAACACAGGTCTCCCAGCCCACTCCCTCAAATATGAGTTTGGAGGAAGAGGTCATTTGCTCATGACTTGATTTTGTGTCTCATTTTAGAGAATGTTCAAACATACAAATCACGAGCAGAAGAAAATGCCTATTTGTAAAGCAGAGACCCCAAGTTCTGTGGGGCACTATGGTGGCCTGGGCTCAGCAGACAGATCAAGCTGAAGTGCCTCTCAGTGTCTAGTGTTAACTAAGTCTCTCTGTGGTAGTGCTGCTGTGTCCCATATCTGAGAAATAACTCTTCCCAGGCTAGGAAGAGCAAGGTGACTAATTCAGAGTTGTCTATTTCTACAGCAAGCACCTTCTGTTTGTTTATCCAGTTCACATCATATGTTGGAGACTAAAATAGCCCACAGGCAATTCTCAGCCTTTTGTCAACATTTCTCTTGAATGTCTTTGGTCATTTGTTCTTTATTATTTAAGAGAAAGGAACTCTAGTACAAAAAAAGTGGCATAAAAGTGTGTAAGTATTGATAGGATGTGTTAAGGGAATAAATCATATTGATTGAGCATCTTGTCACTGGTGTAATTGCATCTGTATTTAGGGATTCTAACACCGTAGCTGCAGAGGATCCTGGGCACAGGTCCAGTGCTGAAAATGAGAACTGGGGCTCACAGTGTCCCTCCTGGAAGACTAGAAAATACAAAGTATAAAATGTCTCATCAAAATACAGGAGAACCGCCAGACAGACCTATTGAAAGTGAGACCACAGCAGATGGTTTTGATGTTAGGATGGAAAACTGAGACAGAAATTATAGGAAGCCTTTTAAAAAAGCTGCATGCAAATGAACAGAGAAATTCTATTTAACTTTTTCACCCTTCCCAATAGTTCATATTCCCATCAAGGGACTTAATTCTCTTCTGCTTTAGAGCACTGCCATTCTTCTAAATTGCTCTTGGCTGTGATCTTTACCTGTGCTATGCACCATAATTTCTAAATTTTATGAATTGTCAGTAACAAACTGGCCAGGACAACCCCTATTAAACTACCTCATCAACAGTCTTCTGAAAGCCAGAACACAGCAACATGATTCATGTAGGTAGATAAATAATTAGGCTTATACATTGGTATCATAAGAAACAGATGTGGATAAAACACGACAGATGAGAGACATTAATTAGAAGCTTCAAAAAGAGAACTAAGATGATGCAAAAAGAAAGATTAGATACTGGCTGGCTAGCTTTGTGCTACTTGCTCTTCTTTCCTCCAATCATTTAAGCCTCTTACTCTCTTTGTGATGTGTTTGTTTTGTGTTTTTCTATGTCCTTTATCTTCAACTATAGCTGATTTTACAGTCTAAGCAACAATAATACCAAATGTTTGTAGAAAAACCAGATTTTTAAAAATCTAATAAAAACATGCATTTATTTTATGATGATCTGTTTCCTAGAAGTCATAAAAAAGAAGAGACATTAATAGGAAAATATTAAGTCAATTAGTTTGAGCTGTAATTTATCATGAGCAATTTCCATCTACAAAAGAAGTATAGAGAGACAAATGAAGGGATATTGCACCACTTCAAAATACATTGTGCATCCAGGAATCTTTCTATTACACTAGCAGGGTGTGCATGGCTCTAAAAGCAAATACTCATGTTGCTGGTAAGGGTGACAGCCTTAAGGAAATCACTTTTCTTTTTTTCAAAGAAAGACTAGTTTTAGTAAACATAAACTACAAATTGGGTGTATATAATAAGGTGTGATTCACCTGTGATTCAATTGCACCTGTGAGTGCAATTGTCATTCCCAATTTCTTTTCCCAGAAAAGAATTTACTATGTAACTATAAAAGAAATTATTAATTGCAATATTTGTTTATAAGGTAGCTTCTATGCAATTTCTGTGTGAAACAGAATTTTTGTGTGAAAATAAACAGAATTTCTGTGTGAAAATAAACCAACTCTATATATTTATAAAAAAACCTTTAATACTTACATAAGGGATCGTGTCCAAGGTGTCTGTGTTGACAATTATAGGGGCAGGGCTTGCCTGAAATGGAAAAAAAAGAGAAAATAAATTTAAAGACCTGAAATTCATTAATATGGAAATACCCATACTTATGCATTAACTTAAAAGCCTAAAAGCCCATTCTCCCACTGAATTAAAATCATACAACAGTATATAACTGTGGGTACCTGCTCAGTCAAGGATGAAGGAAATAGATTCTCAGCCTACAAACCAGAGCTCACTATGGCATTTCTTTTTAGTTTCTCCAGGCTTTGGACCACATCCTGAATATATATTATCCAGCTGTGCATTTTTTAGTAGAACTGTAAGAAACCTGATGTATCCACCTTTCAATTAGGGGATATTGTGGTTGAGGGTTTCGGCTTCAAATAAACCTGACAAATCCACCTCTTGTGTTTGAACCAAGATGATGAACTGATCTTTACAGAGGAGAAACATTTAAGGCTTACACTACTTAGGAGTACTGGATAGGATATGTATAAGCACATATATGGTGATATTTATGTCAAAGGTATATTGTGCTATATACCTTTATATATAATTGGCATGGTTCATATACACTCAGCTGAGGTTCAGATTGAAATACAGGACAGTTTAAAAAGACTTGGGCATCTGCAAAGCTGCCCAACCTGATCTTTAATTTCTTGATGAAGCTCATATCCAGGCTCGTTTCCAACCACCTGAACCACTTGCTCTTTCCATTCTGGCATTCAGTGGTACTGACCCAATGCCAAGCTCTGATATGACTCAGCTGCATAAGCTTGGCTCGGACTCTGGAGAAAACCAGGAAGGTGTGAGCCAGAGGCAAGCACCATCAGTAAAACGTCAAACTGAGGCAGGACTGCTGGGATGGGATTGCTAACAAATCAAGGACTCAGAAGGACCTATATGTAGTCAATGTAGTACAAAGAGTGATGGGAGGCACTCCTTCTCATGTCTACTTGGGCAGCAAAGACTCTTCAGTCACTGTACTGGGCTGATGAAAGCACTGATGCTTAGCACAGTAGCTCACTAGCTCTATTCATCTGCACTGTGTATTCGTCAATGAATGACTGCACTTTAAACTAATACAGACTGCAGGGTCTCTTTGTGCATGGCAGGCATGCTGAAAACACTGATTCTATTTCTGTCATCAAATATTTACTGTGGAATTTCAAACCTTTGGTTGTTACCAGCCCAAATTAGGAATGTAACATTACTGCAATAATTCAAATAACGTGAGAATAACACAGTTTTTGTGCAGTCATTCAAGGATAATGTGTTCAAAGAAATGTTATATTACTGGACAAAAGCTACTGCTGATTAATGCCATAATTTCTATACAACTGTGAATTAAAATTAAATGCATACAATTTGGTGTATCTTCATTTCATAGCATGGACCAGTGTCATGGTAAGGTATTATTTGGTATTAAAATGCTTAGTATCTGAAAAGCTATTATAGGTCCATACCCTGTTATTCTCAAATATGTTATTCTCAGTGTGTCCAGTGTTGTGTCCCAAAACACTGGACACACTGACATGATAGGTAAAAGCAGAAGGCCATATGATTATAATATTTTAGCTTTAGGCATATGGAATATGCCTATAGTTGTATTATCATTGGAGGTAAAACAAATTATTTCCTTTTTAGAATAACAGTTTTTACTTACACTAATATTTAGCTCAATACACTTAAAAAGTGATACCTTTGCTACAGGAAGAATAAGCATGGCAATTTTTTACAGTATTGATTTTATCTCCTTTTTATTTTTACCTACTGTGTTGGTCTTCAACCAACTACAAAAAAAAATTGCCATTTTCAGAATAAAAGCATCTTTCCACTGATGATTTAAAAAACAGTATCTACTAAAATAACAAAAATCATTCAGAAGTCATTCTCCAAAGCATTCACCCAAATCTCTTTAACCTATTAAAGAACAAAGCCTTTTATCTATATCAGATTTTCCTGAAGTAAAGCTAAAGAAATCAGAAACAAATGTGGGAACACTTAGGACTGGACAGAGTACTCCTGGTGCAGTGTGACAAGGGGATGAGATGTCCCTCACCCTGCTGCCCAGGCTGGAAGTGCAGCCCAGCTTGCCATCCCCCCTCCCTGCTGCAATGGCTGACTCATGTGCACCTTGTTCTCCTCTCTACAAAGCTGCAGCTTAGCCAGACTGTGCCTGGCTGGGACTGCTCCATGTTTTATTCTGTCATGAGGAACTCCTGTATGTTCTCATTGAACTTGGTGAGGTTCCTCTCAGCACATTTCTCCTTCTCCAATATTCCTCTGCAGAGCAGGGAACGGTTCAGGGTATGATCTGCTCTTCCCAGTCTGGTGTTACCTCAAACCTTGCTGACAATGCTCTCTATATAATCATTCTGGTTATTAATGAAGATAAACAGCATTAGCACCTCTATCAACTTCACATGAGCACCACAAGTAACTGAACTGCTGACCACTGCTCTTTGGGTCTGCTGGTCTAGCCAGTGTCCCACTCATCTTCTAGTAAACCCATACATTTAGTTTCTCTCTTATTTGGCTATGAAAGAGAATTTGAGCTGAAAACCTTGCCAAAATCCAGGCAAATGACATCTACTGATCTTCCCTCATCCACAGAGGTAGCAGATTTCTCATCACAGAAAGATGTTAGGTTGACAAGGTAAATCCAAACACTTGTAAACATTTGTAAACTGACCTCCCTCTTTTTAATCACTTCCCTCTGTCCTTCGTGAGCCTTGACAAAGTGTTCTGGAGGCCCAGACCATGGACACTCACCATGATGCTTCCATTTATTAGCTTCCTAGCTAATCCTGATCCCTGGGTTATCACTTGGTCCATCACCCCTTCCATGGGAAAAGTCTGAGCACTGAAAGCTGCTCCTTTGAGTGATGTGATCCTTTCCTGACTGGCTCTGCTGCAGAGCCTGTAAAGAATTAGTTTTCAAGGCAGTCTATCACTCAGGGTTCATTTCAACACTGTGCTTACTGTATTCTTTACTGATTGGAAAACTATACCAAACTATCAAAATGATGATTCTCTGCAACTGGGGCATTTATTCTGTTCAGACAGACAGGCATGAAAAAATTCACAGCACAATAGTTTCAGATGGATTTAGTGACTAAAAGCACTCACAACTGATATCAGTGCATTTGCCTCCTCTGGTCCTCCTGTTGATATCTGGGCATGTGATTATGTGTGTGTGTGGGACAGTGCTTCCTGTTACAATTTGACTTTTTAGGTTTTGGTTTGGTTGTTTTGTTTTGGTTTTTGGGATTTTTTTGGGGGGGAGGTATTTATTTTGGTTTCTGTTTTTTTGGTTTTTTTTTTTTTTTTTTTTTAATAAGAAATATTATTTAATGGAAACATCTTGCTCCTATCTCTCTGATATATGGTAATTTGAAGAACACTAACCTCCTGAGCTGCAAAATTGCATTAAAGTGCAGGAAATGGAGATTATTTCATTAGCTGGGTCCTGTTTGTAGCTGATGCTTTAAAGTAGGAGATTTCCATCATGCAAAGTTGAGAAGACAGTTTGCAATCACTGGAGAGAGCCCTAAATATAGTGCTAGCCATGGAGTACACAACAGAATCAAAACAGTCCTGTAACCACCGTGAAATTACTGAAGGGAGAAGATCAGTATCAAAAAGGAGCTAAAGATTTTACTTTCCAGAATGATGTGTCTGTATCTACGAAAAGATTACTTGAAAACATATCACACTGGTTCACCAAAATCTCAAAAAAGATACCCAGGTATCTCTGTACTTCTAATGGAGAACATTGACAAATCTATGAACCAGGATTCATCAACAGTATTACCAACTGTGCATAAATTAACAAAGGCATGCAAAAACACGTCTAGATTCACTTGAGAAGCTCTGCCTATAGTGTCTTTGAGATAGCACTGCCTCATCTCTCAATCTGTATACCTACACAGATCTATATAGGCTTTATCTAGGCTTCAGACTGGTTGAGAAGAAGTAGCTTCCTGGAAGAGAATTACTTTATTCCTAACTCTGCGCTTTGACCTCCTCTGCCATCTTGACCAAGACACTGATTCACAGTTTACCAAGTAAATTACACTTTACTAGCTTTTCCCAGATGCAAAATAAAACCAAGCCAATCACCAGAAGTGTGAATATTACTGAGTGTAGTAATTGAGTATTCCTGTTTTCCCCATTCCTCACTCACTTCCCTCTCCATCCCAATCCCCAGCTATACATGAAGTATTATACTAAGCTGACAATGTACTGTGCAGTCAGACTTACAGCTCCTGCTCCCTGCATGAACCTTCCTCCTACCCTTGACTGCAAGCACTGCTTTCAGCTGAGCCATCTCTGTGCTTTGAAAAAAGGCATCACACTGACAGCTGCAGTGAAAGACGGGCATAGCTGAGACAAAACTTGAATAGCTTTGGGAAAAAAAGTAAAAATTGAAGATTTTTCTTATTCTTCTTCTTAAAGGACTTGAGCATAAAACGCTTTGCTTCCACAAATGTATACAAGATTGTTCTGCTTGCTTTTCTGCCAAAAGCACAACTTAGAAGCAAGACAGAGTAAAAGCACTTGAAGCCAGTAGAAACAGAAAAAAAGGCACATGGTTAGTGAACAATTACTCTGCTGCCAAATTCTCTACAAGTGTATGGTATGACTCATACCTCTCAGACAACGTGAACTTTCCCTCTACCATGAATGCTAGCATTATCCTGGTAGACTGGTTTTAATCATACTACTCACAGTTTTAGAGACTATCCATATCATACTGGGTTGCTTTCTGCAGCATTCATAAGTCCTTGTTTTAAGTGTTCCTACTATGCAGGACTATATTCAACACCAACAGCAATTTTAATTTCATAGCATCATAAGATTGGTAATGACCTCTAGGATCAAATCCAACCAATAATCCAGCACTGCCAGGTCCACCCCTAAACCTAACTGGATTTTGAACATTTCCAGGTACACTGCTTTCCTGGGCAGCCTGTTCCAAGGCTTGACCATCCTTTCAGTGAGGACTTTTTTCTTAATATCCAATCTCAACCTCCTCTCACGCAACTTGAGGCTGTTAGAACTCTCTACTGCTTTTCTTGTTAAGGAATCACCATCATTGCCTGCATTATTACATTTAATTAACTCAAAATAAGTGGGTGGCGAAATTGAGAGTAATACAATTGTGTATGTATTACCATTTGAAAAATAAGTTGAGTTGTCAGTGGCTTATTGCCATCTTGTGCAGACAATGAACTCTGGCCTGTATATCAGAATTAAAGGCTCATCTTTCCAGGCAATCAGCCTTAAACTCTGAAACACTCTCTGAAATATACATTTGCAATTTTGTATTACTTCAAAATGTTAGCACTTTGTGTCTTAATAATACAAAGTAGAGCAGTCCCTATATGTGTACGAATAGGGCATGCTGGGTCTCTCAGATACACAGTGTAAGACTGCTTAAGGCCTTAAGAAAGTGATACTGAATTAGGTTAAGTTCCTGTTTTCAGGAGTTTCACAATTGCAAGAAATAGATTTACATTTACACACAATGGCAGGAAAGATTAAATGACAATTTAGATGTCAAAACAGTAATTCCCTGGCATGCTATGAGGCCTCAAGATCACAGAACACACAGCACCTTTTGTCGTATTTACCACTGAATTACAAACTGAAAGACTAAAAGATAAAAAGACATTTCATTTCTATTAATCAGAAAATGTAAAAGATAGAGAACCTCTTTGAACATCTAAAGAATGACTTAGCAGCAAACAATTCCACCTCTGCTCTGAGACATAAAACAGAAGGCAAAAACAGCTTTGCTTGCAGATCGCAGATGCCATGAGAGAACAAAAATGCCTCAAGAAATCCTCAAGACCACTCCCTTTGTATATAATGCAACCTCATACAAAGCCATTTAGTTTAAATGTAAACTGCACTTTTCAAAGGAGGTGGCCTTATTTGCAGACATGGAGTTTTACATTGTTTTTGCCTAATCTGTAGGAATAATTTCCTATTTAAAACTGTATTAATTTGCATTATTAAAAAAACCCCAAAACTCATACACAATGAAAATTAAACATTTCTCTTCTGTGCGGATTCAAAGGCTATCAGAGGGATTGAGAAGAAAGCACCTACTTTATAGTTGCTGAAGTTTCCCCTGTAATGACATTACCTGTTAGCAGGTTGAAATAGCAATGATTAATGTAACATAATTTTTTCCCCAGTATAAGATCTAATGAAGGACATAGAAATATCAACGGGAAAAGCTCTCTGGCCACTGGAACAGGCTCCCCAGGGAAGTGCTCACAGCACCAAGTCTGGCAGAGTTCAATAAGCATTTGGACAGTGCTCTCAGGCACATGGTGTGACTCCTGGGGATGTCCTGTGCAGGGCCAGGAATTGCACTTGATGATCCTTATGGGTCCTTTCCAACTCAGCGTATTCTGTGATTCTGTGCTAATACACATGAATGCACACAGACTCAAAAGAGACCAGAAGAAAAGCATGCATCTAGATTTTAGGCATCCTATTTGACCTAGCTGTGTGCTTTATTTTTTTTTTTTTTCCAGCTTCAGTGTGCACAAACATAGAACTCTTTCCAGAGGGAGAAAAATAAAATCAAAATAAAATTGCAGCTATTTCTTTCATGGAATCCTAGAATCATTTATGTTGGAAGAGTTCTAAGGTCATAGAGTCCAAATGCTAACCCAGCACTGCCAAGCCCACTACTAAACCACGTCCCTGAGTGCCGCATCTACAAACACTGCAAAACTTTCTCCAAAGGCTGAGCAGGGCCAGAGGAAAAACAAACACACGTGTGATCCCAATACAAACAATGGAGGGGCTGGATCTGGACTGCACATCCAACCTAATTACGGTATCTTTTCATATTTGGCTTTTCCTCCTTTCTTTCAAAAGTCAAGGCTGCCTTACTCACCATATGGCTTTTTATTTTTAACATCATGGTACACTAAGCTTACAAAGAAGTTATCCAGTGTCTTATTCTGTTACCTTTTTATATCATGAAATACTTGAAATTTGCGTGTAACATTTCTGCATGGAGTTATAAAAACCCTCCTCAAAAACAAAGAAACAAATGGACTAAAAATTATAATGCAGATGAAGAGAACAAAAAAAAAAAAAAAAGAGAATACAAAACTAAATGTGAAACAGGGGAATTACTTTAACCAAATTCAGTAACTCTTAAAGAGGTTATCAGAACATGAATCTTAAAGAGTGAAACACCTGCTTTCAGGTTAATCTGTTACATTCAGCACTGTAAACAGGAGCCCATCAAGAAAAGAATCAGTGCCAAAGAGTGCTCATCTCTGCTTATCAAGGGCAGAAGTCATCAAGGCTTACTGGTGTCAGAGTTAAAACTGTCCACACAGACAAAAGAATAGGAAATAGAAAAGTTTTAGAGTTTGGGAAAGGTCCTAATAGCACAAATAACAAAATCAAGAAAAATCTAGTTTTGGCACTGAAGTGGCCATGAGGAGGGTTGGGATTTACTGTGGTCCATATAATGCATCAAATTAACTCACAGATTCTGGCTAAGTATGTACAGAGGCAAAGCTATTTTGCCAAAGGCTTTCACTTAATGTATATACTTTTAAGTAACTTAAAGAAACAATCTTGATTTTGAATATCTGCAATAAACTGCAAATTCAAATTGGTCTGTGCTGGAACAAAGAATGTTTTGATTTTTATGTCAGTGAAACTAAACTTCTATAATGTCCTCTGGAAAAGTTTTAATTGATGTCCCAGAGTGCCCCTTTATGTCCCAGAATCTCTAAGTGATGAATAAAATTAACGAAATAATTCCAAATATATCAAATATATATAGCTTGCCCGACAGCTTGTTTCAAACCCTAAATCACTGCAGGACCACTGCACTCACAGTACATCAGTTTAAAAGACAAACATCCATGTGTGAAGTGCAGCTATCCAGGGCTCAGGGGGAATCAGCTCTTTTACATGGTTTAGCTTCATGTGGCATAAAATGCATTTCTCAGTGGAGATGCTCCACTACATAAATTACAACTATTTGGCACTTTACTACAGGGCTTGCCAACCATTTTTAAATCTCAGTTTTCTTGCTGATGTCCTTCTGCCTGAGAACCTGAGCGCTCTGTGGGTGGCTTGCAGGACAGCACATGCCAGAACTGCCAGATTTTCCATAATTTTACAGGTTGTAGCACCCAGCAGGAACGGCACCAGCTGCCAGTCTTAGCCAGGGCCCTCCTTGTGAAACTTTGTAATGACATCAGGTTGTTACTGATTGAAGAGGATGCTCCCTTTTGAATGATGCAATCTTGATGAAGGGCAGACAGTGGAAATACGCAAATGACATTTTCTTTTTATTTTTAGGACCAATTTCCCTCATAGTTTAAAAATTTTGTAAAGAGAAGAAAAATTAGTCCAATTTCTAGACTTCACACCTTGTTATTTCTCACTCTGCTACATCCAAGCATCTAGTTTAAGGAGTGCATCCTAGTGAAGCATCCTAGTGAATTTTGTGTCTCTCCTGCTTGCCTTCTGCTCCCTACTGGATGGAAACAGCAAGGGAGCTGTGGACTGCAAGGGAAGCTCCTGTGAGGAGAAGCCAGGGCTGCCCTATGCTGTGCACAGGTGGCTCCAGCCAGTGTCACACCAGACCCACCACCGGGGCAGGAGAAACCAGTAATAAGGAAGAAATGGGTGGGGGGGAAAGGAGCAGCAAAGAGAAACAAGCATGTCCTGACCCCAGCTCCAGCTCCAAATCCCTCATTCCCCAGAGGCACTGAGTGGGACCTGAAGTGATGGCTAGAGGAGGGGAGGTGTCTGCAGTGAAGATGAATCTCAAGATTAAGTGTTTTCCCTTAGTATGAGTTTGTCATCTTTGTTTCTCAATATCCAATGCAAAAATTAAATGTTTATGTAAACTGGCAAGAAAATTAAATTCCTAAACCAAATCTGCTTTGCCTTCAAAACACAATTATTCTGAAATTTCACTGTAGAACACGATTATTCTGAAATTTCACTGTAGAACAGATACTTGTTCAGTATCTTTTATTTAGTCACTTTATTTTCTGAAAAACCTACAAATCACTTATTGGAGGTGAGACTGGACCAGCAGAAGAAGGCAAAAGAGCAGACTTTAGTTATGAAATAAAATGTTGAGTACACAATGTGTCCTGTGCAGACATGAACTCACTCCAGCTGGGCTCTGAAGGGAGCACCTGCCTTGTGGCTCTGTATGACAACAGGCCCAAGCTAAGAAAACTGCCTTTCTATAAGATGAATGTAGCCAAGCAGGAGAAACACCAAATCTTCAAATCATGGAATGGTTTGAATTGGAACAGACCTTTGAAGCTCATCCACTCCAAGGCCCGAGTGATAAACAACTAGAGTGATCTTCAACTAGATCATGCTATTCAGAGCCCCATCCAACCTGACCTTGAATATTTTCAGGATAGGGCATTCACCAACTCTGAGCAGCTGTGCTGGTATTTTACCACCATCACCTCTTCCTTACATCTAATCTAAAACAATCATCTTTGAACTTAACACCCCATTAGCCCTTATCCTGTCACATCAGGTCCTGTTAAAAAGTCTGTCACCATCTTTCACTTAGACCCTTCCAGGTACTGCAAAGCCACAACAAGATCTCTGAACAAAGAGAAAGTAGAAGCAGTACCGTGGCCACAAAGAAAGCTGTCATGTAAAAATAGAAACACGTTAATTAGCAACTGATTAAACATATATATTTATCATCTTATGGATCCTCTATAAAGAGAAATTTTCCACGGAGAAAGAAAGCTACACCTACTTCTCCTCACAAAATCTATTAAAATGCATTGCTGTTGATCTCTCAATTCTTAGAAATAGCATTTAGCAAAAAATTTCCAAACAGAAAATCAACGCAACATGGCACCATAGGTTTGGAGACTAAGGAAACAATGTAAAGAGACTGAACTTGAGGAGAAGCAACAGTGCCACAAAAGGAGCTCTATGATAGGTCATTGCTTAAGTAAACAAAATGCCAAGGGCCATTATAAGTCTGAATCACAATGGAAATGACTGGAGAGTACAGCACAACCCACATTCTTTCAAAGAAGTTGCACAGAACCTTAAAAATACACATCACTTAAAATTATAGGCCTGGAAAAAAAGAAGGCGATTCTCCTTGAGAAATGATAAAGGGAAAAGCATCCTTGTGAACTTGAAAAAATAAATTGTGGGTGCAAATAGGTGGATAGGACCTATTATGGTCCTATTATGGGTGCAAATAAGACTAAAAAATAAACTTCACAAAATGGACTAAAACCAAAGGGAAGAAATATAAAAACGTATTTAAATAATTCTTTGATGATATTAATCAATAGCACGTCATAGCAGGAAAATTATACTTGCCTGTTTTTCAATCAATATTTTGCAATTTTTATGGTGGGAATATTTTCAGTTTCATGCCAAGGGCAGCCAGTAGATTTTATCCACAGCTACAACTATGTGGCAAATTCAGCCATAGTATAGTATAGTCTCCCTAGTGGAAAGGTTGAAGCTTTGTTGCCTAAAACTCATTTGTACAAACAGAGGTTAGCACTGAAGTGACTGCTGTAGGCAGTACTCAGATTCTGACAGATGGGCGATGCGACCCATGAGGTCTTTCCCCATCTTTACACTTTAGCATTCTGTCATTTCTTAACAGCGTTGTTTTGGCTAGAATTGGATGTAGAAACACTGAGCAAAAAAACAGTCTTAAACTAAATTAAAATAGGTGGGAGCAGTGACTTATCTAGCAGCAAGTAACATAGCCCTTTTTTCTCATAACGCAGGCACAAACAGTAATACAGGGCAGCACTTTGAAACATGATCATTCCTGGGTTATAGGATATCTTTCAGTCACTGATTTCAAGACATATTTTCTGCTTTGTAAAACACAAACATTTAGGATGCTGCTCATTGTATACATTATTAGTAGTGACCTGAAAAGGACCAGGAAAGTTCTGCATTCTCTGAATTTACTGCATGAATATATATATTAAAAGCCACTTATCCCACAAAATGGAATGACTTCCCTTGTACACAAAGACAACATTCATCTTCCACTGTATCAAACAATACACGTAACAGTCAAAGACACAAAACCTAAAAACTGTCAGAACTGACCTAAACCAAGACTGAGAAGATAGGTTTGCAAACCAATTAAGGGAACTTCAAACGTCACAACCACCCTTCATGCACTGAACAGCACCCCCCAAAACACTGGAACATTAAACGGTTCAGAGCATCAAGGCAGCCTCTTCCTCTAGTAATAATAGCAAAAACAGTAACAATAAGAAACATCTCCTGGATATCTGTCTCTCATATGACGGTGGTTTGGTTTTCTTTTTTTAAATGGAAACACTCCAGGAGAGTGCTTTCAGAAATAAGCTTTGATTACTGTCAGAAGGGATAAAGAAAACATTTCCTGGCAAAGGAAACCAAAAGTTATGCGCTATACATCAGGCACTAGGAGAGAACACCTGGAAAAGGACTAAGCATAGCATTTAGTAACACAAACAGAGCTGTCTGCTTAAGGCAGGAGAGAGGTAGAACACAGGAATCAAAGAGCACAGTCCTAAAAATATTCAGCTTCAGGAACTCAGATTTCTCTTGTGCCTGTACAATAGCATTTCAACCTTGAAAATAATTCAACATCTATCCCAAGAAACTGGCATTCAGACATGAGGCAGCCTTCCCCCCGAACCATTTGGACAGATCCAGTCTCCTCCTACCCTACCTTTTAGGCACCAATCCCACCCTCCAAATGAAACACATCCCCCTCCTCCAGTAAATTATGATGCCTGCCAAAAATATCACGTTTACCATTCTCAGCCTGTTGTAAATCCTGACTTTCGCCATGGGATCTCTGGGAAAAACTAACACCTAATGTGATGGTCCTTTCCGAAAACTAAGCAACTTCACAGGCAGGTGCACCAATTCTGAGCACTAACATATAAAAACCCCACTGCAGACCTGACCCTGATACTAAATAAATGTTTGGCTGGGAGGACAAGAAATGGGAACATCGTGTGCTTCAGAGGAATGGGAGAAAAATGACATAGAAAATATTACAGCAAGAAGAACACAGAATCTGTGGGAGGCACAAGGTTTTTTAGGGCAGCCGTAACAAGGAGACAGCAAGAGACTCCAAAGTTAAAGTCAGCCCATCCTTAACACGCTATATGCTTTGTGACACATATTGAAATGTCTTCTTCAAGTATAAGTGCTCTACCCTTATACAAACAGGGGTTCAAGCATTTTTTTTGTTGTCAGCCCTCTGTTACTGAAGACCCTTTTGCTTACTTATTAGCTCAATAATGATCTGACACAGCTAGTACTGAGTAATTCTTCAGGTTGTCGATCACGTACTTAACAGCTCAGATGTGTGTCTATTCTGCAAAATATTAGCATGTTTTAATTTTAAAATACCCTATTAAATTTATACTTCACATGAGATGAAGATACATAGAAGAAAGATACTCCATCTTCTTTCCTGTCCAGAACATTCTACCTGGCTTACCTAACTCGGTCACCAAAAGCCAAAAGCCATCTGCTATTAAAATATTTCCAGTGCACATAATATTAATATAAATAAATAGCTTCTTCAAAATACTTGGAAAGAGAAGTAGCAACACATATTGATGTAAACATAGAAGAAATCACTTACTTATTTTATACACAATATACAACATTACTGTGTGCTGTCTGGTGATAAGCAGTAATACCCATATGTTCAACTTATATTTATTATCATTTTAAAGCCATATCTCAATTACATGTTTTTTCAGGAAGTAAAAATTATATGTTATATAGTTTTTTCCTTGATCATTAAAGTAATGATAAAATAGAAATACTGGCAATATATTTTAATTCCTGGTATATAGAACTATGCATTCTCTCCCAGAAAAATCACCAGCTTTTGTAAAAGGCAGTTCTTTATTACTTATCTTTACATCCAAAAGAAACACAGAAGAGCTATGGTCATAGGTCTGAGTTCATTCAGTTCATCAGAGTTCATTTTCATTCATTTCCCCCCAAAAAGAAGCCTAACCCTCAGAACTGACATTTAAAAACATGCCTTATTTTAGAGATATGTTACAGTTTTCCTTACCGGGACAAGAGAATCAAATGAACCCTGTTCCCGACTCTCAATAGCTGAAATTGTTTTCAACCAGAGGAGATAGCTTGAAATATCAGATATTTCAGAATGCTCCATACTGAAAGCTGCAAGACTGAGGTGAGACAGACTTGCAAAAGGAGGGCTTTGCCTGTGTTACATAAAGTTCTAATTAGATCCTTGGTACAAATTGCTATCCTAAGAATAAAAAGTTAATCAAAAAGCCTCATTGGAAGAATAGGAGGGCAAGATTGGAGCTGAGACAGCTGTGGTACGATAGCACAACTGCTAACTAGATTCTGTGCCACCATTCAGAAGTGAAAATATATGTGTGAAAATATACGTGTGAAAATCAGTGTTCCCTTTGTGTTACTTCGGACTAAACTGTTCACACCTGGTTTACCTCAGAGGAACTCAGGAGACCTCTCTGTACTGAGATTCCAATGCAGCAAGCATTGGAATAAATAACAGACCCCCTTAATGCCACAGCCAAAATATTTTCATGAAAAGAAGAAAATTTTGAAAGGAAGTGAGTACAGAAGTGGTGTGAGAACAAGTTTTGCAAGGACTTTTGGTGACAAACTGTAAGAGCCAACCTACAACAATTTGTTAAATTTGACTAAATCTTAGAAAACTACTCAAATAACCACAGGACAGCTGATGGATGATTTCTTATCTCTCCAAAAAGTTGCAATTCCAGTCCCCATTTCCAAAGTACAGCTGAGAGCTCTCTTTACCTCAGCTGATATTGAGGTTGATATTCCCTGCCCCTTATGGGTGGTACTGTAGAAATAGAAAGGAGTAGTGACAGGACCCAAGGGAATGGCCTGAAGTTGTGTCACTGGAGTTTTAGATCACAGATAAGGAAAACCTTCACCCAGAGGGCAGCTGGGCAGTGAACAGGCTCCCCAGGGAAGTGGTCACTACACCAAGTGTGAGAGAGCTCACAGAGTGTTTGGACAATGATCTCGGGCACACGGTGTGACTCTTGGGGACAGTTGTGTGCAAGGCCAAGAGTGGGACTCTATTGATGCTTGTGGGTGCCTTCCAACCCAGGATATTCTGTGACCCTTCAGAAGCAAGACATGACTCTTTTACCCATTGGTAAAATTCAGAGCACACAACTCTTGAAGATTTCAATAGAGTCAAGCTTTCAGTTACAATTCTCTTTTAAGGAGGGCAGTATAGAATATTTGTAGGCTGCCTCTCAGAAAAGTCACACAAAGACTGACATTACCAGGTATTTTCTGGAACAAGATGTCATCTTTTGCCAAAAGGGCTCTAAAGCAAATCTCAATGTCAGAACTGCTATGGAAATAACTTTTATATTCTCCAATTCCTTACCTTCTAATAAAAATGGGCATCCAAAAACAAGCAGCATACAATTATTTGTTGAGAAGCAAGAGAGGTGAGAAGAGAGACACTGAAAACTCCTAGTACAAGCGACAAGGAAACAAGCGGCCTTAAACACTACATAATTTACTGCATATTAAACTTTTTTGGTTTGTCTCCTGTGTCATTTTGGGGCTCCAAATATTCACAGTCAAATTGAAAAATAATGCCAAAAGGGCCAAAATACTTGACAAACCAAGAAAAGTTTAGAAAATAATACTGATTCTTAAAATAAAAAAAGCAGCATTAAAAAACTCTACAGGTTTGCCTAGTTTAGAACAAAGTATTTCAAAAATCTTTCACAATGCAGCATAAACACATTTTTGATGAGATTGTTTTTAAAAATTGATATAAAATTTTCCAAAAAACTGATACACAGTCTAATGTAAAAAGTGTACCTTTTTCTGAAGAAAATTAATTTCTGACAAGACCCAAAGAAGACTTTGCAACAAAACCCATGTAGCTTTATAGAGTGGAGGTGAGGAAAGGAAGACAGAGTGCTGCTTCTCCCCTCTAGTTCTTCACTTAAAATTACACTGTTTAATGAAAAAATTCTACACTAATCTAAATGTTATAAAAATACTTCACTATTAACTAAAATACAATATCCCTGTAAAGCACATTTCAAAAAATATCTTATGTGACAAAACAACCATGTTCATTTAGCAGCAATTATAAAATATGCAAATTGTATATAACTAGGATCAGGTAACTTTTCCTTTCCCTTCAAACTCCTTCCACAACATTCTGTACATTATTTGGTATAAGGGCTTGAACAGGCTTTTTGTTTCACCCAGTACAGTTGTTTGCATCAACTTACAGAATCAATTTATAGAATGCTTTAGGTTGGAAGGAACCTTAAGGATCATCCAGTTCCAACCCCCTGGCCATGGGCAGGGACACCTTCCACTGGACCAGGTTGCTCAAAGCCCCATCCAGCCTGGCCTCGAACACTGCCAGGGACGGGGCATCCACAGCTTCTCTGGGCAGCCTGTGCCAGTGCCTTGCCACCCTCATGGTGAAGGATTTCTTCCTCACATCTACTTCAAACCTGCTTCCTTTTCAGTTTAAACTAAATCTCCCTTGTCCTGTCACAACACATCACTGTAAAATGTCTCTCTCCAGGCTTCTTGTAGCCCCTTTAGATGATGAAAGGTTCTATGAGCTGTCCCTAGATCCACATGATCAGTATCATTTGCTTCACAGAAAAGTGGAAGACTTGAGAGCATAAATAACTCACCAAGTCTTCATCCATCTGAAGAGCTAATGTTTAACCCATTATCTTCTAGGACATGAAGTACTGTGTATTGTCAAAATGATTACAACAAGTTTGTTGCATTACCTAGTGAACTCATAAAATAAAGTTTAATTTACGGAGTACCTTCCTCTGTAAATACAAGCGATCCAAATGGACCATGACAGACACAGCTGAGTCCTTCAGCCAAGGCTCTGTGAAAACATCTTTAATATAGGAGAGAAAACACCAAGGAAAAGAGAATGAGGGAACAACTGGATCAGGGCACTAATGGTACTGCGTGGCAAAGAAGGCAAACCCAGAAAGTGACCACAGCCAATGCATACACCCATGCTGAGCAGCTGCTCCCTCAAGGGGCTGTTCTGTGACAGAAACTGCTGAGATTTCTCTAATTTTATTTCAGTGCATGCACTTTCTCTCTCCTGCTTTTCCAACTTTCTCCCTGCTGCAGGGAGAGTGAGAGGGTGGCTTTGTGGGAATGCCAGTTGGGGAAACCAAAACTTGATCTACCAGTCCCTCCCATTAAAGCACCTTTCAGAAGACTTTCCATCATATTTTTAAAAATTATCTTATGGAATACCTCAAGCTTTTCCACTATCTCTGGAAAACCACTACAGACATGTAATACCTCAGGTCAAGACAGTGATGACAAAACTTTAATAAGGAACTCATACTGAATAAACATCAAAGTATGACAAAAGCTGATGCAACTACATCCCATAAAAGCTGATACAGTTTATACACAAAGACACAACTACCTAAGATTTTACTTATATTGTACAGGAAAAAAAGCATTCCCTGTCAGTTTATGCCTTGTATGTGTAATGCCATTTATAACAAGTATTTATTTCTACGAAAACAAGTACTGCTGTCAATCAAGTGAATGGTAAATAATTTAACCAGTAAAATTACTTTTGTAAGTTAATATAACAGATCAGCTGGGAATAGGCCACAATGTCTCCACCAGAGAATTTTAGAAATTGTTTAACTCTTCCTCACCTTTTTAAACTGTTCCAAGTGGATTACTGCCTCCATACAAACATTAAAATGTTTAATTTTTAAAATAAATCTTAGATAACAGCTTCTATAAAGCCTCACTGGAGATTTGCCAATCGGTTGTTTACAAACCTCTAACACATTAAGAACAAATGACAGAGATAACTGAGTGGTTTACAAGGGAAATACTTTGCATTAGAAGAGTAAGAACAATATAGCCATTCAATTTTTCATATAGGTTTATTTATTTATGGTTTTAGAACTATGTGGGCTGTTTAAGACTGGAGGGCTTTGCTAGTTATTCTTATTGAATTTTCAAGAGAAGTAAGGATAGAGTAGTGATTGCTGAGTTCCAGCCCAAAACTCCTCCATCACAATGTCTGAACTTTTGCATCTAATAATCAGAGGCAGTATTACTGCTTTATATTACTTTCAGATCAACTGATGCTCTGCTTCACTAATTTCTCCCACTAGTGCTTTGATAGTCAAAGACCAGTCATTGCAGCAACTAAATTTTTTCTTTGGTGCCTTTAAAACTTTTTTGTGGGATTGAATCTGAGTGCAAGATCTTTACAAAAAAAAAGTTATTTTCTTCCCTCCTAGACTGCCATTCTTGTTGAAACCCCACTGTAATTTCAAGAAAAATTTAAAATTACAAACAAATGAAGAAGCAGAATTGTCTGTGTGTTTGATGTGTTCAATTTTGAATTTTTTTTCTTAATCCTGTCAATTTACATATCAGGTGGATTTTAAAAGAATTCTTTTTCTTAAGTTTCATACAGAAATGGAAAAAACAACAGCATGAATTTTTTAAAAGGAACAACTGCAGGTTAGACTGCTACTTTGCAGTTGAGAAGGGTACCTAAGTTTTGGGTTAACTTCAGCACTCAAAGTATCGCCAGAAATACCAAGTCCCACCAACACAGACTGTATCATTTCCATGGGAACAGTGTTAAGCACTCTGCTGAGCTCTGGTCCACTTCAGTGGCTTCTTAATGAGCTTCTGCATTTGAAGAAAAATATCTGTTAAAGAAGTTCCAGCTACACTTAGTGACTTTTTCTGCCATTGCTTTGCTCTTATATTTTCAGTATTTTCTCCTCTTACTCCAAATTTATCAATTCAGTAGTACAAAAACCGCTTAAACTGTGTTGACCAGCCCTGTACAACATCCCAGCAATAAGGTCAGCTCAAACTGCTGAAAGGAACATAATCGATTGATGGAAAAGCTTGAAGTAGGGCTGGTTAAGTAATACTTTGTATCTCCAAGTCAGAATGTGCCTCACTCCAAGAGCACAGCCCTGCCTTTAGCTGAAAATTCTCACACACAGAGCAGGCTGATGCAAACTGCCCCACTTCAAGAAAGAACCCACTGCATCTTTCTACAGTAACACGAAGAACCACTAACCTCAAAGGGATGGAAATCTTAGCAACATACTCATGGACCCAGGAAGTCACTGAGAGGCCCCACAAAGGTCACTGAGCTTGATGCTGCCCCTCAGGGGTGGCCACAACCAGCAAAGACCCTTAAAGGTCCAACGAGAACAGATTTCAGATATCCTTCCACACAGATGGGTTAAAACTTAGAGCTGTTCAACACATTGTGCAGGTAGGTTCAGTCTAGCTGTTGCCTTAGGACTAAGCTATGACAAAGGGATTGAAAATTAAGCTTTTCTTCTGTTCTATGTACAATCCCCAAAAACATTTGTTAACTTTCTTACCTCAGCCTTCCCAGTGTGAAATGAAATGAACCTTGACCTGACTCACAAATCTATCAGAAAACAGAAGAATCACATAGCTGTTCCTTCTGAGGCACTTAAAGAAATGTCAAGGCATCAGGCAGTAATGACATCTGGAGAAAACAAACAGGATCAATTTTGCTTTCATCACCTCTCCTGCCCCTGGTTGGGTGCTGAACACAAACTAATACTTCAGTGTGCAAAAAGAATTTCCTGCATCTCTGTAGTTTTATTATTGCTTTTATTATTAATAACACCAAAACCAAGCTACTTTACCCCTCCATTCCCACGCTAGCAAATGTTTTTGCTGTGGCAATTCTGTTACCTTTTGCATTTTGCTGGTTTGTCAGATTTGCTGAACCCTCAAGTGCAAGAGGTAACATGATGAAATAGAAACTGGCAGAAAGTACATTAAAGTTATTATCACCTGAGGACAAATCCTGGCAAGTGAACCACAAGAAAAAAGACTTCCATCTGGAAATCAGACAAAGAGCATACAAGTAAACCCAGTAATTCCACTACTGCTTTGGCAACCATTCAAGAATGTGAAAATACAGATGAGTTATGAAAAAAGAAATGTAGAAGTAATGGGATTCTTCAAAAAGAAGACAAAGAGCAAAGGTGAGAAGGAAAACATATACTAAATTTCAGATACTAAATGCAATACCAACATGCATTTTGAAAGGGCATTAAATGAGCAAAAGGCATAAAATGAGCAAAAGGAAACCTTTTGGTTAGATATTACAAGGGCTACCATCAGAGGATACAAGGACCAAAGAATTATGAATCTGAGGAGCTTTTTAGGTTTTGTCCATTCAGCAAAATATTTCTGCAATTCTGCATTTTCAACTACTACTAAGAGCTGATTCATTTCTTTCTGTATTCTCCATATGATGAACATGACATTTCTTGGTACACAAATTAGCTTAGCTGATAGACAGCAACCAGTGCTTAAAACCAAAATAACTAGGAGTGATAACCTCAATTTCCAGCACAAATTATTTAAAAAGTAATGTGTGAATTCCAGTTTTGAGCTGACTACATAGACTTAAATGCATCCCAGCTAAAAGAGAAGATCCACTGAGAATACTGCCATGACAACTGAAAGAAAAAAAAGGAAGACAATATTTTTTGCAGATTTATACCTGCAGAAGTGATCAGATTGCTTCTACTTTTATACTTGAAGAGGCTGAGGAAGCTAGTAACTGCCCCAGAGGCAACTACAGTGTATCTTGACTCTGCTTCATACGTGTAGTAGATCTACATGTGGTATATTACAGAAAAACTATGGCGCAGTCAAATCAACCCACAACAAACTGGTACTGCTCCACTTCATATTTCTATAGTTTCACTTCTGTAATATCATTAAACATTAAAATAATAATTATTAGCAATTAAAATAATTATTATAGTAACCCGTATTTTTTTCCAAAGTTGTTGTAAATTCTATCGGCCAGGTTTTTCTGAAATGTCCGATGAGACCATAGGAATCTCATGAGATTCAACAAGGCCAAGTTTTGAGGTCCCATACCGAGGTCAGGGCAACCAATGACATCAACACAGTCCAGGGGATGAAATGTATTAAAGGCAGCAGACAAGGACTTGGGGGAACTGGGGATGAAAGGTTAAATGTGACCAGCAATTCGCATTTGCAGGCGAGAAAGACAATTGTACCCTGGGCTGCATCCAAAGAAGCTCTCAGAGAGTGTCCAAAGGAGGCCCACGAGGTGGGCCTCAAGTGTGTTGAGGGGAAGCTGCAGGAGGAGCAGCTGAGGTCACTTGGTCTGTTCAGCCTGGAGCAGAGAAGTCTGAGTGGAGACTCACTGTGGTCTACAGCATCCTTGTGAGGGGAAGAGGAGGGGCACACACTGATCTCTTCTCTCTGGTGACAGGAGCCAAGGGAACCGTATGAAGCTGTGCCATGGGAGGTTTGGTCAGAGATTAGGAAAAGGTTCAGCACCCAGAGGGTGCTTGAGCACTGCAACAGGCTCCCCAGGGAAGAGGTCACAGCACCAGCCTGACAGAATTCAAGGAGCATTTGGACAATGCTCTCAGGCATGTGGGTGTGATCCTTAAGCCTGTCCTATGCAGCACCTGCCTCTAAATTTTTGACTGAGCTGGTGGTATAGAGACCATTTAAAAACACAGCAGCAAATGTGGCAGCATCAGCCCCAGACTGAAGATGAGACCAGAGTTCTGCTTTTTCTACTAACTTCTTACTGAACATCTAGATAAAAAATTATGGTACTTTTTCTTTCAAAATGTCATTTGACTGTTTGATCCTGCGTGTCCAACTGCAGTCTCACAGAGTATGACAAGTGACTCCTATACTCATGACTGCAAGACAGACAGATTTTGATAGAATCCAGATGTGTCTGCTGAGCAGAAAGTGAAAACAGAAAGGGAAAGGGAACAAGTCATCTCCACAACTCTCCATTTCTTAAATGAAACATTATTATTTCTGAATCCTTAGAGGCAGAAATGAGCTTGATAGAAGTTTCATTGCTTAGCACAGGGAGGTCCCTGAGCACTGCTGTGTTGTCAAAACTAAACTGCATGCATCAAATTGCACATTAGTGTGACTACCTCTGGAAGAGGCAGCTGTGCTGGGACATGACCCTTGTCACATGCTTCTGCTCTCAGCCTTGTGCTGGCACTAGAAGCTGTGCTCATGGACATCAACTGGGCCATGAAATAGGGCTCTCAAACACCTATTTTTTTTTTCCCCAAAGTAGGCTCTGCAGAATGAAGAAAAGTAAAAACGGAGCTTAGACCTTACATTTTCAATCAATGCGATCAGCTCTCAGGTGAGTGATGGTCACAACATAAAACCTGGACAAAGCAGCACACAGATAAATAGTAATTCCTATTCCCGTGATCATGAATGCAAGAAATAGCAGCTCAGTACAGGACAAGTGTTTATTGGAATTTAAATGCAAAACAAATGTAAACAAAGAGTCTGAAAAGAGAACCAGGAATGTGAAAAGCCTCAGTTTAACTGATTTCATACCTGGCTGCAGAGTAGCTGCTCTGGGAGGGCAGCTACAGAAATCCTGAGACACTATTCCATTCTACTCTCATTTGAAATTCATAATGAAAATCATTTGTCTGATGTTCTGTTTGACCAATTATATGAACAATTTCAGCTGTTGAAGTAACCTGCTTCTACTTGTACAAATACTTAATCACAAAGGCAAAAAATCTGTATTAAAAGTATAATAATATCCAAATCAAAACCAGCTGGTATTTTGCTAAATTGGATTTTGTACTGTATTCATAGCTGACTCCTGTGACTTAAAAGAAAGCTTATACCAGAACTGGAATTTACAAAAAGGATTATTTTGTTTGTTTTTCTGATATTCGGTTTAGATATTACAGGACTTCTGTTTTCAATACATAAAGAATTCCTTTTTGATCCCTGTATTTCTAACTCTCTGAACGATGGAAGATTTTGAAATTAGATGATGATTGAGACAATTCTTCTGAGTAACTGTAGTAATTTATAAAAATTGCTTATACAAAAAGATTAATAAGTATATGTTATTTTCCCTTGTAATAATCTAAGGCTTATTTCAAAGCAAACATGGTCCTTAAAGGCAAAGTAATTGAGTCTATATTCCTTTCTTGACATTTTCTTGGCTTTATTTTTATAATCCTTCATCCAAAAGTCACATGCAGACATGGGGAGAGAGCTAAATTGGCAAACTCTGTAAATCTTGTCACTACTATAACCAGAAACTCCCTTTAGTTAGTTCTTTAGGGGTTTTGTTCGGGTTTTTTTTTTTTTTTTTTTTTTTTTTTTTTTTTTTTTTTTTGTGGAGAAGTCTGATATTTTTGTATCCCAGAACAGTAGAGAGAGACATCAATTTTCAGGTTGTGTGTTCAAGTCACACCAAAATAGCTGAGACCAATTCTATCTCAATCTGAGCCACTGCTCAGTGTCCAGCTATAAATTGTCATGCATCACCCTTCACTTCTTTTGTTTGAATCAGAACAATGCCACCTTGCTGAGTTGCTGTAAAGGGTTTGCATCTTGGAATGCCCAGTTTAAATGTAGTGGTACATTAGACCCAAAGCCCAACTGGGCTTATCAAGACTTTTTCTTATTCTTATTTCTTATTCATGCAAACCACAAGGCAACGATTTCAAGGTGATTTTTCCTTTTAGTCCAGAGACCATCCAGTTTACCAATCCTGTTGACATGCCACCAAACAGTCCCAGCAACCTCATGAACCAGTCTAAGAGACAGGAAGACTAAAATCCTCTTATGTGGCCTGTGCCATCAGAGTACCATAGGAAATATTAAAGATTTCCTGCGTTCTAAGTTCATGTGGTATCAAGGATCTGCTGGAGTGAGATAGTCCTAGGAATGGATTACATGGCATGGCAGAATATAGAAGTGTAGGAAAAATAAAAGGTTTTGAATCCCTTTGGGGTCTACCAGTTGGAGTTTCTAGAGAAATGCCCCTCTGTTCAGTTTATCCATGGATGAATAAACATGGCAAGTATTAGACAAAATTTTGAATAGCAGGAGAACTATCGGAACACTTGTGCAGTTCTGACCAATGGCCTATGCTACAAACCCGGTCCAAACCCTACAATTCCCTTTCTATGTCCCCTTTCATCCCCCTCTGAAAATCCCAGCAGCCAAATCACATGTTGAGGGGAGAAAACGTTCTTGGATTTTTGGGGCATCTAGGAGGAGAAACTCTGAAATACAAGTTTAAATAAGCAACTCTAAACATGGTGCAACAAATGCAAATTAGGCAGTAAGATATTTATGACTGAACAATCAGCAGGAGCCAAATAATGTGTAATTAAACTATAAATCATTACTATCATTGCTAAGTACTGTACATAGTGCATCCACTTCCATATTTAAAGGAAAATATATGGAACACCTCGCACACAAATACTGTCATGATATATGCAACCATGCCTATTTCTTAAATTTCTTTGCTAACACTTAATATTATGTGCTATCAAAAATATTAACACTGATAAAGACCTGATACACTAATAGAAGGATACAGAATATTATTTAACAAATGAATGAATATCCACTTTTCTTTGAGAACTCTGCCTTCACAGTGGCCTTTGCAAAGCAGTACTACATTATCAATCAAGGCAGGGATCGCTGAATTACCTCCTGTGAGATGGTGGAAAATCTGGGATGACTGACACTCCCTCAAGTTACTGAATCTGAAGACCACAAAGCCTCATAAATAACACTGGTGTTTTCTCTTTCCTTTCCTTTAAAAAAAAATCCCCCCCCCCAAAAAAAACAACCAAAAACAACCAACCAATCCCCTTCCCCAAAAAGAAAAAAAAAACAAAAACAAACCCCAGAACAAAAGGAAAAAAAAAAAACCAAAAAAAAAAAAAAAAAAAAAAAAAAAAAACAACAAAAAAAAATCAAACCCAAAATAACCTAAAAACTCAAAACAAAATCACCAGAAAAGGAACTTTCATGTTTAGAGGGAAAGTCCTGCTGTGGCCACAGCATATTTCATTTCTGGAGTTTCTGGCCTTTTCATTGGATGCCATTCAAACTGGAGTCACATGAACAACCATTAAGCTAGGGAAACACATTTCCAAACAATTACTGTATCACAGAATTACTGAGGTTGGAATAGACCCCTAAGACCACTGAGTCTAACCATTGCCCTAGTACTGCCAAGCCCACCACTAGACCACGTCCCTACCCAACAAATCTACAAGTCTTTTGAGTACCACTTCCCTGGGATGGCTCTTATGTCTCATTTCATGTTACTTCTGACCAGGACTGTTCCCTACATCACTAAGGGGCCTCAACAGGCTAAGCTTTGATCTCCTTTTTATGCCAAACATAACTGCTATGAACTCAGTAGTAACAAAGATTTCCTCGTTTTGGTAGAGGAAATAGGTTAAACATGAATGTAAAAATCAAAGATATTTAAAGCAACTGTCCTGGGAGAGAATCAGACCTGAATGCCACCTAGAATGGTGCAGACTTCTCAAAGCCCTCTGTCAGTGAAAGAGACTGGATACAGGAATTCTTAGAACAATATCACTCATCTTCAAAAGAATATGATAACAGCTTTTGTATTTCTGCATTTGTGCATCTCTTACATAGCAGCTGCACAGACTGCTGACAATGCTTCAATGACCTCACTTCTATGAATGCAGCATGAGGATCAAGCCAAGGCAAGATGCTGAATGAAGAGCTGTCACCTAAAACCACTGATAAGAGCATTCCACCCTGAGAATGGAATATGAGCTTTTTTCCTCAAGAAAAATTGCCCTGCTACTCCTACCAAAACTTGAGCTCAAGTTATACCATCTAACTCTCAATTGCCTTAATGATTAAAAAGAGGGGGAAAAAAAGTGCTCTTTATTTGCAGTCTAACTGCTATTTTACTGGCACTTGAACACACCAGATTAGAGAGCAAAGCTCACCCTTAGCTAACTGAAATAGCTGGATGTAACTTTAAAGCCAGGAGGGGCTTGCCAGAAGAATGGCCACTTGCGTGTGAGAATCTGTGAACTGAAAGGAGTGATCTAAGCCTTCAAAAACACAACCCATGATAAATAATTTCTTCATACAGCTGGAAGAGACAGTCTCTCTTAGAGTAGACCTTCTGTATTAGTACTGAGAACTGTATTAGTACTTGCCTTGAAGCAAGCTCTCACTTCATGCCACCATGCAAAGAGTTCTCAAATGAAATACTGGAATTTCAGCACTAGCCCCAAAGACCTTCAAACACAAAAGACTTCTCAGAGGATCCTTCAGAATTTGGCTGCTCACTGCCCTTTTAAAGTCATGCCACATCTATAGCCTAGGTTTAGCTCACAAGCCTCTACCAGGCAAAAAAACACAACTATTTCTTTCTTAAGAACTTCTTTCTAATAGAAGAAATAGTTTCTTCTAAAAGAAACTGACTACAGAAAACCTTTTATCATATTGATTGTAAAAAAACACCAACCAACCAAAAAAATCATCCAAGCTGATATTGACAGTAAACTATTCAAAAATAGGTGAACATTTACACTTTTATGTAACTTTTCAAAACAAAGCACATGTATGCACTTTTGCAGATGACACATTTAGGATACTATCTGCTATGAGATGATTTTCTTTGAGAAGATATTAAAATAGAAGGGCTGAAAATTTTATAGCAAATGTTCAGCAAAATTTCAGTGGACTCCAATATTGTCTTCTGAACTAGGATACAGACAAAGATAGGAATCTACTTCTACACCTTCCTTCCCCCTCAAAAGGATAATCTTGAGCTCATGGAATCCAAAAGCCCTTATTGGGAAAGTGTTTAGAGGAGGACCTCCTTCATACAGACCACACAAAACTAAAATTCATACTTTGGGCTTCCTAAAGCAAGAACAACAACAAAAACTCTGCAATTTCCTCTTCAATCTACAATCAGGGAAACACAGACTCCTATCCCTCTGTCCTTTCTGCACAAAGAATGTATTCATTGCACACCTTCAGCTAAACATGTATTTCTAATCTAATTAGTTGCCACATTGCATATGCCACCAATCTAGAGGTGCCTACAGGGGAAGTCCATCCAATGTTACAAACCAAATCCCATGGCAGAATGACCCAAGGAGAGCACCAGGTCACCTCCTTGCCTCTATACAAGGCCCTGTTCCACCCTCAAAATTTTCTCCAATATCTCACAGCATAACAGCGACCTGAAGTACAAAATCACTGAGTGAACCACAGAAATCAGATAATTCCATATACTAATGGTGACAGAGATGCCCAGTGCACTGCAGAGACAAAAAATATTTTCTAGCAAGAGGGACATTTAAAACTTGCCTATTAACTAACTTTTCTTTTCACTTTCCCCCCATCTCTTTTTCTTTTAAATAAAGAAACAGAACTGTAAATGTGTTTGTCAAAAAGGAATGGAAGTTAAAAGCCAAATTAGGTCTTGGAATCAAATTTCCATCAAAACATGATTTCAACACACTTACAAAATTTGCAATTTTTGGTTTTTGGGGGTTTTTTGGTTTGTGTTTTTTTTTTTTTTTTCTTTTTGCATTCCAAGTTAATTTCTATTTGGATATATGGAGAGAGCTCTTGTACTCACAAGTCAACATGATGTTACAAGCAAACACAAACATGCAAGCCAGCAAAGCATTATTTTTAAGACACTTGTAATATCAATAATACCAGAGCGACACTCTTTGCTCTGGCATACTAAAGAAGAGGAAACTGGCAAAGAAAATGGAGTCGAGTACTTCTCAAGAAAATCAACACTTCTGTCAGGAACAGGATGCCAAAGTGCACATTAGTAACAGCTGTCAAGTACACACTCTAGGAATGAAGGACCTGTGAATTCAGTTTGGTACAATAGTACTATCAAGAAGCAGTTTCACAAGGTGTTATGTCTTTCCTATGTCTGAACAAATTAGTCTCTCCTAAAAAAAGTTAAGCAGAAGAAAACCCTGATCAGAACTTTATGTAATAAAACAATCCACCTTGGAAGCTATCAATGTCTTATTTATTCTCCCATTTACATATTCGATGGA
Organism: Melospiza georgiana; assembly: GCF_028018845.1. Taxonomy (NCBI): domain Eukaryota; kingdom Metazoa; phylum Chordata; class Aves; order Passeriformes; family Passerellidae; genus Melospiza; species Melospiza georgiana. Next base: position 74,260,264 of record NC_080431.1, read on the forward strand.
AATTTAAAATAAATTCTCCTATTCTTTCCTTCTTTAGGCCAGCAAATATAACTGTTCCACTACATCTCTATTTTAGCAAGAAAGAAAGATTTCCCCATCAACATAGCCCTCAAAAAACATCACTGACTTCCACTTGTATTCCCAGACCAGGGAGAAGCAGTAAGGGCAGCCCTGTAATGTTTTCTCATGTTGTTTCTATGCAATATCACTGATGATTTTCTGGGTGTATGCACATATAACAATACATGTACACACACACACAAATGCACACACCCTCCTCCCTTCCTGCCCATACCTCACACAATGCTTACTCTGCACAGGGATAAGGAGATTATTAGTTGAAACAAACTATCTCTCAACTCTACGGCACTGAAACCACCAAGTATTTGCCCAAGTACATCAGTCCAGCCCCAGAGACAGGGATAAATTCATTACAGTTACAACCCAAGAAAGGCACCTTCATAAATAGAATAAGGTAGTTGGCATTCAGGACATACAGCAAAGCAAGTTTCCAAAACAAAGTTCTGTATTAAATATAAGAATTACATAAACCTGAATAATTCCACATTACCTAAACACACGAGGATGTGATCATAAAGGTATTAAAACTACTGAAAAAACTTTACAATACATCTTAAAAAGGTCTTTTTGTGTTTTTAATAATGCTTCTACATTTTCTCTTTACAAATTCTGTACCTTTGAAAACCAAGGAGCTCTTTCATTGAAGGTATTTTTTTCTTCAAGCTTTTTCCAAATCAAAAAGAGCCTAAGAAAATATTTAGAACTTTTTATAATTCAAATTTGAAAAAAAAAGTCTAATTAGATGCTTTATATATTATTTTAACATTGGCTTTATCCCAACATAAACAATTGTATATGCCTGTATATGAAAGAAAATATTGGAAATATTTTGTAGTCATATGCACTACTTTGGTCACTCAAAAATATAACAGAAATCTTAGTTTTTCCACTTGATACTAGATTTGAGGGAGAAAAAAAGAATCTTTTTTTTATACAACAATCACTTTCAGTCAACAGACATCACTTTTGCAGACCATAAGACAAGATAAAATATAGTTACACTATCTGACAATCCTTAGCCTTATTGCTTTTCTGTAGAGTGAAAATATATTAAAACCATTTCCATGAAAGAATTGATGTAATATCTAGAGAGGATGCCCATGTTCAGTGTGGGCTGAGGCTAGTTAAACACTAGTGTACACTTTATCAGTAAGTAGAGATATATTTCAAAAACTTATTTCAGCAATACTTTCTGCCTTTTCCTACTGTGAAATGTTGACAAAAGCATTCTGTGCTGCCATGATAGAAAGCTTTTTTGAATAAGCTGAAAGTTTTCTAAGTGAGACATGAAAACATGAATGAGAAGAGGTAATTGTAATGCTTTTTAGTAATAACCATCCTATGAGTGTCACTGAGATTCCTATTTCACAGTGCTGGGTTTCAGTCTAGTTGCTTACAGGTAATTGTACACATCATAGACTCTGCTTGGTTTATATTTGAAAATACACTGCCCTGCATTTAAATCAAAATCAATAGATTGGTGAAAACTAAAGAGCTATTTCATATTCATTAAACATTTCAACTACATTTGAAGTTCCAAAGAGGAGAAAGAGGTCACACTTTCTCTTATCAGTAAATTTAACACCCTTCTCCCCCATGTTGTCTCTTAAAATATTATTTTAACTCAGTGTGATATTTGAAAACAAACTGTTTACAGAAGCTCACAAAATCCATTACACATGGGCGATAAACACATCAGTTCTACACACCACAATGGAATACGAAGTCTGCAGAACCTGGAGACTCAAACCAAACATTTTAACAAGAAAACCTTTCCAAGAACAGCCCACAATCTTCACAGGCAACAGACAAGCAATACCCAAACACAGGTACGACCCCCCGACACAGTCCGCCCTCGCATATAACATTTCCAGAATAAACCATTAAACACACATCGGGACACATCACAAAAACTTGTCGACGCCACCAAACCTCACTTTCTCTCCCTGGAGCATCCTCTAGGACTCTCGCAGAGTGAAGAATCAGCTCACCTGCACCGGGGGGGCCCAGCCGTGGGCACAGCCGCACTCTGACCACCACTGCCCCGGGCTGCCCTGGGGCCTGCCTGGGGATTTGGGGGGGCTCCTCCGCCCCGCTGCTGCGTCCCACAGCGGCACCAGCCGGCCCCTGCCCCGGCAGGGCAGCGCCGGGGGGCCGTGCGGGAGCCCGGCCGGCTGCTGGTGCCGGCGGCAGGCGCAGCGGCCATCCCTGGCGGCGGGGGGCACGTTCCTGCCGCTCTCCGGGCCCTCGGCGCCCCGGCCGCCGCAGCTGTGCTGCCTGGGGAGCTGCCCGTGCATGGCTCGCCCGGCCCGCCGGGCATGGACGCGCCGCGGGCGGCGGGGGCGAGGCCGGCCCGGGGGCACTAGCGCCGGGGCAGGGCACAGCCGGGCTAGCGGCGGGGCTGGCCGAGCAGGGAACAGCCGGGCTAGCGGGCGGGCATGGCGGCGGCCGGGCACGGCGGGGGCCGCTGGGCAGCAGCCCCGTGTCAAAGCCGGACTCCACTCGCGCAGCCACTTGACAGCATCCCCGCTGCAGGCAGAAGCAATCAATGCTCTGCGTGGCTGGGACGCGCGCCTGCATCCCTTTCTGGATGACAAACCACGGGAAGGGATGAGGGGGGAAAAAAAAAATCCCAACAAGCAACAAAAAGTACTCTTGCAATTTTCAGGAAGGTTTAGTCATTTTCTAGCTGACCCTGACACGAGTCACAGGCACCCTGCTGAAGCACATTTATACGTACAAGCTTTACAGGCTAAGTGCTTTCTTGTGGAAATAGCATCTAGACAAAGTACTGAAAAAGATAGTCCTTTACCAATGATCCGAACAGACACGGGAGCGTTGTTTTCCCTGCCTGCCTGAAAAGACCTTGTCAACAAAATTGCATCAGAAGATGCAAATGACAAGTCCGGGAAGAATGTTATCTGCCCTAAATGTTAAACCACAGCATGAAAGGCGGTATGTGCGAATGTGCACAGGCTAATGTGCACAAACACAGCGGAGACAGCAAGAGGCTGAATTTAAAAATAAAGCCAAAAAGACCAATGCCACAAATTAACAACTCTTATATATTTATTTATATATGAGATATACATTAATATATAAGATATATATAAGATATATATAAATATATATATATTTATATATAAGAGTTATAGATATAATTTAATGTGATTTTGTGTGTGTGTGTGTGTGTGTGTGTGTAAGGACCTCAAGTTTCTGATTGATTTATAATTTTCTCTTTTTCACCCCTTAAAAATTCATTGGTGCTTGCCAATAAACTTCTGTGCAGAGTTTTCTGTAAATCCCCTCTTGGGTTTTTCTTCCTAATACCATCTCTTCTCCTTAAAGTATCCTGAATTCTTTCTTTGAGATTATTTTCTTTCATTTCTTCTTATAGAAGTGACAGAAGTGTAAAGTGAATAGATCTGGTCTGATTATTCCAAGCACCTCGAGATTTTTAGGGGTGTTCTTCAGGCTCAGATACCTCTGTCCTTAGGCCTGTAAGACACTCATTGGATCATGGACTCATATATGCGTATACATTTTTTTATTTTCTTTAAAGTTAGGCATATTTCAGGTACATTTAACCATAGGAAATAAATTGATTACTAAAAACAAATACAGGAATGTGTAACAATACTTTTGGGTCTGTTGGTGTTCAGCTAGGATTTCTGTGGTGTTCAACAGACAGAAATTAAAAAGAATTAGCAATAAATATAGTTTTACTATTACAAAGTCTAAAAAAAAATTACTTTTAAAGAATTCAAAGACAACTATGACTATCTGCAAATATGCTTTCGAGTGAGATAAATGAATTTATAAATGTGTTGATGCAAAAAAACCTTGATTCAGTTATTTAATTCCTCCTACATAGCTAACCTAAAATTCCTCAAAACTTAGACGTTGCTAAAATGCATAACAATAAACTCTTGCAGTAATTATTGAATAAAGAAAAAAAATATGTCAATGCTTTAATGGTGGAGAAAATATTTTGACAACACTGCAGTTCAAATTGCTGCTTGTGAAACTCACATCAGTTTTAGCTGTATTTCCATTCCAGGTGCTTGTCCCAGTTATACTAAACTGATGTGGTAATGCAAGGTTTATTCTGAACTCCACTGAACAGCCAAAATCATGCACCATATACTCTCACATAACAAAAACCCAACTGCAAGAACTCACAGAGCTTGGCACAGAATTCAGGTCACTTCATGTTTGAAAAAGAAATATTAATGCACTTCTGAATTGCAAGCATAGATGTGGAAGCCAGCACTTAAAAACCTGAGCTAAGGGAATCTACAAGAAAAACATTGCTACATGTAAAGTAAATGTAAAGTTACATAAGCCTGAATCCATCTTTTGCAGTTTTACTCAAGCATAAGAAGTGAAGGTGTGTGAGCTGTCCAGAAAGCTGCTTTCCTCTAGTGCTCAAGGGAAATTCAACCCTGAGCACCTAAAAACTTGTCTACCAGAAGGTAATTCAAGTCATTACTGCAGCACTTCCAGCAGGAATACCTTGATTAAAGAAATATATATATTGATATTACGTGACGCTATAAATCATATTTATAAAACTATAACATACTTATTTATATACCATATATATATAGAAAACAAAACACTAATAAATACAAATTCAGTTTTTGTTTCCATCATTGTAGACCTCTATGAGCAGTGTCAGTGTCCATCACCTTAAAACCATCAGCCTTTTGGTCACATAGCAAGCTACCTAGTTCACCCCAGACTATCCCAATGCTATTTCAGATTTCTCAAATACCAGTAAAAATCTAAGAAAAAAAAAAAAAAAAAGAAGCATCAATAGATATTTCAAAGCTATTTGGAGGAATCTGGATAATTGCACAAATAAGAAAAAAACCCAAACAAATTCTAAAAAGCTACTCAATATATAATATACGTAAAAATCAGGGCAAGCAATGGCTACAATAGGATTGGTGAGTGTAAAGAATGTACACATTCCATGACCAGACATAGTCTGTAGACCACCTACACACAAAATTTTGGGTAAAGTCAACTGTACCAGAGCATTGAAATGTCTATCACAAACCTCCCTTGCCCTATTATTTTAAAGTAGTGGATGAACTTTCAGCAACCGTAATGCGCCCCAGCCAGAACAATGAAGGACTATAATGGCATCCCTTAGACTGTAACGTTCATGTTAAAACAGTATATTTGAAATAGCCTCTTAGCAGAATGCGAAAAAGGGCTTTTTTTCCAAAGGAATTTGACACCACTGAACATAGCCTAGAAGTGTTGGGTAGGTTAAGGGTATTTCACACTTCAAAAATTAGTGAAGAAAAGAATTCCTACAAATAAATTATTTTACTGACAACACATATTATTTTTAAAGGTTATCACTTCCTCTGTGACACAGAAACACTTGAATGTGGGATGCATATGTTCAACTAATTGCCAGACAGCATGGTAAGATGGATTCAAAAGATAATGCAATTTCATCCACTGTAATTGAACCATTGTACTAGAGAGGATGGCACGCACCTCTGGATGAACTTGGATTAACATGTGGCTCAAATCCACATGCCCAACTGTCACCCTAACTTGGTAGTAACTGGTGCACAGCACAAAACTGAATATTGTACAAGACAGGATGTGAACTGTGTTTGACCCAGTACTGTTGTGGAAAAATCTCACTAATTTTCTTTTTCAAATATTAAGTAGGCATGACAAAATGGAGCAAATAGATTTAGCTGATATTGTACCAGCACAAATAACTGTAACTGGATTACAGCAACGTTGGACATACACCAGAAATAAATGCTGAGAATAGTTTGCTTCAGGCAAAAATGTGCATATGGAAAAGAAAAAGTGCATATGGGAAACAAAAATTATTAATAGAGTTCTGAAAGGGAAGCTAGAATCATGGGCAAAGATGATTTAGATGTAGTAACAGATTTTTCCCTCCAACCAAGATTGCAATGTTATGCAACCATAAAAAAAATACAGAATAAAAGAAGAGTAATAAACGTGAACCAACGTATTAGAGATTCTAAATTTCTATAAATACCTTTCTTGAAGGAAAAAATAGTATGAACAATTACTAACACAATAGCAAAACTACTGAAATAAGTCAAAGGCAATTTCTTTGCAAGTTTCTTGTTTGGTTACTTAGATGCAATCTTGTATAGAAATAATATTCTCAGTGGTGACATGGGCTAGAAGGAATGGTTATGATTAGTCCAAGATCAGGCCAGGAGCCAATTTATCTGGCATAAGTCATTGTTATCATAGTGTACCCAGGAAATCTTGGAAAAATAATTTGATTTGCATAAAACGAAAAAAAAAAACACACACACAAAAAAAAAAAAAAAAAAAAAAAACCCAAAAAAAACCAACCAAACAATGCTTCATTCTATAAAACCAGAATGTAAGAGTTGGGGGAAGACACAGATGAAATAAAACAACTCAGTTTCTATTTCAGGTCTGTCTACTCCTCTCTTCTTCTTGGTATTCAAGGCAAGAAACATGCAGGAGTGCAACAACAAACAAAAAACAGCAGAGGAAGAAAAATATAATAAAATACAACTATTATAGAAATTCACCATTAAGGAAATAAAATTGGAATTCTATCAGTGATTTTAAAGAGTTTACTTAAAAAAAAAGCATGATCCCCATATCCTTTACACAACAGGATGAGTCTCAATTTTAGAGGTTTTGCAGAAAAACACCAGCACAGCACTAAGATACAGCTGCCTGCACAACATATCTGTGTGCATGATCAAGGGCATGTTCTTTTCATTTTTATCAGAGGCTAGAAAAGCTTAAGGAGCTACAAACACAAACATATCAATTTTCAGTGTTAGCTGCATGTCCTAGGGTTAACATAAGGACAATCATTTAGAAATCAAGATCCAATGAAAAAGAAAAATGACAAGCATTTGGAAGGGAACTAAATCAAGAGAAGAAAACAACCCTCAGCTGGGAATATTAAGTCACAGTCAATCATGTCAAAGCTGGTGGAGAACAGCACAGCAGGTTTACCAATTTCACATCCAAGTGAACCAAAGAGTCATAAAATTTCAGTGGCGTGAAATACAAGAGCAGTTCCATGCCAATACAGGAACTTCCCTTACTGGACCTGCTATTTTCAGGTAGAGTCGTGCTGGATTCAGCTGGAGTAGACGTAATTTTCTTCACACACATGGCTGGTATGGGGCTGTGTTTTGGATTTGTGCTGAACACAGGGTTGGTAATTTAGAGACATTTTTGTTACTGCTGAGAAGGGCTTACACAGAGCCAAGGCCTTTTCTCCTCCTCGTATTGCCACAATGCCAAGGGGGCTGGGGATGCACCTATTTACAACAGGTGTTTTTTGATTTACAAAAAGAAATTCAACCATGCCAGGTGTCCATTCAGATAGCAATGTAAGCAGAAAAGTATCCCACGAATACCCAGCATATATCCATAGAATGAGTTAATCAGGAGCCTTATTACAGTTACACTGCATACAGATACATGCAGAGTGTGAACTGGATAAAGGACGAGGACAATATAACCTAGCTAGAATTTTTATTCCATGTAGAAAATAAAACTGCCAATTAGCAGGCTCAGACAATCTTTCTTAGGTGTAGTGCCTATGACAATATCCTCTTTCTAACTGATAACTTCCTATTAGATTTATTTTTAAAGAATTTTCATTTATGAGCAAACAATGACAATTTGTTTATTCCCTATGAAGTTATTTGTGTAATGTTCTTAATATATCTTTGAAGAGTTTGATACAGTTCTGTCGCTGTCTTGTTATGGGCCAGTTATAAGCTTCCACTGCAGAAGAATGGAAGGCAGAAAGATGCGAGCACACATCACAGCCAAAAAAAGGACAAGGTTCAGAGGATATGCTACCAAGAATTCAAGTTACTAAGCTCCCTCTTCAGTCTTTGGAAAGAAAAGACTTAACAGACTAACATGAACTTCAGAATAAAAGCAAGACAATTTGATGGAACATAACTGATTCAATAGTAAAAGAAATTATTAATTTCAATATTAAAAGCAAAAATCAGTCTTGTTTCTCTACAGTCCATACATGGCCACTCTTGAGATTTCATTTCAGCTGCATATATTGTCTAAATGTCTAAAAAATGTCTAAAAATATTTCATAAACAGAAATATGCTAGCATGTTTTTGTAAAGGAATTACATTCAGGCCAATGTGCTGTGTATTCAAGTGACAGGGACAGTCCCTGAAACAAGAAAGGGTGATTTGGAAGCAAGATGAATCCCTGATGGCTCTATAATGAAAATAGCTTTACCCATATACACAGCTGATGTACATTACTTGGAAGAGTAAAACCAGGCTTTTAGCATTATTTGGAGCCTCAATAACGTTACCTTTTATCTACACCAAGTGACCTCAAAGGCTGGACCCATTGCTCTGCTTTGAAGAGGTTTTTGTGGTTAATGCAAGATGGACAAGGTAGAATTCTAGAGTCTGTGTTGTACAGTAGGTCAAACCAGCCACAATTCTCAGGCTAGCGCTGCATAAATAAAGAAAAGCAAGCTAATGGCTAAGATAAAAAGGAGTTACTCTGTATAAATAGATGTAAACATGGCCTACTATTCACAGCTATTTAGTTTTAGGAAGAGAACATCTAATTGTGAGGATGTTTGTTTTCTTTTTAACACAAAAATCCAGGAAAGAAGCCCTTAGTTACAAAACACATGAATTCTCCTGGAACCACTTGCTGTATGAGGAAAACAATCTGTTCTACATAACAGGACCACAAAGAAAGCACATTAGCTTCTGAAAGAAAAAGTTATTATTTATTGTCAAGTGGCAAATTACATTTAGGTAATTCAAATAAATCTGGCCTCTTTCTCCTTTTTTGTAGAAAATCTCAGATGCTTTGCTTTTCTTATTTGGGATGGCAAACATGATTGGAAGAAAAAAGGCCAGAAGAAATGTGCAATGTGAAATTGAAATCTTGGCAACTTACAGAATCATAGATTTATTGAATGGTTAGAATTAAAAGGGACCTTAAAAATCATCTAGTTTCAAGTCCTTTGCCATAGGCAGAGACACCTTCCACTAGACTTTGCTCAAAGCCCCATCCAATCTGGCTTTTAACACTCCAACCACACAGCATCCAGAAATTCTCCAGGCAACCTGCCACAGCTCCCCACAGTAAAAAATTTCTTGACTGTATCTAATTTAAATCCACCCTCCTTCATTCCCTCTTGCTCTGTCACTACATAGCCTCATGGAAAGTCCCTGCCCATCCTTCTTGCATCCTTTTAGGTCCTGGAAAGCTACTGTAAGGTCTCCCTGAAGCCTTCTCTTTTCCAGTATGAACAGCACTAACTCTCACAGCCTGCATTCATAGCAGAGCTACTCCAGCCCTCTGACTAACTCAGCAGCTGTCCTCTGCTCTTGTTCCAACACATCCATTCTTTCTTGTGTTGGGGATCCCACTCCAAGCGGGATCTAACTAGAGCAGAATGGGGGGAGAGACAATCCCCTCCCTTGCCCTACTGCCCATGCAGCTTTGGATGCATCCCAGGACATGTTTGCTTTCTGGGCTCTGAGTCCACATTGCTGGGACACGTTGAACTTCTCATCCACCATCACCCCCAAATATTTCTCCCCAGGACTGCTCTCAGTCCCAGTTCTCCTCCCAGCCTCTATTGATACTTGGGATTGTCACAACCCATGCACAAGACCTGTCACTTGGCCTTGGTGAACTTTAAGCATTTACAGACCCACCTCTCAATCTTGTCAAGGTCCTTCTGGTAGCCCTTCCCTCCAGCATGACTACCATGCCACACAGCTTGGAGTCATCAGTAAACTTGCTGAGGGTGCACTTGAATCCTCTGGCCATGTCACCACAAGGATAGTGCTAAAGGCTGACCCCTGAGGACAGCTCTCATCACCACCCTCCACTTGGACACTGAGCCATTGACCACAACTCCTTGAGTGTGACCTGACAATCAACTCATTCAGTGAGTGGTTCATCTGTCAAACCCACATCTCTCCAGTTTAGAGACAAGGCTATAAGATACAAGGATATAGGGTAGAAGACAAGGTTGGTTTCATAGAACTACAGTCAGCATTCCTAAAGGAGATGTAAGGGCAAATCAAAGAACAGTTGAATAGTCAAGTACTGGAAATGCGTATTGCAAGGCTTTGGTTCGCTTTGCATCATTTATTAAAACAAATCCCAACATTTAGCTAAACAAAGTTGCTCTTCAGTAAATAGCTCTTGCTCTGAGAATCATTCGCCTGACTTACTTTCAACTTCCATCTCCTTGTTTTCATCCATTTATTTTTACTCTCTAATTTTACTTCAGATCATTCTTTATACCTCTCAGTAATCATTAATTTCAAATGAAAGGTTCCTAGGGTTTGTTAGTCTGTTTATTCTCTATTAACTAGTCTCTCATAGGTCAGCTCCATCCCATAAACATTCCTCTTTTTTTCTTCCATCTTTATCCAGTCTAAAGAGGATTAGATCTTTGCAGCTTTGTGTGATAGCAAGCTGTTAGTGACAGATTACTGACCAGAACACTATGAAAAGAACAAAACAAAACCTAACAAAATTAATAATTCCTGGAATATTGATAATATAAGTTGATAAAAAACAGTTGACACACTTGCAGGCTTATTGCAAGACCATTCTTGGCAAACTGTATTAATTTCATCAATGTCCTGGAGTATGTCAGGATTAGTTTAAGAGAACCTTTATGCAATTTGGGTTATTTTAACATCACATGTTACGCCATAAAACTCAATCCCTTTACTATTTAGTTAAGGATATGGAGTTGATACCATACTATGCTATGCAATTTTTTACCCCCTTTTCATATGTGTTAGACTGGGTCCAGTTTGGTTTCACTAACATTAGATCACATATTCCCAAGTATATTACAGCAATACTCCACAGATTTTCTTCTCTGTATTGTTTCTTAAAAGTATGATGCACCAATATCTTCATTTATACAAAGGATTTAATTTTATGTACATAAATCATTTATATGTACATGTTACTTGAATGCCATAAACAGGACAATGTTAGTTGCCTCAAAGAACGAAATGGAAAGAATATTATAAGCAATTACTGTAGTAAAAAAAAATGCTCCACTGAAATGCATTGTTAACTCATGGAACTTGGTCACTGCAGCTAAAACAAAATTTAAATTGGCAGCCTTGTTGGAAGCTATGGTTATAATTCTTCTATAATATATTCATAAATATAGCTCAGGAGATGAAAATAAATAAACATGGATTGGATGGTACCAGGAGAAATAAACATTGCTGTTGGAAGATACTTCTGGAAGAATGGACAGCACGTTTCCTAAATTTTTGTCCCGGTACCACCAAACACAGTGCATGAGCCTTGTTAAAAATAAAATTTCACTCAAATGTGAAAGTATATTTTTAACTAGTTCATGATGACATGTTCATCTACTATTTCAATCAAATATAATTTTGTTCCCTTATGACTAATGACTGATTAGTGAATTGCTTTTATGCCAAAATAACTGTTTCTAAATATGTTCTTAAATAGATATAATGATTGCAAAAAATTACAACAGGAAAAAAAAGGAGCATTTATCAACAACTGTGCTCCAGATCACTTTCAGCTAACAAATGAAGTGTCTTGTAAAGGCAATACAGAACGTTTTAGAGGAAGAGTTCAATGAAAATTTAGGAAGAAATAAGAACTGTTACTTATTTAGTGCTTCTCAGAAAATGTTTTGGAGTAGTGAAACTTAGCATACAGTGCTACTTACAGTAAAAGCTATTCTCTAGAAAGAGAGCTACTGAAGTCAAAACTGGAACTGGACATGAAGAGTAAATAAAAAGCTTTCCATAGGTACACCAGCAACACAAGGAAGGCGAAGAGAAATGTGGGGATGTAGTGACAAAGACATGGAAAGGCCTTGGCTGTGAAGTGACTTTGCTTTCTCCATGTTTATAGGCAAGGCCTGCTCTCCAGCCTCCCTAGACCCTACAATCACCAGTAGGGTCCAGGGCTGGAAGTGCTACCCACTATAAAAGAATATGAAGCTAGAGACCCCTTAGGTAAATTGGATGCACAAAAGTCCATGGAATTGGATGGGAGGCATTCCAAAGTGCTTATAAAACTTGCCAACACTGTAGTGAGACCTTTCTTGTTGTTGAAAGGCTGTGATGTCAGGAAAAGTCTTGATAACTGAAAAATGCAAATATTGTGTCCATCTTTAAGAAGGGTAAGAGGAGGATCCAAGGAACTAAATATGGGCTTCCTAATTTCAGTCTGTGGCATGGTCACAGAACAAATCAAAACAAAAAATTCACACTTCAAAACTGGAGGGAGGGTGCTGTTGATCTACTGATCTGCATCTCTGTCATTCATAGGAATCTTGACTAATTGGAAAAGTACACTTGAAAAATCTTCATGAATTTCAAGGAAGGAAATGTGAAGTCTGGCACCTTGGGAGGAATACTCCCATGCAACAGAACTGGTTTGGGGACTGACAGGCTGGAAGCAGGCTTGCACAGGAGAAGCTGAGGGCCTGATGAACAAGTTGAGCAGGAATCAGCAGTGTCCTTACAGCAAATAAGGTAAACCATATAGTGGTCTGCATTAGTAGGAGTATAGGAAGGACATCAAGGAAAGTAACTCTCCACTTTGCTGAATAGTATGAAAACATTTGTAATGTACTGTGTCTCTTGGGCAGAAAAAGAGAGATGAACATACTGCAGTCAAGTGAAGAGGGTCACTGAACTGGAGCGAGTGATGTCATTTGAGTCAGAAAAGGTGCTAAGGGGCAAATTCAGCTGACCACCTTAAATGGATGGCTACAGAGAAGCCGAACTTCAGAGCAAAAGGCAAGGGCCAATTAACACGAGCTGCAGCAATGAAAATGTGATCAGATGTTGGAGGAAAAAAAGGACCATGAATATGATCCAGAACAAGTTTCCCAGCTTATTAAAACCACAAATTCTTCCTTTGCTCAACAAGTGTCCCCTAACACCTCTTTTGATATTTGACTGGTCAGTCAGTCTTTGGTGTCTCTGCTTTAAACACCCAGCAAGTATAAATCACATGAGAAAATTACTTTAATGTAAATGAAGCTAATTGCTTGGTAGAAGGGACAATTATTTCAAATTTCCAAAACTAACTGGAGTCAGCTCAGTCTTGTTTACCTGATTGTTTCCTCCCAGCTGTTCTAAAAATAATACTAACTGCAGACTGTGGCAGGTGAAGACCAACAATTTCAGTCTGGAAAATTCACAGTATGTATCTGCCAACAAACAGAATGTGAGAAAACTAGAGAAATTATAAAAAAAAATAAGAAATCCAAAATAAATCAGCCTCATACTCATTATCCTAGGACATCCAACATGGCAAAAGAAACTGCCAAATAGCATTAAATACTAATGGCCCGTTCTCTTTCAGAGAAGAAATAATTCATTTGCTATCAACAACTTTTGGCAACAGTTAGTAGATCTTAATGGGATTAGGTGTTTGAAGTTTGTAGACAAAGTATTTGTTTGATGGAGTTGAGGGTTTAATTGCAAGTTTTCTAAAGCCTTTATTGTTTGCAGAGTCGTTTGTGGGACAATGCACCTATAACCAACAATATAAAACCAGCAGGAGCATCGGGCCCTGAGAGCACTGTGAGGCTGATTGTCCCTGTCCACATCCCCACGTGCTACCCTCACCCTCAGACCCCATTTCAGCCCAGTCTAGGGCCACAAATCTCAGCTCCAGGATTGCCCTACAGCATGTGGTCTCCAGCTCCACTACAGCTATACTCTGCCCAGTCATGACCATGGCTTACAAATTTAAGGCATCAGGGATCAAAAGCACAAACACAGTTGCCAGAGGACCGGTTTTCCTTTTCTTAAGGAAACTTCCCTGTCCAACCATACCAGAGTGACTCAGTCAGTAACACTTGTTCAACCTGAGCTGAAACCTTGGCAGCAACACACCCCTACACCCACACAGGGTTTCCTTACCGGTTCCCGGGTTTCCCATGGCAGTACCTCAGGTATCCAGATCCTTAAGCAAGTCCATCTTGGTACAATAAACAACAAAATAACAGCCTGAGCTAGTGGCTGTGAGGCAGGATCCCAAAAAAACTAACCCCTGGGCTTTTACACCCTCATGGTCTAAATGCCAGAAAATCTGGAGTCATTGGCTCCTGGTGTATCCAGTCACCTGGAGGGGCCACAGGTGCCCTTTGTTATGTGAAGGCTCAGCTGTTCATGGCCTCTTGGCTGGAGCCCCAGCCCCAGAGCTCAACCTGCAGCTCCATCAGGAGCTCCGCACCAAGCTCCCTGCACTGAATGTGCTGCTCCTCAGTGCTGCTCCTGCGTGATCCGTGATGTTTGAGGACACACATGCATTCTTGTGAGTTACAAACTTTGTGCTCCAAATTGAAAGTAACCTGGGTAGTTTAAGAAAATATTCAGAGATTTTTATCTCATCACAGCAAAATAATTCACTAAACTTTTACAGGCATAAAATTATTTATGTTACAGCTGGAATTTTGGGCAGCAAAATTCAAACACCAATCATCTACATAAAGCCATGCAAATAATTTCTCTATTGAATGTCTTCTGTGACCTTCAGTTATCTTCATTATTTTTCTCTTCTAAGATATTTGAGATTCACTTTTCTTTGGAGAGAAATCTTTTGTAAAGATCCATCAGCAGTGTTTTGCCAATATATATATATGTTTGCCATCCAAAAGTAATCTACATGCCCAATTAAAACAGAGGTTCATACTAAATCAATATTAGAAGTTAATATTTTGCCCTTACTGCAATAGTATGTCTTCTGGTTCAGCTAACACAAAATACACACCATGACTCAGATTGTATTTGATTTACCTGTTCAAAAAAAGGAAAGCAAAATAAGAGGTATTTTTACAAAACTACTGGAAGTAGGATGTCATTTTCCAGAGCACCCCATGTACTGGCACACTCACCCAAGGTATGATGTCCCATGTACTCTTAACAGTCTTGAGCTTATTCTAGAAGTGACTCAACAAATTCACAAGATCAGCAGATCTTGACCTAAAAACAAGCCTTTCCACTCCTCAGAGTATCTTGGTCCGGTATCCTGACCAAGCTGACCATCAAAACCGACAATCCCGGCCAACAGTGATGAGACCCTCTGCGCTGGGATGCCGGTCATCAAAGAGAAGTGGATACAGAATAGCCAAAATAAAAATAAAATCTTACCATTTGTAAGAAAGGTCTGACAGTGACTGCAGGATGTTTTGCCTAAGCTCATCTTAGCTGATTTTAGCTCGGTTAGTAAAGATAGTAATAGCCCAGCAATCAGGTATTTATTCTCTGAACCCGATGTAGATTCATTTTGGCTGATAATAATTCATTAAGGATGGAATTGCCTGTGACTCTAACTTAAATGTGTCATGAAAGAGAGGTAATGAATACCAGGGCTCTCAGACTACAAATATAAATCATAAACCAACTAAATAATTATTAAAACCAAGACTTGATGGTGTTTGTCACTTCTAAACTAAAGCTGAAAACACTTGACATTGATTCCTCCATTCTCAAATACACATCTTCCAGAATCCGAGTCCTACCCTAATCACTTTGCTAAAAGGTAGACTGAAAGTTGTTTCATGTTCTTCCTTTCTGTGAGTATCAAAACACAGGCAAATAAATACTGAAAGATACATTTTGGTTTTGGCAGAAAAAAAAGAACAAAATAAAACCCCAGTAATCATAATGTTGATTCATCATTATCGACCTTTCTGTTAATGCCACAACACAACATCTGTGATCTACTATACTTCTTAGGTAAAACATGTAACACAACAACTTTCATGACATTTACTTTGAACTTCACCTCCAAACTGAAGTGACCAACCTGACTCCTCCTCACTGTATAAAGAGGAAATGGTTGGGCACATATCTTTGTTTTTCCCTTGTCTACATGGACAGGAAATCAACCTATGGGATGTGTTACTGTCTGCTTTTTTTTTAACCACCCCCTGTGAGATGAACTCAGCTACCTCCAGAACCTTTTCTAGATTAAAAACCATTGAGAAATATCTACTGACACTAACAAGTAACTTCTTGAGCAGTCAAAAATATATTTTCTGGCAGCCTCCCTAGTTACCAATGAAACAAACCAGCTCCAGTTGAGCTGCCATGCTTTTCTGTTTACTCCTGTCAGCCACCCAAGGACAGTGTGCATGGTTTCATGTGCACAGAATCCTGGGGGTGGAAAGGAACCAGTGCTAACCAGAGGGGAACTATCACCTCCCTCAGCCTCCTGGCTCAGCTCTGTGCAGCCTAGGGGACTCTTGGCCTCTTCTGCTGCAAGGGCAGGTTCATGGTCAACTTGGTGCTCAGCAGGACCACCTGTTCCATCTCTGCAGCCAATTCATGAATGGCACTCACCCCCATGCAACCCCTTGAAAAACTTCATGGCAGAGCTCTGCTCTCAGTATGGGTCCAGCATGGACATAAGGGATGGCTGTATAGGATTCGGATGACTGATCAGGGTATTCATCCAGTGAGGGAAGGAACTGGCTGCCGGTGTAGCCGAAAATATTATTTTATAAATCTCATTTGCAATGTTCAAATCCTTTTGCTCTGACTGTCAAACATCTGGAAAACTGTAAAAAAAATAAACCTACAAAGTCCGGAGCACTTTGGGATTGGTGCATATCAGGATACATGAAAGAATTTTGATAGTAGGACACTAACAGCCAATTCCAGTCATCACAAAAAGGCTAGAGAGATAATCTTGCTACTTAGTGACCTAGAGGGCTCAGCATAAACCAGTGGGCTCAAACACAGCAAAAAGATGAAGAAATAGTACATGGGTTTTTTTCTGTGACTGTGGTATTTTAATTGAATTGACCTGTAAGAGAAATGCCCACCACACTCACCAGCCAGCCAGCACTGCCAACGTGGCAATTATTTACAATTACATTTTTGTCCTCACAAAAGCTGTCAATCCATCTGTAAAATGTAAATATATCATAGCATTTAAAAGGCAACACTTCAGACCCAATTAAACTTCAATCCAGAAAAGTAATTAATTTCATCTCATAGTTTAAATCTAGAAACTTGGTGGTACAATACAGCCTACTTAGTCAATTTATAAAAAGCAGCAGTTATTCATTGAGGAAAGGTCCCTATCTACTCTGACTTTAGCCCTGTCTCATGAATGGCTGAGTGACACAATGACCAGAACAAAACTGGCCGGACACTGAACAATGCACTGATCTATACTTTAGCATGTGTGCGCTGCACTGAGTACAACTGATCAGAAGATACAGAGAATTAGAGCTCTGTCTCCCTCCCCATATGCAAATAAATACCATATTTAAACAGTCAAAAGCAGTTCAGAATCTGGTTCTTAGTATTCCCATCTTTATTACAGTCACATTTCTGCTTCTAGAGGCAGATCCCATCTGATTCTAAATCATTCTGATTGTGATAATTTCCATGTTTTACTAGATTTTGCAATTCTGTAGTTATTGATGTTAACTACAAAAAGAATAATTCCCAATTTCTCCAGTAATGAACCACAATTATCTCCCCAGACCCTGAGGGTGACTTTGAAAAGAATGTTAGTTATCTTTAATGGAGATATGTAAACAGATGTTGTATTTGTCATCTGATTAAGTTTTCCAGAATGACTGTTAAAGTCACTTACCCATATGGAACATCATATGTACCTACTGTTTAAGTGGGCAAAGAAAATAAGTGTGAAGAAAATATGTAATTTGTGGTATCTTAGGAACAGCAAAGAATACAGTTTTTTTTCTCTTCTCCTTTGGAATTATATTGGGGTTATCTAGATGAAACTGTTTTCAAGACTCCTCTCTCATCTGCAGCACAGCAGTGTGTACAGGCAATCAAGGTCTTATGGATGAAATAACTTATTTATTCCTGTGACTGCTGGCTTCGACCAGCCCTTCTGCTAAAGTGTTTCTATGTTTCACTAGGGAAGCCATTTAAAATAACATTATCACCTGTGGTAATTGCATATGCCTAGTTTTCTCACTATTGAAGTTGAAAGCTTTGGGTCTAATTTGCAACAAGATCAAAAAAAACCACCAAAAAATATATCTGATGTCAGCACAAATTTACTCATACAGTTCACCTGCTTTACAAGACCAAATCCTGAATTATCAAGCATGAATAAATCAAACATCCAAAATTAATGTGAAAGTGAGTTTACGTTTTAAGTTTGGATTTTTTGTTTGTTCATTGGTCTTTTCTTATTTCCCTGCGCTCTAATTTGCCCTAGAGTTTGTTATCTGAGTCATTATGTTTCCTCTCTCCCCTCCTGCTTCCCAGCTGCACTCTCCTTATCCTGTCCTACACAGAACCCATCAAGACAGATGGATTCATATAACCACTAATGCCCAGTTTCAAAGCTGCTCAGACTCAAAATGTGGCTGTGTTAACAGAGAGCTGTTCCCAAACTCATACAGTCTGTTTCTCAGTCAGGCTCATTATACTGGGCATAGAACAGAGAGACTCTGTGCTTTCAGTTCCAATAAACATACACATCCAAGGATGGAGTGACTTGTTATGGCAAAAGGTTAACTTCATCTTGAAGCTAATCATGCTTAATCCCTGGGAAAATAATACCCATGCAGTTTGGTTAGCAGTGGGAGCAGTAAGAACATTCAGGATGTGCAAGGAAGAATAGCTCTTTGAAGACTTAATTATTATCTCTAGCAAATATATGGAGAGCCTTTGTGAATTCTGGATTGTAACTCAGCCAAACTTGTTTGCATTTTCAAAAGCACCACCATTAAAGAAAATAATCTAGCTCTTCTAGAAGGGCTGGAATGTCAGGAATACAAAAAAATTAGTCCATAAATGACTAAATTATTATGGATAAAAATTGGTCAGATCAGTTAGCTTGAGGCAGACACAGAACATGAAAAATTTTAGTTTAACTTTTTAAAATTTATTGAAGTTGCATACTGAGAAATGTTTGTAGAGACAGAATCAAGCCATCAGTTATCAGTTCTGCCCACCTTTGCTGGTTTTAGCTGGACTATAGGAAGTGGTGCATGATGAATTCCTTGGGGTTTTTTGCTTGCACAAGCAGCATTTGATTTACCAGCTAAACTGCCCCACAGGTTTTCTCATTTGATCTTTCCAGTTCTGTCCCAGATCCCAGTGAGGAGAGTGAGTGGCTGTGCTGACTCAGTGGGGCTGAGCTGCTGACTGGGGTTAAACCATGACAATATCAAATTCAGCTCTGGTGGCTATGATGTAATAATTATAATTACTTTCTCCAGTTAAGTAACTTTGGTTTTTACTAAGACTATAATTTATCTCAACCAGACTTTTTCCTTGAAATACACTTAAACATTTACTTTTTTTTTTGTTTGTTTGTTTGTTTTGTTATAGCATCAGTATAACAGAAAGAAATGTTGACTCTTCTACATCCACTTGACTCAGATTCCCAGATAGTGCTGCATGAGGTACAGGTTTCTTTGTCCTCATGGCAGCTGCTCCAACTGGTTCTGCTTTCTTCCACCTTCATCTTTCCCTTCTTTACTCACCACATCTGTTTGTTTCAGCCTCTAGCATTCAAGCTTCTGATTATACTTCCATTCCCCTGGCTGAGACATTGTGACACATTTTACTACCTTTTTTACTACTATTTCTGTCACAAGAGAAAGACACATACAAGCCTCCACCTTCTTCTTGCTCTCATTTAGATATTTCAGGTACCAAGAAATACATTTTCAGACCTTCACCAAGAGATTTCTCTAATGAAAGTTGTTAGCAGCTCTGTTTCAAAATGCTTCAGCATCCACCTGAGAGTTGGCAAACGTATTAAAAAGAAGATATGCTGGCCAAGACACTTTCAAGTACAGCTTGAATGGTGCTATAAAGGAGAAACAAACCACCAGTGTATGAGTGTATCTAGCAAATTTATGTTAATTAATTTTTGTACTTCATTAAAGAAACCAGTATGCACAATTTACTGGACCTTGGATTTTACTTCTCATCCCTGTCCTGTGACAGTCCAAAGTATCTTAATGATAGTATTGACCAAAAATGCACAGATTTTCATTTATTATATTCTTGTTAGAATTAAAAGTAATGAGATAAAGTACATAAGCACGAAGACAGCAAATAAACAAAAATGGATTAAATGTAAAATGCAATACTTCTTTTACAGCCTTGAAAATATGACTTTTTTTTGAAGGTTACCATTAAGTTTGTAATCTGTATGTATCATTATGAAATACCCTTGATATGTTGTCCCTCCAACAGATATCAAGGTTCCCCATGAGAAATGGGACTTGTGAATCTGAGACTGATCTACTGTCTGTAGAGAGACTCATCTGCTTTTTATTCCTGTTTGGGTGACCTGTAGCAGACCCCCATTATGATGCCACCTGTCCCTGTCCTCCCTTTAATCCTGACCCATACGCTCATGGTCTCCTCCTCACCCATTCCCAGGTGGAGCTCCATGAGCTCCAGCTGGTCAGGGGCACTGAGCAGAAGGGTAATGATACAACTCATTCTAAGATAAACAGATGAGCTCATGCTATTGTAACTGGTACACCTGACTGATGATAACTTTTCCCCCTACTGAATATTTTCAATGACAACATCAGGTTTCAATTTATTGTGCTGTTAGCACCAAATGAAAACAATAAACAAGGGCATATGGGTTTCCAAACAAAGAGCCATTTCATTTAGTGAGTCTGTGCTGGACTCACTAAGTCTCTGCAGTAGTAGGTGTTAAGAGCTGAACTTCAACAAATATAGAACAAAACAAGAGATGAAAGTCTGTGTTGTGCCTTTGAGATTTTCTACATAGCTCAGGCATCATTAAACGGAGTTACTGCTGAAATCTGAAGCACAATAATTGCCTGGCACTGCCTCCCTGTGTCATTCTGCCCTGAGTGCCTTTGTGCATGCAGGTTAAGCCCCACTGCCAAGGGCAGGCTGCAGAAGGGCACAGGGAGGGTGGCATGATGCTGCTCTTGTGGGGAGCCAAGTGCTCTGCAGGAGCTGCTTTGGGCTCTTTCCCAGTTCTTCCAGACACCATTAATGAGGCCAGGACGTAGCTGCAGTCAAATTCAGTGTCTCTCTAAGAGAGCAGAGCCTTTGCTACAGCAAAAACCTTCCCAAGGTGCACAATATCCTACAGGCAGTGACCCTGCCTGCACACCTGCAGCCCACAGGGGTGTTGGGTGTGTGATAACATACTCCAGTACACCAGTCCCTCCAGCAGCCCTGCTTCCAGCCACATTCCTTGTGCCAGGGTTGGCCAGCAGCCCCAGCACCAGGATCTCCAGTAGCAGGAGAGAGAGGAGGGGAGAGAAACAGCTCAATGGAATGCTGTCCCCCCCTACAAATGATACACAGAGTTTTGGACAGGTAGAAGCAAGCCATTATAAAAGTAGTAGGTGTTATCAGTTCTGTGGGTGTTTTTTACTAGTTCCATGCTGCTGTGATTTTTTTTTCTTTTTTTGTTTTTTAGAATTCTGAGGGTTACTTGTCAACATGGAGTCAAGAGCTACAAAATCAAATTGGAAAATTGCATCAACTGCACTTGTAGAACACAAATTAAGTTTCTCCGTGATATCAAGCAAGCTTTTTTACACAAAAGACATTTAAGAATGCTTTGAAGACAAGACTTTTCAAATTAAGTGGGTTTTTTTTCCTAACTGCTAAATAGTTAACACCTGATGCAAAAGTAATTTTTAAATTCTTTTGATCCCAGTCAATGAATTACAGCAGATTATTAACATTTCAATTTACACTAAATGCATTTACATTTAAATTAAGCTTATTTAAATACAACTTTGATTATTTTTAATGCTAATATAGCAATTCTTAAATTCCTTATGAACTTTTTCTGATCCAATACATTTAAAAAGACAGCCTTGAAGTAGTGCTCAAAATAATGGATACAACAAATCTGAATGAATTTTGCAAAAGAACTGATCAAATACAATTAATAATTAAGAGCAGTTTCACATGATTGAAAGTATAAACCTGACACTTTCCTAGATGGTTTTAGTAAATAACAGTATCTTTGCTATGTATTTATTTTAGAAGTTACTATAATGAGTCCCCCTTTTTTTCTCTCTCTCTCTTCTGAAGAGTCCTTTTTAGTGTTGCTTCTAAGGGTCAACAAAATATGTGAACATTTCAGGTTCATACTAGTCTATCAGCCTCCTGAAACAGTTTCAATGAATACACAGTTTTTTTTCCAGAACATTGAAAATACAACAATTTTTTCTATCTAATTTTACATATAGCTACCTGCATATGCCAGCTTGGGTGCCCTTTGTTAATGTTCAGTGATTGTACAGCCAATCAGCCAGGACCAAAACAGATATATTATTTAAATAAATTTGCAAGTGATTGCATACTTGAAAAGGTCACTGTACAGACTAAAGAGCACTACAAGAATCACACACTCTGAAAGAAAAAAAGGATTAAAAGTTAAGCAAGATCAACTTGTAGTTTTCAGCAAAGTAAGTTGGTCTTGAATTACAATTGCCTGCTACACTGCTAAACCTCCTACAGTAAGAGAAATATTGTCAAAAATATTTAAGAATTTTAGAGATCTGTATAACATTCTTAAATGTTTTCTCAGTAATAAACTGGGTAATTACTGATTTGTTTCCTACTTTTCCTCACTTGGCTTCAACAGGCTTTCTAAAATTTAGGATATTCATTACTTGTTCCTTCACAGCCTGCAAGATTTGAGCCAAGAATGAAGGGTTTTGGAAGTTGACTACTGACAGCATGTAGATAAAAAAAAAAAGGGAAAGTGTGCAAAAAAGCTAAATATGACTTGCATTTATATAGCATCTTCAGAAAAAAAAGGGTACATAGTAATTATATTAAATAAAGCATGGTAGGTTGGGGCAAGGAAGGGTGAAATCAATCCTCAGTTATTAACAAAAGAGAAAAAATAAAGCTAAATAAATTATAAAGGATAATAATGACAGTAAGTGGCCTAAAGATAAACTCAATAAAATAAATGGGATATGTAAAATGGCAGAATAACAATGTCTTTTTGAAGATATTTTTTCAATATAAATCTCACAAAAGTTGTTTTTTTCTTTTCTGGACTCAACTCCGGCCAGTTGGACAAAACTGGAGAATCAAATTTGTAAGGAGAAAAAATCTGAATTAAATCACACAGCTGTGAGCAACTGTTGCAATGGTTGCAATCCTGTCAGCAACTACAGGAATGCAACCATTGGAACAAGATGTCCAGAGAGGCTGTGTAGTTTCAATCCTTGGAGATTTCCAAGACCAGGTTGGACAAAGTCCACAACTGCCCATGAAATCAAAATCGACTCATCTTTGAGCAGGAGTGTGGACTGGACTCCTTCTGAGGAGGGCTCTAAAATCTAAATGATTGCATATATATGCCATGAAGATTAAATACCAATATATGAGCTTAAAAATTTTCATACATTCATGTCTACATTTCAGTAGATTGCTGCTTTTCATTTTAGGGTTTTTTTCTTCCTCCAATATTTGTACTCACAAAGGTATTTGTCCTTTTGCTTCCTTTCCAATTTCTGAGGGCTGATTTGGACTTCAAAACTCCTAAACTGCATCTTAAATACTTTCCAATTTTTCATCAATTAATTTCATACAATATTTTACATTTTGTACTTTTGGGCTTTTTGCAAAAGCAATTTGCCTTTCTGTTGCCCAGTAGTTGTGTGACTTCCTTATAAAATTTCAAAGCTGAAATGATGACCACTGGAACAGAACATTTTTCCAAATATTAAGT
The DNA here is from genome assembly GCF_028018845.1 of Melospiza georgiana. NCBI lineage: Eukaryota > Metazoa > Chordata > Aves > Passeriformes > Passerellidae > Melospiza > Melospiza georgiana. Next base: position 74,284,109 of record NC_080431.1, read on the forward strand.
ATCACACTGTAGTGTGCGCTGAAAACTCTTTGTTTCAATTCAATGCAGAGCTTAAAGGGAAATTGCATTTGCTCATAGAGGGCAAACCATGCTGCTGTTTTTTAAAGATTAATATGTAAAGGATCACAACCTTCTTGTTTAGCAATAATAGATATCTGACTCAAAGGGCATGCAGAAGAAATTTAGCCGAAGAAGTCAGACAAAGGTGTCAAATATACAGATGGAATCAAAGAATTTCAGTGCAAATTCTGGCTGAAATTAAGATAGATTCAACTGCACTCAGACTTGGCCAGTGCTCACACGATACTTTAAATGACCAGGAATGTGCCGCATTATTTTTTTACATAGGAGACAGAGTTCTGAAAAGTATTTGTGTAGATAGTGAGAAAACATTTATTTATTCTCCTGTTTTAAACTTTTGATCTGACATAACAGGATCATTGTCAGAAGCATGAATATATATATATGAATATATATAGATCTGCAGCTCTCATTCAACATTTTGAGTGTATATGTGTGTGTATATATATATATACACACATATATATATATATTTCCATTACATTTGTATGATTCTATGATTTCAAACAATACGACTATAAACTTGCTGCATGGAGTCTTGGAAGTATGAAATCTCCATAACCTGCCACAGTTCCATTATAAACCTGCCAAGCAAATGCTTGCACATGCCTTCCTTCCATCCATCCATCCATCCATCCATCCATCCATCCATCCATCCATCCATCCTGCTTTGCTTTCTAAGCTGTTACTTGTGCCTGTGCTCTCTGCAGTGCTCCTGCTGCAGATGGCATCACAGCCAAGGGAGCCCTCTCCTCTCCCCCCTTCTCCTGGAAACAGCAGGTCCTCTGCAGAAAGTGGTCTGGTGTGTTCTTTAACACATGAATTGATCTGTCACTTAACCCTTGATCACAAAAATACCGTCTTACTTTCTGTATTTGCTGCTGCCTGGGCTCCACTGCTCCAGAGACTTTTTGGCTATAATTCCACGTTTCTGTTGAAAAACATTTTAGTCCTCCAAGAAACATTATACTTTGAAGTTTTGCACAGGGAAACTGCTAAAATATGCCAAAAAATTAATCACAAGGAAGACAAAAATGTCATTAATATATGACATAGGGCTTCAAAATAATAATTTGTTGGGTTTTTTTTGTTGTGGGTTTTTTGTTGGGTTTCTTCTGCTTTTTTGAGGGGACAGGGGCGTAAATATGTTGCCTTTCTTCATAATCCAGGTAAAACCTGATTGTTGTTATATTTTTCAAATTAAAAAAAAAAAAGGGATTGGCTGTATTGAGACTAGTTAAGTGAAACAATGGGCCCAGTTAAGTTGTGACCTTCTGTTTATACTGGAAAAAAATTCTATCTAAAAGACACAATAGCCAGTGTTGTTTTAATTACAAAATGCAAGTAGAATACAAAAGCAGGAGCTGACTTCACCATTTCCAAAAGCTATACATTTAGATGAGTGATGAACAATTACAGCAAATTGCTTCAAGGATTACATAATCTAGTGGAAAAATGGGGCTAAGAGAGAGAAAAAAAATCCCCCAATTTCTATGCTTCACCTCAATACATTTTCAGTGGCTTAAGACGTTATTTTCTCTCTAAAAAGAATCTCATTTCCCACTTCTCTCAACCAGGGTTTGTGTGCAAGTTGAAAAGAAAGGGCACAAAAAATATTTCAGCCAACACTTGTCCTCTGTCAAGCCAAGTGCAGTGACTACAGAAGCCACGAGATGGCACATGGTTTGTGCCCTGCTTCTCACAGTAAAAACAAAAGCTTGTGTTAGGTATCAGAAGGATGAGTTACTACAGCTTTATTAGCTTTGTCTTCTTAACAACAAACATTATCCAATTCATGGGTTCAAAATCTGAATTTAATTGTTGTAACGACTGAAGTTTCAGGAAAAAAATATAATTCAGGGGCATTAATCCCACCTCCAGAAAGTATTCACATACCATGACAGTGAAATATGCTGCTTTTACATAAAAACCCACTGCAGTGTGCTCATGGACCTATTTTGGTTAATATAATCCGACTACAGCAAACAAAACACATTTGTAAAACTATCTCAATGAGCAGAACACTAATACAGCATGCAAATTCCAGTGAATATAGCCAATAAATTGCTTCCAATCCCTGAAATTCTTTTATAAAATGCATTCAGGACCAAGACAATATTTAGGAATCTTACACATCTGCATCATCCTTACAGCACTATTTACGTACACTAAAAATTGATGTCTCATGTGCCCATTTCCTTCTCCATGGAAACTGCTTGAAATATGGCAAATGATAAGAACAACTCCATGGAAGCTTTGTTGAAGCTAAGACAGTCATGTTCATTCCCATGAGCTCATCCCCAAATACTGCTGATATTTATTGAGTAATTGTATTCTGTGAATGTTTTCAGGGCTTTCTCTGGAATTTTATTCTGTATTGGAAGGAAAGAAGCATCTCTTATCCAGCAGGGGTGGGGTAGTGGGAAGCAGGACAGTGACTGCTTTCTACTTTAGTGATTGTTTGTGATCTCCTTAGCAGGAACTCCTTTAGTTTTATTAAACACACTTTCTGGTGTCATACAACAGTTTGGTATCATATTTGTTCCAGTTTCAGACACTGAAAGCTGTGTCCTGAGGAAGACAGATATGAGAAACTTTAAAGTAAATCCCAGCTTTCCTTCTACCATAGTTCACACACGAGCAGAATGTCCAGCAAGACATTCTTTTGGATTAAGACACTGACTGTTAAGTTCAGAATGTCTCTTCTGAGTATTTTACAGGCTAATTTTATATTTAATGCTAACAGAATAATTGTGAAAAGTATCTATAAACTCCTTTCAAGTGAGCTAGCAGAGCAATACTCCAGCTTCCTTAATAAAACCTCTTTGAGCTGCAGTGTTTCTAGGTTTCAAATATTAAAGCTACATTTTATGGGGTGCTTATCTACCACAGTGACAGGATTCTAAAAGATGGTTTCCAATTCAATTCACAGTAGTCCCATCTACTGGTTATTGATATTCCTAAGCTTGTGTAAAATTATATCATGTTTTCTTTCTAGTTTGGGAATATTTCTCTGGTTTGGATTTTATTAAACCTAATAATCTTATAAACTAAATTTGTGTTATACAAGTCAGGCTGCAGTCATATACTAGAGAAGAGATTCATGAGATGAAATGAGATTCTCCATCTCTATCCCTTTTGATCTCTTCAGTGGAACTCTTGCACCCTAAAAGGACAGGGTTTTCAAGAATCAATTCTTGAAGTCCACCTGCATCTTGTACATGATCACGTGGTATGGGAACAAATGTATTTAGGAAACCACTCAGTGCATACTTTTCACAATTATGCAGTGTCTCACTCTATTCTTAATGGTGTTAACACAGGTCCATTGTAACACTGACTTATATTCATTTAGTATAAAAGTGGTCCAGAAATATCTAGATGAGTAATTGTCTCAATATAGTAGATTAAGACCAGTTATTAAGAGAATTGCATACTGCAGAAGACAACTGCTTTATATGTGTGAAACAAAAGAAAGATTCTTTTATTGTCTCTTGTTCGTTCCCTTTGAAACTCACTACTTTGGCACTTCAAAAAACAACACCAGAAGGCAAGATAACGACAGTGACAGCAGGGGAAGACTCAGGAAGAAGGGGAAGGGAGACTGTATTTCTTTGCTCAAGGATTTGTTGTGGCCATGAAAGATTTATGCAGTATAACAATTATAGATAGTTGTTTTCCTTCCCTATCTAATTAGAGTAAAATTGCATTAAGAAATTGAATACATTTTTTATCCTGTTCAATTCCATTATAAGGGACACTAGTGTGCAACAAACTGGAATAGCTGGAAGAAAATACCTACTACAGTTGACTGCATTCAAGCATAACTCCCTTGTAGCAGCATGAAAACAGCAAAGACACAACTGGTGGCACAGCAAGCTGCCTGCAACCTGCATGCAAAGGAAAATACTCAATTCCCCCTCTCTCTCAAAATTACAGCCTGCAAAATATTTATGGCAGACAGTTAAATTGACACAAAATACATGACACTCTCCATGGGGGATAGAGACTCCTCAGGCGAGCTAAAGACTGGAAAAGTGAACAAAAAATATGACATGTACACAGCACATGTGAACTTTAGCTCCAAACTGCTACTGTCATGATAGCACCTGTGAAGGAAGAAACAGGTTCTCCATTAAAAGGGCTCAGCAGAGACCTAATTTGTCAATGAAGGACTTGCAAGATTTTCTGACTTCAAAGAACTTCAAACATCAGCTATTGAACATGCACAGCAATAAAGACATATAGAGGAAGGTGAGAAGGGCTTCAAACCTATTCTGATGCACAACTAATATGAGTCAAACGAATCTCATTTGACTGTCCATATGATAGCAGTTTCTCTTGCTCAGAGGCAAAAAAAAAAAAAAAAAAAAAAAAAAAAAAAAAAAAAAAAAAAGACAATGGTAAGATGATACCTAAAAGGCGTCAAGGCCATGTTGGACAGAGCTTCGAGCAATCTGGTCTAGGAGAAGGCAGGGTGGTTGGAATTAGAAGATCTTTAAGGTCCCTTCCAACCCAAACCATTCAGTGATTCCATGATACTAATGCTGTTTCCAGGCTGAGCTGAGATTAGTGAGATATCACAAAAACCACTTGAGCTGTTTCATAAGTCCCAGGTGTTATTTCCTGCAAAGGTTGTCCCACTGAAAGAGTAACTCCTGATTGAACTTCTGCATCTGTTCTCTTAATTTCCGGTCATGTCAGTCTTTTTCTCTGCTCTGTGCTTTTCTGCTTTTTCTAATAATTTGTAGGATAGAAGAAGGGGTTTGAGGTTTGGATTTCTGGATTTTTGTTGGGGTTTTTTGTGGTTTGTTTGGCCTTTTTTTTTTTTTTTTTTTTTTAATCTGAGTTTATTATATTGGGGAATGACCAGAACAAAGATTTCTGTCCTGGGTATCCAGAACTTGTGATATTAAAAGTGTTCATCCTCAAGTCACCACCATCACATGCACAGATCTACAATTGTTCATTTCAAATTTCATCAGCCATTTTATCTCACAGTCTTTCAAGATCCTTTCGCAATTAATCACTCAGAGTTTCTTTCCTAGATCACTCTGCACTTTATGATCACCTAATAAATATCATTCTTGACTCTCCACCTCAAACTCAAATGTGGCAATATATGAACCAAATGCATTTTGCTCTTCCCCCTCCCCAAGAATCAGTGACCTACACTCAAAATCAATACCAAGCTGCTATTCAGATTTTGAAAATCACTTCATACATACCCTAACATGAAAATAAATCATAAATATCACCTTGTTTATAGTGTAACGGCAAATCTATTTGTATTCAAATATCTGTAGACTTTCCTATGTTAAGCATACAATGTATTAAATATCTGTATTTTAGATTTACAAAAGGTTGCTTCCTTTAGAAATTTTTCCTTCCACTACCACATATTAAAGTTGGAAAGATTACAAATTTACATACTTGTTTAATCAAAGTCATGTGTTCTACGGAACATTTAAAAGAATTAGGTTTCAGTTCTTGAAAACATGAAAGTACATGTTAAAATATATTCTATCTTTTTTTTTCCTTTAGGATTTTATTTTCATAGAGAGGTGCAAGAAAATGAGTACAAAGCAGTTAATTCCATAAATGATTACTATGAAAATGAACAGTACAAGAATTCTTTAAAATAATCCTCTCTTACAGCCTTTAGTGCATTTAAAAAAGAAACTTCTGAAAAGAACGGAATTGTGAATGATTGTTCTGACCCATTTCCCATTATCGCTCAAGTACTCCTACGACAACCATAATATAATCTAGTCCTCATTAAAAATGCTTTATGCTCTTTTATACAGTTAAGTTTTTTCTTCTGAAGTTTAAAAGGATTTCTGCTTGAAGGTTAACTTAGAACAATAAGTCTTTATTTGCATTAATTATAAATGTCCATCTACGAGTAACAGCACTGATGAGAATAAATTCGTTTAATCAAGAGTAGTAGCAAAATTTTAGCAGAAACTAAGTTTGCTACACAAATACCCTGAAAACAGAAATAAATAGCATTGTGCACAATATATTATATTGATCTCTAACACTACTAGTCAGATATATTCCAGATATTATTATTGCAATTCTGCTTGCACTGAAGTCAGCAGAAGACTTTGATCTGAAAGAATTTCTTACCAAGTCATATTGAGACATCATTTTCTTGTATGTTTACCATTTCTAAGGTGGTATTTATTATTTACAGAGTTTTTAATTTGGGATTTCAAACCACGAAGTTGAAGCATGGTGAAAACTTCCACAGTCTTGCAGACATTACTGTGACTCTCAAAGTTCTTCTTTAAAAATTGCTGTATTTATTGCAAACAATTTATTTTAAATTTCCTTTTAATCAAATATGGAATAGAGAAAATATAATGCCAAGGAAATATGACTTCCTTGGTAATCTTTGACATACAATACTACATAGCAGTCATTATATTCACTACAGAATTCGTGTAGCCATACTGATACCCAAAATGAATTATCCCTTACTTCAGAACTCTCATCTGAGATGTTGCAAAGACTCCCCTGATGTTCAGCAAAACCTACTAAATTATACATTCTGACACTTCAGAAAGTATCAGTGCGAACTGCCTTAGCCTTTTCAAGCATCATATTCTCGATGAGCATTAACAAAAATTCTGAGAACATATTCATAACAAGTTTCAAAAAATTATTGCAAATTAGGAACGATATATGACAGGCATATCTAATGTTAATCTCTTAGACACAAGCATATGCAATTGCCAACCATGTTTAATCATATTATTTACAGCAGCCAAGGTATTCTGCAACTGATACATTACCTGAAAACAATTCAATCTAGTTTTGTGCTTCTTCAGTAGACGCTCTTCCAAAGTTTGTCTCCACTTAAAAATAGTAAGAAGAGATGGCCACTTCAGTTGGCTTGAATGTTGGGTTTTCCCTTTGTGCCCATCCAAGGAACATCTTTTTTGGTAATGTGGGCACAAAACCTCATGAGATGCTGCTTTTACACTAGGCACACTTCCTCTGTGATTCATGAAAGCTGCGTTATTTACCAGCAGATAGTTCATTCTTAACCCCAGCCTTCTGATAACTGTTTTTTCACTTTAAAATAAAATAAAAAAAACCAAACTATAATAGATTTAATAAGTTTCTCCCTTACGTATCTTTTTTCAAAGCCTCATTAAAGCATTTTTATTTTCCGGTTACAGTAGCATTCTGTACCGTAAATTATAAATTTTGCTGTATTTTATGGTACTTAATGCTATTAATTGTGCAACCTCAAATTGAGTTTACGTCACGCATATGACACAAAACTGGTTATCATTTTTATCTGCCCTATCTCAGAGCCTCAGAGAGGATTCTAATCCATTATTAACAACTGTTCCATAAGGCTATGTGGTAGCTGCTCTCTCACTTGCCTGTCCTGAATTGGTCGTCTTCTATTGCACTGATGTTACTGCTTTCTATTTTAGAGTTGCCAAAAGCATATTCACAGCATCAGCGCACTCATGCAGCATGAAAAACAACCCCATTGACACATATTCAATGTAGCCAATAAAGATGTAGTAGCCTTATGAAAAGCTTGTGAAAAAAAAAAAAATAAAAAGCTTCCCTCATATAGTTAGCAGAGCTACATAATTAAATGCCAGAGGGTAGTGAGTGCTGCTGGATGAACTGAACTGGTTCTTTTTTTTTTTTTCAATCAATCATGCAAGCTTGATCCCATGCAAGGACACACATATCTCTCATACAAAACCGATAATATGAAAATAATGCCTAAAAGCAGAAACTATAGCTACCAAAGTCGCAATTGCAAAAAATCTGTCTGACCTTTCCATCCTGCTCTGCACTCCCAAAACCACTGGAAATAGAAATTGCAGCCTCTGCCTTAATATTCTAGAAGCCAAGTTGAGATATTTGTCATTAATCTGGAGATGTTCTTCATAAAATCATAGAATGATTTGAGATGGAACAAACTTCAAGGTTCTCCAAGACCACCAGGAAAGTTGAAGAGGGACTTTTTACAGGGGTATGGACTGATAGGACAAGAAGTAATGGTTTTACACTGACAGAGAGCAGGTTTAGTTTAGATATAAGGAGGAAATTCTTTACTGTGAGGGTGGTGAAGCACTGGCACAGGCTGCCCAGAGAAGCTGTAGGTGCCTCATCCCTGGAAGTGTTCAAGGCCAGGTTAGAAGAGGCTGTGACCAATCCTGGTTGGGTGAAGGTGTCCCTGCCTACATCCAGGGCCATGGAATAAGGTGATCCTTAAGCTTCCTTCCAACCCAAACCATTCTGTGATTCCATGAAGTCTATCAGAAATAAAACACTGCCCTCTGTTTTACTTTTTTTTTTTTTCTATTAGAAGCAAAGGACCACAAAGGAAATTAATTCAGCAGGAATTAATACCACTAAGAAATATTTAATGCACATGACTGAAGCACCTAATAGGAAATGTTTTTCTTTTTTAGTGCATTTATTAATGCATTATTAGAATTTCATAATGCAAGATATATTTGGGTTCTGGTATGGTGTTTCAGGAGAGGATGAACTGGAGGGGTTGGGAGGATAAACACCCTATGTGGGACTGTCAAGTACAAGTGCCATTTGCTCTAGAGCAGCACCAGTAACACTCTCTCATCAAATTACTAGAATTAAACTGCAAGCAAAGTAGAAAGATTCTACTTATCACCTACAGCAATGCATCTTTTTCAGCTGGAAGCCCTCTCTTGCATCTAGGCAGATAAAAAGAAATAATGACTGTCAAGTAGCACAAACTGACTTTGTCATTATTATCTGAAGGGAAGTAAAACAGTCCAAAGGAAAATTAATTTTGTTGCTCAGCTAATTTTTGTCATGATTTGCACAGCACTAGGCTTGATTAAAGTGTTTTATTGCCTTCATTACATTAAACACTTGTATAACTTACTTTTTTAAAACTCTCTAAAATAATTTTCTGCTGAGGTTCAGCACTACATTCACATGCTAGTTGTTCAATACTGTATAATTGAGAAAATCCTATGATTTCTCCAGCTTTAGCATAAGAAATTATGTTTCCACTGTAAAGCAAAGAAGAAGGTAGTGGATGACATCATCAGAGGATTATATCAGTCAGAATCAGACTTTGAAGGTGTTGCCTCCTATTTCTTTTTTCCTTTCCCAATAATATCCCCAAGTGCAATGACATGACCTTTCTGTTGGCATTTACAAAACATTCAGTGAGACACTTTTGGAGTGCTGGTAGTTCGGGAAAAAAAAAGGAAGGGAAGGTATTTGCAAGCAGGAAATTACAGCTTGAAATACTTCAGCTGCAAAGTGGATTTACAGTTGAAAACTGCAAGACAACTGTGAAGTGACTAAGAGTCAGAGAGACAAGAGAGGAGAAATCTTAAAAATGTAATTTATGGGGGGAGAATGGATTTATTTAGTCTCGTGAGGTAAAGAGTCACAAAGAGGCCTACTAGTCTTTAAAGAAAAGATTGTCTGAAATAAGGAACTGCAAAATTGCTAATAGAGGTGAAGTGCTCCAATAAACATTTGGAAAGGAAACTTTCATAAATACAAGCTGTGATGGAGTAGATTGCCTAGATGGTCACAGTAAAATGTTGAATTTCCAGAATGTATTACAAAGACATCTATCACCTAATTGCTGTCTAACTGCTGATCTTGTCTTGAATCAGGGGAAAGGTTAAAGTGACCCTTTTTTGTTATTCCTATCTTATTTCCTTTGTTTTCTACTTACTGGGAACTTATTTTCTTCTCTAAAAAATAATTCATGCATGCACTTTCTTGAAAAGAGCAACTAAAGGAAGGATTTTTCTCTCCATTCCTCCAATGAGACAATTAGCAATATAGACTTAAGGTAGTTTATTAAAAGCAATCCAGATACTAAAATCTCCCTAATTTTCAAAAACAGAAGTCATTATTTAATTTCTTACTTTACTGGAAAGCCATAAAATACTGAAGTTCATTATGCCAAACTCTATAGACAATAGGAATTTGGAGAAAAATTCATTCTTAAGGGTGTTTTTTTAAAAAAAGCCTGGAGTATTCTGTCTCTTCCCTGGCAATGGTTGAGGTAATGTATACACACATACACCACAGAGACCACTACCAAAACAAAAATTTAAGAAATCACACTTAAAGCAAAAAGGACCTTTTCAGATAACCCCAGCTCTTAGGTAAAGCACAAGATATTTTCCAATATCTAAGTTTTGGTGCATGACACTGTAAACACTGCACATCAAAGTGTTACTGCATGTTAAGAACAGGAAACAAAAGATCTGGGGTGGAATTCAGCTGGTTCGGTATATGAGACTAGTAAGAGTTTAGATGCCCCAGGGTTATCCTGACAAGCTGAGAGCTGCCACTCCAGAAAAGGTCAGATTTGTAAAGGCCCTGTGTCATATCTGTCACTTCGTGCACATTTCTTAGAATCTCATAGGTACCTAAAGTGCACGAGAGACTGATGCCTAGACCCCCAAATGGTGCCAATTATGTTCTGAGATCCCCTTAAGCAGTTTATATCTGCTTCATGGCTGCATAAATGTGTTAAACTCGGTAATTTGCCCAGAAGCTTTTGCAATGACGGAAAAAAAACCCCTGATATAATCTTTGGTGAGCTTCTGAGTCTCTTTAAAATCAGAATACACTAAAATATTAGTAACAGAAATCACATTTATGAAGGTTAATGTCACCAGCAAATTCAAATGCCTAGTGAAATTAAAATAAGGAAGGAAAAAAAAGGAAAAAAAAAGCGGGGGGGATAGATAAAAGAAACTCCTCTTGAGTATAATGAGCAAATAACTTCACCTTTCAACAGTAACTGGGAACCAGTTTCTACCAGATCTTCAAGAAAGCTTGAAGATCAAAGAAATGCAAATAAAATCCAGCCAGGGTAAGCATGGTAATGTCTGCCTAATTTAGAAGAAAAGTAATCAATAAAAAGGACGAAGGGATAGAAAAAACAGAGAGAGGCACAAAATTAAAAATGCCATTGGAGAGCTGAATAAAAAGAGATGATCTTTGCATCATTCTAGGAAATATTAATAGATAGATGGCAGTATTTAAAACTGTAAAAAAAAGGGTCAAAAATGAAATAAAATTAAATAAACAATGAATAAAATAATTATTTTCAAACTAATTCTCTTAGCTGAAAAGCTGGAGGCTGGGCCACTACGATCACCTAAGTGTTCTCAGTTCTGGTATAATTCCCACCTGCTTGGTGGGACACTAAAACCAGTTGCACCCCATAGGCAGACACAGCATAGCAATTCTTTTAACTAATTCAAATGTGAATAAAAATTTTGGGAGTAACCAACTTTAGTTTTCCCTACTTTGCCAAGAAAGAATGGACACAAAAAAAAAATAAGGCAGGAGGGCCTCGTGTAACATGGTTGGACATCAGTACACTTTGACATTACTACACTTTGAATTTGTCCATCTCTCTCCTGTACTCAGAGCACAGACAATAAAATCTGTCTTCACTTGTCAGACTCTTCACTGTCCAGCAAATTAAAGACAATATTTTTCAAAGTCAACAACATAATTACAATGTTGATTTTTTTAAATGTGGTTTCAGAGCTTCTGCATATTCCACACATAGACTTTCATCACAATATTACCCATCATTACATCTTGTCAGCGACCACAGCCATGAGGAAAACTGAATTTTTTTCCCTCCTTTCCCCTACTTTGAAACTTCTCTTTATTTAATACTGCATCAATTTATGTACAATTTTTCCCTCCTGACCCTGCCAGCATGAACATCCTTCTTACAGACTCTATCTATACCTCTAAGAGAAGATATGATAATAACTCAATTATTACTAAAAGATATTCATATCTTCCAACTAGCCTTCCCTTAACACATAAATTTTTGATAAACTCTAGGCAAGACCATTACGTGAATATGTGACTAGAGCATTTATTGGGTTTAATTCATAATTACAGAGTCTCCATTATTCTCTGCCAGAGATTTTTTGGTAATGGAAGGGGGAGGGGAGGGGAAAGCACCAACAGAACAATTAACGTGCTGATTAAATGACTTTTTAATTTTGGGCCACCTTGCACACTAGCAGGTTCTTCCAACATTTAAAATGTACAGGATGAATAAGTCTTTAGTCTGATAATAACTTAGATCAAGAATTGTACCTATTAAGTTACCAATTGTGCCATGGATGCTGTGTTTTATAGCATTTATCCTACAGATGCTTTTTATAAAACCCAGTATTAAGTATTCAAAGAGTATAAAGAACCATTAAAAATGAGTGGTCTTTCTCAGTGGTAAAGAACACTATACGAGCAGCCTAAAATTAAGACTGTGCTTTTTATAATAGCTGTATTTTTCATATTTCAGGGAGAGAAAATAGTTCTGCTCTTTTTTCCCCTCCTCCCCAAATGTACATGCTCTGTAAACTGCCTTCTGGCTGATATACTTACTAATTTTTATTTCACATCAGAATTTATTTATTGCCATGGTAATGAAATGGAAATTCTTAGTAGATATGGCACTGGGAAGGCTACTCAAACCTTGAGTCACCCTTATAATTCTCTAGAAAGCAAATGAAAATTATTCTTGTATTGTCAGTAGCCAAATGGGGGTGCATCATACCCTGAATACATCACAAAAAAATCTACATTAATACTTCAGTAGAGAATGTAGGGTTTCAAATGTACACATTTTACCTCTATAACATGATTAATAGCCTCATCCCCACAAGATATTAATTACATTATTATTTCAAGTGCATTCTATTAGTTTCTAGAAATTTTTATAGTGCTCATGAATGTCAAAATTCAGTATAATTTATATTACAATTTAACTTAAGTCATCAACTCACAAATTACACACAATCTAAGTGCTTTTTTAAAAATTTATTTTTTGACAACCTTTTTATTTGTCATGGTTTAAAATGTTTTAAAAGGTACTAAAGAGGCCAGATTTCAACTTTGGAATACTTTCCCACAACTCTCTTATTTGTCATCTGGATAAGCAGCTGTTAAACATAATCAACACCATTCTGATAACTGACATTTTTGTGCTTTGTGAAATCAAAATATGAACACATTGCTCTTCGTGTCAAATTACTCTTCAAAAGTTCCTTTGATTTACTAAGTACATCAGTCTCCTAAGAAAGCAATCTTACACAGAAATTCTAATTTGAACTGAAATGTCATCTCTAAGTGTTCACATGCCACGTCTTCTGCCTTACTTGCTTCATCTTTTACAAGAGATTGTGCTTAAAATGGCAACATTATTAAAGTTGCAAGCTTTTTGCTGATTTTCTCTATTGAGCTGCCTATGTGCAGATAATCATCCAAAAATGTTTCCCAGTATCTTCACAAGAATCACAGAATATCCTGCTTTGGAAGGGACTCAAAAAGATCATTAAGTCCAACAACTACAAATCCAGGTGGATGAAGAGGAATCCTCTATTTCCCACAGATGAAAGAGTGAAGTGGAAAGTGCTAGAGGTCTGCTGTCAATGCAGTTGCTTTATGCAATGGATGCTAATTATCACAATGGTGTCTTCAAACCAAGGTGTTTCAGGAGAAACTGCAAATAATAATCAGAAACCAAGTTCTGATTTCAAGTTGTCTTTATGCTTGCAGGATGATTAGAAGAAATAAATATCTGTAATCAAACATGCTTGCTCTAAAATCTTATAATCCTGTGATAGCAGATTATCTAACCATATGTCATCTTAAAAAGTTTTTTTTATTATTAGAAACATGTTCCTTTCAAAAAAGAAAAAATAGAAAAGAAAGTAATAATTTATTTAAAATTATTTTCTTTTATTTCCATTATAGAATATCTACATTATACTGCAGTATGCTCTCTGCAGCCTCAAGACTTTGAGACAGAAATATTTGAAAACTATCTTCTACTTCCATAAAAATAACCTGCAATTTACAGTAGAGTTTTTTTTGTTTTTCAGGAGCACCTTGCTCCTGTAAACCTGCCTGGACAAATTTAGCTGCAGTTACAACACTGGAACATTTTGGGACATATCTTTCCTCTAGGATAAACATCTAAAATGCCAGTGTGAGGCAGGTACCAGAAGCTGTTACCCTACTGCCAAAAGGAAAAACAGTCATGATAGTTCCCTGGTAAATAAAAAAAGCAGAATGTCTGAGAGAGTTTGTGAATTACTGAAGGAGCTCCATGCAGCCATCTCACATGGAATGAGTTTCAATAAATGACTTGTCCTTTACCTCTTTATGAGCATTGTAGATTAAAATCTTATTAGTATGATAGTCAGAGCTGCAGAGACACTTATACAATGAAACAGCTGCATTTTTGTTCAGCACTTCATTTGCATCATTGAAGGGTAGCTTCAACTTTTATTTCCTTAGCTTGAAAAATATGAGTGTATGTTTTGGTTTTCTATTAGCTTTTGCCCTGAAAGCTCTATTCTTTTTCTGCTTGACTGTACAAAAATTTCAAAGAATTTCTTCAAGCTTTCAATTTTTGCACCTCTCTTTCATTGTGAATTGCTTAACCATGCCAGAAGGAAAAGGGTTTGATTTAGAATTTGTTCTGGTAAGCTCCCCAAGTCTGAAGGGACACTTTCAACCTTGCACACAGGGCATTAGTTAAGCAATTTACATCAGTGTCAGTAAGTGTGACACACCTACAGCTCTCCATGTCAACTTCATTTTATTGCCACATCAATAAAGCTAAATCATCACTCTAGATGGAACCCTGAACTAGATAGAAAGTTCACTAAAAATGCAATGAAGCCTCTAATAACAAGATGTACAATGTTTAAAAAGTGCTATTTAAGCTTAAAAAGGAATAAAATCAGATTGCCAATGTCAGCTATTACAAAATGTTAAAGCTGAAACAGAAGAGTTACTTTACACCATTTAGTTGGATTTATCTTTGAAAAATAGCTGAGATTTTTTACCCAAATTGATGGATTTCATGCTTTTTGCTGTTTCACAGTTTTTCTATTAACCATTAAGATAAAATGCAAACAGCTCTACACACATCTGAATCTTCTCCTCAGTCCAAGCCAAGCCTAGAGATAGTGCAACAGAACAAGATAGCCCTGCCTTAGAGGGAGTGTACAGTAAAAATTTCCCCACAAATATGAAAAAGTAAAGTAAGAGGTGTGAGATAATTTGCAAAAGCAGGTCAGTGGTAGAATCTGGGAATAGTGTTTCAGTCTCTTGGCTTTCATGCAATTCTCTGTTAGGGACCAAGGTGACCTTGCAAAGACAGAATTAAGACTTTCAATTATAACAATCTTGCATGAACTGATGAACATTCCCAATTATACTGCTGGAAATACTTTTTTGTCTACCAAGAGGCAAAAGTGGGGTTTTCTTCCCTCATCTGGGAAACAACTTTCAGACTGCATGATTGACTGCATGATTTCTTGTTTTCTCAGGTTTTATTTGGAACTAAGGGTAAAATTTGGCTTTCTCTTCTAGATATTCCAGTGCACTAGCCTGCTAATGCATGTGCCCTTGTCCTTCAGGTGCTCAGAAAACTATACAGAATAGAAAAATGTCTCAGTATACAGAGGGATGTTTTATACATTTTTGAAAGATAAAAAAAGTGTTCCTTCATTGTCCTTTACCCCAAAATCTATAAGCATATGATCACATCTTCCCTCCTTGACAAATCAGGAAAATACATTTACTCCCACTGCAAAGAGATCAGTAACAAGCAAGGCAAAAAATACTTTCAAAAGTAATTCTGCATTCTCTGATGGTTAGTTTCAATGTGAGGCCACATTACTGTTCACCTTGGTGAGGTAGGAACTGCCAGACCATAATAGAAAATAACATTTTCCCTGTGATCTCTGATCTCAACACTATACAACTATTTTAAGTTAAAAAGATAAGTTATTACCCTGTGAGGTGGGGAAATCAAAGCTGAAAGACTAATAAAGACCTAACTAGATCATAGTCATAGAAATGACAGACTTTCCCATGATATTTATATAATTAAATGCTCTCATGCCAGAATGGGTTGTTCTTACAGCTTTTCCTACAGACAGCACATCTGGGCTGGGGCCATTGGTGCCACTCCTTGTAGGCAGTTGAAGGCTTATGTAACTAATATAAATTCTTTTTCCTTCCTTCTTCCTTTTTTTTTTTTTTTTTCCTACTAAGAGTAATTTAAGCTATACCAAACTAAGAAATACCTGGTAACTCCAGAAAAAGCATTCTAATTAAAAACTCCATGTTTACATGTTCGCTCTCATGAAAAGCTGTCTTTATGGATGTGTGTAGAAGGGTGCAATGTAAAGGAGAGGATTTTCAGAAATAGGTGCATCTATAGGTAGAGGTCATTTAAAATAAAACAGAATGGGAATGCTTATCCTGTTAAGCATTCTCTGTGATCTCAGCATTAAATTACCCTAAGGACTGCAAGCATCAGCAGTATTGCAATGTTGTGCAAGTTTTTTCTTCCATCAGTGTTGGAAGTTTAACAAAACAATAATCTTTTCTAAAGTTTTCCAAACATTTCACATCCTAAAAGGTGGATAAAGAGAAAACGTCAACAGCTAAATGCTACCTCTTAGACACGACAAGAATTAAAATAGAAAATATTTTTTCACAAATCCAGGCTCTATTCACACAGTAAAAAACATCTCACCTAAACAAATGACATCAACTACAGAGAGAAACCAAGGAGAAACATAACTAACAAGGAACACTGAATAATTCAAGACATCTTTCATACACCACCACCACAAGGTTCGCAAAACAGCAAGGGGAATGCCTCAATTACTGACACGCTTTCCCCTTCAGGGAGCAGTGAAAGTTAACTCTCACCATTAGTGCAGGAGAATGTCCCTTTAATAAATTTATTTTAGTACCACTTAATACAATTCCTTAGACACAAACAAGAATAGAGTACAAAGGCAAGGTGGAGAAATAGGCTTGTGGCTCAACAAGACAAATGCAGCAAGGCAGCCCTCAGCCAAAGAGAAGTTTTGTTCATGAGGTTATTAGGAAATTTAATCTCTTCCCACTGATCTAGAGATGGTAAAGGTAAATACTGTTAAAACTACAATGTAAATCTCAGTGATGGTATTTCTCTCTGCGAACTCAGGTTACTTAATGCAATGAGAAGTATGTAAGCCATTAAACATTTCTAAGCATAAAGTATTTAGTGAAGTTCAGTAGAGTGGAAGGGAAAAAAAATCCCAGAATTTTCTGCTCCCAGATCTTCCCTGTCTTTCAGGTCTAACACAAACAAGCACTAAACCATAACTAAGACACTAAGTCTTCCCCGTTCTGACAAAAATGAGATAAGATTGCTCAGGAAGAAAAACTTCAGCCCCACAGAAATGTTATATTGTACCCACTCAAGCATCACTGTCCCTGGTTCTGCAGCATGGGCTGGACACGATAGTAAATATATCCAATCCCAACAGACATAGCTGTGCTCAGAGAGCGAAACTGCAGTGATCTGGGGAGTTCTTTTGAGACCAGGCACCAAGAAGAATGAAGGAAAATACACTTAGCAGACACAGGAATTGTGCTCATTCAGGTGGTGCACCATCAGAAAGCTACATTCCCTCAATAATGGTAGCAATCTGTCGGACGTATTTTTTCCTTCCTTAAGTTCTGTTCCAATAGCAAAAGTAAAATAAACAATCCGCTCACCAACTACTTTCAGTTGGTGTTGCCTGGTTGTAGGACATTGATTCCATCATTAAATTCTCAGGCCAACAATTCACCCCCTGTAAGCCGGGTCACACTTAAAAGACGCTTTAGAAACCAAGGACTGCACTGCAAATTGTGAACCACAACCTCTATTCTGCATGACATTTTGACAGGAAAGTGAAATAAGGAAAGGCTAAAATGCGGCCATATTACAATGAAACTTCTCGAGTGATATGCAAGTGCAGTGCTCCAAACTCATTTCACAAGGCAGTAGTTTGCAAATGTGGCAGTGATTTTCCCCTGTGCCAGCTCAGGAGGGAGGCACACAGTCCTGCATTATGTCATTACAACATGAAATTTCCAGTAATAGCCAAAGTTTCATTTCAGGCTCTGTGGTTGGAGCAAAAAAGTCTGGCAACAGGCCAGTAGAGGCTACAGAATATCGCAGTCAACAATGACATTTAATTACCTGGACAGCTTTAGTGCATGTTCATTAGCCTGGATATAAGAATAGCCTGGAAAGTACAGGTTGCCATGAGTGACTCTACTGTGAACAAAATTAAGCTGTTTGTCTGCAGGCCATAAAGGAAGTACTTTGTAAAAATGTCCTCAGTGCTTTTTTTTTTCTTTCCCCTCTAACTGTGGGAAGAAAAACAACCAAAAAGTGTAAACTGAAACAATCCACAGAGTAACAAATATTGCAGATTATTTAAGTGTGCTGGTTTTAAATGGGTTTTTTTTCTTTTAGCTTTTATATTTTCCACAGCTAGAGTGTGGACAGATTTAGAGATATAATTCCATATGCTAAATTCCCTTATTATAGTCTGAATAATTTAGTATGTTTATACTTTAGGGGGAAAAAAAGGTAAAAATTATATTTCCTTTTATCCAGCATTCATCCTCCCTTTTCCATTTCCATATTTACTCGATTACCATGCATGAAAAGTTTGTTTTAACAATGAGCAAGCCTAGTCTTATGCTCAAAGTCGAATCTCCATTCTCTATGCCCACATAATTCTCAGAAAAGCCTTTGTGATCCTTAAGTCTACAATGTGTACTCTGAGCTCTCTTGTCAGCTATTACCACTACAGAGATCTCGAAATAAGAACCTAGCTTGCAGTGGGACTAATTCACAACTGAAACAGAATTAAGGGTTTTGCTTTACAATAGAACAGCTCTCTGTACAACTGAGCATTTAAGAATTCAGGATCCAATATTGACTTAAACTCTGTATGCATTAAAGCATTACTTTCAATTAATGAACGCAGGATATTAAAATTTATACATGTTTTAAAATAATTAATTTAAATTTCTATTTGAAGTGCTCTGCATCAGATACCTTATGGAAGTCGTCTATATGAAAAGCACTCTGTGACCATGGAACACAGCTACTTGACCTTTTCAACAAAAATTAATAAGAAAATCTGTATCTGTAGATATATCAGGCAAGTCACTAATTGCTGCAATAGCACCTAAAAAGGAGCAGGTTTCATTCAGCTCACCAAGGAACTGTTGGTAGAATGGTCTGTACTGAGGACAAAATCTTTCAATTCAAAAGTCAAAAGTGACTTTATTCACATAAAATAAAATCAAACATGCCTTTTTTTCCCCCCTTCAAATTAAATACTAAAAGAAACAGGAATGTATGTATCTGAAAAATCCCATTAGTGAAAATTTCCTGGAAAATCACATTTAAATACAGAATCATAGAATGGGTATGTGGTGAAATGGACTTTAAAAGATCATCTAATTCCAGGGCCTCTGCCATGGGCAGGAACAACTTCCATTAGACCAGGCTGCTCAAAGCCCTTTCCAACCTGGCCTTGAACACTTCGGGGATGGAGCATCCACAACTTCAAGAACTAGAGAAGCCAAAAGGGTAAAACACTGACTCCAGACATGCTAACACAAGCTAAACAAAATCATAAATTGATAACAAACCAGATTAGTGGATATTTTATGATTTTATAAGAAGAAAAGGGAATTCCACTGAAATTTACTATTAAATGAAAATAACTGAATTTACTATTAAAAAACAGTAGCTGATAACTGTAATAAATATTTATGAAGAAACATATCCATAATGGACAAAAATCTAGCATTTCCAATGTTACTTATTCTGACATTTACACTTAGGTGACAAGATCAGCTATTGATAAGCTGAAATCTATGTGCCTTCTTTAGACTGGAGATCATAACTTTTCTTTCTTTCTTTTAAAAATCATAATGGAAACAAAGCCTTATTTTGATACTGCATTTGTACTGCTCAGGAAGTCTTCCAGATGGTCATTAAGTATAACCTAACTTCTCACTGGAATATTTAAAGGTGTTATTTTTAGTAAAGGTCAGCTTCTTTGTTCTAATTAGCTCTTGCAATGCTTCTACATAACTAAACCTTCTTTATTGTCAAGTACCATCACCTTTTTCATCTTAATCACATGCTGATGGCATTTCCAGATAAGGAAAAAGGAAACAAAATACACTGAAGGAGATGGGGAATGAGAGGGTCTTGGGACATGATTAACCAAAAACAAGGTTAAGAACATACTTTTGTTGACTACATGTATTATATATTGTTTAAAAACCATAATAGCTATCACAACTTATCTGTAGTGACTATGTAATGCCATTTTTTTTTCTTAAAGAAAAACTGTTGAGCAAAACAAGAGGGAAAGAAACCCTCCCTGTCAAGATAGCATTTCTATTATGCAAGTTAAGAGCTAGAAACCTCTCACATAGGCAGAATTTGTAGTCCTATTTTATCTTCTTCCAGGACAAAAAAAAAAAATTCAAAAGCTTTGAGAAAAGTGGAATATAGGAATTAATATTAATCACTTGTTTTGATATTTGCAGGCTTGCTGTTGGTGCTGGCTTTTGTGATATGCATATAATGTCTCCAGGGAACTGCTGTAAATTATCTACACAAGAAATGAGTCTTAAACAGGCATGTGCCTGCCTACAAATGATTAAGGTATACCACACCTGTGAGTGAGCAGCCAAATTCTGACTGAAACAATTAAAATCAATAGTTCAGTCATATAAAACTCACTAAGATGTAGAGTAAATTCTGCATTAAACCCAGATGTCTAGTTCACTACTAATTATCATTCCTATTTTTGAACTGCTGAAGAAGCACTGACTGTCATGGCTGAGGTTTATGGCCTTATTCAATCTGAAATACATTATTCTCTGAATTAATCAGCTCTGGGTACCAGGAGAAATGCAGCATCATATTCAGTATGCCCATATACACTTAAGTTTTAACACCTATACTAGTGGCATTTTCCCTTTCTGCTAACCAATTTCTAACTTTTCCTTCTTCATCTTAGCAAACGATAGTGAGGCAACTACGGACACAGATTTGTCCCCCAGGAAATCCAGTCTGCAAGACTATTCCCATTAGTCACCACAAACACCTACTGCCACATGCATGCTAGGACAAGGCGTACGAGTGCTAAGGAGTATCACGTGCTTTTATACAAGGCTTCAGAAAGGAAATTTTCGAGAAAGGTGGAAGTTTGCTCAGCAAGGATTATGCCAAATTCTGCAGAGGAGCACAGTGTTCCATTAGTAGTCTCATCTTGGTGAGGGAAGAAGAGAAAAGAGGTGAAAGAGGAGTAGGTGTGTACAGGAGTAGGACCTGGCCAGATTTCAGCTCATTTAATTGCCTGTGTTAGGAGCCCTGTCAACTTTGCCTCCCCATATGGTGAATAAAGCATTTCCAGGGAGCAATTCCACAGATGTAAATGTGAATCCCACCTGAGTGCAACCCTCTTCACTGATGGGAGCAGTGTGACTGGGCTCTTGCCTTAGACTGCTGTCCATGGCTAAAAATGAAACTATGCAGATCCTACCAAAGCAGTGTGCAGGCAGGCAACAGATTTTTCCTGTGACCAAATAATTAAATCTAACTAGATAAATAAAACATGTCTATTTATGACATGAAGGTTTTTATGCTAATACATATTCCATCTGTAATCCCTCAGAGGTGCAGGTGCAGAGTCATCCACCAGATCACGAGGACCCCAGTGCAAAAGGTTCACAAAAAAGCTTCTAGCTGTGAAGACCTGGCAGCCTAGATGGCATCTCAGGAGTGGAAGAGGAAATGGAAGAGGAGAGCCTGGAGAGGAAGTTGGAAAAATCCAAAGATGTTCTCTATTACCAATTGCCTCCCCAGTGCACGTCAAGTTTACAAATACAAATTTTGAGCTTCTTGTGTTTTGTGCCAAAGCCACACAGAGGAATAAATGAATGTATTGCAAGTTTTTTATTATACATATGATACAGGATGCCTATGTATAGAGTAGTTTAGTACAACTAATATTGCCAAATATCCTTAATGTCTTTCTCTCACTCACTGCAACAACAAACAAGAGGTTAAGTCTTTTAGCACATGTATGGATTTGACATTTCCTATCTATCAGCACATATGAATTGCATGTTGACAGCTATTTTCTAGATTATATTCCCTGAAGTCTGTAAGTATGGTAAGGCTCATACTAAGTGTTTCAGGGGGTTGTTTCAGTTTTCTGCAAAAAGTCCCCAAGAAAACTGAGTTTTTATTAAACTTGAATGAAAAGAAGAATCTGAATGAGAATTTAATATATATATATACATATATATTCTTTTTAAGCATGGGTTTGCTTGTTAGCAATCTGCACTACAATATTTGTCTGTTAAATAGGAATACCCTACCAAACAACTTTAGATTTGGATTTTTAATAAGCATCATGCTGAGTTCCTTTTATTTCAGTTTTTGTTATCTAGGAGATGGGAAAAATCCATATTTAAAAAAAAAAAAAGTCTTAAACCCTTATGTAAAATTTGGATTGTTCAGGACAGAAGCCATCCCAAATTACTAATTGGTTATTATCTGCTCTGCAGAGAGAAATTTTAAATGGTGACAATGCAAATAAAATGATGAGTGATGAATGATCCATGTCATAGATTTATTTTTATCTCCCCACAGTAATAGATGAAAACTCTACCTGCACAATAAAGTTCCCATTCAATGGTAACTATCTTTAACATATTTGAAGTATTATACTATCAATTAAACAAACTTAGGATTTTCTAACAATTTAATTGTACAAGATCATTAATCTATAGTCTTAGTATTTAGTGTTCCTCTTATTAGCAATTATAGAAAACAACTTCATGCCAAGTCTTCCTTACTGAATCTTGATTAATCACAGTATGACAGCCGTACTCATCTTACCCCGTTTTAGTATTTCAAGACTACATAAAGATCCTTCCATTATCTGCAAACTTCAAACTTGTACTGTTTCTAATACAAATGGTGGCTTTAGGAATAAACAACAAACAAACAAAACTGAAAAAATGCAGAAATAATCTAGGCACACTGGCAAGACAAAAACACAGGAAGCTTGGGAAAGTTCAGTAAATACCTAGTTCAATGAAAATTTCATTTGCCCCATGGTGGAAGACACATGATATCTATAGGAAAGTGAAATGCATAAAAGTTCTTATTTCCCCAAAGCACAACTAGAATAGGATTATCCAATATTTATACTGCTGATTTTCATCATACCAGAACCCCCCTCCCCCCCCCCCCCCAAAAAAAAGAAAGCTGTAACCCCTTATTCCAGTACAGCTCCTAAGTCTGACTTAAACTCATGTGCTGCAATAGAGATTAAATCTTTTGGCTTTCATTTTTTGTAATTCAAAGTAACTTAGACATCAAAGGATCTTTCTCTCTGAAAAGTCAATACTTCAGCACTTCAGAATAATACCCCACAAAGCAACCACTCAAGATACTGAGTTTTCAAAATACCAGCTAAGGTTATTAAAATAATTTTACAACGTTATCATCCCAGTCCCACAAGATCAGAATTGGATGACTGAGTGGGATGATCAATTATTATTGCATATCTCTTCTCCCTGGTATCCAGTGACAACATGTGTGGGAATGGTGCAAAGCTGCACCAGGAAGGGTTCAGACTGGACTTAAGGAAGCAGTTCTTTACTGGGAGTTTAAACACTGGAACAGGCTTCCTAGAGAAGTGGTCAATGCCCCAAACCTGCCAGTGTTCGAGGGGCAACGCCCTTAACAACATGTTTTTATTTTTGGTCAGCCCTGAGTTGGTCAGGCAGTTGGACTTGATGATCTATGCAGGTCCCTTCCAAATGAAATAGTCTAGTCTATTCTTTTCTTAAATTGCGCTAAATCATTCAGTAAGAAAATATCAATAGGCAGCCAACATTCTATATATTTTGGATAACAACACAGAAACGTGGTTTATCAGTGCTTGAACACAACTAAAAAATTCTGCAGACTTTTTAGGTTATGGGCTATATGCTAATGTTATCTAGCTGTCAAAAGTTTGCCTTTCTTTAGAAATACTTTCTTACTTTTTATGCTGTGCACAGAAGAGGAAATGTTGTCAGCAGACTGACAGACTGCCCCCAGACTGCTGGAGCCTGGGAAGCTCAAGTTAGCAGCACACAAGATTGGGTCCTACTCATTTGTCCTCCTCAATGGACTCCATGTGGAGACCTCATAAGTGTGGCCCTGCTCACCTACTTACTTGCATGGCATCCTGCTACCCAGTACAGCTGGCTCCAGAGTAATCCCATCTGTCAAAAGACCTTTTTTTCAAAAATGTAGCTTTGTTTCAAGCCAAAATGTAACATGGGTTTTGTGAATCACAAAAATTCTCACAGTAACTATAGTATGATGCCCTTGATGATGCTTCCAACAACAGAGCAGTAGCCTGAACAAATTACTTGTGAAATATTAGAGAAAAATAAATAAAATAGAATCAAAACAATTACCAGGATATATTTTAATGAAAACATGGTTTGTTGAAAACACTTGCAGATAAGAATATCGAATTAGTTGAAACACACGGCAATTTACAATTACTGTAACTTTGCTTATCGAGCACTTTACTAATCTGTTAAATGGTCAAGTCCAAACATTAGCAGCCTTTTAAAAATCACAGTCCTGAGAGACAAATTAGCTGTAAAATAACTGACTAGCAAAGATCTCTCCCCAAGCTAGAAACCTCTTGTACCCAAGGAAGGCCAGAAGTAGGCATGAGAATATATTAGCAATGGTCTTTTTTGTCCTTTAATTACCCAGCCTAAGTGAAGAGTGACCCACCAGCATTTCAGCAAACTGGGTGCATCTTTTGGCACAGGCTCAGCTCAAGGCTTATATTCTGGATTCATAACAAGATCACTGAGCCTCTCCAATACATTTGTTCCATTAAATGATAAGCAAAAGTAGTCCAAAGCACTTAAATCTACTCAGAAAATCAATGGGAAAGGGGAACAATCACAAGGTTATGTATCTACTGAAATTGAAAATTATCTTTCACTAACTAGGGTTTCTGATTCTGTCAAATATGATGAAGCACTATTTAATCATGTAGTTTTGTTATCCATAACTCATGAAAATTACTTATTATTACTTATAATTTTACTGAAGTGTATTTTTTTCCTTAGGATTACAAGTTTTTCTTGTAATGTTTTTCTTGACATATTTTAAACATCTGGGAGAAAAAAAATGAATGACTAATTAAAAAGGTATAACTGATGTCACAACCTGAAAAAATGAAATTAAGAAAGCAATTAAAGACAAGAAGGGACAGGTCATTTATTTAAAATCACACATGCCAGCTCCAAAATCCAGCATCCTGCTGTGCATTCTCAGCATCTCGCTTCTCTCTCTGACACATCCAACATGGCTCTTCCCAGGGTGGGACTTCCATTTTGCTGATCTGATTTCTGCCCAGGTTACTAACAAGATCCTACATCATAAATATAAGGCCCAAATATAATTTGCACAGAGTCTTTATTCTCAGAAATGTTTTCATGCATTTCTGTCCCACCTTACAGATCTCCAGTTTCCCTTAGTGACTGCCTGTCTTTGTCACGCCTGTGGTTTGTTCATGCTCCAACGTTCTTGCTCTTTCTCTGTCTTTTCTGTATAATCTCCCCTGGTTATATTTTGCCCTTTCCTGTTCTTTGAGCTGACATCTATAGTGAGCTTCTCATGTCTTTTTCTTAGCTCCTAATCTATTTAATTGCATTTAGCTGGCATGACTCCAAAGCTAAACTCAGTTTTCCTGTTCCTAAGTTCTGTCTTTCACTTTATCCCTTTTAATTCAGCTCTAACAGATGCCAGAAATGTTATCTGTATACAGAGCACTTCACCACGCAGCCCACTTTGCACTGTCTAAAAATGCTTCCAAAAAAGGGGAAAATATCCGTCCAACTGGCAGCCATACATTATCCCCCTGACCATAATGCTTTCTCATACTGAGGAAGGAAAAGGTAAAAACCAAACTCCACATCCAAAGAAGCAATCAACCAAGTAAGTCTGATTTTGCTTTCTCATTTTTCCTCTCTTGTCAATGTCTCATTCAATTCCAGTTCTTCATCACCTTTGAAACGTAAGATTAAAAAAAAAAAAAGGTTTTGTCAGTGAATGAATATTGATGACTGGAAACATCTCATCTCCTTTCATATGACCAATTCTAACTCCTCACATCCAGCCTGCATGAAATTGCCCTCATGACAAAGCCAGAAGCCCTTTTCTGCCTTTTACATGGAATAGCATCTTCCAGTTGGAGCCAACTAAAACAGCTGTAATAAGTGGTCTTAAACATTCCTGGTAAAGTCATAATCTGACCCCAGAAACTAGGATAATTGTTTGAAAAAAAAAAAATTATAAAATCTGTGGGGGTGTTTTTTGGGGATTTTTTTGGGGAGATGGTGGTGCAGTGTTTTAATTAGGGCAAATGAACTGTCAGAATGAACAGTTTCATTAGCAGGAAAGGAAAGAAGGAGGGATGAACTGGGTGGACAAACTTCAGCCATGCATCTCCATGGTCTGTATTCACAGAATTTCATAAAAAGTTACTGGGCCTTCAATATAATGACTGAAGCAGAAAAGATAAATAACTAGCAAACTGTTGCCCTCATTAATTCTGTTGCAACTCACAATCAACAATATAATTTCTTTTCAAAAATACTGCATTTTCTTGCTTTTAAGCTGCATTAAAAAAAAAAAACTCCAACAATTCATTAATTTTGTCGTAATCAAAATAGAATTTTTCCTCATTAACACTTCAACAAAGAAAAATGCTCCTTCATTCAGTTGTCAATATCAGAATCTACATTCAAAAAGAAAAATAGGAAACTCCTATCTTGTGGTCTTGCCAGGCAAATTTACATGAGGATAATGAAAGGAAGAAAGGTGTCAGGGGAGTAAAAGAAACTTTTAAAAGATGCATGGGAATGTCACTAGCAAGCACAAGATAATGGAGAACTCGCTGAAAGCTGGAATGGAAAATATTAAACAGCCCTCCACCTGGGAAAAGGGAAGGGTTGTACTGTTGCCAAATTTTGCAAATTGCTCTTAAGTTACAAATATGAAGGCAAGTCTCTTTGTGAGAGGTCTTGGCAAAGAGACAATCCTGAAAAAAGGCAGACAGGACAGTTAAAACTGAGTTACTGCTAAACCATGGATTCCAGATCTTATATGTCACTATTTCTTGATGTCCTGTAACTTCTCTCATGAGAACATAAGAGAATATTGCACAATGATGTGAGGGTTTTTGCTTGAATTCTTCGCCTCCTACTTCCAAAAGAATTTTCCTTGAATGAAATGTAATCATTCTTTACAGTAATGAAAAGAAGAAAAAAAAAATCTACATCTAAGAAGGCACCAGGTATAGCTGTGATTAAAGATTGACACTTTTACCTAGTATGCAAGATTAAATTTTCCTTTTTTATACATTTCCTCAAGAACAACTTGTTCAGATATAGATGAGTTGGCATCATTCTGTCAGTTCTCAGGGTGGCAAAAGATTCTGGAGACTGGACCTGAAAATGAGCACCACACATAAGCCAAATCTATGACTATTTTTTTTTCTTGAGATCTGCTTGGAAGAATACCATGGAATAAAGCCCTGGATAGAAAAAGGGCTCAGGAGAGCTGGTTATTTTTCAGAGGTTGTGTCTCCCAAGCTCAAGAATCAACTATCCCCAACAAGAGAAGGTTAAGTGAGATAGCAGGGGGCCTGCTTGGATGAGAAAGGAGCTCCCAACAAAACTCAGCTATAAAAAAAGAAGCCTGCAAGAGTTGAAAGCAGGGATAAAGGATCTGGGGGGAATATGGAGACTGAGTATGCAGGGATGTAGTTAGGAAAGCTGAAGTCCATTTGGAGCTTAATCTGACAGGGGACATGAAAGCCGATAAGAGAGGTTTATATGGGCAGTTCAGCAGCAAGAAGGGAAAATGTAAAGCCACTTCTGAATGGGGCAGGGGACCTGACGACAGATGACATGGCAATGGCAGAGGTAGTGATGCCTTTTTCACCTCACTCTTTACTGTTCCAATTGCCCTGGTCAAGTCTCTTTGTGTGAGTTAACAGAAACAACATTTTTAAATATGTGCAGTATGATAGAAGAAATTTTAAATCTAAGATCCATACAGTGTAGACACATCCTATTCCATATATATCCTTCAGATAAAGAAACAGCTTATTGCCCAAAGAATAGTATTTGGGAGCATGAACTCCCCATAGAAACCTGGGAGGGTTTGCAACATTTGCTGAAAGCAGCTCCTTTCAGTACAGACTTTGGTTAGCTTTAATTTAAGGCTTTTTCTGAAGAGAAATTCTTGAAAATGATAATGAAAAGTGAAGGATATCCAGAGGGACCACAATGTTTTGTCCCTAGCACCAACATAGCTGCCACACTTAAAATGCTCTAAATGGTATGAAAATACTTTCTACTATTATAGAGATTGTCACAGATGCATATTTAAGGACAAGAAGGACTCCTTAGAGAATTCTAATGTGGTGGCATGCAAAATTTGGGTCATAGTTACCCATCCCATAGTTCCTAAAACATCACATTTCTGTAGTTTCAGCAAGGAAATACTGTTGGGAAAAAAAATCTATCTTTTATTTCCACTAAATATAACCATGAAAAACAGTACACTTCTTAAAAGCTTTCATAAAAAGATAAATGTTTAAGCATATTTGACTACGACTTTTCTTTTATTTGACCTTGGCTAAATTGAAAGCACACAGAAAAATTTACAGTCAATGCTAGATGTGAGCTATACTAATATCTGGCTAACTGCCTCTGCTGTGAAAGCTCTTTCTATTTCAGTAAAATTTTATGCACAAAAGCATTTTCTAGAAACTGATGTAGTGTGTTCAATACATTTTTAGACCCTAGCTTAATTACAAAAGCTTTTTCATAATAACAAATATTGTCCCAAGCAGAGACTATATTTAATAAATATGCTCATTATTTTCCTTAATGAAAGCAATGTTTAAAATTTGTAGGTAATCCCATTACACTGTACTTCCATTATACAGCCCAGCTCTCCTACCCTCCTGCTGATAGAAGACTTGCTCATCTTAGTTTCCAATTATATACATTAAGTCCTTCCAAAACTATCTTCATTATTACACACAGCATGTATAGCTCTATCAGAGAACAAGCTGTAATTGGAAAAGAGCAAAATGCATTTTTGAGCCTAAGATAATCACAAGAAAAGTTAATTATGTCAATTAAAATAATCTTCTCTCCACTCAACAAATATGACCTCTTTGTACAAAGAAACACAGCAGGACAGGTACTGATCCCTGATAAACCATGGTGTTTCTACTCAAGTCATTCCAATCAGAAAATCTGTGAAAGAACCAAATTTTGACTTTAAATTACTTTATAATAGAAGAATGGCCAAAAGAACTATTACATGAACCTGGGGGAATTCTCCAAAACAAAAACCCTAACATTTTCTATATACATCCGAAATTAAACCTCAGTGTTTCTGTTCTTGGACTAAGCTTCTACTTCCTACAAGGAGAAAAGGACAACTGACACAAGCAGAATACTGACAGAAAATTCATAAATACATAAATTAAAATTTTAGGTACAAGAACTAAAATCTGCACCCTTACTGTTAACTGTTTTTGGCAAAGAACTTCATCTCAGCATCAGGTGGCAGCCAGTTGAATCTATGAAGTGTTGACTCTAATTACAGGGTCTCAAGTCAGAGCTTTAAGTCAGTTGAAGACATGGCTGCACATGGCAAAACCAGAGCTGTTCACTCCTAAGAGCATCAGTGCACAAGGAGGCTCCCAGATCCTGTAGCTGCACAAGTCCCACCTTTATTCCCTCAGCTTGTAGAAGGAAGAGCAAGAGGTGATGCATCTCTCCCTGTTAGCTACTGCTGATAGTTGATTTTCCTTGCTGCACCCAAGGAAAATTGTACTTTACTTTGACATTACATTTGATCAGCCTCAGCCACTTCAACCATATTTTAGAATGTGCAGTTTTCACTAGCCTGCTCATTACCATATTTTCACATCCAATTGTCAGCACAGCTATGCATGACCCTAAATTTGCTGTGAAGAATTTTTTCCATCACACCTCATAATGCCTTATCTGGATCGTTCAACTTTTGAACACTTCCTAACAGATCTATTGTTGTTATTCTATAGGCACCAGAAATAGTAGCAATATTCCAGAGAGTACTACAATACTTCTGCAATGCCACCAAATCCTTATTTTATCTGAATACTTTTGGTTGTTCTTTGTTTATGCCAAACTCTTACTTCTTTATCTTACAAATCCCTGGCAATTTGCTGTGTAGCATTTGTACTGACAATTTGGTATGACAAGAAAAGTCAAGTCCAAGTACAATGCGGTTTAGGGAACATTTTCAAATTTCACAGGGAAATGCTACTTGATCTGGAAGTTCCAATCTCCTCATTTCTTTTACCCTGATTTGGTTTTTTATCATTTGGTGATTTTGTCAGGGAATTGGGATCCCTGCCAAAGATGTTTACCTCAATTTTGTTTCAAGTCCTAAATTAGATTTCTCCTAAATAGTGAATTAGATTATTAATCAGTAAAAATCTAAATCTTCATTATTAATTTACTCAAAACAATACAGCACCTTGTAAAACATTTATGCAGCAGTAAACGGAGAACCACTTTGCAGAGATCATGACATGCTTAATTTACTACACAACTAAATATTTAATTAGAAATGGTAGCAAAGCTGAAGGTGTTCTGCTGAAATTAAACAATCTTTTAAACAGTAATAGTCCTAACTTTATTGTGGGCCATAATGGTAAAATTTTAGAACAATTGGTAGGAAACTTGTTCCTTTATCAGTTAAGTGAAGAATCATGTATTTGGCTAGCCAGTTTGCTATTTACTGACAGGTCTGGTCCCTCCTGTAGTTTCAACAGAAATATATTTTAAATGCCATATTAAATTAATTTAAAATGCCATGCACTTTGAGGCACTACATTTGCAATGTAATAGTCTTGGTCCAATGATTTCCTTACTAACATCTCTAATTAGAGTAATGGCATTTTAACTTCCTTGTGAATATCTAGCAATTCTTTGTTTCATATTCAATTTTCAAAACATCCCAGGTACAATATTTTAAATTCCTTTGCATTTATACATCCAGACTCATATAAAAACCCAACAATTTGCTTATATTTCCAGTTTAGGAAATTGCACACAGAGCTTTTGCAAAGACATCACAAGATGAATATATCCTTCCTAGTGTTGAACCTGAACAACAAACGTTGATGCACATCAAATCTAATTAAAGGTGAGCTTTCAAAACAGATAATCAAGAAATGCAGTTGATTGTTTCAGAATTTTCTAAATGTGTAGCAGTATGGAGAATGAGTTCTGGGGTTTTTCTCCTCCTTTTTAAAATCTATTCCTTCCTACTGTCTCTCTAGCTCATATAATTCAGCTTTCAGAAGAGGAAGGTAAGGGATGGTTTGTACCCTTCTGTACAGTGATGGATACAAAGAATGAAGAAACAAAGCAAGATAGGCAGGAGAAAATTAAGAACAATAACATTATCACCCATTTTAGGAGGGAGGTCTATTGAATAGATTATTACACCAAGCAAAGAAATTATCAGGCTATAAATATAGTCTGGAAAACAAAGGGTAGCTACAGGATCACTTTCACCTCATCTTGAACATGTCTTTCAAAACAGCAAATTGATATTTCTTGACTATCAATTTGTTTTTATTAACAATACATAATATCGTGACCTTTTGCTATCTTATAAGAGCACATGACAGTCTTGTCAAAAATAATTCACCTAAAATCTTAAAAAAAAGTTGTTAACTACGAAAACCACAGCCATGCATACATAATTCATCCGATAAGAGGAAAAGAATATTCTATTTAGAGTAGGAGTAAAACACATTTTTCTGCATCTTCCTTATGTCTCAAGGCTAAAGAATATTTCATAGAATTACAAAACTGCATGTTATAGCTCTTAAAGCCTCTAAATGGAATAAAGAAGTATACACTTGGTAGCATGCCTCTCATTATGCTGCAGAATCCTAATGATGTGACCTTGCTTCCCAAATTTACTTGTAAGGTAAACTTTTTAGAAGTAAGATGAGTGATATCACTGGTATTCATCAATTCATGTTCAATTTAAACACTGCTGTATGAAACACGGAAGCGCTTACTGAAAGACAGACTCAAGTTAATTGAAAAAAAAACAGTCTAGGATTGAAATAACGTTTTCACACAAAGTTTGTTCTTCAAATCCAATCCCAGTTTAACAATGCCAAAGTTAGTGCAGTGCTGATCTTCATGAAAGGCACAGCCTGGCAGTAGCTAATACAGAACACAATGAGGCACTCAGCATGGTGCTGGTGTCATGTGGGCTGTCTCAGAAGAGCTAAGAGTGGTGCCAGCTGTGTACCTGCACATACAATCTGTGTCTGAACAATTTTATTTCTGAACAGACTAGGAAAGGAGAGAGGATGGGTGGTGGGAGTGGTGGAAACATGAAGAACCTTGTTCTGCTGTTTACCCGTAAGCTGCTGTAAAAAACAGAGCTTTGCACTTTGGAAAATGTTGTGAGTGCTTCACGTGGTACTGGGGCCTCCTTCCTTGTGACAAAAGCTCTCAGACTGCACGTACTAGCTAGTCCCTTGATTCCTTCCAATTGCTCATCTGAAGCTGTTAACATATATTAGAGCTATAACCAAGCTTTCCCTGATATGCACCAATATTTTAAGTAGTGTATGGCAGAGAATTTTTTTTAAGCAGAGAAAAGTGTGCCTCATTTAAAATAAACTGTCTTGAGAATCGCATGACATGGCAATAATTCTAAATTTTACTAAAGCTTTTTACACACACATGACTTTGGCAGGCTGCCTTCCAGTGAGAGGAAGTTACATATGTACCGGCTCTAATGGCCCATATAGGATATTAAAAACACATAAAGAATAATTTGATAATTTACCTTAGGAACAGCATGAAAATTTTCATCTCAGTTTCCTTTAGAGAGACTAATGCCAAAGGACAGATTGTTTCTTGTCAGTGCTTCAAACTGATCTCTATTTGCAAACACAGCAAGTGATGCCAAATGCAGTTCAGAACGCAAATCAAACAACTATTCATTATGCACTGTTCTGAATTGCGTATGCAGGACAGAGAGGCAAGTAATGACCAAAAAAAAAAAAAAAAATCATGCTTGCACATCACACAAGACATTTCCATAATATACTTGAATACTGTATATGCATGCAAAGAAATAAAACTATTCCAATAAAATAATGAGTGCTTATGAGTTAAATATATTTAAAATGCTACACACTGGGATTGAACAGAACTTGATATACAATGTAGACCAAAATATAAATGCAGTAGTTATACAAAGAAAAGGAGGGGGAAATTATAAATTATTTATTGAAGGAAAGCAGAAGATGGAAAATGAGAAAAACTTTTCTTGGAAAAAACAGGTTAGCTTGTAACCAATGATAATAATCCCACTTATTCATTAAATCTGATTCTATTTGAGTCCCAGCTAAGCACTCAGAGCAGCAATTAATGCAGTCATCGGTGTGGCTGTCATTTCCTGAATGTTCCTGTCCATCTCAGTTTTGTCTTGAGGAAAAAAAAGATGAAAAATGACTGGAAAAATAACTTCACTTGTTTCTAAGATGATCACAGCACTGGCTAAAATGGCAAAGGGGAAAGAACTGTTTTCAGTGCCATGCTACAGACATCTGTGGGTGGTACCTGACAGGCACAGAACAGTGCATGCCAGAATAATGCATGGGGGAAAGGGAGAGGCATCGCCATGTATGGCAGCCAGCTAAGGCTAGAGCTCTCTTAGATTAGACTGAAGAGAAGGAGAGAAGATATTCTTCACAAAGATCTAATCCATAGCTGGTTAACAGGTATGTCTTTATTTAAAAAAAAAAAAATTTGAAAAAACACCAACTAACTTAACCAGGACTGCTGCTTATTGCTCATTAATTGCTACAGATAGGTGCTGGGCCTGGCCAGGTGCAAGAACAAAACCCCTCATAGAAGAAAAAAATAAAACACACTTAAAGCAAAGAAAAGACTACTTTGAAATTAAGTATTTCAAGGGATTAACTTCAGTAGTTTACTTTAGATCAGTATTTTATTTTGAAACATCATTGTTGCATTTTTTCAAGGTTAGTTGAATTTATTTATTATTACTACTATAGTAATTGTGAGGTGGCAGTGAGTTAAAATAAATCCCTACTTAGGCAGCTTATCCCTCCTGTTATATATTAATCTTGTGGGATTATAACAAAATGCAAAGGAAAAAAGGAAAAAAAATCCAACTTGAGTTGCTATATTTTTCTGGATTAAATCACAATATCAGAAAATGTCTTAGAATTCCAACTGAGCTGTGCTAAAGCAAAAACCAGCTAGCTCTGGATACAGGAACGCTTGCATATCTTTCTTCACACAGTTATGTGTGAAAAGATTTCCCCATAAAACTGTAAAATAGAGCACTGAGAAAGTCCATCTGAAAAGATTCCTCCAGGGGGCTGAGATAACTCCGGCATCTGTTCGAACAGGTAATTCTGCAAATAAGTGACACACTTTTGTCATCCCATTGAACTTGGAACACGAGGGCCCTTGGCTGCCCAAACACAAATAAAACTCTCCATTGCCCTTACAGCATGTGGCAGCTACATGAGATGTCCCCTAGAGATGCAGTCATTTCACCTTTAGCCAAGGCAATAATGAGAGCTGCAAGTTTTATCACTTCATCACAACCCCAGTGGACTGTAAATGATTTGGTAAGCTCTGGTTTGAAAGAGAGGACTCCTTAAGAAATCTAAGGAATGCAGTGAAGGAAAAAGAGAGCTTCTCCTCTTTGGAATTATATATATATATATATAAATAATGTCAGAAAAAATATGTTTATCTCCAAATATGTTTTATGATTTCTTAATAACACAGTTTCTATTCTTTGTTGTGAATAATTACTGCTTCAAGTTAATTTCTTATCTCTTTCAAATTAAATTATGGCTAGCTA
Source organism: Melospiza georgiana (assembly GCF_028018845.1). Classification (NCBI taxonomy): domain Eukaryota; kingdom Metazoa; phylum Chordata; class Aves; order Passeriformes; family Passerellidae; genus Melospiza; species Melospiza georgiana. The sequence goes on from NC_080431.1 coordinate 74,319,162, forward strand.
CTTGTCAACAAAGCAAAAACGAAACAAGAACACATATCCTAGAACTGCCCACCCTGCAATTAGCTGTGCTAAAATACAGATATGAGAGCTATCTAAATTCAAGTGTCATCTTGATATGAAGACTTGATTGTTGTTATTGCCAGAATACTTTTGAATGGTGTTTTGAATACTTTTATGGTGTAAAACTTAAACATTTTCAAATACAAGGCATAGTTCTTAGAAAACACTTTAGGAGTAATTTGATTTCTAGAAACTAGAAGAATTTAACAGTACAGAATAGTGAAGATCAACTGATTTAAACATTTCACATGGGCCCTGTTGCTTTGCTCCCTAAAATAATCTACAAGGAGAAACCTCATTTTAAATTGACTGTTATCTTTAGATTTAAAACGTCACCCACATAACTAATTCTACAGTGTTCAAAATTTAGGTATCATGGTTACAATATGTTCCACTTCTGAACAAGCATGAAAACCAGTCCTGAACTTCCACTTTTAAAATTAAATTATGTGGTAACTTTGGCAAGTCTTTTCCCACTTTTGATACTGACCCTTGAAACCCAAATTCTACCAATACAGTGAAGCATTATCAGAACTTTAGTTCATTCTCTTAGATCAACATGATTAATTGTTCAGTTACTTTTCTGTACCTCTTCCAACCATTTAGAATACTTATCTCTATAGCATAACCACATGCAGTTAACATCTCTTGATTTCTCCTTGATTGTGGTTTAATGGGAAAAATTCAAGACATCAATCTTTGCCAAAAGTTATTTTAGTTCCAAGGTTGAAGTGATCCTGTTTACTCTCATAACAATAATCCTTTCATGTGACAAACTCAAAGCAATAAAAAAGGTAAGACCAGAGATGACTTGAAAGAACTTCAAATGTTTTCAGGCAACATTAGTGGCAGCCCTGTACACTAAATGTCTCACTACTTGAAGGGAAGAGTAACACCAGCGAACAAGCCAAGAAAACCAGATCGAGATAGAATTTGTAGATAAAAAGTGCTGTCTATACTGGAAAGAGTTTATGATTTAGTCTAATAATAAAAAAAAGTAAAGAAATATGCTTAATATTTGGCAAAAAATGGCAAAATGAGAACATAAGAGCAAATAATAGGCATCCCACTTTAGCTACAAGAAGTTTTAGCCAGGACTGGCACAAAAAAAAAAAAAAAAAATAGGAATACAAAGAGTTCGGCTTTCCAAATTTCCAAATTTTAAGATTTTTCAAAATATTTTGGTTCAGTTCAGAATTAAAATAGGTTTGTAAAATATATCATAAAAGTATGACTCAAATAGAAATACTGGCGCACACCAGTCAACTCGGAATAACCATTTAAGACACCTACAGCTGCCATTTATCCTGTTATTCCTAGATGTCTTCTTCACTCTCCAGATGAAATTTGAACAGTGAGAGTTCATGTTTGGTTTATAGAAGCCTAATATTTACCAGGAAGTCATAGAAGCCTAGAGTGGCTTGAGTTGGAGAGGACCTTAAAGGTGATCTCATTCCAACCCCCTGCCATGGGCAGGGACACCTTCCACTAGCCCAGGATGCTCAGAGCCCCATCCAGCCTGGCCTTGAACACTGGAGCTCTTAAGTTGTGTGTGGGTGTTAATGAGATAGAGCCTTTCCACTCATCTAAGCACAGACTCCAAGGAAATGCTGGGCCAGAGGGGAAGCAAGAACTGAAAAGGCAGGGCAGGAGCAGTGGTGCTGCACTCAACAGCAGGTACTGGTGAGGGAGATAGGAAAGCAAGCCCAGGAACTACCACAGAGTTCTAAAGTAAACCCACCTCTTTCCTTTGGTCTCCCAACTCTGCTGCTTGCTGATATCCTTTCCCCTTTCCTCCAAGGGTCAAGATCAGTTCTCCAGCTCTTCCAAGCCCCAGTCCTTGGCTGCAATGCTGCAGGTTGCAAAGTACCAACAACATGCAGATCCCACTCAGAAACAACGTGCATGCCAGCACCCCTGGAGCAGGGGTTGCCATATTCAGGTGTGGGGACACGAGTGGAAAGGTATGGTGACATGGGAGGGACGGGGACAGGAGCTCCAGCTCTGGACAAGATGCAGAGCTCTGGAGCCACTGTGGGCCAAGCTTCCCCACATGGCCACAACCCAACACCCTCACACAGGAGCACCAAGCTGTCACATCAATGCCACCTTATCTCTCCCCACCAAGGACTGCCCTAGTCACCACAGAACCAAGGAATGGCTTGGGTTTTAGGGCACCTTAAAGACCACCTAGTTCCAACCTTCCTGACCTGGGCAGGGACACCTTCCTTCCCCTTGCCCTTCTGTGCACTCCCAGAACTGCGCTCTTCACACCTTGGAAACTCTGCCCCCTTAAACAGGCACCTGGGAGGAGATCCTGGTGGGATCCAAGGCAGATCAAAGTTCATGTCCTCTCTCTGCACAATTCAGGCCCAAAGTTTTGACATTTTATGGAGCTATACTGCCAGATTGTGTATATGTGTGTGCACAATCCCATATTTGGGGTGTTGTACCCATCCCTCATTTTCTTCCTCATCCTGTGAAAACAAATAGGCTCATGCAAAATTTCTGTTTCTTAGAAATAGCCCTTAAAAATTCTTGATTTGTACTCATGCAAAGAAGCAAAACATAACAGAAAAATCTGTTTTGGACCCCCAGTCTTCTGATTTCTACTATCCAGATCTTTACTGCAAGTAAATTTTTTTGCACACATGTGGTATTAGAAAATACTGCTGTATGTTACTACCTCCAAAAGCACATTAAGAAAACAATGTATCATTCAGATCATGCACATGGAGGAAAACAGCTAATTATTCTTCTAGGGGAGAAAAAAAAAAGGTGAAACTGCTTAATAATTTGATTATTCAACCATTATAAAAAAAAGGTCAAAACCAAAACAAGACATGAACTTAAATGGCATTTTGAGTTTACTTTGTGATAGATATATATTCTGTGTTCTCCTGGAACCGAGATATTGCACTGAAGATGTCAGTGTTGATCAGCTTCCAATCATTAATGGCACTTATTGAAATAGCATCCTGCTAGGAATGGGATTTTCTGCATTTGCTAGAGTTTAATTTGCAGGGGGAAAAAAAAATTATAAATGAGCCCTGACTGCAGAATAAACATCCAAGAAAGAAATTTTATTTTTTGTGTAAGGCAATAAGTAAACATTTTGCAAGGTGTTTATTGCATATTTACTGTCTTCTTGCAAAAAAAGAATTCCCATGCAAATATGCTAATAGCATGCCAAAGTAATATGAAAAGACCTTTCCCTAAAAACTGTTAAGCATAGCTTGAAAGCTTAAATAGCATAGACCTAAGTTGTCAGTTATTTTGAAAGTCCTACAGGGATGAACAAGTAGCAATATAATAAATCTATGCAGAAATATTTAAGGTACTTAAAATAAAGAGGAAAAGAGACAATTTTTAAAAGCATTCTTTTAGTCGGTGCTGCAAGACTGCAGAGAAGAAAATATTTTCTCAGTGAGTACTCTGGCATTGCTTTATGAAATTTTTCAAGGTTATTGAAATAATCTATGACCATATATTGTTTAAGCAGTGCACACCAAATCTGTTTTTAAAGCTGCTGAGTGAGCCCCACTGTGTGAGGAGTGGAATGTGTCCACTCATCCTGCCTCTGTCATCTTGGAGGAAGCCTGAGAGCAAATATTCCTCTGGAGGGAGCCCCTCAGGACTAAGGAAGATCCAGGCTGCAACTTTTTTTTCCTCCCATAGCAATATGCAAACAGCAGGAGAGTTCATATGATGCTCTCTTTATAGAAATGTGATTGATGACAGAGAAAGTTTGACAGTCCCATGTATAGCTCTCTGCATTTCTATTTCCCCCTCATGTATATGATGTGAAATATATAAATCACTACCATTTAAGTAACTTCCCAATGACTTGCATATTTAAATTTCAAAATATCCACACAGCACCTTTTTAACAATTGGGAATATTTTGCAGAAAAAGCAAACCTGTCCCCATCCTCCCCTCTATCACAAATATAATATACTTTTGCTAATAATTTTCTCTAAGTGAAAGACTTTCCCAGTTACAAAGGAATTCAGGCAATGATAGTTGCTTAGTGGATTGGTGGCTGTGTTACATAGCATAAGACATATTAAAGACATAATAAAGCAGCCCGTTTAGAAAGTATTTGACTATGTCAAAGACAACAAGGAAAAGAAGAAGCCATCATTATTAGACTAATGAGTAACTTTATAACATTACATTGAAGTTTTTTCACCCCAATCTAAATCTGAGTTTATGAAAGAAGAATTGGTCCCATTTTGAAAATGGTTTGTCTGGTAATGTAGAAAAAATTGTATTTCAGGTCCACTAACTAAATGCTTTCTATGCTTAAAACAAAATAAACAAAATACAATTGCCTTGATATCCCCTAATTATCATTACTGCAAATTCTAAAACTGTTTAAGTTTTCCCAGGGAGAAGGAGGGCAGAAGACTCTTACCTACAAGGGCTTCCAGAAAATAGCCAGTTAAATACAGTTCAATTTTATGAGAGACAAATACTGAAATACAGTACTGACCATTTTTACATACCTATACCTTTTTTAAATAAAAGGCATCCACGCTGCAGCACAGTTTCAACAAGTACCATGAAACAAAATTCTCAAACATTATAAATGCTTAACATGTTATTCCATCCTCATTAGTACCATACTAGGAAAAAAATATACAAGCAGCAAACAATCAGCGGCTGTTTAAGAGCCTAATATGGTACGAGGAAAAATAATGCAGCACAGCAACAAGTTCACTGGAGTGCTCCCTTAACACAGACATACCAGAAGTACAGCTGTTTATCTTGGGGAGAAAAACAATCAAAAGAGGACATAAAGACTTCTGAAAGGTTCTTCTCCCTGGTATTTAATAATATGCAAAATATTGAAGGATTCTCGCATGAAATCAGGAATAGCAATAGGTCGTTTTTCATGGTATTTTAAAAAGCTAAGCAGACACACAACAGGATGCCAGCAGGCAGCTTGCATGAGACATAAGGCTTTATATTCCCACTAGGAACGTACCTTCTCTGCTTTTGCTTTCCTGGCGTTATGCACAAACCTGCGTCCCAGCTTCTTGGCATACCAGATAGAAGCAAACATTGTAGTGATGAAGATTTCAGTCTGAATATGCAGCACAGACACAGAAAAAAAAAAAAAAAACCAAAACAACTTCCCCCACAACTGGGATACAGATCTAATGCTGATTGAGGTCTTAACTATGCTGTTGCTTTTTCAAGTCCTCTCATGCTGCCTTCTGAAAAAAAAAAAAACAAACCACCCAGTGTGGCCAGTCTGCAGGTGTATTTACATACTGCCAGCAGGAAGTCCAGGGTGAGGCATCTTTGTATCCAGCTCACATCCAGTCTGCTAAGTGCCTGTCTGCAGTTCTTTAGCACTGTCACCACAAACTACATATGTGTCAGTATGAAAGGAAGCTGCAGTAAACTACTGTAGCAGACAGCTCACCTCCTCTTCTCCTGTTCTGAAATTTAACTCCTTGGTTCTCTTCGATTTGCCAGCATGCAACAGAGGCAGCAGCAGCAGCTCGAAAATGAGATACACAGCACTGCAGGAAAGCAAAGAGGTACAAAAGTGCCAAAAATAGAAATGTGTATTAACTGTTAAGGTGAAAGAACAGGTGTTTCATGTGTTTCAGGGAAATTAAGATATGAAAGGAAAATTGATTTTACTTTGTTCTTGTGATCTGGGGTCTATTCGGAGATATTTTTGCTACCTAGTTTCAGTTCACAGCAGACAGGCATCAGAGCTGCTCAGTTCACTTGCTGATGTCACACATGCTCTGCTGAAGGATTTAAGACTCAGTCAAGGGCTTCTGTTTTTCTTTGATAATGCCTTCACAAAACAGAAACCTGATAGATTTTTTTCCAAATTCCAAACTTCTGCCCTACCTAAGCATGCTTTTTCCTCTTCCTTTAATTGCACGCTATTCTGCATCAGGAGTTGGAAAGTGCCTTTGAACACCTATTTTTGCAGCAAAACAGCAATGCACTATTTTCCTTTTGTCACATACTTCAGCTTTAACCCCTGCATCTCTCCTCAGTTATAATGGCTCAACAATAAGCAGAAGCACACTCTGCTCTCTCTAGACATATGACAAACCAGATGTTCCTCCCAGTCAGATGCAGTACCAAGGCTGTAAATTACAAGGTTTACAGTTATGTGCTGTATTTGATAGCACTTAGAAGACAAGTCCTGCCTAGTGCCCTCCCACTTACAAGTGTGGAGATACCAACATCAGGAGAACTACTGCTTTCCTGCCTGCAGCACTGGAATGCATACATGCAGGAATAATTTCTACTGTGCTATTCCACAGTAAAGAGCAACCCAAAATTAATCGATTAATGGAAAAGGAAATAAAGGCAGAGCAATTTAGTATAGGGCTCTTGGGGCCAAGGAAACACCTTTTCTGCCCCAGGATTTTCAGAGAATGGCTGAAACTATTTTCTCCAGAGCACATGAAATCAAAAGGGAAAATATTCCACTCCCACTTGTAACTTAGATAGAACATCCAAGGTACTGTACCTGGATGGCACTGCTCAAGCTTTGAGCCTGAAGGCACATACTCCTCAGTTCTGTTAAGATTACAGGGAGTTCAAAGAATTCCTCAACACTTTTTAAAATGGTAAGTTGGTTAACTAAATTGAAATTCTTAGATAGTGAGGGTTTTTTCAAGGTAACTCCGAGGTGTATGATTGATTCTTACTTGACATCTAAAACCTTCTGACAAAATATTTGGTAACTGGTGGTATTTCTGGGAAGGGAATAGTTCCTAACTACTTCCAATTCAAATATTTAATTGATCCTGGCAGCCAGAAAGTTTTAAGACCACAAGTTGGAGTAAATTCATGTCTCATTTACGATATGGTTACTATAGAGGAGCTGTCTTTCCATAACACCACTTTAGCTCTCAGATATCTAGGCTGATAGTAAGATGGACTCTCCAAGGTGAGGAAACCTTCATTATGCCATATAGCAGACCCTCACCATTCTCCCTATTTGGGGGATGATGATGTCCAAAACCAGAGAGAAGGGTAGACAAGAGAAGGAACAAACATGGCCTGAAATATTTAGGAAGAAGTCACAGACCTTGTTTCTAGCTGCAATACCATTGCAAGGAAACAATGGTAGGGAAAAAAAAAAAGTGCAGAAAAGGAGAAGCAACATCATTACACAGCTTAACCAACACTATAAATGTTAAAGGAACAGGAAAAAAAAAACTTACATAGTATATGGATAAACAGTAGAACACTTCTCCCACTCTGCTCCCATGCTTTTATGAACAGAATGAGCATAATTTGAAATCATTGCACTACACCAAAAAAGGGTACATTCTCCCAAACAACTACTTATATAGTCTTATGTATATTCCAAAGCTGAGAAAATCGAAGGAAATACTCATTAAACAATAAAACTTTCTTTTTATGACTTTTATCATCAACATTAGCAGCTTTACTGAACTATTTATTCAGGAAAATTAGGGATTAATAAAAAGCCCCAATTCATCCCACTTAAAGGAAAAAAAATAGAATACATTGTTCATTTAAGAAATAATGACAAAGCAATAGGGAGGTAATTTTCTCCACCCACTGAAAATGTTAGATCGGGAAGAATAAATCTTGCCAAATAGCTAATCCTGATTCTAATCAGAAATACAGTTTAACTGTTAGCATGCATTTGCAGATCTATCCAAACCCTCAAATACAGCAATGGCCAGACTGCAAGCCATTTCCTTACAGCTCCATCAGGCAGCAGTCTGCCATACATTGCCAATAGCAGGTTTATTAGGGCTGTACTGGTACCAAGGGAGTTTATGATTATGAATATTTTACTGTAACCATAACGAAGGCTGCATTTTACAGAAGTGCTACAAGCTGAGCTGCTTTAGAAGAATTGGAACTCCCAGCTGCTGTCTCCTCACAGGAGTAATACATACTTTAGCTTGCTCACTGAAGTGCTACATTACAAGGACAGAGAGATGCATGCCATTGAGCAGCAATATTATCACAGACAGAAGATAATCAGTTAAGAGCAGATTTTACAAGGAGCTTCTTGCTGCAAATGAGCTGGTGGTTTTTGGTAAACCAAAACACATCCAAACCATACATTAAATGTCATTCTTCTGCCTCTATGAGAAGAAATGGTCTTACCACAAGTGGGCACATGGGTGTAAGCACAGAGCAGGCAGGCTGTTGAATCATATTACTTTTATGACATGGCTCCCCAACATCGCAAGCAACGGCACTTGATGCTGGGTACCGAAACAGATGGTTGTTTCAAACACCTTGCCAACTGTTTGTATGCCCTGAGTATCACCAGTACTTCTGACAGTTTGCCTCCTTTTTCAATTTTAACAGTGCTGCTTTACTTAAGTAGCACTTGGGAAGAAGCCTGGCTTTGCTTTAGACAGAGCATTAATTTTCCCTTGTTAAGGGATAACTTCTCACAGCACACACGTGGGGTGCCAACCTCCCCCTCACACACCTGTGGTGAAGATGGATGTTAGCTGTGGATTCTGGTTCTCTCCAACCTCTATCTGAGTATATACACACAGTAGTCATAAAATGTGATGACAGGGCCATTTAAAATACAAATACAGTTCAGTCATAAATAATGCCTTCCTGGTAAGAATGGGAAGACGGATGGAAAGATTAGCATTCAGGGTTTGTAGAACTGTTTCCAGTGAAATGGGCAGGAGATGGAACAAGTTAAAAATGAAATACTTAAGATATGAAACAATCACTTAAAGGTTTATTTGTTAACATTCCACAGCTGTGGGTACAGGAGCAGAGCTGCAGCTGAGAATCTAAGGTAGCTAGTTTTGTTTTTATTAGCACAAGGCAACAACAGATATTGATTTGGCTCACTGTACAAGCAACCATTTCCCATCCCCAGCACAACTAATTATCTTACACAGCTACATGATGCCAAGACATACTCTTTAATGACCAGAATAGGAGAAAAGACAGGAATCTAAATGTCTGCTATTCAGTCCAGAAGATATAAATTGTAGGCACTCAGACCTCACTATTCTTTAAGTAGATGGAAGACCCAAGGTTTTGTAAGGACCTGATTTTTCATTCTTCCCTCTAAACAATGGGAAATGGACTAATGTTCTTCCTCTTAATGCAACAAAGAATATCTTTAGAGAAAACCCATGGCACTCTCACAAAAGTAAGAGTCAGCACCACCAGAAGACATTAAGACTTCTTTTTTGGTCAAGGCCGAACACAGCCTATGACAGATTGAAGGATTATCACAGAATAGAATCACAGAATCACTGAGGTTGGAAAGATTATTGAGTCCAACCATATCCATAAGCACCACATCTACACATGTTGTAAATGCCTCAGGAACAGTGACTCAACCCACTTCCCTAGACAGCTTGTTCTGATGCTTGGCAAGTCTTTCCATGAGGAATTTTTTTCCTAGTATTTGACTAAATCTCCCTTGATGAAACTTGAGGTAATTTTCTCTTATCCTATTGCTTATTATCTGAGAGAAGAGACCAACCTTCACCTCACTGCAGCCTCCTTTCAGGTATTTATAGAGAGGAATATCCCCTGATCCTCCTTTTCTCCAAGATAAACAGCCCCAGCTCCCTCAGCCACTCCTCACCAGTTTTGTGCTCCAGACCCTTCCCCAGCTCCATTTCCCTTCTCTGGACATGCTCCAGCCCCTCAATGTCCTTCTTGCAGTGAGGGGCCCAGAACTAAACACAGGATTCAAGGTGCAGTCCTACCACTGCAGAGTATGTAAATTTCTAGTTATGTTATTTCCTACCAGTTACGATGTTTCATAACATTGTTTTTCTACAATAAAATTTTTAAAACTCTACCTCTTGGTCCTGAGTGTTAAAGATGAAATCTGAGTTTCTTAAAAGCTAAATGCTTCCTTGGAACATCTAAGTCAATGGCAAGAATATAGTGCAATGATTCTAGAACAGTCACTTATCCTGACAAAGAAATGTTGCACAGAAGGGAACAGGGAGAAAAAAAAAGAAGCACAAGATGATGGAAGAGATGGGATAAAATGGGGAAAAAAAAAAGGGAAAATGAAGTGCTGCATATTAGGGATGACAGAGGTTCATACTCTTCTCTTCCAATTTAAATTTTTCTACTCCCTTAATATTTCTTGTGCCAAATCATTTCTCTTTAGAAATTATGCTTTCAGAAACCCAGATGTGACATTACAAGTTTGCCCCAGGTCTAATTTCCTCTTAAAACAGAAGATACTGCATGCAGACATGTCCTCTGTCACCTCTCCTGATGCACAGCAGAGCTATCTTCTAGCAGAGGCCATTAGGAATTTCATACACAATGTCACAAGACTTCAGAGCAGTAAAAAAATAAAATGCAAGCTTTTTTTTTCCTCTGGACCTCCTTCAAGTGTGAGGCGCCAAATATTTTGTGCCTGCACTCTGCCATGCAATTATCACTGCTATTATTCTGCTCTTCTATTATTTGATGGGGTAGATGGCACTCAACTTGCTACCTGTGGTGCAACAGGTCAATAGAAGAGAGGATGAGGAGGTCTGCTACAAAATTGCTTGAAATAGAGCTTTAACTGTGGAAGGACGGGAAATGGAAATAAAGTAAGTGCCGTGCTAGACACTGAGACTCAGCACATCCCTGAGAATGCATTCTAGCACTTTTACAGCACAATGGTGTAACAGACTAAGTTTTAAATCCAGGCAGTTCTTTTTCCTCTTCTATTTGTTAAGTCTTAGAATGGAGAAAAACATAATTACAGCACTTAATTTTGATTTTAAAAATTGATTTCCAGCTCTAGTTTCTGCTGGTGCGTAGGAAACTCCAGTGAGTCACAGAAGTAATACAACAACCCTAGGCAGCCTTAAAAAAATAACTAAAAATCTGAAAAATGCCAGTTTATTCCCTATTTGTCCCTGGTTCAGCACAAATTGCTTTCTGCCTCACCTTTCTAATAGAAATTTTTAAATTTCTTCCTGCTGTGTTAAGAAATCACAATCAAAATGGTGTATCGAATCCTCGGATGTGCCATTACGCTGCTCAGACTTGTATCAAATCAAAGCACTGTGTATGTAGCACAGTTATACATTTGCATGGCAAGTACTCCTACGGGAAATAATATAAACTACAAAATTTATCCTTGGGGAGAGAAAAGAAGGAGGAACCACAGACTGCGAGCAGTGCTTATGTGTGTCACCAGTGCATCTTGCAAGGCACTTGCCAAATATAATCCTCAGCAAAACTGAATTCAGTGTGGAAACACTTATATTGCAGCTCTGTGTGTGTGCCTCCCACCCTGCAGCATCTAACTACATTTGTTTTCTTGTTGTTTATACATAACCCTCTGTGATGGTGGACTCATTTCTGTTTTGGGAGGGGACAAATAAAGGCACAAAGTGACTCGGTAACCAAAATACAGGAAATTGGAGAATCTGCACACTGACTGGAGCCCAGAATCTCTGACCCAGGGTGTGGCCACGTGGCTTGCCATGGCCAAAGCCAGGCAGATGTGACATGCACTCTCTCTCAGTCCTATGCCAGCCACAGCTCTCCTGTCTAGATCCAGTGAGAAGCAGGAGAGCTGGAAATGTCCATACAGCCACCCACAAGGGGCACTGACATACATAATTTCCATAGGATTTCTTTATTAGAAACAGCAAGTCAGGCAGCCTATAAAGAGCTGTTCATCTCACTGCTAGTCACCAAAGAACCCCAAAGAAACAGTTGCAGGAACAAGCATGGGAATATATATCATCCCACCTTAAACATTGTTTTATTCCTGGCTGATGACAAGCTGTCTTTCCTTTCAAAGGCATCCTTAAATCTCACTTTTGCTTTATCATCCCCAAGAGCAAAATTAAAAAGTCAGTTTAAGCATAAACACTGCAAGTTATAAGCACCAAACCAGAGAATCACACTGACTGCTTTGACCCAGCATTATTTAAAGGTTCAAGGTGAATGTAACTTGCCATTGTCCAAGCTCTCTAGAAAACCCTCATGCACAAGAAGCCAGGTTGCCCTGAATTACGAAGCACTAAGGAGTCACAAGTGATGAGATATAACAGGATAGCTGAAATCTCATGCCAGCATCTCCCTGCAGGCAGACACACGTGTACCTGCGTGGGTTGAGCCCACTCAGCAGCACGTTCCTGAGCAGCAGCAGAGTCCATGCAGCCCATGCACACCATTCCCTGTCATCTCTCAGGCTGCGTTGCTCTCAGTCCCTCTTCCAGCCTCTGCCAAAGCAGCAGCTCCCCACTCCCGGGTGGAACCATTTCCAATTCTGCTGTTGCTTGGATCATGTTCCAGCTGAGCAGCCCCTCCCCTCCAGGGCCTCCTGACTGGCTTTTTAATGCTTCTTGGAGAGGAACCCACATGTGGACACCAAATTCAACAGACAATGGCTGCTGCCAGTTTTCATTTCAGTTCTTGTCTTTATCCCTGTCCTCAGCTCTTCTAGGCTGTGGTCCTCACAGCTCCTGGGAAAAGGTCTTGTGTGGTCCAACAGTCCAGTATCACTTGGAAGTTAAAGGACTTCAGAGGCAAGTTTTTAAAACAATGCTGAACATTCTAGATTCTGGACACAGGTTTAGAAAAGCAATGTTTTCATGCTAAAATGCAAAAGAGAAGAAACATGAAGGAAAAGGATGTAGTTAATTCCTACAAATATAAGATGTTCTACTACTAAGTATGGGGGACAGATGACAAGTCTTTATGCAGGACTCTGCAATTTTTGCTTCCTGGAGTCAGAGACATGGAAGACATATTCTTGTTTTTGGAACTGACTCACCACACTTCTGTTGCCCAAGCAAAGCAAGAGAGGAGAGTCCAAACCACAGCAGACCAAGAACCAGGTTTTCTCCCTTAGTTCTGCTAAAATTCTTCTGCATGAGATTATTTACTCTTTGCAAGCCAGCTGCTCACTCTTAAAATAAAAAAAAATAAAAAAAAAAAAAAAGCTCTACCACACTGGAATAGTCTAAAGACAGAAATTTTAACAAATGTGAATTATTGTCAGAGAAGGCATTGTAGAAAGAAGAACATCTACCCCCTCACTGGTTGATACAGAATCATACTGAATTCTGCTGAAAGGTCTGTGAAAGTCCACATCAAACCCGATTACACAAATGGTTCATTGCAATGTGAGACATGAAAAGGTCCATTTCAGCAATGTCACAAAGGATTGTGTTATATCCATTTTGATCAAAAGACAAAGGAACTATAAGGAAATATGAAGTTAAGGACAAGGCGTTATTCCTCTTAAAACTAGAAGATATTCAGAAACAGAAAGAAATATAGCAAACACTACAATCTAAAATAAAGAATTATCTGTCTGACCTGCTTCAGTTAATTAATTAATTTTATGTGAAAAAAAGGACAAGAGAAAATTAGTCACATCACATTTTCTTATTCAATTCCATTTGAGTGCAAAGCCCAGTTGGTAGGACAAAGATGGTGGTGGTGGGAAATTTTTCATTGCAGAGGATTTTGGCACTGGAAAACGAGGAGAATAGCATACAGCTAGTGAGATATACTTCCACAAGAGACGGACTAGAGCTGATTTTAAAAAATCCAAAAAAATGATGATAGTTTTGTAGGACAAGAATAAAAAATAGCATAGTTCCAAACACTTTGAAGTTTTTAAATTTAATCTGAGTGTTTCAAGAAAACAGAAACTTTTTGAGATCTCTAACCAGTAGAAAATTGAGAAAATGTTCCTTGAAATTGTCAAAATATTTATCTTTCATTTTTATCAAAAAATCAGAACATTTCAGCCTTCTGCAGGGCTGTCAATACTGCTGTCTAAATTACATTTACATTTAACTTTCCCTTGGGATCCCAGTCAACAGATATTTTTAAAATTTCTGTTCTGCACAACTCACTGAAAATACTTTTATTTGATTCATACATCTAGCAGCCTCAAAGATCTGCCAAATCAAAGATCAAAGATTCTTCCACACCTTTCTGCAAATTGAATTTTTCCAAGCTGCATACATTGGTTGTCTTGTCACATGTCAGAAGACACCACAAAGATGCTAGAATGACCTCATGTGAACTTATGGAAAAGATCATAAGGAGACAAAGGACCACAAAAGCAAGAAGTCCCTGCTTCTCATTATTCAAGCATCCTAAAAAGCACCATATTTCATGCCTAGACCTCCCAGACGCAAAACCAAAGCTGATTGAAGGTCTGTTTCTCCACCACTCCCCACAGCTAAATGCAGAAAAGATTTAATAAACACACTTGCACAACACATCTCTGCCCTGCACACAGTGGTGCACCAGAACAACTATCTCCAAGGACTCCAATTATTTTTCTGTGTCTCTAGGGGAACCAGATCTACATTGAACTGAACCAAAAGCTCTAAAATGCTTTCTGCTTCCAGACAAGCATAATGAGCAATGTGCCAAAATCCCATTTCCAGCACTGGAGAAGAGCTCTCACCTTAAGAGAAACAATCTGTTCTCTCCGCTTTCTTCCCCTTTGCCATTCAAAGTCTTGAAAAGTTCAGTGAAGGAAAAAGTCATAAAAGGGCACAGACTTCTGAGCAGTGCCTTATCCTCGTGGGTTCAGGCTCCCAGACACTGCTGGCTGTCCCAACCTACCAGTCTTGTCCTTAGAGACAGCAATCAGTCTGCATGATTGTGGGCACCAGCTCTGATCCAGAGCACATCTGTATCACACCAAGCCCCGTGCAATGCGTGCTGAGGGGACTGCCCCCAGCTGCCTGCCTACCTGCACTAACCTGCCTAACCCTCCCACACTCATTTCACTCAGTTAAGCACACATGACTGCCAAAGCTGTTATTTTGTTTAAGTACCCTCTCTGACATGTCTACTTCCTACTTTCAAGCCTACCCTTTCAAGTACAAAGTAGGTCTTTATGCCTTTTTAGTTCCTTAAAAGTAATGGTGTAAGTACTAAGAACTTACGGAGAAGGTTCTCTGCCCACAGTAATGCTGCAGGAAGACAACAAAAAGATGGTAGATTGCAAATGCATTAAACAAATGTCTGGGTAATTTGATGTGATTTAAAGATGAGATAAACAGGCAGCACAATCTTTCAGTCTCAGATGGTCTCAGTCTGAAGAGTGCTAAAGGAATACACCTTTTGATTATCTCATCTATTATGAACAGTAGATCCTTGTTAAAGCTTGGGACAGAGCATGACAACACAAATTGAGTGCTACATGAATGCATTACCTCAGTGTAATCCAGGACAACATCTCCACAGCAATACACAGCTATTCCTACCTGTGGGATTTCACCAGGCCATGTGTGTGTAAGAGCATGCTCATCCTCTGCATGCTCAAAGCTCATCCCAAGCAATATATCATGGATAAATATCAATGGATATATCACATGTTAAATCTCACACCTCTTTGCTCATGTAAAGAGATACAGAATGCCAGGCAGTCCTTTAGAAGTCCCCATTTCAGCTGTTTCTAGGACAGGGCACACAGCCTAGGATTCAGCCTCCGCAGCTGTACATTTAGGAATGTGCAATGTGCTTTGCTGAGAGAGATCTGCATTTTTAGTTACACAAGCACTGAACATGGCACAGTGGCAAGACAAGCTACATTACAAATGCAAATTCAGAGACTGGAAAAGGAAAAAAAAAAAAAAGTCAATTTCAAGCAATGCTTGAAATCTATGTAAACAAAGTCACTTAAGTGAAACTGGCCCAAAATTACAAGAAGGTATTTACCTTCTGGAAGCTCAGGATAAAAATACTGTTTACAAACTACTTACAGAGTTCTGGCCTTCAGAAAGCAAGGTAATTTCCCCCTGTGATTTTCTATGCATAGTGTGAGGCAAGCAGTTAAAGCTGATATAATATAATCTGAGCTACATTTAAACATCTGGTCCATCTGCTTTATATGCATTGATAGGCTCTAGTCTAGAGCAATCAATACAGTGTTAAAATTTTATTGAATATCATTTTTAATAGCTATTTTACTTATGTATTCTTCTTGGGCAGGCTTTATAATCAGGATTGTAAGTAAAATATTACTCTAAATCACTGTTATATTATATAACATTATTTTAAATCAGTATATTCCTAAAGTAGATTTAGCTTCTGTAAAATTTGTAGTTAATTGATACTATGACCCACAATTTTCCCAGTAATAATTTAGAAAAATAGATAGATATGTACATAGGATAGATAAATTTATACTTAGGATAGTCTGAAGGATATTTCACTTCAAACACACCAAACCCTATAATTCCTGAGTTAAATTCTCTTCTCCCACTGATTTAAATGGGAGTTTAGCCAAACAAAAAACACTTTTTCAGCTGCCTATAGTAGAGCCCCTTCTGCATTATGGTAGAGCTATTCTGCTTAAGAGTATTTCATAGTTTTTGAAACTATACAGGAATTTTAAAAAGATTAAATATTCACTTCAGACAAGGGCCCTGACTAGGTTTCCATGCTCCAAACAGAACTGAATACAAAACCTAAAGGTTTAGCAATTTAAAACATATCTAGCTATTGTCATCATCACCAAATAACCTACAAATAATTCCACAGTTGGAAAGAAAGTTCAATCTATAGACTGCAAAAGTCGCGCACATTTGATTCATCCAACCTAACTTCTTTAAAAAGCATGAAGACTAAGATATTACAGAAAACTTCAAAAAGTAATATCTTTCAGCTAATTAGGCTTCTTAATACATGTGAAAGTACTTTAGAAGTGCACCACAGGTCAATGGAAGTAAATATAACAACCATAAAAGGCCCAAAGTCATTTATGATTAAATACTGATTCTGGAACTTAACTCTGATGTAATTTATCCTACACATAGGGGAGAAGCTGTTCAAGAACCATCACATCACTCTGTCCTTTGAGAGCTGTGGGCATAGACAAGGATATTAAATTGTCAGAATTTTTCACCATTTTTCCTATGGCCACTTACATGTTTTTATGAATAAATAAAACCCACTTCTGGGTTGGGATATACATTAGTAGTATTTTTTAAATTTTTAAATTTTAATTCTCACATGTGGCAGGACATTTCTGGAGAGAAAACAGGGAATATGGATCACATTTTTATTGTGAACTGAAGCATTATACCTATAAGATTTAAAGAGCAAACATGCAGTTTTGTGCACAACTCTAATTAGACTGGAACTCAGGAGAGCTGCTCAGCTGGCTTGCCTAACAGCTGGTCCAAATCTCTTAGGGAGGAGCATATTTTTACAAAACCTTTTATGAGGCCACACACTGAGAGCTATAGGAGTTTATTATTGAGGCAGACAGGTTGATTAATAAATATCAATTTTGCTTTGGGAATCAGAAATGTAAGTGGTTTGCCCATCCAAGAAGTGTAGGCAATTTATGGATTTATGATTACTTAGATGAGTGATTTATTGATTAAAATTTTGCATAAAATAAATAGCCTCATGGATATCTAGGCCAGAACTTTTATCAACTTTTTAAATGCTTGTATTTGGCATCTATCAGAAGTGAATACACCCATCCTCAGGCGAAAAGATTTGAAGAAAATGAGAGTAAAATAGCTAGGCCAACATGTAACAGCAGTCTGTCTCCAAGACACATTTACAGACAGTCTGGCAAGATAACTAGGGCAATAGGAGTGGAAAGAGAGAGGCCAAAGCCTGGGGTGTGTCAGATGTGCAGTTGTGAGTCACTTTATTTTCTAAGTTACTGCACAAGATGGATGTCATGACCTCTCGCACAGCATTGCTGAATAAAGTGTTAGCAGCACAAGGTGTCACTCTGAAACACAACTTGAATCATTTTAGAAAAGCTCAAAAATATTTGAATTTTTCAAGAGGTACACTTTTCTGGAGGCTGTTGTTTCAAACAGTAATGCTTTGTAGTCTTCAAGAAGGAAGCATAAGCTGGATTTTCCAATTTTAATATATTTTTAGGAAATCTATATCTGGAATTCACTCAAAAAAGGCTTAATGCTGAAAACCAAAGCATTTTCTTTGTACCGACAATGTGAAAAAAAAATTGGAGTCATAGAATGGCTTGGTTTGGAAGGGAGCTTACAGATCATCTCATTCCAACTCCCTGCAATGGGAAGGGACACCTTCCATTAGACCGGGTCCTCGTCCAGCCTGGCTTTGAGCACAGTCTCAAGCTACCTTCAAAGTCTCAAGTGACTTTGCTTTCTTCTCCACCTCTTTGATAATATTAGATTGTTACTATTTTCTACTATTTTTAATGCCCAACGTTAAACTGCTGATCGGCCTGAGCTAACAGCTCCTGGCACTGCTGTAATAGGGACAACTGTCCCAGCCACCCAACCTTCAATTGCTGTGGTTTTCCTCTTCCTTAGTCCTTTGTCTTTAGGGCCATGGGTAGCACACAATTTGGAGCTTTCTACACAGATAAATTGAGGTGTATTAATTCTCTGTCAAATTTCACATAAAAACCCCCTTTACTACAGATGTACAGAGACCAGGCTCTCTTGTCTGAGTACCCATCTAAATTTGTCAGAGTCCCTCTTTAATTTCTCTCCTTAGGTATTTGTTCACTTTTCATTTATGATGTCTTTCTGCTTGATAAAAACTGGACACCATGTCATTCCTTAAAACTGCTCCCATAAATCACAGGATGGTTGGGGTTGGAAGGACCTCTAGTTCCAATGCACCTGCTAAGCAGGCTCACATAGAGCAGGCTAAACAGGATCACGTCCAGAATGATTTTTAGTATCTCCAGGGAAGCAAACTCCAACTGCACAGTTTTCTGTGCAGCCTCTTCCAGTGCTTTGTCACCGTCAAAGTAAAAGAGTTTTTGTTTGTATTCAGATGGAACTTCCTGCATTTCAGTTTATGTCTGTTGCTGGGCACCACTGAAAATAGCCCAGCCCCATCCTCTTGACACCTGCCCTTCAGATATTTATGTGTATTGATGAGATCAATTCTTAATCATCTCTTCTCCAGGCTAAACAAGCTCAACTCCCTCAGCTTTTCCTAACAGGAGAGATACTCCAGTCCCCTTGTCATCTCCACAGTCATCAGCTGCATTTTGCCTTGTCCTGGGGAGCCCAGAACTGGACACAGTACTCCAGGTGTGGCCTCACCAGGAATAAGCAGAGAGGCAGGATCACCTCATGTGACCTGCTGGCAGTGCTCCTCCCAATGCATCCCAGGACACCACTGTCCTTCTTGGCCCCTAGGGCACACTGCTGGCTCCCGGATAGATTGTTGTGCCCAGGTCCTTCTCTGCAGAGCTGCTTTCCAGCAGATAACCTGTATTGTTTCATGAGGTTATTCCTCCCCAAGAGCAGCTCTGCACTTGCCTTTGTTGAACTTCACTGAATTCCTCTCCTCCCAACACCTCATTACCTCTATTTTTTGACTCACTCAAGCAAAGACCTCACACAAGAGGTGAAGAAGGTTATCTGGCTTTTTTTTTTTTTTCCTAAATTCTTTTGCCTGTACTTCCACTCTGTAAGACTTAAGCAGTAATATTTTGTGAAGTAAAAATTAGGCAACTTTTTGAAGTGCAACAAAACATCTACCAACTAAGTTGTTAAAGAAAAAAAAGGTCAATACCATATTCATAATTCATTAAAGATCTGTCATTCTTCAAGCACTTTTTAAGTATCTCATTCTACCTCAGAGGTTTTCAGTTCATGAGAGAATGTTTTATGTTTATGACTCAGGAATCGCAGAGTCTATCTTCAAAATTTTTTCACCATGATACAAAGAAAAAATCCAAAAAGAATAGATGAGGGGACATTCCTTTGTTTTGATTGTACATTTTATTTATTGACTCCATAGAGTATTTTTCTTGTCTCCCCTCAAAAGGAAATGCTCAGAATATGGCAGAAGATGTGTGAAGAAATCCTAAACCAGCCAGAAATTTAAAAAAAAAAATTACATACTTGCTAAAGAAATATTAACTTTTTAAAATATTCTGATTATAAAGTTTTTTTTTTCAGTAATATGCCTGATCAGCTGCTGAATCCCATAGACATAGACAGATCCAGCACAATGTAGGAAAATAAGTTAGTTTGACCAGCAGTTTGGCACCACTTCCAAACTAAGCAATGCCATTTTGGTGTGTTATACAGGCCTTGCCACAGGCAGAAATCTGCATCACTCCCTTCTGTAAAAAATCATAATTATTTGGGAAGGTCAGTACCTCCCACAGTGCTGTTCAAGCACTATGCCAGAACTGACACTCATGGATGGTACTGGGAAAATTGCCATGATCAAAGAGCGGCTACTTTTTTTTCTGTTGTGTGTTTTGTTTTCAAAAGTAGAAGCCAGAATAGCTCCTGTTTGGCTCAAGTTAGTCTGTGCCTGGGTGTCTTTACAGCTATTCAAAACATCTTAGCCTTATATAGTACAGACGGAGATTTTAAGCTATAGTTGCAAAATAATTTTCAGAAATGTTTGCAAAGCCATTAGCTGTGATAAATTGCACAATTTACTCCTAGACCAAGATTCTTTCAGGTGCTCTTTCTCCCTGGATAATCAAATCATGTTTTGCTTCAAAGCAGTTCAACTCCTTCCAGATGCTGCACCCTGCAGAACGTCCTTCCTAATTGCCAGACTGGGACCTGATGTGGACTGCATCATCCCTAAAAATCCATCAGCGCCTGCAAGCATCACTTCAAGCCCTGTCTCATGCCAGTGCAGAGCTCCTGGGATTTCTGAAAGTGTTTTGTCACTGCTCACATCATCTTGGACAAACCATCACAAAAACATCAACACATTTTTGCTTTTGTAAGCAAAACCAGCTTACTTTTTTCTACTATCACTGGACCAGTAGTGTCAAGCTTGGACTGAGCTATCTCACTTTTAGTCCAAAAACCAGGTAAGTCACACCTTGCAATAGCATTTGTAAGCATCCTACACTGCTGAGAAGAAATGCTCTCTTGTGGTTTTTTCATGAGTTGACAGTCAGGAATATGTAATTACATCCCTTCTAGGCAAGAAATGATGACAGGTAGAAGTAACACTCAGAACATTTGATTTATTATTGGTGACTTTTAAAGACATCTTAGTATATTTTGCTTGGCTCTTACTTCCAAAAGGTTTTTTTTCTAAACAATGAGTTGAAAACATCTGGTGTTCCCCAGACACAGATGATCAGTTGACTTAAGAGAAGCATAAGATCATCCTATTGTACTTTAAATATATGCAAATATGTTTTTAAAAATCAATGTATACTTTCATGCTCTCTGGCTGTGCACTCTTGGGAATTCTGCTGGACTTTTCAGTAGCTATTGAAGAAAAAATCCTTGTCTTACATAGGACCATCAGCATAACCCTCCTGTATTGCTTAACAGTCTTACTTTTAAGTAAGACTGCTTACTGCTAAGCCAGTCTTGGCCCCAGTTTTTTTTTTTTTCCCTGAGTATATTTAATTTCTTCACCAGAATCTCTGGCTGCAAGTGTAATCACATATTTGAAGATGATAATTGACAATAGCCAGGGTAGCCTTATTTAAAGTTTGTGCTTAGTCACAGACTTTAAATATTCAGGAATTGAAGTTGTACAGAAACTTGGTGGTTTACACATTCACCATCCTTCCTGTCCATACAGTTCCAGGAGATTTAAAAGAGT
This sequence comes from Melospiza georgiana, assembly GCF_028018845.1. Lineage (NCBI taxonomy): Eukaryota > Metazoa > Chordata > Aves > Passeriformes > Passerellidae > Melospiza > Melospiza georgiana. Next base: position 74,340,754 of record NC_080431.1, read on the forward strand.
GGCACCTAATAACGTGTTTTCCACCAGGGAGAGATAACCCTTGTAAAGATTAATGTGCTGCCAGACTACTCTACCATCACCAAATGTATCACTTTAAAATTTCATAAGACTATTTTTTTTTCCTGCTAAGCTGAATAATGCCTGCGGAGCTTTCTCTTGCAAGCTGCAAGGAAGGCATTGTAAAACATGCCAATACCAAATATATTTCCAATATTAGCATTCATTTCACATATGCACTCTGAATAAGTACAGTTAATACAGAATCAAGACTTCAGACTAAATTTTTCTGCTATGTTAAGACTTCGTGATGTTATATATTAACTCAAAGGATATATTCAAGATATCCTAGTGACGGCTATTAGCATTGATTTATGTTATTTTAATGCCTTACATTTTTCAAAAGAAGGCAATAGAATAGTTAAGTTGGATGCCACTGTGCTTTATTAGCTCACACCCTGATCTTAGCACTTAGATGAAAACTTGATCTCAAATATGCAAAAGACAGGAATTTATTATAAATTCATGCATAATAAAAATTATGTATTAACTGCAGAAATCAGAGAGAAATTTGACAGGAAAAAAGGTGTCAATCTGATCCCAGTTCTGTGATAGGAACTGAAAGCAAGCCTCCAAATCCAAACATTTGTCTCTGACACAGTAATGTCAATGAAAGAGTTTCCGAGTCTTGAATTTATATCTAAAAGCCTGTAGCTAGACAGGATATAGAAAATGGAGAAAATTTACTGAACTAATCTTTAAGGTCAGCCTAGATAAAAACTAAAATTATTTCTTCATTTACCTCCCTGCTTTAGAGACCAAAATCACGCTTCTGGCTTGCTGATACAATGATTTCCTTGTCTGCCTGCCAGGCAGCGTGGTACATATCCATCTTCAGTACATGCTCCATGCCAGCAAGTGCTCTGCTTGGGGTAGGCAGTTGGAAAGCAATCTGTTAAAGTCCACAGCATGACTCAAACCCATTCTCCTCTCCTCCTAACACTTTCTCATTGAGAGCTGTCTTAAAGAGCAATCTCTCTCCATCAGCACATCTCCTTACTAAGGCCTGGCCAATGGATCTTACGGTGCAAGTTTTTAAATTATGGCTTCTTGGCTTAGAGGGTTTTTTATGAGTTCGCAGAATAGCACACAAATGAAAAACTGCTTGGTTCTACCTCAGCTAACCATGTATTTTGTTATAATTTGGATAAACGTCACCCAGCTACTTCTCTAGGGAAGCTGAAGAGCTGGGTATTTCATCAATCTGCTAAAATAACCCTCATTTAAATCCTCATGCACAGCAGAAAATATTTAATATTGCAGCGCATCACATGCCTCCTTACTGGTGTCAGTACACAAGGAATCTTTTGATTTTTTTTTTTTTTTTTTTTTTGAGATCTACATTTGTTGTCCAGAGAAGATTCAGATCCCTCATCCCTGCAAGGTCAAGGCCAGCTTGGATGGAGCTCTGACCAATATGTGGAAGATGCCCCTGTCCATGGCAGGGGCTTGGAACTAAATGATGCTTAAGGTCCCTCCCCTTTGCAGATGTGTTTCAAAAATATCTGCCTTGCAAGCTACCCAAAGTTCTGAGCCAGGCTCTCTGACAATATGTGGTCCCTATTACTAGGACAGATGAGCTCCCACCAACATCTGGTAATACAGCTCCTTCAGCACTCATCCATCATGTCAGAAATCCTGCTGTCCTATTAAAGCATCTCTGACGTGTTGCAAACAGTTTAGTTTGGAACAAAAAGACCTATTATGCACAATGCTGCTTATTAGTGATGGGACAGAATTGCTAAGGCATGAAAGAGACTTAGGGAACTGGGCTGATCTGCTGGCTCAGCCGTGAAATTGTGCAGCTCTGAGCTGTTCCCTTCCCCACTCTGTGCCTTTGTTTCATCAAATCAGAAGACAATGCTAGTGCTGATCCTTACTGAGCCTTTGAAAGTGTGCAGACTGAAATGCTTTATGGGTCAACAGAATTAAAGAAAGGTAAAACTTCATAGTATTAATTACATCTAAAAGACAGAATGCATAAATGCATAGTAATTTGTTTAAATGTCTGAGAACATATACAAAATTATTTCTAAATAATCCCCCGTCCCTTTTCCCCTTAGCCTTTCTTATTTTAGGATAAATAAACCAAGAGAGACACATTCATTCATCACAAAAATTTCCCTCTGGATGACTCCCAGTTGATTAATTTTAAATTACTAATTGAAATTAAGAAAGAAATGTAGAGCACAGATGAAGCTAGCATGAGTTTTACACTTGTGATTCCAGAATGAAGATTTTAAAACAAAAGAATGTCATTTCAGAATGGTGCAGAACTGCAGAACAGCTCTGTAAATAACACAGCAACAGAACAGATTTCTCACCAACACCAGCAGAAAAGCTTAGCAAAGCCAGGTTTCATTGCACCTATTGGGGACACTTCTGCACAAGATTCCTGTTCTGGAATTGCAAAACCCATCATCAACATTAAATAACATAAAAATAATGAGTTTCTCAAATTGCAAGGACGTGTTGATTATAAAACTGACACTGAAAAGCCAGGAAATACTTTCCAGAGAAAGAGGTTGCAGAACTTTTATTTTTACTGAACCTCCCTAATTAGCTTTTAATGATCAAAAAGTTCCTCTCACACAGCCAAAACATATAAAGAGGTTTTAGCATGAAAAAAAATAATTGAGAGGATTACTTAGCACATGTGAAAGAACTACCTTCTAGTGACAAGCTTCTTTTTTATCTTACCATGCTTTAATTCCTATACTTTACCCTTTTTTTTTTTTTTCTCCCAGAGCTACACTTTTATGTTCTAAACTAGATTCAGAATTTGGAGGCTTCTAGGATCATGCTTTAGGCCTACTCTGTAATTTAACATAATTTGTTATAACTGCTGGAATTATTAAAAGGGTTTCAAGGGATAATTTTGTAGAATAAAATATAACTGCAGAGATTTCTTGCTGACGGAGGGCCCAAAGGAGTTCAGATTTGTCTTTATATTCAGCTGTCAAGCATTGGTCGCTTATCTAGACAATATATTAAATTTTATATCAACTTTCCTTTCCCTTATTACTATCATTTTTATCTATGAAATCCACCAGTATTCAGCACAATTGAGATATAACTGCAGAATAGCTGCTGAGTATCCTCCCTGTAGATTTGCTAACACGTAGGACATGCACCAAAACCCAGAACGTAACAGAAGAACTTAAACAAAGAATGAAGGGGTTGCCTTCTTCTGTTACCATACCAAATGGTCAACACTGGTTTTCTCTCTGTGTCTGGAACATTGCAGGAACATTAATGTTTCTCTTACCCTACATGTTTCTGTTTATTTATGTTGCTTAAGTAGTTCTTTTAAAAGAAGCACCTTCTTTCCTCTTCTCTTCATTCTTTCTTCTTTGTCTACAAGACAAAAGTTTCGTTGCCACCTCCTTTTCCTCAGCTCTACAGACTGAGGAAAAAGAGATGGCAACTCTTCAAGGATGATGGAAGTAAAAAAATACAAAATGTTGCCTAAAATGGATTCTAAATACCCTTGGGCATGGTGGAATATATTTAGTGGCTGAACGCAGAGTCTGTCCTTGCTGAAACTCAGAACAAAGCAAAGGAAGATAAGTAGAGAAAAAAACTTTTCATTAGGACAAGTGAAAATAGAAAGCAGTAATGTATTAATTTCTAGCTCCTTTTGTGCAAGGGGGAGAACAAAAGAGTTGTGCAAGGAGTTAGCATTGACATGGTGTTTGCGGTTTATGTTCTTGACACCATATCAGAATACCTGGATGACAAAGATTTTTCTGGAAGAGACTGACAGACAATAAATCATAGAAACCTAGACTGATTTAGGTTGGAAAGACATTAAAGATCATATGTTTGCAACCCTGCTGCCATAGCCAGGGACACCTTCCACTAGACCATGTTGCTAAAAGTCTCATCAACCCTGGCCTTGAGCACTGCCAGGGATGGAATGTCCACACCTTCTCTGGGCAGCCTGTGCCAGTGCCTCACCACCGTCACAGTAAAGAATTTCTGGTGAATAGCTAATCTAAACTTACTTTCTTTCAATTTAAAGTCACAGGCCTTTGTCCTATCACTCTGTGCCTGTGTAAAAGATTGTTCTCTAGCTTTTTTGTAGGCTCCCTTCAGGTACTGAAAGACTCCAGGTAAGGTCACCCTGAAGACTTTTCTTCTCCAGGCTGAAAACCCCCAATTTTCTCATCCTTTCCAAATGAGGCTTCCCTCAAGAGCGTTGTGTGAAAAGTGCATCTACTCAAATCATCAGGGTCGCATGGGTGATAGGAAAACAGCTACAAGAGGTAAAAGACAGCACAGTTATAAGAAATCAGTAGCAGAAAGATCAGTATGGTCAAAAGAAGGTGAATAGGCCCTGTTTACCCAAGAAATACAGAAAACATCTAAACTGGAGCTGAAAGAACAGAAAATCCTGGTCCTACTCTGCAGCCATACACTGGACATTGGGTATTTTCAGCATTCAACAAACCAAAGTCCTTTAGGAGCACATTGCAGAATTAAATTCCTTCACTGCTTCTTAAATTATGTATAGGACCCACGCTAGCACAAATTCTGCCCAGTATCAACTACAAGAAAAACAGCCTAGAGAATATTATTCTCAGATTATTCCTTGAGTAAGGTAAAGTTTAGCCTGTGCTTTGCTAAGTAACAAAACCCCAAAGCTTCATTATTCCTAGTTCACCAGCACCAGTAATAAATACGAATAGGCAAACATTTCTCAAACAATATATTAGATTTATATTTAATTTCTAATAAATTACACTGAAGAGAAAAGAGAAAAACCTGAGAATTCTCAAGCGTGTACTGAATCATTGGTCATTTCAACCTCAAAAGAATTTGAATTTCAACAAGAATTTTTAATTGAACCCCCTGGATTTTTAGCTTATGATTTAATCTACCAAGTTGCTATGGCAACCAACGATTATAGCTGCTAGGCAAAATTCACAGAATTGTTAATCAATCCTAATCTGGATATGCTGCATCAGTAGTTCTTTCACAGGGGAAACAGGGCTAAAAAAAAAGTTTGGGTTTAATACTTAATTTACAACATACAACACTAGAATTGTGAATATGCTTTTCATAATAAACATCCCTATTAGAAATACCATTTTTTTAAACCCAGATGTTCCAATAGAGAGAAATCTTTCACTGAGGTTTATATATCACCCAGCAGTGTGTGTCTCAGAGACATCTAATCAATGAGCTTTTTAATGTGCTCAACTCTCACTCTGCTCTCAAAGGGGGAGAATGGATTTACCCAAATCGAAAGTTACAGTTGTTTTCTAACATGATTGTGGTGGAGGATAACTTCTGTATGGTGCTACTTTCAAATCTGGGCACTATTTGTCTGGCCCCCTGTATAAAGTGCAACAGCCTGCCAGGGCGTGGTTGAAACCTTTTGCAGCTCTGCTCTTTATCCTGTTTCCACCATGAGCATTAACCAACCACTTAAGGTCTCTGTGTTGGTTCCAGACTCCTATTTCCTATTCTCCTATCCTCCAGCAGAGTGATCCAATTAGACCTAGCTACTACAGAAAAGTGTAGTGAGATCAACTAACTTTGAAATTTATTTCTGAAATACTCTTAATAACAAGTGTTGTGCTTAGCTAATATATAGCATATTAATTTTAATCACCAACAGTAGTTAGCCAGGAAATTTAAATTCTGTTTTATGGTCCCATTAAATGTCCATAAATTTATGCATCTAGATATAGCTAACTTAGCATTTATAAGAGTACTTTCCTTCTGGTTTAATCTAATTCACTTCTACAGTGAGAAACTAAACTCTTCTGGAGATAATCTGTTAGAGTGTTAATTCTGGTGAATTTCTTGGAAAAGCTATAGTTATAGTACACTAAGGAGACATGATAGACAAATCAATTTAGTTATTCAATATATTTATTATTGCTTGAACTCATTCTTTTAATATGGCCACTGTTCTTCACACTATTTTGTCCATGTAATCTAGAACATCTCTTCTTGACTTTGATTTCTTCAATAAATTTAACCTAGAACACTCAATCTGCAAAAATAAATCAGGAACTAATGCCTATGAAAGAGTTACCGCAAAAATCCATCATAGATGAAGGAGTCTAAGGATCAGTGTAAGTTTCAAATAAATGCCTGTGCAAGACCTTTGGGACTCTACTGGTTGAATAAGAAGGTTTCAGGTATGAAATTGAAGAAGGATATTCCTTGAAAGCTGATACAGAGAGCAAACTATGCAGTCTTTCACCACATCCTGGAATTTATGTAATTTCTTGATGGTAACAACACAACATTCAGGGATATGACAGGTCCTTAACCTTTTTGATATTTAATAATCAATTAATATTGTTTGTGGAAATAAAGGCATGATCCTCCCTTGTTACCACCTGAAACCAGAAGCTCTAATTCTACAGTGTAGTGTTACATGAGTGTAACATACTGATGAGCCATGACCTCATGATTCTACTGCATGAAATACCATTTCATCCCAAATGAAAGGAAAACTGAGGCTGTGTTTCAGCTGGAAGCTTTTGCATCATACTATTTAAGATGCTTTTTCAAAAGTTACACCTTTCCCAATTTAGGTCTTGAAATCAAAACTGTACCAGATCTTAGAATCATTAAGATTGAAAAAAGACCTCTAAATTCAGTGAGTTCAGCTATTAAGACAAAGGGGTTTCATTGAAAGAGTAAAGAAGGACTGAACTAAAACCAGTAGCATGAAATTGTTACAACAAAACTTTTTTATTCTGTCTGGTTTTCTCATTTGTTTGCCTCATCTTTCATTTTCACAATAGTTTACTCATTCTCTCCCCAGTGTTATAAATTCCTCATTTGTTCCAGGTTCTCTTTATTTATATCTTATGTGAATTTATTTTTAATAGATTTTTCCCCACTCTGCATCTTACCCATTTTCTGTGTTAAAATATGTTTTTTTAAACATACCTCAGAAGAAACTTGACTGTTTTAGCTAAAAGAAGCGCATACTGCATTGCCATGAGGAGAAAAATGTATTATATTAAAAGGCTGCAGCTAAGAAATATATACAGCCCCAGTCTTACATTTATGGTTGGACTTGCTGATCTTAAAAGTCTCATCCAGCCCAAATGATTCTATGATTTTATGATTATTTTTTAATAAGATTTCTAACTTTGCAAACATGTTATGTAATGCATATACACAGAGATTCACACATATATAAATACAGCTGTCAACAGGTTTTCAGCCTTCCTAAGGAAATTTGCAAAGATAGAAAGCTTTGAACTGATGAAGGGATTTCTGTCTGAAAGATGGGAATCAAATTGTCATATATGAAAATTAGGAAACATTAGAAGGTATATGCAATGTCATGTACTGAACACTTGAGAATAATGCTTAAGAAGTCCCAGCTGAAACACTTTTAAGTGCTTCATACTTTCTCCAAATCATTCATATAAAATAAATCTTAAAAAAGACCCTTAAGTGTAATCCTCCATAGCTTTTCCATCAGGACAACCCAATTTTAAACCTTTTTTGCGTCTTATCTATAGAAAATGAAAGGCAGCTAAAGAAAATGTACTACTGTGCAATAAATGCTTTTTCATCTAAAACACATCAGTACAATTCCCTTTGAAACTCTATTTCATACCAGGTGCCTAATTAAAAAGGAACACTGTTTATGCAATTTTGACAATATTCCAAGTAATGAGCAATAACATGGCTTTTAGGCTGAAATCCCCATTGACTTAATCAGGACTTCTGCCAAAATATAGATATGCCCCATGACAGCCATGGATGCACACAGTTACAACAAAGTATAATATTAAATGCTTTGGGGTTTGCTGCTTTCATCACTTGTTATTTGAACTTTTTTTTTCCACATTTTAAAATGACTTGCTTACACTTGACAAGAGTTATATTTTGCCTGTCTCATTCTCGATTTTTCCCTTACTGCCATTCATTCAAAAAGTCATGAAGATCAGGAATGCATAACTATTATCATATATATGGGATTGAAAAACAAGCAAACAAACAAACAAACCAAACAAGCTATTTAGAAAGGTAAAGTCTATAAAAGATGACTCAGGCAAATAGTTTATGAATGACATTTTGTAAGGCACTTGTCAGAAAATCATCTCTGCATCCTCTCTAATTAACTAAACAGTATGTTATAATTGTAAAAATAGAAGTTTTGTCATTTCCTTTGACTCTAAATATAGGAAGCCTTAATATCTACAGTGCTGTAGGTACAACTGTTGATAGAAGACAGGACCTTAGAAAGCCTTTTAGAGCTGATCAAACTTCGTTTTTTCCCTCATTTGCTGAGGGGTGAGTGGGGGTAGCAAGGGCTGGACTGCAACCACTGTGTCTGCAGCACAGCAGAGCTGCACAGAACCATGAATTGGTAATTCCAGGATTTGGATTCCAGCTACAGTGGAGTACACCATATGTGATAACCATTAGGGACTTCTACAGAGCTTCCCTACTGCCTGAATGCACATCACTCTGACCTCAGGGCTGGCTGGCAGCCCACCACACACCTCAGCTGCAAAACTTAAAGACTGAAAATTTGAGACATAAAAATTTAAAGCTATATATATATATATATATATATATATATATATATATACACACACAAAACTGCACTCCAAAATAAACAGTTAATTGGATATATTATAGATAATTATTTCTGTGTGTATTGAAGGCAAGAGACTTGTTCCACTCACCCTGAACTTGCAGAAAGACAGAAATGGCACAGAAATGGCACCTCTCCCTTCCAAGCAATATTATCTTCATCCCTTGGACTATGGTCCTGGAAGGACACATGCTGACTTATCCCCAAAAATCCTCATAGATGGGGAACACTAAACATTTCCAAACCCACATTTAAACACAGCAACAAGAACAGTAAGTATTATGTCTTTCTTGCAGGGGGTCTCTCATAAACACTTATCAAATAACCCAACGCATTCTGCCAAGAGCACAATGGGAATGCAGAATTTATGTGGTAAAATCTCATATTTTGCCCAAGTCAGACATAGATGATTCATTGCAGACCCTGAAAGAATTTCCTGTTCTAGAATTCACAGCCCTCCATGTGGAAATTGTCTGTAGTTAAGGTGTGAGGGCAACTTTTATTCTTTATCTTCATAAATCAAAAGAAAGATTTCAAAACTAAAAGGGCTTCAGCATATGCTCTGAGAAAGTCTGCGCATATTTTGTCTCATATTCCCCATAAACTGTGCAAATAATGGATTATTCACTCAATAACAGAACAAAGACAGAAATCAGGTCAGCTAGACCTGAAATATTTCATTCAATGCAATACAGAAGTTTTTGTCTGGAAGATGGAACATTACTTCTTTTCCTACATTTACTTTTGGATGTTTTGTTCCATTTTGCATTTCCAGTTTAAAATGATGAGTCCAAAATTATTTTGCAGCTATTAAATATTTTTTTTTACTTTTTTGAAACAAATTTACACTAAAAATGTCAATACAAAACACTGTCATTTCTGATCTTTTTTCTTCTTCAGTCAGATGATATTATTTGTTGACTTCCATTTGAAACTTTTAAGGTGTGACTGAAATAGCTCTTTGTGGCAAATTTGCTATTCAAAACATCACCATCTGTACTCATGCTAAACACTCCATGTTTAGATTCTTAGTTTTAACTACCATTTCTGACAATAAATATGCACCTCTGATTTTCTATTTTTTGTGCTGAAAAGAACAGTTTTGTTACAGCCATGTCACTTAAAATTGAGAAAAAGAAATCAGTTCTTCCCCATATTTAAACATTATACAATTCCTAAACATTTCAGAAAGATCACTAAATGTTTATTAATTTCATCTGTCTCCTTCCAGAATAGGCATCAAATTGTGCAGCAAAACCACAAGAAAGTACTATCATCTTGTAGGATCAGCTTTTTTGTTTGGTTGCCTTTCCTGAGACTAAACCGGGAAAAACCTTACTGTTTAATTTGGTCTTCAGCAGTAACTCAGGAGCAAGTGAAGTTGTGCATTGATTTGTGCAGTCCCTAAGGTGACACACAAAAATTTGTCCTTCATTTACTTGTGGTTCTGAAGTTTAGACTTATCTTGAAAAAGAGATTATCAACAGCTTTTGTAAATGAAATTACTAGAAAACCAGACTAATTTCTCTAAAATGCTTTGTTTCCCTCAATACCTGATCTCATCAGTCCATGATGCAGAAAGGTAACAGAAATGTTCCAAATGCAAGTCTTTCTCCAAATGCAATGATCTCTTTGTTAGAAAAATGTTAAGAGTGTGATGAAAATAGAGCATGATAAAAATACACCATAAAGTTCACAAGTGAAGTTTCAAGTGATACGCACCATATCACTTTATTTTGATTATGTGTCCAATGAGCATGCATCTCTGGAATAAAAACATACCATAAAATAGCAGTGGAATCTTTTTACAATGTAACTTATTCTGGCAGTTTCAGCTGCCATAAGATCTTTGAGTCCAGGAATGAAAAACAAAAGAAATAAAAGAAAGTATTTATTATTTTGTAATAACTCAGAGAGTGTTAGTTCACCTCTTAGGAAGGAATTTCAAACATTGCAGCTGGGGGTTTTTTTCCTCTTTTGCAGGTTCCAGAAATTACCCTTGAGCTAGCATATTTCTGGAGCATCCAATCTGTTCAGCCTTGTAGAGGTTATGTATGAGAGGTTATTATGTTCTTCTAAACACTGACCTGTTTTATCAGGGTGAGATCTATGGGGCAGCAACAAGCATTGTGCTCCACAGCTTAACTGAGAATTTATAATTTCCTATCCATCTGCACAGTGCCATGCGATCCATATGTTCTGGCTTTTTAATCTTCTATTTAAAAGGTCCTGATTTTTCATGTTTGCTCATGAATATTCCCAGAATTGAAAGAAATAGACCCATGAGCAGCAGAATAAACAAGACCTTCCCTCCTATGGCTCTGAGATGCTTTGTTAAACCCTGACAGCTAGTAAGGTGTTGGTTCTAAAAGAAGTTTATTCTGCAGCAAAATTTCACATTTGGTCTTTCTCCCTCGTTCCCCCATCTGTTAATTGTAATACTTAATCAGTTTGTATTCACTGGTATTTATAACAGATGAGTTGATTCTGTATTTTTTCTCAATTTTATATCTCTTTTTCTGGAAGTCATAGGACTTTCTCTCCAGCTACTGACCCCTTTCAGAATTGATTGAAAATGAAAAAATGGGAAGAAAATCAAAGGACCTAAAAATTATCACCATGTTCTAACAGAGTATTTTGTTTATAAGACATTTTTATTTTCCCATTGCAATCTGTGTTCCCTTTTTTTCTTTTTAATTTCTAAAAGCTTTATGCAATAGAGCTTCTTATGTCATGAAAATGTTTTCAGTATTTCAGCTCTTGAATTTTGCCATTCATTTGTAAAAATTCTGCTTAGTGAAATCAGTCACTTAAAGATTTGGCTACAAAGCTGTAAGTCATTCTTAGAACACTCAATCAGTTAAGTATTTATGACTTATTTATATTTCCCTCTCCACTGTAGATATGTATATTTTACAAAATTGCATTTTATCATCAGCCTATTCTTCCAGTTCTGTTTAATTCATCTGAAATGTTACACAGCTTTATCTTCTTTTCACTGCCCAAAACAATGGTATCCCATCTGCAAACTGCCCTGTGTTGGTCTAGCTAATAATCACATTTATACTTCTATAGCACTGTCTAGGAAAGATTTCAAAATGTGCGTAGACTTTCCCTGGTCCAGGCTGTTATGGGACAACCTTAGCCATAAGCCTTCTGCCACACCGCAGGTGATCCATTCCTTTCTCTCAGCTCTTGTGATCACTGGCACTCTAACTTTCCCTGGCATTTTATTTTCAGAAGTATTTTCTTTCCATAGCATGTTAGAGGGACAGGACTTTGTGAAAGTTATTTAGTAAGTACAAATAAATTACTTGAACCTCTTTTCCACTTACTACTAATTTACTGACACTCTCAGAGATTCCATTAAGCTAAAACAAATCAATTTTTCCTTTAGAAAACTATTCCTGTTTGTTACAATCCCATTATGTTTATCTCATTAGAAGAACCTGGCACAGATTTTCTGAAGTGTGATTCCCAAGATCATCCCTAGAGTTTCTGAAAAGACAGATAAATATTTCCTGTCATCCAGTTCTCTAAATGGAACAGCTGTGACACTGCACATTTTCATTAACTACTCACCAGCCATCTAATTCCACTTCATTAATACTATTTGTAAGAGAGCAACGTTTTAGTCTACTTTTTTTCTTTTGCAAATATACAATACCACCACCAGCTCATTAAAATCTTGAGTAAAATGATACCAACTACCTATTTACCCATATCTCTGGAAAACAGACTGTACCAAGCAGACACAGTTCTTTGCTCCTAAGATCAGGTTTTGTCCCTGAAGCACATATACAGTTTTGGGAGCTCTGAGGAAAGTGGTTACAACTGCTCCTGCAACTATCCCAAATCTGCAAAAGAATGGTGGGCACAGATGTAACATAAACGATGAGGACAAGTGGGTAGTAGATTCCTACTCCATGGCCTTAACAGTTCAGAAAAAAATGGCACTGGAGTAGGAATGCCCAGGATGTAGCACTGCCCCTACACTAATTAGTCTTTGAGCAACATTAGCAATGCAAAACACCCTTGTCCAATGCCCTGACCACTTTCTCCATCTTTGTTTGCCAAAAGAGTGTGAAGTGGGAGATGCAGGGTAGATGCAGTACGCAGAAAGGCTAAGTTTGGGATGGGACTAAAAGTGTTAAAACCATTATTTCTTGTCTTCTCCATCTTTTTCACTTCTCCTCAGGTGATTATTCTTGCCCCAGACTGCTGGAGATGAAGCTGCCTCGGGTAGCCACTGTGCCCCTCAGCAAATGAATCTCCTCCCCACAGTCACAGAGATGTCAAAGCAGTCATTCACACCACATGTCTTATAGGGAAAGGGGAGCTGGGAAAGACACTGCTAGCTCAAGAAAACAGGCAGTTCTGGGAGAAGAGAAAGCATTTCCAGAGTATAAGGACTTTTTACAAATCAGCATCTTGACTTTCCATAAAGGGTTGCCCCGATGGTTCTTCTGTTTGCACATGAAATTGTCAGCTTATTTCTTCTTGATTAGGTCTTATCACCTGTTCAAATGCCACTGTAGCCCCCAAGACATTGCCAGAGAACAGAATTATAGTACACCACGATGCTCTCCACCAGACTTTTAGAAGGTATAGAGCATCATAGTACTAAGCCCATTACCAAATAATATTACAATACTCCAATAAAATTATAGAGAATTTGTATTTGAGAGTCCACCCATCATATCTCTTCAATATCACACCCAGCAGTGCAACAGAAAGGGCTTGTGACGAGAGAGGTGGAGATGGGTGTCCCTAAAAACAAAGGGTCCTCACAAGGATGTGCCAAAACTTGTTATATTATGTCTCAAGCCTTTTAATAAGGCACTTACCCTACCATAATTAAGAAAACTCATTTTCACTAACCATTATTATGAAAACTGTGTTGAAAAACCCATCTAATTGAAAGTATAGTAACGCTCATCAACTCAGTTCACAACACGTGTAGAAATAAATCAAGGACATTAATTGATTAACACAGTAAGCAAATGGTGATATGCTAGCTGGAGTGGGCTGATTTCTACATTGTGCAGTCATGGCAGATTCTTACTGACTCTATTCTCAGAACCATTTTTCTTTAACACCAAGGCTGTTTGTTTTTTTCCCCAAAATGTGTACACTTGTCCATGTGTTTCTCACACAGTGAAATGCAAATCATTCCTGCAGTGCTAACGGGAAACAGCCAATAAATGCAACAAGATAGCACTGGTCTACAATTCAGCCTTGAGATATAAAATATCTCTAGCCAAAGAAATTGCAAAGGAATTATACACTAGTTTAAAAGTAGATATAATTTGATTGTAATAGAGAGATTATTAGATAAGATTTGAATATATGCAGGAATTCCTATTAATTTTTGCTCATTTGCATTGGTTTTAGCCTGGGCAGCTCTGTGGTATCAAACATTAAAGCTTTTCCTTGTCCATACGAAGCTTAGGACAATGGGGCCCTGTACTGCTATCAGAGCCCCTGGGTAATACTGTAACCTAAATTATAATCATCATCATTCAGATTGAATTAAGAGGCTTGGAAAGAATATGCATCTAGGGAGGAATCTCCAGACCAGCCTAGCTTAGATCATTACTAAGAGCTATAATGAGAAGGGCAGTGGTACATCTGCTTTGATGTATTCAGGAGCTGGAAGGACTGCACTAACCTGGTCAAAAATCTTGATGTAGCAAAGATAAGACAATCTGAGATATGCTACAGCATGATGCTACAGAATGGATGAATTTCATCCTCTCCCACACCTCTCATTTTATTAACAGATGAGATTCTCAAAAGGAATTTAAAAGAGTTTGTGACTTACAGTTCTTTGAAAATCAAAGGGAGATGTATTCCTGCCTAAATTAGGCTGAAACCTACTTTTCCCAAAAGCCTGAATATAAAAGAATCCAGCTTTTCAAGATTATATATAAACAGCACCGTCACCCCTGGGTTTCACAGTGTTTGGGAAAATTTTGTACTTACTCACCCACACATGAACTAACTGAAGTCTGCAGAGTGTTCACCCACAGACGGATATGACCCACTGTGTTTGTATCCAGAATGGTGGAGCAATACTAGCAAACCCAAAATTTCAGTCAGTGTCGTCCAGCAAAAATAATTTGGGGGCTGGTATTTTTGTTCCGTTTTCTTCCCCTGTAATTCCCAGAGGCAATGCAATGAGCAGCTCCTTTGAATATTAAATTATTGAAGTTCAGAAGAATTTAATTAGTATCTCACCTACTTACCATCTTGCAACGATGCCTCTCCTACAATTATGGTACTACATTACAAGCAATTTCAGCTTAATTGAATAACTGGAATAAAACCTGGGTTCCAATTGCCAGAATTACCTGTATTAAGATAGCTATAACTGACTTAAAAACCAGTAAATGTGAGATGATCTCTATACATGAAGGTTTACAGCAGAATCTCTAGTATTCAGCCTGAATATTTACCCTTAATATTACCATATTCACCCTAGTGAATACTGTCAAAAGAAGTATTTTTAAACAACATTGCAGACATGTCAGTTTTCTGGGTATGAGCAGTTGAATAATCACAAAGTCAAATCAGGCTGCAAGGTAGCAAAATGTAGGCTCTAAAATATTTTCAAATATTTTAACAGTTTGTGCCTCTTTCTCCCCAGCTGCACATGCCTATGTGTATTTCAGACACTGACTGCCAGATTCCTTTCTCACAGTTCCTCACATTCATATTATTTGCAAAATACGTTTTCTCACAAAGCCTTGTACTGGAAGCAAGAAAGAAAAGAAAAAAAATTTGCAGGGACAGTGAGAGAAAAAGAGCAATGGGACAAAACCCAAATTGGATTTTCCTCAGCCTGTTTCTCTACCCTGCTGCATTTCGTGTGGCTCCAAGCTGGCTCAGATCCCCTTTGGTTTGAGATAATGACCTGGCATAGAAGTCAGCTGCTGAGTCATCCTGCTTCAGCAGGATGAGAAAAGAAAGTATGAGAAAAAAAGGTTGGTGATAAAGTCAGTATATGAAAGGCGGAAAGCCAGAGATGTGTGTTTCTGAAGGCTCTTATCATCCAGTTGAGTACAGAGGGTTTCTAAACCATTCTGAAAGATAAACCTATTCAGGGAAACACAGAGCCATTAAGGTTGGAAAAGATCTCTGAGATCAAGTCTAACCATTAACCCAGACACCATCAGGTCCACCACTAGACCATGTCCCTTTGTGCTACAGCTACATGGTTTTTTTAAACACTTCCAAGGATGGCAATTCCAACGCTTCCCCAGGCAACCTCTTCCAATCCTTGACCACCATTTCAGAGACAAATTTTTTCTAATATCCAGACATTAGGAAATACCTATCCAGCTTCTCTGCATGCTGCATTGTAAGAAGAGTTTGATGCTAGAGTCTTCAAATGATGAAGGTACAGCCCCTAAACAAAGGCACACACAAAGGCATAGGCATGGAAATTCCCAGTACACAGGAGAAGGAAAGTGTGTTTTTCAAAATAATTCAAACACTCCACCTCTCTAGTAGCTATGATAGACTGATGTATTGGTGCTCTATGGCTTTGCTCAAGACTGCTTTTCTTCTGTTTAGAAACATCACTAGAACATGTTCCCCGAGGAAATGGTTACAGCACCAAGTTGTGCAGAGTTCAAGATGTGCTTGGGCAATGCTCTCAGGCACATGGTGTGATTCTAGGGGTTGTCCTGTGCAGGGCCAGAAGTTGGACTTGATGGTCCTGGTGGGTCCTTCCCAACACAGAATAGTCCATGATTCTGTGATAAATACTAATGTGATGCTCCGCCTGGCTGATTGTTGCCTTTTTTGACAGATTTTTTTTATAAAAAAAGTCTTTGAGATACAATGGTTTAGTAGTCCTTGTGGCCTACTTTGAACTCCAAAATAGAGACAGGATTAAAATTCCCTAAGCCCAGTGTCTTTAGGAGAGAGTAAGTAAACAGCACATTCAGAAATGGAAATCTGTCTTAGGTATTTTAACCTAAGCCAAATTTCAGACATTCCCCGACCTTACAGGTATTAGTGAAGTACAGGTAGTATGGAAATGCCCTTGGGTTCACTTTACTGTTCCCATTCACATTTGCCTTAAGTAGATATCAACATCTCCAGAATACAAAAAAAATAATGCCTTTTCTAAACAGAAGTAAAATTATGAAGATAGCAGTAAGGAAAATAACCCAGTTTCAGCTGAAATCTGTAATTCAGTTCAGATCTGCTCAATCTCTAGATTTATTGCAAAACAGTGAAAGAAACAGACTGGCCCAGAATTCCCAAAGACGAAACAGCACCAATTTCAATGTGAAACCATCTCCAGGTGTGGTCTTCAGAAACTGGACTTTAACACTCCCAAAGTGTAAAGTTGTTAACTTAGTGCTATTTTGGCTAATTCCCAGTAATTAATATAACTCTTTATACTCCCATCACTGAAATTCTACTTCCCTGCTTGGCATTTGCTCATCCGCTTGATCAAAGGCACAGTTTGTGACTCAGACTTCAAAGTAAGAATTTGTTTATTTGCTGTAAAAACACCATTACTCTTTTGAGCCTTTTCAATACCATGCAATCAGTTATAAGAATTTTATTAAGTCTATTATCAGGTTTAATGATCTTTTTGCGGGGGGGGAAGCAAAAAATTCAGGCAGGTGCATATTAAAACTGTAGTGGGAGGAAGGCTTTGAAAAAATCAGCTATGTCCCCTTTCTTTGAGAATGAATGTGGTCATTTTTTACAGAAAACACTTTAATCTAAAAAGTTGACTTCTAGCCTCTGTCTATGTAAAAGCCTCATTCTGTTCATATTTGGAAGTTAGATGCAATTTGGTGTTCATGAGTTTGTTAGTTAAAATATTGATTGCAGTTTCTTTGGCTCATAATTTCTGTAAGTATTAATAGAATAAAAGCTGCCCAGAGTGCTGCCATTTCAGTGGGCAACTGAGATCCACTAGACTTAATAACATTCAACTGTATTTCACATTGCTTTTGTTCAGGGGAAAGAGAACCCACCTTTCAGGAGCAAGGAAAAAAAGAAAATCTGTTCTTAAAGTCTGTGCGCAACAAAGAGGAGACAGGCAGTGCTGTGCTCCTGCTCTCTGAAGCAGCCAAGAAGCAAAATGATCAATAAGAGTGCAGTTGTCTTGTAGAGGAGGGCATCAGTCATTACACTTTCACAAATTTGGTACAAATTTGTACTTCATGGGTGGCTTCAAAGATTAATAAGATCCATGGGTATATGTAGGAATGGAAATAAGAAAAAGGTAAGAGGAGGAGAAATACAGGAATGGATCCTGAAGGTAAGTCAGAAAAAGGAACAGGGAAAAGGAACACTGATTAACTATGGAAAAAAGAAACAATGTCATGCAAAAGGAAAGACAACACTGTGAAAAATCAAGTTAATAAATAATACAGATCTTAAAAAAGCCACCTTAGTCATCAAGACTGCTGACTACTTTTTTGACATTATTCTCAATTGCATCAGCTTCAGTAGCAATTTTAAAAGACTATTAAAAAGCAAGTAACATGATCCTCTGAAACGGATTGAAGGGAACCAAATGGCAAAAGGCATTTCCCATTTAAAAATATTTTTGAGAGAGACCTCCTCTTTTGAGAAGTCTCAGTTAGCCACTGATACCAAGATCAAAGAATCACAGAACCACAATATGGTTTGGGTTGTAATGGACATGAAAGATCATTAAGTTCCAGGTTCCCCGCCATAGGCAGAGAGATGATGTCACACAATAATAAGGTTGTGAAGATGTCACATAATAACAATCTCAGAAACTCTTATTTAGACTACATTCTTGAAGAGTTGGAAAGTAATAGTTCAGAAAGATTTTTCTTTTAAATGTCAAAATTCTGTTTTTTTTCACAGCTCCACAGTCCATAAAACTACAGCAAAATTAAATAAGAGCTATGAGAAATAGGAATTTAAAACTTTTGGAAATAGCTAAAGCACTTCTTGTTCAGGCTGCCAAGATACTCTTTCATAAGGTTTGACTAAAGAGATTCTGTTCTCTTCATCCTGGAGGCTGCATCTATCCAGAGCTCCTGGAACTGCAAACTTCTGCTTTCTTTTACACCTGGCACTGACAAAAGCCAGAACATTTTTGATGTGTCACATCATCAGATGTATAAACACATGTATCTTCCACTGAGTGAATTATCAGTATATTCCTCAGTGAAAAAGTATCCTGAAACTTTGGTGCTTCATTTAAATTGTAGAATAAATTCCCAAGTGTCAGCAGTAGCCAAAGTCTGACAGAAGGGCACTTCAGCTACCGAGCTTAGGGAAACAACTGGTGTTAAACCTGTCTGACATATCTGAGAAAAATCCCTCCTGTTACAGTCTGACTAATAACACCAAGATGCTTTATTGCACTTTTCAGCAGTAGGTCACAAAACACTTTGGAAAGGTGGCAAACATCATTACAGATACTTTACATATATTCTAGTACTTCTAGACTCAGAGAAAAGAAATGGCAGAAGATACAAGTCCTATGTTCATAGCATCTAGTAGTTATTCCATGGATTTATTGCATATATTTCATCTATTTTAGGTGGGGGGAAAAAAAACCCAAAACGCTCTGTATACCGGTCCATCTCTCAGTATTTTTATACTCTATGAGTATTTCACATGGCCAACACATAAAGGGAAAAACAGCTCAGAAAATTACTGGGAAGCAAGGAATATCTAGTACTATGCAAAGCATTAGAGAAAGACAGTGAGAGAAAAGGATTCTTGGAATTTCCTGTTTACTTGATTATATGTGAGAGACAATAGCTGCAATACATCAGGCTTCACCCCTCCCCCCCAAAAAAAGGCTCAGGAACAAGACTATTGTTAAAAAGAAACCTGCTATTCAAAAAGAATAAAAGATAAATCAGCTAATTAATACTAATGGATAAAGCACCCAGCAGATAAAGAACACAGAATATCTCCTGAAACAGCAATTCAGATTAACATTTGAAAAGACCTTCAATACCTAGGAGGCCCATATAAAGTAAACAGGGTCCATAGCCTGAAAATATTTTCAAATTCGTCATTCAGGCAAGTCTAACAACACATAGTGCACTAGCAGATACTGTCAGAACTTGCTCTGCTTGTGTCCATCTGAGGACAACATTTATTTTGCCAAAAAATAAAGGATTGTAATGCCTGAGGTTTACTTTAAGTTGCTGAGATTTCTCCAATTAAATCACCCACTGACAGAAGCAATTTTATTTGGTTTCTCTTTTATTCTGTCAGAAGCTAAAAAGATAACAAGATACTGTCTGCAGCTACATAAATCATGTGGAAAGCCATCAATCAGAAAGCCAAGGCAAAACATCAAGCACGCACAACAATGGGTTTTGTGATGACAAAACAAAAAAAATGTTCTTCACTAATAACCGTTCTTCATTGTTACACTCAGTTTTTGTACCATTTCAGGAATTTCTTTAGAGTAAGACAAGGACTCAGAAATGAAAGACATTCCTGCCTACGTGAAAATGAGACATAAAATATTACTCAAAATGCTAATCTATAAGCTTCTTATTTTGCCTTGAAATATAATGAAATAGAATCAAAATTCAGAGCTACTTTTGCCACTTCCTCAAGAGCAGGAACAGGCACAGGCACATTTGTGAGCTTTCTTTGTCTCTTTCTAATCCGATTGCATTTTTATATTAAAAAACATAGATTACAGATAAAGATGTATGATATATGCTTATCTGCTGTTACAGTAGGAGATAAGAGAAAAGCAGTACATGATTAAACATGTAACAAGTGTTGTGTCTTAATGAAGCAACCTACTGAATATTCAGTGGAATCCACTGATGGACTGACTGCAGCATGGGGCTTTGCCAGTGACTGCATACTGAAAAGGAGAGACGGGGGGAAAAAAGGACAAAACAAAACCAACTCCAAAACACAAAAGCTAGGAAGCTACCAGGGCAGTGATCAAAAGTATTCTTATAAGATCATTGCTACTGGGCTCAGCCATCCTGGGGATAAAAAATGCTTCATGCAGATTAGCTATACTTATGAAATGCAGTCAGTGTAAGCAAAGAAAAGGATGCAAGATTAAATTTTAGATGGCTCGTTAATATATTCATGCATACATTAATATGTCCTCTATATAACCCCAATTAATTTTGTAACTGCAAGAGAAAACTTCAGACTGCTGTTCCTGACATGTAACAAAGCCTCAGCCCCTCTCAGTCATCCACAGCTTTTAAAGAGCCTCTGAAATGCAGCATCTTTGCTCGGGAAGAACAGCCTGTGCTGTGACACTGCCTCAACTCTTTGTCACACCTCAGCCACAGATATTAAAGTAAACTCAACCATTATTTTTTTTCTTCCCTATGTGAACTTCATCTCTATCATAGGGTTCTTCCCCAGTAAGAGGAATTAAGGGATCTCAGCAGCTCTGGAAAAATAAATGTGGTTTCTTGCCCCAGACAGATTATCCCCCCAAAACATCAGGAGCTACATTTGCCAGGACTATCAGGCACAGTAACGCTGAAAGCTGTAGCCACCAGCTTTCTCTGTGCAAACCTGGTTCCCTGGAAGCTAGGGGTATTTACATTGCCTGGGCAGAGGACTTCCTTGCAATTGCTCAAACCGGGTCTAGTGGAAGGTGTCCCTGCCTAGGGCAGGGGGTTGGAACTAAATCATCTGTAAGGTCCCTTTCAACCCAAACCATTCTGTGACTCTATGTTGCAATACAGCTACACAAGTCTGTGGAGTCTATTTCCTTATACTGTTTTCCAGCTCTGGGCAACAACGTCTCAAGTTTATTTACAGGTCACACAACCCACTGCAACATCAGGAGAGTCTTGGACTTGGTTATTTTCACAGTATTCATGACCAGGGCATGACTTTGGTCTTTATATGAAGTCCACTATCAAAAAAAAAAAAAAAAAAAAAGAAAAAAGAAAAGCTATATAATATTTTGACCTTATTTATCCAAATTGTCTTCAGAACTCAATTTTTATTGAAGTCAATGTTAATTCATGAAATAAATAGCTCTTGCCTAATTTACATTTTTAGACACAAAAATTACTCTTTATGACAGTTTCCAGGAAGCTCAGGCTAATACATTTTTCACAAAATCATTAATCATCCAGGCTTATCCTCAGAGCCTCTTTCCCCATCTTTGTTAATTTGTCGGACAAGCACAGCAACCACTTGTAGCGAGGTCTGACTCACACCTGGACAGGGAAAGCTTAAGAGGTGGGGAAAAGCTGTTTCATTACAGCCAGGAAAGGGCAAGTGACAGATTCCAGAAGCCTTCACAGGAACGACCTTCTTGCACTAAGGAGGATGAAAAGAAGAATGATGGACATTCAAGGGATACTACACACTCACTAGGAGATAGAACTTGGGAAAGAGAGACATCTGCCTTGGAGCAGAAACAAAACATCCTTCCCACACTAGATGCAGAGAGTCTCAAAGAATATTCTGGTCACTTGTGGTGTGAAGGGCTCTGCATCGGGTCCAGTCCTGTTTAATACCTTTACTGATGATCTGGATGAGGGGACCAAGCGTAAATTTGCAGATGACACCAATGCGGGTGAGAGTGTTGATTTGCTGGAGGGTAGGAAGGCTCTGAAGGGGAAACTAGTCAGGCTGGATTGATGGGCTGAGACCAACAGCATAAAGTTTTATAAGGTCCTACCCTTGGGACACAACAATCTGGCAGAGCTACAGACTGGGAGAAGAAAGGCTGGAAAGCTGCCCATTGGAAAAGGCTCTGGGGTGTTGGTCAGTGGCAGCTGAACCTGAGCCAGCAGTGCCCAGGCGACCAAGGAGGCCAATGGCACCCTGGCCTGGATCAGCAATGGTGTGGCCAGCAGGAGCAGGGCAGGGACTGTCCCCATGTACTCAGCACTGGTGAGGCCACAGCTCCAATCCTGTGTCCAGTTCTGGGCCCCTCACTGCAAGAAGGACATTGAGGGGCTGGAGAGTGTCCAGAGAAGGGAAATGGAGCTGGGGAAGGGTCTGGAGCACAAGCCTGATGAGGAACAGCTGAGGGAGCTGGGGGTGCTTAGCCTGGAGAAAAGGGGGCTCAGGGGGGACCTGATCACTCTCTACACCACTTGAAAGGAGGCCAAAGTGAGGTGCTGGTTGGCCTCTTCTCCCAGGCAACTGAACCTGTGGCACAGGAGATTCAGGTTGGATATCAGGATGAACTTCTTCATGAAAGGGTTGTTAAACATTGGAATTAACTTTCTGGGGAAGTGGTAGAGTCACCATCCCTGGAGCTGTTCAAGAAATGACTGGACTTGACCTTAGCACCATGGTCTAGTTGATAAGGTGCTGATCTGTGAGAGACTGGACTCCATGATCTCAGAGGTCTTTTCCAGCCTAAATGATTCAGTGATTCTGAGACTCAATAATGGGTAAGACAGGGCTTCCTGCCATAAAAAAAAAAAAAAAAAATTCTATCTGCTCTGGCATTGGGAGATGCAGCCCTCCTTCTGCAAAGCAATTTGTACAAATGCCAATTCATGGATAACCTTAACTTTGCAGACTGCTGAGCCCATTTGTTCCATGTGGAGGTGGTTTTTCTCCTCTCTCCACTGGAAAGTCATTCCATCAAGCCTGACTTTCTGCAAGCTGTCAGCAACCCAGCTGAGCTGCAGGACAACATCCTGGGACAGAAATAAAAGGAGTAATAGCCAGTGTGACCTTCCAGAAGACAAGGCTGTGAAAGATGAGGTAATTGAAGATGATCATTACTGATCATTCTTGTTTGAAAATAACTTATCTTAGGGTACTTATTTACCTGGTTACTTGTTTTTGCTCGATTTCCACTGATGCTTACAGTTGAACCTGGCATTAAATTAGGAAATGGAGATAGCTGGAATAGCCTGACATTTAAAATGTTCAGACAACCAAGGGGATGTGAGATCCTTACAGGGATTTTTACTTTTCAGCTTAACAAAGTGGAGTATATTGAAAAACAAAAATAAATCCAACGTCACAATAATACTAGAAAGGCTCATTTAGGACCCAGAGTTCTAATTCATTTAATGAACACTGATTAGCTCTATTCCTGGGAGGAAGGGGAAGAGGCACATATTTAATTTAAAAACAGAACTTGTGCCTCTGATTTTGAAATCTGTGTTGAATTCAGATTTCCCAAAACACCAGGGATTCATAAGGTACTTTTTACTGAATTAGTTCTTTCTTAGGCATCTAAGAAAATTCTCAACAGTTTATTATGAAGCTTTACAGATGCAGACCAAAGAATTCCGAGCTTACTACACCATCTCGTGTCAAACAAGGGGAAGTGCAAGAAGATTATTTTAAATTCCCTTTCCATTACACCACAGACTTTTTTCCTTTAAGAAATTATTAAAAGGCAATTCCATCACCTCCATAAGTTGAAAAGAACATTCATTATCTTAATATGGCAACTCTAACAAAACTTCTGCAATGCTAGCATTTTCCCAAATGTTAATACATCCACGTAACTGAAAACTTCCTTTACAACCTCAGTGTTTGACATTCAAAGTTGCTTAAGCTGTTGAAAATTTTATCTTTTGCACACTAATAAGCAGATCAACCTTTATCAGGAGTTTGAAACTTTCTAAAATTAAGTATTTTTCAGAACTAAGTTGCCTACATATGAAATGCTACAGGGAAGTAGAAAAGCAAAGTTAATGCAAAATACAATAAGGTGAAGAAGTGAAAAAGACATGGAAAATAAAAGAAAGTCTGGTTTGCAGCAAAACTCCTCTTGCTCATTATCTTCTGAAAGGGAGTAATCTGGCTAGGGCATACTAGATTTTAGGTAGTTGGAAGATAAGAAAATCACACCTACCTTCAATTTCAGAAAATCTATTCACATTTCCAAACAATATTTATCATAATCGGTATCTGTGTGTCTCAAAGAGATTTTCAGACTGTATGAGGACCACATTTCTTATTGTTCAGCACATGAACAAGTGCAAGGGCGTTGAAGGAAATAAGTTTTATGTTTTGGTTTCCAAAACAACTTCCTGAGGTAATCAATAATCATAGAATCATAGAAAGGTTGGGTTGGAAGGGACCATCTTAAAGGCCTTCTAGTTCCAGCCCCCTTCCACGGACAGGGACACCTTCCACCAGACCAGTCTGCTCAAAGCCCCATCCAACCTGGCCTTGAATATTTCCAGGGATGGGGCATCCACAGCTCCTCTAGGCAAAATGTGCCTCACTGCCCTCACAGTAAAGAATTTCTTCCTAATACCCAATCTAATAATCTAATAACAATGAGCTCCACTAGGGTGGAGCTTTCTGGAGTACATCAAGCCACACAATCTGAAATATGAAATGACTGCCAAATTCTTTAAGAATTTGTATACTTCAAAATTTCAGATGCATCTGTTCTATGCAAACGTGGCCCATATCAGGCATTTAGAATCATGAGTGTTAATAAAAATATGGCCTGAATGCTTCCATTCTGAGTGTCAGAAAATGTTTCAAGAATCCCTGGAATGTTTTACCTGGAGATGTACACAGGGGAATAGACAGGCCCATGATTTCTCTGCTTGAACTTCAATCATCCACAAAACCTCCCTCTGTAATGATGCAAGCCTGTTCTCAAACTGACAGGGTGGATTATGGATGCAAACTGAGATGTTCGCTGAGAGCTGGGGAGCAGGGTGATGCCAGCAAGCAGTCTACATGCACAGACAGGGTGTAACACCTATGGCTTCCACAAATGGCTGTGAGCACTGGTCAGTTGTGAGGGCTGGAATCAGCCACCCCAAAGGGAAGTTTAGAACTGCATGATCTTGGCAGATTTCTTTCCAAATGAACAAAAATATATGGGAATAAGTAACTCTTTTATTCTGCCAAAGTCAAGTCACTTAGGAAAAGTGATATGATTAGGATGGACATGTAGCTTGGTCTTGGAACAACATTTTGGTTCCAAAGCATTTTAACTAGCTTATTTTTATGCTCAAACATTTTCTTTTAATGATATTATTTCAAAACAGATATTGGGTAATCATCCTGTCATCAGGGCATCGTGCAGCCACTAAACACAAAAGACTGCTTCAAAACCTGCTGGAGAGGTGCAGCCTGGTGCTGCAGTCCCTACAGAGAAATTCAGGCAGTAAAATGCAGCCAGGCAGTGACTTAACCCCACCAAACCAGGCAGCCAATGTGCTTGCTGGCCTGGGTGAGTGGTCAGCTGGACAGTCCTAATGGGACACAGGATATGATGTGATCCCTGGCTTGGTGTTAAGGGAACTTCCCAGTCTGACCATTCACAGACTAACAGTCACAGTCCCAGCACCAGGAGCTGCACCAAATGCATTCCTCAGCACTTGGTACAAGCAGATGGATGACTTTCATGTACACATATTTTCCCTTTGCACTAAATGCTCTGACCTTTAACCAGAAAAGTGAGGCAGAATGAGTCAAAAGCTCTTGGTCAAGTTTCCTGACAGCATTATCCTGCTGAAATTGCCAGTGTCATGAAATAGTAAAATTGCAGGCATTATTTTCCAGTTAATCTTTAAGAATCCAGTATTTTACATTTCCCTAGGAAGGTGTGCTACGGGCAGAGAAGCAGTTTTCACCATTATTCACTGCAGCCATATTCACACAATACTGCTGAGTAGATGGCAGAATACTTAATGATATCAGGCTGTAGGTTGGAAAGTCTCTAATTCAAGACAATAACTGATTCTGACTAGATTTTGGAGTGTTCACAATGCTATTTCTCAACTATGTGGAAATTACTGTGACCAAAATCTTCTAAACAGGGATTTCATTCAACTACCAACAGTAAAAGTGAATCCAAAGCAGGTGTTTCAGACAGGAAGGGCAACACAATGCCATGAGCTCTAGCAGAAGAATTCCTTCAGCATCCTGAGCTAATTCTCTACTGAAGATTAAAAGATGGGACATGGCAGGGGAAAGGAAGCAGGAACTTCAAAGCCATTTGAAGAGACAAACAGCTAAATTTAGATTAAATGGCAGGCAAGAGACTATTAAGAGGCAGATATAAGACACTGTGAATCTGAAGGAAAGAAGGGAAAGGGACAGAGTCAAAGACAAAAATCCTCATGCTGAAGGAAGAACTTGCAGGAGACACTGATTTCCAAGCAGAAATACTATACAGCTCCTGCTCTACCATCACTTCAGAAAACAGAAGCAGACAACAACTTTGTCCTGTTACAAGAGCAAATAAGATAGGGAGGTATTTCAAGGCACTGTGGATGTCTGGGAATACCCTTCATTTTACAACAAGCTTTTTCACATCGTTGCAGCGCCCTCTGCTTACATTATGTAGCCTTACTTGAAAGTCTCCAAATGTGAAGAATAATGTCTGGTTTTGATCTTCATGAACAAGAAACACCACTGTAATCACAATACTCAAGGAGTCCTAGAGGAACAGGGCTGTTTCATTTCCAGGCCAGAAATTGCTTGGTCTGTGATTTTTCCCTGATGCTAGATAGAGGCCTCATGAAGGTAATCTATTCCAAATAACTAAAGTGATAGACTCAGCACAAGATGATCTATCACTGCTTGGTACTGTTGGCTTCTGCAGAAAAAGGTAAGTCGCCCAGAAAATTGCTAAAACCTGAAAAGACAAACATCATACAAACTAAGCACAGGACCAACAAGAGCAGAGGACAAAGATTAATTTGCATGGCTATTGCACAAAGGCTCAATGAACACCAGCTATACTTACATCAATCTTTAATAATAAACACTTCCTTTGACTTGTAACCACACTGTAAACACTGTGCTAGGCAAGCAGTGCCCATTTCATAGGCTTTGAGCACCAGAGGGAGCAAAGCCCATCTGCCTTGTTTGCTGCTTAGATAATTGCTGGAATAAAACTATTACCCAGAACATCACCGCCTCTAGTAAGGAATATTATTCTTTTTTCTCCCCTACCCAGTCTTAGTAGAAACTAAAATAGAAAATCCATCATGCTAATCACTGCATCTATGCTCCTTCCACCAGAGAAGCTCTAGGAATATTTTCCAACCACTGCATTCTTATAAAAATAAATGTAAATTTTCAGGAATGGATTCCTTTTTGGCGATTATATGGGTTCATCAGGAAAAGAAACATTTTTGCCCAACAAGATATATCAGAGGACACCAGACCTACATACAGCTAAAGCTTCTATATTTTATAAATAGTTGCCTTAGTTAACAGAAAGCTATCGCTACAGCACTCTGAATTGCATCAAAACCCACAGAAAACTGCAAGTACTTGAGCAGCAAGGATATGAATAGAGGCAAATGAGCTCCCTTTTCAGAAGTAACTTGTGAATTTGATATAGCTTTCTGAGAGATGAAAAAACCTAGTTACGTTTACAGTATTTCTTTAAAAAATTCTGAACAAGGATCATCAGGAAGGGAAGTCTGCCATTTCAAAATCACCGTGATATTGAGGCTGAGAACCTGCATTATTCCTTTCACAATGTACAGAAAAACAGGCTAATTTGCTAGGAATCCTTTTTACTCAAGCAAAAGCCTCACTCAAAGCAGAAAGCTCACATCTCTACACAGTGCTCTGTCAACTAAACTATCACCTGTTCCATTACAGAAAACCTTAAAGACCCATCACAAGAAAAATCAATCTGAAATGATGGATTTCAGAAAGCAGCTTGTCTGTACAACAAAATAAGTTTCTCAGGCATTTCACGGTATGCATTTTCTCGTATTTGAGGATTAAAGGCATGAGCTGTATGGATCCTACCTTCAAAGGAGAAATGTGCGACTGTAAGACGTATCCATGGACATTCTCTATTTGAGACAAGTTCTTCTCTGACACATGAACAAGCTCTGGGCCTCTCACTTCGTGGGTTAAACGAGGCAAAGTATGGTCATGTGGAGCATCCTCATCTTGATAACGATATTTCTAGGAGAAGAAAACATCAAGAACGAACAAATAAGCTTTTAGGAGGTATTTCCAATATTTTAATATAATTGTGGAATAACAAAAAAATTATGATACAGCAGACAATAATCATCAGATTTCCTAGTGTGTTCTGGAGAGAATGAGTCATTCTTTTTTACCATTGTATCAAAGAGAGAGCTGTGGTATATGTCACTGATACACAAGACTTTCACCATCAAATAGACACTTGAGATGACACACTGATAATGAAGAAAAAGAGATGTCGATCAGCTAAGCTGTAGTGTCAGATCATGTTTCATATCCCTGTGTAGTAGGAAGTAGAGTTCTATAGCCCTTCTCTGCAAAATACTGGAGTTATTTTCCACCTGGCAGTGTGTACTCTGATGCTGGAGAGCACACACACACTTCCACAGAGGCACAGTCCCACAGATGATTTCCCTGCAGTAAAGTTCTATGCTATTCCCTTCTTTTCCATGGAGAGGCCACAGGAGGGGCTTGTCTGAGATCTCAAATGAAGCTTGTAATAACAAGGAATATAATCCTTAAAATTTAATTAAATTATCTGATCTGTTCTCCAGCCAGAATGCTGTGTAAAAAGGTGCCATCCCCTCAGTTGTGTCCTGCGGAGGGGGCTATTGGATAAAAGCCTAAGATTTATTTGTATGGCCATATAAGAAAAATAAGTCTGAAGGCCAGGTACAAGAACATCCCAAAGCAGACCTCTCCATGCAGCAGACCTCTCTGCTGCTCATCCACTTCACTTTGACCACTCAGCTATGGAGTGTTATTTCATTTACTCATTCCTCCTAAGGAAACCACCCCAGTGTATTCCTGCCTTCAATCTTATGTATGGAAATGTTTCAGCAGTTGCCAATTATTTTCAGAATACACATGTGACATGATTTATTCTCTTCTTCTTTTCTGGAATATGCCTGCAGCCCTTCACATATTGACTTTTCAGATAACATAACTAATAAATATATGAAATGACTGGCACCAGCCAAATATTATTTGGGCAAGAAGCCATCAGTCTAATACATAGTACTCCAGCCAATGTCACATTTAAGGCTTGGCACACAGGTTATTTAAGCCACAAGCAATCAATTATTTTTTTAATCGAGTGAGTACTCTTTCTAAAAAGACAACTCTTCCAAGACTTCCTCTTTTAAGTGAGTCATTTGCTAAAATGTAATTAGGAGAAATAGGAGCAGAATACCAGAGTCATCTCATTAACTCAGGAATGGGGAAAATGGAAATGTCCAGTGGACATCATCTTAAGGAGAAAAGACAGCAATGACAGAAGCCATAAGAAGCTCTATCATAGAACATAGAACCATTCAGGTTGAAAAGGATTCTTAAGATCAGTGAGTCCAACCATCCAGCCCAGCACTGCCAAGTCCACCACTAAACTATGTCCCTAAGTGCCACATGTACACAACTTTGAAATACCTCCAGGGATGGTGAGTCAACCCCTTCCCAGGCAGAATGTTCCAATGTTTGAAAGCCATTTCAGTATCGAAATTTTTCCTAATGTCTAATCTAAATCTCTCCTGGCATAACATGAGGTAGTTCCCTCTCAACCTATCAGTTATTTGGCACAGAGACCAACTCCCACCTCACTGCAGCCTCCTTTCAGACAGTTGTAGAGAGTGAGAAGGTCCCTCCTGAGCCTCCTTTTCTCTGGGCTAAACACCCCCACTTCCCCAGCCACTCCTCATCAGACTTGTGCTCCAGACCCTTCCCCAGCTCTGTTGTCCTTCTCTGGACACACTCCAGCTCCTCAGTGTCTTTCTTGTAATGAAGGGCCCAAAACTGAACTCAGGATTTGCAGTGTGGCCTCACCATTGGTGACTACAAGGGGAAAATCATTGCCTGGTCCTGCTGACATGTTGCAGAAACAAAAATCTATATACATATATATACACAGGCTTCCCACTTTTTCCAAGTTCCTGATCTTCTGGGTGGATGTGGGAGGAGTGGAGTCCCTCCCACTGTAAGGACTGAGAGCTACACTGCAAAACAGGACTTGGAGATTCTTGTGGATGGTAAGCTGGACATCAGCAAACAATGAATGCCCAGCCCAGAAAGCTAGCCTCATCCTGGGCTGCATGAAAGAAGAGTGGCCAGCAGGTCGAGGGAAATGATTCTCCCCCTGCACTCTGATCTTGTGGCACCCCACCTGAAGCATTGCATCCAGCTCTGGGGTCCTCAGCACAAGAAAGACATTCCCTCCTCTGTACCTGTTACAGCAGATCCAGAAGAGGGTTACGAATAGGATCAGAGGGGGTTACGAATAGGATCAGAGGGATCGAGCACCTCTCCTACGAAGACAGGCTGAAAGAGCCTGGTTGTTCAGCCTAGAGAAGAGAAGGTCTCAGGGTGAGACCTTTCAGTACTTTAAGGATACTTATATAATGGAGGGGGAGGGATTTTTTATATAGGCATGTAGTGACAGGATAAGGGGAAATGGTTTTAAACTGGAAGAGGTTTACATTACGTATTAGGAAGAAATTCTTCCTCAGTGTGATGAAGCAGATGAAGCATTAGAATAGGGTGAAACTCCACAGGGAGTTTGTAGATGCCCCATACTTGTAAGGGATGTTCGAGCCTAGGTTGGATGGGGCCCTAAGCAATTTCATTTAGTGGATGCCATATGCCATCCCTACCCTTGCAGAGTGTTGAATCTTTAAGGTCCCTTCTAACCCAAACCATTTTATGATTCTATGATTTATTCTATGTTTTTATATTTCTTTATCTATTATTACTTTGACTGTATATAATTAATATATTATTATATATACATACATTCACACACACATGTATATGTGTGTGTGTATATATATATATTCTTTCCAGATCATTTCTGCAGTTTTACCCTGCAAAAATGATCTGGAAGCAGTGTGATGTGGCCTTACAGAGAGAATATCTCTGACCATCACTAAGTCCTTTCCCCATCACTGCACTGCAGTGCAGCTGTTGCATAAACAGGAGCCAAAGCCCAGAGGAAATTGATTCACCCTGAGCTCCGTGCTCCCAAAGAGAAGAACACTTGTGTGGATCTCCAGTGATAGACTTGCTTTATAATTTGAATTGATCTATTTATCCAAAAAATGCCAAGGATAGCTTCAGTAATATCCATGTTCGCATGTCATCAACTGAAAAGTTTACAGAACATATTTCCACTCTATTTGTCTTAGTCTCCCTCCTATCCCAAGCCCAGTCACTCCTTCTTCACAAAATATAAGCCTAGAGCATTTCTGGGTCAATCCTTCTATGGGTTTGCCTCATGTTCTTAGCACCAAACTCATTGATTTTCATACATCTTTCCTCCTACAGCATCTCTTCATTGAAATGCTTTCAGCTGTGAACCAAAACAGCTTGACATAGCAAAAATCCAGTGGTAAGGCTGAAAATACCAAATCAGAATTAAGACACTCTAGCAGAAATGCCTCATTCATCTCCATCATCCTGGTCTGATGGGGTCCTGCAAATGTCCTTGGAAAAAGCCCATTCCCTAGAAACCTTTCTCTAAGGACTAATTCAAATTTCTGGAGGGAAAAGCATCATTGCACGGAAATGTTACTCTTCATTTGACAAAAGAACAGGTGGATGTCTTATGATAATTAAATTACAAATCAGTGCCTGCTGCTGACAGGGTATTGTACACTGCCAACTAGCACCAGATATTTAAAATCCTCTGTAATTACCTATAATGGGGGTGTGGAGTGCGCCGCTGTGAATTTTTAATATGAACGTGGCCTTTTTATAAGAGACCATTCTCTCTGCAGTGTGAGGTTATTGCAGCATCACTGCTCCTCACATCATACTGTCTAAAGGAGCATTTCCAAGGCTGCCAAGGAGATCTCTTGTCAGCTGGACAGAACTTGACTACATGAATCCAGCAGGAGGTAATGGTCAAAAACCTTAAATTTCAACAAAGGCAGTTCTCAATTTACAATAGCCAGAGAACTGCACTGGCATGGAAATACAGATGTTCTTATGACCTACCTTTGACAAATTGACAGTGAATCAAGATAGCTTGGAATTTGTCATTCAATTTTGGGCCAAAGGGAATCGGTATTTTTACAGAAGTTTGTTGTTTATTTTTTCTTGTTTGTTGTTTCCATCAGTTTGCAGAAAATGCAAATAGAACATTTCAATTCCTATCAGGTCAAATTGACCTAAGCTGCTGAATGTGGCCCAGCTGGAGTTGCCATTCAAAAGCACACGTCCCTGGTTCTCTACACAGCTCTTTGGCTGGGCCGCACTCCAATACATCACACATTCCTGCTGCTTGCAACAAGAGGACTGAAAAATGAGGGAGCTAAACATGTCAGAGGGGTCACAGACTCTACAATACCCTATGAAATGAGCAGCCAGTGAATCCTGATCTACAGAGATTCCTGACCAACTAGAAAACACCCTGAACGTCAAGAGACACATAAGCAAAAAGGTGACATTGCTTTTCACTCAGCCAAACCTTCATAGCAGATACAGCTTATAGATGTTAATAATGGAAATATCACCACATACTATGACATAATAACCCATTCATGAGTGAATCCCACTCCCAATCACTCTTCAAAGCCAGTGGCCAGTATATTATGTTTCATCTTGGGAAAGAATAGCAATACTACCAGTTTTAGCTGTTACATATCAGCATTTCAAGTCTTGAATACAATTTCTGTTTTACAGTCCTTCTAATGAGGGGCCAGACTTCTGCGCCTTACAAGCTGTGATTCTTCATATAACCCATTCAACAGCGAGACCACAGGGAAAGGAATTTCTGCAGAAAACTTCCCACATGAAACAATGACCTCCTACAGATCCAGTTGTCCCACTGCAATCTGGAAATAGGCAAGGTATGCAACTGGGTCCCAGTACTACCTTCTTAATTCTTTCTCACTTGCCTTTTCTCTCAAACCAGCACCTGAGCTGCTTTGCACCTCCCACATAGGTTACCCCCATTGTTGGTCATCTGCTGGAACCTGGACATGGGAGCTACCTTTGAACAGGGCAAGCATCACCCACCTTCTGCATGAGAACAGGTCCAGGATTCAACACACTGGATTTTCTGAGAGAGGTTTTGGATGCTCCATCCCTGGAGGTGTTCCAGGCCAGGTTGGATGGGGCTCTGAGCAACCTGGTCTAGTGGAAAGTATCCCTGCCCACGACAGGGGAGTTGGAGGTAGATAATCAATAAGGCGTCTTCCAACTCAAACCACTCTAGAATTCTGGGATTTTTTCTCAGTACTAGCAGCCAACAACAACAACAAAACATAATGGACTTGGTCCATTTAGACAAATGAGGAATCAGCAAAATCCCACCAAAAAAATGTTAATGTCACCTTGTCCTACTTTGGTGCTTAGTATTTTCTTTGGTCTTCAGTATGTTGAATTTTACTGTTACTGCTCTCCAAAGGCAGCAAATTTCAATGTCATACCAATGAGCATCTTTGGAAAACAAACTTTACAATTTGTACACACAAATCATTGGGCATTCATCCAATCATGAGCAGAAATAATATTACTAATCCAACTGATTGCAAATGAGCAACACAGCTTGAATTCTGAATATTTGCAATCAATCTATAGAGTAAAAAGAGAAAAAAATACTCCTCTCATTATATAAAATGGAAGAAATCACAATCTGCTTGCCAAGATTGTGGAAGTAGATTAGGAAGCTTAAATCATTGAATAATTATACTTATTGTGAATGACTTGCTCTTTTGCTTATCAAGTACATTTCCACCAAGCTTTTCACTATATCACAGCAATACCTTCCATCCAAGAAGCCCAAGAGCTTTACAAGTGGCAGTCAAGACTAATAACATCCTGTTGATGTGCATCATCTAAAGGTGGGTAAAATTAGGCACAGAAATGCAGCAACTTGCTCAAGGTCACTGAGAGAATCAGTTCATTAAGCAGTAGTAGAATTTAGGGGATTTTTCCAGTCTGCTCTTTTAGTACAAGATTTAGTGCACTTACACTGACTTTAATAGCAATGATAATTATTATTATTTAAACATAAAGTTGCAGGTTTGCTGATGCCATTGTAATTTCTTTTTAATGTTTTGGTCTCGTTTTTTCCTGGGTAAAACAGTCTTTCTAAAGTCAGGACTTAGGTTTTTGTCTGTCTCAGTGTAATAGCTAGCAGTACTTTGGCTAATTTACAGTGTGCTATCTCTGAGAAACACATAGTGAATTTTAGAAGACAAAAGGTTCCCTCTAAGAGCCAAATTAGTTCACAGAAAGAACATTATCAGTGCTCAATACTGAGAATTTGCATGTATTTTCCATTTGGTACAACCAGAAGTTAATTTTCTTTTTCTTTTAAGAGGAAGAAAAAAACCTATAATTTCTTATCTCAGTTTATTGAAAGCACCAGGTTTTTGCCCATAGCAGGGAGTATATGCTTAGCTTAAAAAAAAAAAAGGCAAGTATAATGCAGTGGAACAAATATGTTTTGCAGCATTCTCATAATCTTTTTTTTTAAACCCTAAAAGATTTTATTTTTCATGATGAAAAAGAAGTGAGATAGGCATTAGCTAAGTACCTCTTCATTTGATCAGCAGGAGGTAGTTGCACCTTTTCCTCACAAGATGGCACAGTAACCATCGAGTTAAAGCATAATCTCACTTTGAACTATGATATGTTGCAGGGGGAAAAATAAGTATTTATGCAATGTTATAAACTTCAAACTATTATTATTTTGAAGTGACTTGATATAAAATTATTTTTAAAAAAAAGACAGCAACCTTTCATAGTAAGCATACATAAAGAAGCAGTGATCATACATCAAGCTGGCAGATGGAAAAAGTTCAAACAGGTCACAAAAGTATCAAAAAATTACAAGCAAGTAGGCATCTATCAGTTTTTGTGAGCTTTGGAATGAACAAAACCACTATGTATCGACAAGATTGAGACTAGCCCAGAATGCTGCATTCCTCCAGGAATTCTAAATCCTAATTAAAACCGCCTGCATGCAAATCTGTACCATGAGGTATTCAGCTCCATATGCTGCATCACATTTTGGACCTGTTAACAGCATCAGTTTAGCCCTCTGGAGGCTGCTACTTGCTATCCAATAATTTAAAATAGATTTTTAACTTGAAGTGCCAATATACAAAAAGACATCCTAAGAGGGTGGCTTTGCTTGGATTAAATGGTGAACGTGGCTGCAGAGTACAAAAACCAGTAACAAGAAAAAAAGAAAATCCAGCTAATACTGATTGTTTATCTAAGGGGAGCAAAGGAAAGATGTGGGTGAAACTGTACCATTTATCCGCATCAGGCAGTAGCCACTTCTCTATCCTGCAATAACATCACTTTCGCACTCCTTTTTATAGTCTTCAACTATTCCACTCAAAGCATTTTTTTTTCTGGTATGTCCATGTTCCCCAGGTTGCTGTAGGAGCCTTCCTGCCTCTGCAGTTCCTTTGTTTTCCCATGCAGCCCTAGATCTACATCCCCATTGATTCTCTAATTCTGCTGCTGCAGTTCCCCAGCACAGAGGCACTGAGCCTCACAAATTCTCCTTTTCCACCCCTTGCCTACCCCAAAGAGCAGCTTCTGCCATGGGAGGGGACTGTGCTGAGGTTACAGCTGAGCATTTGGAGAGGCAGAGCTGGGAAATGCTGTGAGTTGCCATGTCTCAGTTTCCCTGCCAATAAGCCTGCAGTGGGAAAGCAGCCTGGCAAAACTGACACCCGAGGTTTACATCAGAAGAGTACAAAGTAATCATGGACTGCAATAAATAAATAATGTATTAGCATTGCCTGAAACAAAGGATAAAAGAGAAACAATAAAAAACCACAGAACTAAAAGCTTCCCCTTCTTGTGTTTTCTGTACCAAAGATATATATTTTAATTTAGTCCAGCAGCACGTGACATAGCAGGCCATTTATGTGTTGCAGCTGAAACCTTCCCTGGCTTCACACAGGGATTATGTGTCTGTAGGATTCCAGTATCATTTTCACAGAAACGGGGATTCTGCTGAAAGGCTCTATGAGGCAAAAGGATGCTCTCAAGCTAAGACAGGTGAATGCCATGGTGGATAACTGCTTCTATTCTTGCTTTTACCACAGAACTCTCACTCATTGCTAGGCTTTTCACAAGACATAACTTTCCACAGCTGTAGAACTGAGACATTCCTCACTTTAAAATGCCCTGCAAGCCACAGATGGCCAGTTTTTGCAGAAGTGCTGAGCATCAGCAGCTTTAGCTGAAATCAGTGAGGGCTGGGCTTTGTACAGCAGAAATACCATGGCATCCTGTGCCCTCAGTCACCTGCACACTAAAGAAGTCTTTATTCATTTCTGCCTGTTGCCTCTTGTCCCATTGCTTGGCACTAGTGAGCAGAGCCTGGCTCCCTTCTCTTGACACCCTCCTTTCAGGTACTTCCATAAGGCCCCCTCAGTATAACAGGAAAATCAATGAAAAAATTAATAATGGAGCAGCTGGAACTGCTTGCATTAAATAATGCATGAAGACATATGTTGAATGTAAAATGCCATATGAAGTAGCAGTCCACGTACTGAAAGAAGCACAAAGCCCATGAAAACAAAAGTAACTGTGTAATTAAAAATGTAATAGAGTTGATGCATATTGTAATACTACATTACAATATATGGCCACAGAGGACCTGCAATAAAATTGCTTAGAGCATCTCAATTCCTGCATTTCCTAAATCTTAGTGGTTAACTTTATCACCCTGCCATCCTTTAACAGTTCTTTGAACACAAAGTATACACACACAAAAATATCTCATAAATTTTAATAGCATTCCTGCTTCTTCTAGTGTGAAGAAGGTATAGAGATAAGTATTTTTCAGTATTTGTGGAAAGCTATCTTCTTAAATAAAAATACAAATACTTTATGTACATAAACTTGACAATCTCACTGTTGTCACCCTGATGAACCTAGACCATTAGCTCTGAAGAAAAAATTCTTTTTCTACAAAGCAATTTATGTTGGAGCTGAACAAGTTATTACTAGTCTCAAATATTCTTATCAGTTCCCTCTTTGAAAAGCTATGAATTTTTACCAACAAAAAGATGGATTTGGTCCATTTTAACTAGATGTTCAATAAGCCAGCAAAAAACATCTGTGTCAGGTGCATTTGCATGTGCTTGACACTTATAAGGGTTGAGTTAAACATTTCAATAGCAGGGCACTTACTGAAAAAACAGCTATAGGCTTTTGCATCTTAATCCTTCCACAGCGTTTCAATACAGCATAATTGTGATAAAATAATCTACATTTTCAGATACTTTAATAAGCCCTGGTTACTGCACAAGCAGGCAAAATAGCTGTCATTGTAAACAGAAATCAGTACACAGAGAAACATCAAGATACTGCATTAACAAGGGAATATTTGCTTTACTGAGGCTACTGCAAAAACCCGTATTTCCATATTTCATCTCTCCACAGGAACTTAGTTCCTGATCTAGGGAGTTTGTGGTTCCAGGGGAAGCTCCTTCAGCTCAATGATCTGATGGTGACACATCTGGATAAAACTCCACCAGGTCAGGGGCTGGGCAGGAAGAGAGTTCCCCATTAAACTGCACAGCCTGCAGGTACACTGAGCTCAATGTAATGGGAAAATTGCTTGGGTTTACTTCCTCTGATGAATTTACCACTCCATGGGCCATACTTTACCTGAAATTATGAGGGAACATCCTATCATCACCTTTATTTATTCCATTTAAAAATAACTGACACCTGCATTTTCTGAAGTGCCAAGCAAGCTTCCTTTATTTTTCAAGTCCCATAAGGCTAAGCCTGAACCAAAGCAGTGAGTGGGTCATGGAGAATAGGACTCCAGGTAGCAAAGCAAAATTGCAGGAAAGCAATGGATATGTGCACAGATTTCCCCTATTTGTAGAACTGCTTTTAGACCTCGGCATCTACAATTTGCCTTTGTCTTACTTGGATATGGAAGCATTTTTCACATTAGAGCTGAAGTGTGGGAACCAACCAGCACTTTCCCTGATGGATGAAGACAGCGATTCTCTGTTGTGGCTATTGTTATTTAGGGATCTCCTTCCATATTCATATTGAAAGAATAGACATACTTTTCATTTTTACGTGATTTAAGCATGCATATTTTAAAGAAGCTAACCGGGCTCTTAGTGTCTGCAAACACAGACCAGAGTACATGCCTCAGTCATAGAATCATTAAGGTTGTGAAAGACCTCTATGATTATGAAGCCCAACCACGAACCCAGAACTGCCAAGTCTACCCCTAAACCATATCCCCAGCTGTCACATTCAGATGCCTTTGAACACTCCCAGGGATGGCAATTCCACGTCTTCACTTGGTAGCCTTTTTCCAGCGTGTGACCACCCTTTCTGTGAAGAATTTTTTTCTAGTATCTGATCTAAGCCTCTCCTGGAGCAGCTTGAGGCTGTTTCCTCCAGTCTTGTCACTTTTTACTGGGGAGAAGAGACTGACCCACACCTCACTGCAACCTCCTTTATGGTAGTTGCAGAAAGTGATCAGACACTTGTTTTGTGTCATGTTATGGTGTATATTTGGCAGGGTTAG
Source organism: Melospiza georgiana (assembly GCF_028018845.1). NCBI lineage: Eukaryota > Metazoa > Chordata > Aves > Passeriformes > Passerellidae > Melospiza > Melospiza georgiana. Next base: position 74,379,804 of record NC_080431.1, read on the forward strand.
TAATGCCTAAAACGTTCTTTAGAGCTGAAAAATGCTATAAAAGTACAAATTTATATCTGGCATAGAGGACTCTCTGGGCATCAGACAATGATTTAGATGGAAATGTACTACCAGTCCATGAAAATCAAAATTCTACATGTCTTAACCTGGAGAACCTCAAACTTCATTGCTTTTAAAAGTTATCACCTGACTTTTCTGTTGGATACAACTGTTGCATGTCAACATTGTGTCTATCTACCTTTGTGCTAAATTCTACAGTATTTTGCACCTTTCTTGATTGCTTTTGGTGGGTTTGCAGTTGCAAAGAGCAGGGGAAGGCAAAGGAAAAGGCTGAATACTTTAGAAATTAGTAATGTTATCTCAGGAAATAAAAAAATTTCTGGCAGTCTGACCTTATCAATGTTCAAAGCCATCCCTCTTAGTGATAATGCTAGCTTAATTAAAAGGTTAAATCCCTCCTGTGCTGAATAAAAATTCCTATTTGAAAAAGTCTAGATAATGTAACAACTTTTTTTAAACTTCTTTATGTTTTCAGCTGAAAAAAAGTAAATTTCTGGTATAAAATAACATAAAGAAAATAACATCTAAATTCTTTTGGTCCTAACAACTGGCTTTCAGAAAGGCTGGATAAATGACTGTCAGTTGAATAACAATGTCATGGTAAATTTTCTGTGTTCTTAATTATTAGAAAATCAGGACAAAGTAAAACCCAACCAGGTTAAAATTAGATTCAGCCCAGATCATAAGGCAATCATGAGGCACTCTTAACTTTGAAATGAAAGACATTATCTTAAAATGATACCCAAAACAAAGCTCAGACAATCCCAAGCAAATAGCTTGGTCTAGACACAGCAGTTTTATTATTAGGCAGAGAGGGTTTTTTAAAGTCCTGATCCAACAAATGGATTGATTGACTATATAAATAAATATTTTCCAGAACTTTATATGTGCAGTGGGCCAAATCTGCAACATCCATCTGGAAATACAGCCTATTTAAAGATATTATTCATTTTCCATCTTTTTTAGTGCTTGGCTGAGTTCTAAATGGATCACCAATGACTGATATTGCTGTTTGTTTTCTGATGAACTAAAAATCTAAACTCCCCCAAACAGAAGTTTTCCTGTAAAAATTGCATCATTTTCTTTACATAAACCACCTCTATGAGAAAAGACAAGTTACTCTGCATTTTCTGTCAATCCTCTGCTACTCTGCTGATAATACCAACAAGGAAAAGAATTTGTTGAGTCTGGAGCTGTGATTTTCTGCTGAGGAAGAGAAAAGCTTCCTGGGAACCTAACTGAGAGCTACAGTTCATTTTTATCTTGACAATGAGAAAGCAAGCATGACTTTCACTTGTTGTTGACCTTTGTTGCAGTTGGATCACAGATCTAAAAGTCAGCGCTATATATATAAAACATTATTCACATAAACTATCATGTAGAGTGGGAAAAACACATTTTACTATTTATAAAACATCCCTGCATGAGCAAAGTTCTGGCAACATTAATCACAATTGTGTGAATGCCTATCCACAGCAAGGAAAATGCACCATTTTGAGTGATTCATCTCATCGCTGCTGCTCTGGAAGCGGTGGGCTGCCCCTGAACGGAACTTGAACTACACAAAAGCTGAGATACTGGCACTGGCAAACCTCACTCAAAAGCTCCTCTGGCTGTCAGGCTTTGAGCTCAACAGTGGATGTGTGCTGTCCCCTGGGAGGTGTGTGTTTAGTTTTTGGTGTAGTGATTTTGTCCTAAACGCTACCTGACTAAACCGAAGTGAAAACTGCCTGTGTGGGAATTGCCACAACTTGTGAACATGTAACTAGATTAGACATTTAGATTACATCCTGGGAAGAAATTCTGATCTGTGAAGGTTGAGAGTTGCCCAGAGAAGCTGTGGATGTCCCATCTTTGGAAGCGCTCAAAGCCAAATTGGACAGGGCTCTGAGTACCCTGGTCTAGTGCAAGACGTCTCTGCCCATGGCAGGGGGATTGGAACAAGAAGATCTTCAATGTCACTTCCAACCCAATCATTCTATGATTCTATAATTTCAGCATTCTATGATTATTTTGCAAACTTTTTTTGGATACGAAAATATATTTACAAATTTCTTCAACATAATAATAATCATGATGATCCCTTTCAATACAAGCCATTCTATGATTGCATCTGTAGTCTAGAAAGCAGAATCTAATTGCCAGTTATATTTTGGCCCTATAGATCCATGTTCTCAGACATATTTTTCAGCTTTATTAGCTTATTAAATTATGTCCTTATTAGCTTTTCTAATTACCCAAGTAATGCTTACATGTTTCAGAAGAAAATGTTTTTAAGCCTTTCTTTTGCAAGTGATTAACTAAAGTTATAAGATGTACATTAGCTCTCTGAACAAATGCAGGATGATATCTCACCTTTGAACTGACTGTCCTCTTTTGTAAAAAACCATTATTAGAATAGTGAAAGAGCTAGGAGTATAGGGTCTAAATACTTTGTCTTCTTGACCTTTCTGACTAGTAACTGTCATGGCACCACTGTGAAAATGCTTCCTTCATTCCTTATTATACTGTAATTACAAAGCAATTCTGCAAAAATTTATGTCTTAAACTTGATGGAAAAGACTCTGTGAAATACATTATGTTAACAGGACAAAGTCTATTCTTAAAGCTTCTGAACTGCTTTGTTGGAGCCAACGTTTTCAAAGTGAAGCTTATTCTATCATTGTACCGAAATTTCCAAGTGTTTCAGTTATTATGCTAATCACACGAAAATCAGCAATTCCCGAGTCCCTCCCACCTCACTAATTTTCTCACATCACTGTAGCTCATTCACAAGTGTTTGGCTCTCATCTGGAAAGAGGTCAGATGTTTGCATTTCCCAACACCCTTGCATCCTCCTTCTGACAACTCCCTGCATGCTCTCAGAGTTGACCTGCCTGATAAAATAATTTGAGCACCTGTGCTTCAGCTATACTAGTAGCCTTATATGCATAAGTGGCTACTCAGGTATTCTGGACCCATTCTGTTCCTTGTGCCAGCTTCAGAATGCTTCAGATTTTCAGTAGTACATTTATATAAAAAGCACTGACTTGGAACAGACTATAAATGGCACATATTTGCAGTTCTACACAAAAAACTGGAGCCTCTTTTCTGTATGCCATAAATCTGAAATTGTAAATGGTGCCATTGCCATGTTTCTTCTTTGAATTTATTTAAATATATACCAAAGAAAAAAAAGGGGAGCCATTTCCTTCAAAATATGAATTCCTAAAGTGACTATAGCTGACATTTCTGTTATATACTTGTTTATTTTTGTATGTCTGTTGCTTTTTACTAGGATATATCAGAAATCAGTATTTGGTTCTCATTAGTAGGATGGGGAATATATATTATTTGTTATCAGAAAGAAAGTGTATGCAGAAAAGTCCCAAAAGAGCATGAAAAGGATAAAAAACCAAAAAATATCCCAAGTGGAATAAATGCTAATATCTGCATTTATTTATACCACTACCCACAGGGGCTCCAAATTAAATACTATTATTTCAATAACTGATTAAGCTGATTTCAAAATTAATTAAAAGAAGAATTTCCTTGAAAAAACAAACTACGGGAATTCAACATGTCATTCAATTGCTTTACTTTAACTGGAGTGCCAGTTTTTAAAATATTAAGATACACACAATTCAAAACAAAATTCAAATGAGGATTTGAAATACATTAATTTGGTTGCAATTATGATTTTAAATATTTTGAAGACAGTTAATGGAGATGGGGATATTCCTATGAATAATTTCCAAAAGGAAAAAGACTTTATCTGGTAATTTTGACTACCTTAGAGTTACATAAATTCACATAAGCAGCCAACATTATATATATATTTACATAAATTTGATTTTCTGTTTTCTTCCTGTCCTCAAAAAAGAGCTTGCTTTATAAATATTTTCACCTAAAATCCCTGTAAAGGACTTATTTTAGACTACTGTATATTAAAATGATAGAAAAAGAAGGCTTAAAAGAGAGATGAATACTATTCATTAGACCTGCAGTTCAAGGAGGGATAACAATGTAATTTATTAGAGCTTTAGTATAACTGAAAAAAGCAGGCAAATATTTAGGCATACAGTCTAGGAAATTACATTTTTTCTATCTTTAGACATTCCTAATCTGAAATTTAAGTCTCAAGGAGAAAATTGTAAATAAAGCAAAACAAAATATAAACAAGGAGTTCAGAGATGATGTTAAAACTCACATTTCTCTTGGGGTTGAGGGCATTCATAGATATTCTAAAGTGCAATTGCTTATTGCAGGGTTTATTGAAACTCTGTCTGATATCTTATGCAATCACTTATATTTCCAAGTTTCAAAAGAACTTCTAAGAGAGGCTAAATTATTTCTAAGTTAAGCCACCTGCAATTCATTAAGTGGAGAAATTCTGCACACACGTTAAAATCTTAAGAATCGCTCCTTCTCTTTTGCCTTAACACTTCCAGTGAAATGTGCTTCACAAAATTTGACAAGTCTAAGGTGAGATGCACAGGCTTAATAGCCAAGGGTTTGCACTCATTCCTTTGTGTGGGATGCTTTGCAAAGCCATCATAGAGCCCATTAATTTCAGTAACATAAAATATGCAGTGAATCCCATTCCCTCTCCCTTATAAATGGCTGTTTTAGCTGAGACCTAATAACAGAAGTGGCAAGCAGAATATTGATGGCAGATCTTTTCCTGCGGATATGCAGAAGCCACCGAAGACTGAACTTTCTGCTCCTGCGGAAATTATGTTCTTCATTTCTTAGGGCTTGTTAAAAGATCCCCAGACAGTGCTGGGGGATTCAGTATTCCTGTTTGCCATCAGCATGCTTTTATTGAGTGATCACTGCTAATGGAGGGAGGTTTCCTGTGCTCCCAGCCCTTTCAACAACCCCCACAGATGAGTTATGCTGCTTTCAGCCCTGCTCCAGCCCTGCAGCAGCACCTGAAATGTCTCTAAGAGATGCAAAGATCACCAGGGAGAAGCAGACCTAGACAGGGAGGGGGAAAGGGAGACTCCTTTCCCATACCCCAGATAAAACAGGGAGTGAGGTTTGACCATTTTTAAGTTCTGCATCAGCGGTACAGACTACCGGGAGAGCTGGGGTTGAAGACCAGACAGCAAAATAATACACGAAGTTCACAAACACATAAATGGCCAAGGAGAGTTCAAAAATGGAAAAAAAAATTCACACTCAAGTACTTTTTCTTCTATATGATCCTTCATAAACAATGTATGATTTGGTGAGTAAATGGAGGACTTTGCAGCTCTTGGGAATACCAGCATATATAATAGCAGAGCAAGAGGAAAGCCAGGGGCTGTAGAATTGAAATATGACATCAATCTATGTTGAGACAGGATCAAAAGGAAATTAAATTAGCAATACTGGAAATGCTTTTGCCATAAGTATGAGGTGGGGCGATAATATGAAAAAATACCATTGATAGAAACACACATGGTCAGAGAGCTCCATCATCAGTGCGCATAATGTTGCCAAACCCAGAGGAGTAAGAGTCTCTCTCTCTTCACAGAAATAATAGGGCTCTGACAGGCAGAAAAGGTTTACAACAGAACTCTTGTTAGGGTATACATGCACAGAAATATATATGAAAAATATTTTAAAATTTTAATAGAATTGTCAGTCTCAGCTTGCCCTGAGACTGACACCCGTATGGACGTCAGTATTAAACAGCACCGAAAAGGCTTTAAAGGAATATTACTATATTTATCTTAGTGAAAATGAAATTAAAAGTCACTGAGAATCTGACCGATGTAATATTTCTGTCTTTCTTGATAGTTTATAATTTCTTAGGCAGAGGGAAGACTACACTGCCATAGCAAAAATGGTTTCACAAAGACATTTGAAGTGTGCTCTATAATGAAGAAAAATGCTGTTATTACAGAACTTAAAGCACAGAACATGTGGTTTATTCAAAAGATGCTTATTAGCTGAGTGGGATCATAATGACTAAATGCACTAACTTTATTCATACAGAAAAATATTTCACTTCGCAGTGAAAGTTCCCTTATCAGTCTGGTAGTGACATTGCAAATTAACAACAGCACAAAGCGATGATTTTGTAACCAAATTTCTTTAAATTAAATAAAATAACATCAACAGGATCTACTTATTTTTTACTTTATATCCATGACAGGTTTAAATCCACACCTATAATCCCAGTGCACATTGCTGTTGCAAGGGTACTTTTTCAGTACACCAATACATGAATGGGGTTGACAGATTTCTAACTATTAACAGCAGCAATAGGATAAACATCCTTCTTATGGTAAGCAAATTGTTTGGCAGGAGAACCAGCCTCACCAAATCAAATGCTTTTTTAAAGAGATATTATTTCTATAAACATGCAATAATTGTGGGTCTTCTGTTTATGTTTTCCAGTAGAGGAAAAACTGGTATTTCTTAGGGGTCAGTCTGGACTAATCAACAGTATTTACACACTTTCCTCCTCATGTTCTCATAAAGACCAATCATATTTGCAAACGTAGGAACATTATGGAGCAGTTGTTTTCCATAACTTTATTTTATTGTTCTGTTTTCTATATTTTAACTTTATTTATCCCTTAAGCTAAGCAAATTTCAAAACACGAAAAAAACCTGAACCCTTCCATTTAAAACTAAAGCTTTTAGAGGAAACAAAATAAGACTACTATGAGACCTCATTGTTCTCTAACATCCTTCAGTTCTCCTCATTATCTCTGGATAACAAGCTATTTTCCAGTATCTCCTGTAGGCTGAAAAAAATCTTGCTAATGCTCAGCAAATTAAAAGACCAAAGCTGCAGCCCCCAGAAAGTGCCATTAAATGCCTACAGCCATATCCCAGGCACTACTAGGTTAGCTTTACATTTCAAGTTACTGCAATTGTTATTATCCAAAAAAATCTATAGCAATGCAAGGATATGAAACTAAGTCTCCAAATCATACATTAAAGCTTATTCACAGAAAATTCTCCACTCAAGCTCATGGGAGGAGAGAAATAAGGCCTCTAGCAGTCAAAACCCTAATGCCATGCAAAGGATCCAGAACCAAGTAGTTAAAAACAGGAATGTAGTCAGGCTCTTTTTAAGGAGGTACAAGAAATCAATAAAACAAAAAGAAGCTACTACAATGAAAAGTTATTGAAATTTTAAGCCTGTCTACACCAGTAAATACAACAGAAGAGCATATCTGCCTGCAAACCTAAGTCCACCCACTACACAACTCTGTGATTTATCCAACAGGGAACCGGCAAACGGATATTAAAAAGAAAAATCCATCACCATCTGCACACAAAGTGAAGCTGGTGTTTTAAGTTCCAATCAATGCATCTCCTTTTTTTCAAGTTCTATTTACACTTGCATTTGACACGAGTCTTCCTGGGGATATAATCATGGGCACTACACTGTAATTTGGAATGAGAACAAGGACATTACTAGCAAAGGGAACATGGGTGGGTTGCAGTTTACTTAAAATAAAATTGTAGGAAAAGGTCTCTAAGAAACTGTACTTAAAGCCTAAAGAAACAATGCAAGACCACAATTACATATTTTTCATGGTAATACCTAATATTTTGATATGGACAACAGAAACTCTAGCTTCATTATTAAAAAAATCACCAGGTAAAAGAAAACTTAGAGAAATAAGCAGCACAACTTTTTGTACATAATTTTCCTCGTTTTAAAGGAGTTTTGTGTGCCAAGAGGTGGGCCACAAAAATTGACTTCCATTTCATGTGCTGCAACATTTTAGAACCACACGGACCTGTGGAATTGGAAAAAAAAAAAGAAGTGGGGAGGGTTAATGGACATTTTTCAGTCAGATGGGATTGCTAAGACATGCTGAGTATGAGGAAAAGGAAGTTTTCCTTGGAGGTGGTGCATGCAGCAAGGGATCTCACTGAGCATTTCAAGCAGCTACTTTTGTCCTTGGTGTGATGCTCTTGCACCCGCAGGCCACAAGTTTTGCCGCTCCCCGGAAAGCACAAACATCTACCAAGATGTTTCAAGATCTGAAAACCTAAGACTGAATCTGGCAGTCAAGCACACCACTGGGATGTTAGCAGAAATCTTACATGTGTATACATGGGAAGCAGAGGTTTCCAAAAGGCAGCCACGGGGCTTCAGATGAAAAGTTGTGTTGCTCAACATTCACAAGATTGGTCTTTAAAAATAGTATCAAAACAACTGTGGGGGGAAAAAAAAGAGACTTTTGGCTGTATATAAATGTGTGAAGGAAGGATTGTTTGATGAGTTTTCAAAAAATAAATTTATTTTCTGGATGTTATTTGTCTGAAGTGAAACCTATTTATCTTAACTTAAATGCATGTGGAAAGAAAGGAGGAAGAAAGACAGTGATAACAAAACTTGCATTAACTTTAGCCTGATTCACATTTACACAGAGGCTGTTACATACCATACTAGCTGTGTAAGGACTTTTTTAACTGGGGGGAAATGTGTCATTTTCACCCAGCTTAGCAACCCTTTATGGTGACAAAGGCAGGTTTAACAGTCTTAATGCAAATAGGAATGAAGTCAAGTATGAAACAAATAAAATTGAAGCTTTTCTCTCTGTGAAAGTTTTCTAACACACTTCCTGCAAAGTAAAGAACAATTTTTTTTTTATTCTTTGTTTCTCACAGACAATTCTGCAAGGTACAAGAAGAATTACACTGCTACCAAGCCTCTTTATATTTTACCGGATATAAAAGCCATTCTGGAAAACATGTGGAAATAACTTCATTTTATAATCTGCACAGTAGCAGTCTCTTCTCAAGACTACTTGAAGAACCTCAACAAGACCTGGTATTTTCTTTCCCAAATTGTCAGTAACAACATGGGTTTTGAATCACTGTAACACCATTAATGTTTAGAAATACAATTCTGAGACAACAGTAGATGACAGCCTTTGGTTGTGAATTTGATGAAATTCCTATGAACTATTGTAGCTCCAACCACTGAGCCTCAGACCAGCAGTTCCTGCAGGGTGAACCCAGTTCTGTCATCTCCTATGAAATTTGCTGTAGCTGAAAGCATGGCTAAGGGATTCAGCTTATTATTAATAAATTCAAAATTAATTAATTAAATAGAGAAATAGATAGACATTCAAATATTTTTAAATGTTTTCTGTAGTCTTTTCACTAATCCAGCTAAAAGGACTTAATTTTAGAGGTCAGTTGTATCAGCCTCTTTTGTGAGAAAAAATAAACATATGGCATCCTATGTGGTGTTCACCTGCAAGGCAGGTGCTAGTAAAAACAAAGAACAAACAAACAAAAAACCAAACAAACCCCCAGTTTTCGGAAAGTGGGAATCTTAGCTGTAGTCATGTGCCTATACTGTCACTTCATAAATTTAAGTCTTTTACAATTAAAAAACAAATAATTGTCCCTTTTATTATTGTTACATCGTCTTCAAAATGTGAATTCAAAATTTTCAGAGAATGAAGTTTCTTTTTTCCCTGAAACTAATACTTTTTCTTAATTCTTAAATTTCTTCTTTAGATTTAACATACAGTTCTCACTGCTTAGTTAGAAATTCTCCAGATGTCACTCAGCAGTTCAGAATGTAATGAATGAGGGAAATTAGTTTTTCACTGAATAAAGGTTGAAAAGAAATTATCCTGAAGCATGTTTTACAATATTGAAACATTAGAATGCTAACTGTTAAACTGAAAATATAGTAGCAAATTAAAAATGTTAGGAGAACTAAATAAATAACAATAAGAAACTACAGTACAAAAAAGAATGTAATCATGCCCCAAGGGAAAAGGTAATTAAAATGAGTATGTTCTTATAAAATGCTTTTGTCTCAAAGAAATTGTATTTTAAAAGAAAGGGGAATAGTGACACAGATCTAAGACAGACTGTATTTGAAAAACAAAACTTTTACTGCTCAGCATAGATACAATATCTAGAAACACATACTTGCATTTGCACTGCCAGTTGCAAGAAAATGCTACTTGCTCCTAAGCTCCTTACTTGCTCTTACTTGTTCTAGTTTTCTAAACTCTGGCAAATCTGATCATTTTAACTCAGCCTATGGTCATTAGTAAACCCAGGACCTCATTTTTATAATGATACACTGATGGAGGTGAACTGATCCTCTTTCAAATTAAAAGAAAACCCAGCACTTTTGAAATGACCTAAAATCTACTCACATCAGGGGAAGGACTTTCATTTCTTCAGACTTTTACCCAGAAAAATGGTCAGCAAAGAAGAAATAGAGCTACTGGACTTGGTGCACTGAAGAGGTAAAATGTGGCACAGAGATACTTTAAGTACCTTTTTTTGCATTTTCAGTAATGATGCTTGAGAAATGCAGCTGGCAGGGCCCTAAAAGCACTAATCTTCAGAAATGTGTAGTAAAACCCCTACCTGGGTACAACCTGAATTCAGCTGGTGAAAACTCTGGACACATGTCCCAGATATTCAACATTGCTCTCTACAGACATGCACCTCAACTACTCAGCCTTTATCTCTGAAATCTTTCTTGATTCAGATCCAGTACAATGAGAAAACTGCTTAAACTCCTAAGATATTGGTGATGGACAAAAAAGCCAGTACATCCTTAGCACAACAGATTTGTCCCTCACATGAGGAAAACTATTTCTCCAATCACAGAGTTATAGAATCATAGATTGGTCTGGGTTGGAAGGGACTCCAAAGATCATCTAGCTCCAACTTTTCTGCCATGGGCAGGAACACTCACCACCTGTCCAGATTGCTCAGAACCCCATCCAGCCCAGCCTAAAACACCTGCAAGGATGGAGCCTCCGTAACCTCTCTTAGCAACCTATCCAAGTGCCTTGCCACCCTCACAGCAAAGAACTTCCTCCTTGTATATACTCTAAATGTACTCTCTCTTAGCTTGAATCCATTCTCCCTTGTCCTGTCACTACATGCTTTTGTACAAAGTCCCTCTCCCGCTTTCTTGCAGGCTTCCTTCAGGTACTGGAAGGATGTAAAGCCTCTCTTTTCCAGGCTGAACAAACCCAACTCTCTTGGTCCTTCCTCATAGTCGAGAGGTGCTCTGTCCCTCTAATCAGCTTGGTGAAGGCCTTTGGACTTACTCCAACATGTCCAAGTCCTTCCTGTGCTGGGGACCCCAGAGCTGGACACAGCACTCCAGGTGGGGTCTCACCAGAGTGGAGCAGAGGGGCAGAATCTCCTCCCTGGTCCAGCTGGCCATGCTGCCTTGGATGCAGCCCAGGACAGGATTGGCTTTCTGGGCTGTGAGTGCCCATGGCTGGCTCATGTCCCACCTCTCAAACACCAGCACCCCCAGTCCTTCACATGGGGCTGTGCTGAACTCTTCATTCCCCAGCCTGGGCTGATAACCAGGGTTGCTTGCACCTGATCTTGTTAAATCTCATGAGATTTCCATGGGCCGCTTCTAGAGCTTGTCCTGGTCCCTCTGGACGTCATCTGATCCTTCAGGAGTATCAACAGCACCGCTCAGCTAGGTGTCATCTGCAAATTTGCTGAGAGTGCACTCAATCCCTATGGCTTTCTTGAATGAAGGAGGCTGGGAAGATATTCAACTACTTCCTGTAATATCTAGGATTTCAAACAAACCTATGGGTAGTACTTTCCTGGTAAAGACACATAATCCAGCAAAACAAATATATTCACATTGTATAAAAAGCCCCATATACTATTTCCTTTGAAGAAAGTAAGGCAAGAACCACACGCTAGTAGCCACTAAGGAAAAAGGAAAAGCCATAATTATATTTATATTCCAAAGTTAGGTGAAAGAAGTAATCAAACACTGGAACAGGTTTCTCAGAGAGGTGGTGGATGCCTCAGCCCAGAAAATACTCAAGGTCATGTTTGAATGGGACTCTGAGCAACCTCATGTAGTGTGAAATGCTCCTGCTCATTGCAAGGAGCAGGACTATATGACCTTTAAAGGTCCCTTCCAACACAAAGTATTCCATGTTTCTATTCTAGGAGGCAATTTTTAATCTTTGGAGTTCTCTGAGAATGTTCTAGAGTTTACCTTTAATTAAAAAAGGGCACTTTCCTACTTCATTCTACATAAATTATTCACATGAGCTCTGTATCTCAGTGATAGCACATTAACAGCTCTCTTATTCTATATAATTGCTGTACATAGGTAATCAGAATACATTATGTTGCAGAGATAATTATGGCAGTGCTTTCTGTTGTTATGAGATGCTGGGAGCCGCAGCAGTGTGTTTTTGTGACACACTGCATTTCATATGGATGGGGAGGAAATTGTCAAGACTTTCCCATGGCTCTGTATTTTTGACAAATCTATAACTCCAGCAAATAGATTCTGTCACTAACCTTTCTTTTCCAGGGGCTAAGTAGTGCTATCAAAATCTACTGTATTTAGAAAAATGTTTCCTCATTTTGTGGATTTAAGCAACACTGCTTAAACACATTTTGTGGCCCATGTGTTATTATTTTAAGGAGTAATTCACAAGAGAGCCCCTTTATCGGTGTACACACATGTACTGTTGTTATAAACCACTAGGAGTAGAGGGGAAATTTGAATTCATAGATTTAATACTCAGAAACACAGATTTTCCTATTCACATGCTTGTATGTTATGTAGATTATTTGAGGTTTTCTTCCCTTCCCAGAGACAAAATTTTATGACAAACAGTTATGTGCCCATAACTGTGGAAGGAGTTCTACTAGCTCCAGTTTTCCTTTCATTTGAAAAGTTCAGATGGAAAAAATCCATCAGAAATGCTGCATTCCATACTGGTGCACATACTAGCAGGTATCACCCTAATTTACACAGCATTTCCTCACTCATTTTTTTCCAGTGCCAACTTTTTTTCTGTGAGATAGACTGTTTTCACCAATATGCAATTAACAGGAAATTAAAGCTGGTATGTGAATTTGCCACCAGTTTACAACAACCTGCAACTAAAGGATTAATTTCACCTTGTCTATTGTGATATATTCTATTGCTATGAACTTCTATCAAGTATTTCCTGGTAAAAGCCAATGAGAAACATCTCACAGGTCTTGTACTCTATCTTAGCAGTAAAAGTTGGTTTTAATACATCCAGTATTTAAATGTATCAAAGCTTATTATTTTCCCGACATGCATGCATTAATATGCATACATTAAATACTTTCTGTTTAGTGAGAAATGGCTAAGAATCTATTAAATGGGCAAATAATACAGCACATGATGCCTAAACCAAATAATTATATTAAATATGTTTTTAATTATCCGTTTCCATTTATGGTGAGGAGGACCTCTTTAGAATTACAGTAGCTTTGGTGATTGATTGGGTTTCCTTTGGAAATCTATCAGAAGGTTTCCTAGAGCTAAAAAATTAAAATCCCCAGGCAGCACTTTACAAAGTATGTAGGCATCTCATATCTGCCTGAGTTTTAGACACTTCCCTTGCAAAGTATGACTGCACTTGCATTTGAAGAGGAAAAACAACCATCAAAAATAGAAAAAAATCCACCTTTATACTTTATATATTAAATACTTTCAATGTAAGTTGCTTGATTTTTTTTTTTGTCATGACCCAGCATTTTATGAAAATTTTCTGGTGGTTGTAGATTTATCTATAAAGTTTTGTGCTCATTAGATACCCTATATTTTCCACTAGCTTTAAGGTTCAGCATCAGGTGCAGAAACGGACGCTATTCTGTTAATATCTGGGGTTTATTTCTTATGTTTTCAAAGGCTAGGAATCAAAAATTAACATTTCTCACTCCAAGAGAAAATGGAAGGGTAATAACAATGATGAGGATAGATTTCTTACTGATTCAATAACTGAAAATGCAAAAATGTTTTGCATGTTATGTATTTGTGACCTTGAAAGTCATAGCTTGAAGCCAATGTATTTGTTTGGGTTCACCACACAGACTTGATCTGTTGAAGGACTGACTCATTACATTAAGGTGTGATGAGTATATAAAGACTACTTTCTATGGAATTAAGAAGACTACAGAGGTTATAAAGAAGACTAATTTATGGCTGATGTAACTGGACTAGGGCTGGAAGCCTTCTAACATCATCTGCCATTGTAGCTAGACTACAAGAACATATTAAAAAGAGTTGGCAGTGATAAAAAAGCCAAAAAATAATTTGATTGGTTTTTGCTTTCATTTCAACAAAAAAATGCTTTGGGGAAAAAAAAATAAACTTGACAAACTGTGCTTTACTAAATGCTCTCACCTCCCTTCATAGAATAAGCCATGGTGATCAAGCCAGCACATTTTTACTTTGACTGTTTTTCATGCATTTCTTTCCTACGAAGAAACCATCAGACCAAATACGCAATTGCTTTTACTAAAAAATGACAGTATCCATTTTTATCCAAATCTGAAAATGGCCAAGTGTGAGTATGACATTGTTGCAATGTACTGATGTCTGCAAGTTAAATAAACATATGACTTAATATTGCTAATCTGCATTTAAATCTTACCACAGTAAATAACATGAACCAATTTTGTCATTCTAGCAGTATACCTCAGACTCACTTCCATTTAACTTTTTAGACTTAATCAGAACTGTTTGCTACAGCACTTTTTGCATATTAAATATTGTGATTTTTCAACTGAGCATGCAGATAATTTCTATGCACATTACTACAAAAATGGAAAAAGTGATTTTTTAAAAATTATCTTCACTGGTTTTATACTTCTACTCCTTTTATATCTGTGATCCTAACATAAGAAGAGCATGGACCTCTTGGAGTGAATCATAAAGATGCTCTACAAACTGGAGCACCTCTGCAACAGAAGACAGGCTGAGAGAGCAGGGGCTGTTCACTATGGAGAAAGGAAGGTCTGGGATACCTTACTGAAGCCTTTCGAAGGAGCTTATAGGGAAATGGGGACAAATGTTTCAGTAAGGCTGGTGGCAATAGGACAAGCAGTAATGGCTTGAAATTAGAGGATTGTAGATTCAGACTGGATAGAAGGAGGAATTTTTTTATGGTAAGAGTGGGTAAAATATTGGCACAGGTTGCCCAAAGTGGTGGCGGGCACTCCATCCCTGGAAATATTCAAGGTCACATTTGATGGGACTCTGAGCAACCTGATTTAGTTGAAGATGTCCCTGCTCATCAGAAACAGGAGAGTTGGAATAGATGTCCCTTAAAACCCAAACCATTATAGGATCCTACAATTCTATTAATTCCTCTATGACTCCATGTGATGAGGTCAATTTGTGCAAAACTGAGGTTAGACTGTTGCAAGGGACATGAGCGGATTAGTCCCAGGTGTTAAATAAGTATTACAACAAATCCTCATACAGTTAATCCTAAAGGGTCACTGTAGTAGTATTGTCATCATATTGCAAAAGTTTCATACCTTCTCAGTGATTTCTCAGGGTCAACTCCTCACAGCACTGACTCCTTCACAGCACACCCAAAAAACTCCAACTCTCTCCCCAACCAACTACCCCACTCTTTTGTAGCACTCTTCTTATCGGAAACAGCTGTGGCCTATTAGGGGCAGGCCTGTTCCTAATCTTTGGTGATTAGTACAGCTGTACTAATCTCAGGTGTGAGATTGCCTTCTACACTATCTTTATTTTCTTACATTCCATCCCTCCACATAGTAGTGCAAAACAAGGCTATTTATATCTTCACAGCCACTTCAGGAGCACAGCTCAATGTGTTACCACAACAATTTGCTTTTACACATCTGAATAGTAAGTGAATTCTTTCAGGTTTATCAATACATTGGAGTAATTGCACTGCCATAATATGAGCTAGAAAAGAATTGCCAGCATAATTTTTTGCCAGAACTTCGCAATGCTAGCATTTCTTGACTAGAGGAAACAAGACAGCAAAACGTGTAAGAATCCATTAGATTTCTCCAGTTTCATGGAAGAGCTTGGAGGATGCATTCCGGAGGACAGACTCCAACCATTCCTCTTGACTTTGCAGCACAACCACGTGTGGGATTTATGGCCTGCTAGAGGGATGGGGGAAAGCTCTGGCTCTCTGGATAACCTGCTGACACCTTGGGGGTGCCCTTGTGCCACCAGTGCCCTCCTGTTCTCCCTCCCAATTCCCCAGAGGCAGTTTGGAGGTGCTCTGTATCACGCTCCCCATGTCCTGTAGACACAAAAACGCTGTCCCTTATGGAGGGGAAGTGTTACACAAGAGTTCACAGAGTTGTATGAAGCTTTTTGAGAAACTTTTGATGACCACCCATAGGCTGTAAAGGGTGGAATGCTGCAGACCTGAAGATAGAACACAAGCATACATGTGTTAATGTGAGTGAGTAGAGAACAGAAACCATTCAGGTGGCAAAGCTGTGACACAGAGATGTGGTGGAGGGGTCAGGTTTGCTCTCCAGACAACAGTAGCTTCATGCACCACATGCAGAACTCTATCTTTCCATGTAGCTTGGAGTCTGGCATAATTTCGGTTATAAAAGCACTATGGCCAGTAAAAAAAAAAAAAATTTTAAAAAAAGGCCATTTATGAGGATAAGCTGCCAAATAGAATTTGAAAATTCATGGGTTTATAGCAAAAAAAAAGTGATTTCTCAACTGATTATTAAATTGATAAGTTTAACTAGGCTATTAATCTACCAGCTGTGAAGCTTTTTCAGCGATGCCTGATCTAATCTATCTCACTTCTCCTACAAATGTGACATGACTATACTCACTGGATGAATAGTTAGTCGCTCACTCATTTCTGTCTCTTGAAAACTACTTCACTCCTCTAGCAAATTGAAACCAATATGGACAGATCCTTATAAAGCAGAGAGTTACAAAAAGACCTCATCAAAACTGAGTAAAAATAAACTAGCTACCAATTCCTTCCATGAAAGCTAAAGATGTAACAAAAAAGTTTGGATATCCAAAGTTATCCAAGGTCAAAGTCTTCCTTTAAGCTTGATTCAGACTGTTAGATTTGGGTTCTGTTGAGATTTGTGTGAAACTATGTACCTATGAGCCACAATGCTCTGGCAGTAAAATGAAATTAAGTGTCCATCTGGCTTAGCTTGGGCTATTATTTCTTGCTAATAAAACTCCTCTCAGCAGAGAGCTGATCATTCTCATTTGCCATAGTTGCTTTCTGACAGATGCACAGAATTTCTGAGCTCTGCTGATCACCTTTGAGTCCTTCCCAAATCAAACCAACAGTAAATTAAGCTCTAAGTGTATGTACAGAGAAAAAGTAAATGTGTTACACTTTGGGTGGAATGCAATGTTTATCAATGATAAATCTCAGAAACAATAAAGGTTTTCTGAGGTTACAGTGACGATTACAACACCTTTTCCCTACACCATGAGCACAATAGGCAGATTATGCACGAGAAGTGAGAGGCAAAGAGTGTAAAAGAGAAGACAAAGTAGCACGAAAAGCCTCTTGTCATCACATCATCATGCTACATGGGAATCAAACTGTGAAAGAGGCCATGCCTATTGGCACCTTCCAAAAGTCTTCTCCACTGCTTGAGCAGCTCAGGATTGTCCTGGGTGCTGTCATATCCCACTCCCTCAGGGAGAAACAGGTCTGACACAGTGTATGCCTCACAGCAGCACCCTGCCCCGGGATCATGAAATCCTCTGTCTCCACCACGGCAGCAAACTGCTAAGAAATTCTGCCTTTACAACAGGCAACACTATTTTAAAAACCATGCCAATTAAAGGCCTAAAATAGAACACATGATGATGATTTTAAAGCTCAACAAAACAAATCAAGCACATCATAAATTGCAGATGCTAAAATACATAAATTGCAGTGGAAGGTATCTACATTCCTCTCTGTTAAGAAGGCAGGATGCATAGCCTACACAGTGAATAAAATATTCTAAAGCATTTAATTCATGCAGAATACAAGATTAACTCAGGGCAAAAGTTTAAGGTATCTAAACACATAAAATCTTTTAAAGTGTTGTTTCTTTATAAAGCCTGACCCAGGGAAGATCATATTTTAAAATAAAACTCCAGACAACCAGTATTCAATTTCTTTCAAGGTTATATGAGGCAAGCCAGTTAGAATGGAAATCTGATGAAAGCAAAATATTTTGTTGTAGTTTAACCCCAGCCAGCAACTAAGCCCCACAGAATGGCTTGATCATCCCCACCCCAGTGGGACAGGAGAGAGAATAGGAAGAGTAAATGAGAGAAAATTTGTGGGTTGAAACAGACAGCTTACATAGGATAGGAAAAAAAAATACTATTACCAATAACAATAATAAATTTGAATATGCAAAACAAGTGATGCACAATGCTATTGCTCACCACTCACCAGCATCCAGCCAGTGCCCAGCAGCAGTCCTCCAGCCAGCTTTCCCCCACGGTTTACATACTCAGCATGTCACTATATGTTATGAAATATCCCTTGGGGTCAACTGTCCTGCTTGTGTCCCCTCCCAACTCCTTGTGCCTCCCCAGCCTCCTCACTGGCAGGGCATGAGAAACTGAAAAGTCCTTGATCTACTGTAAACATGACTTAGCAACAACTAAAAGCATGAGTGTGTTATCAACATTAGTCTCAACCTAAATCCAAAACACAGCACTGTTCCAGCTTCCAGGACGAAAATAAATTCTACACCAGCTGAAACCAGGAGATGTTTATACAAGAGGAATTTTAAGAGCTAGAATGCAAAACATAAAATTTGTATTTAATCGCTCATTGTCGCAGATCTATAAAACTCACTGAAAAGCCTGAAAGGTTCTATTGAAGTAGATTAAATTTTAAATCAAGTGCATACACAGCTACTGAAAAAGTAATGCATAAAACACAATGAGAATAGGTATCACCAGAACTAAACTCTAAACTGCATTTTGATGTATAAATTCATAGACTAAGCATGATTTAAAAAACCCAACAAAAACACGAAACAAAAACTGGAAGTCCAAACTAGCTACTAGATTCAAATGTTGCCCCAAAATTGTTACAACAGATGACTACGTCTGTGGATCTCTGTTTTCTCTTATTGCCTATGTCTGGTTTTAAATATTGATTTGAAAGCTAAAGCTGAATGTACTTACACAACACAATAAAATATTCACTTGTAGCATTGTGAGCAATTTAATCCTGACAAAGAAAAATTTAGGCTACCAGTTTGCTAGCCTAAGGATAATTTCATTTCAGTGGAGGAACTAACTCCACATTAACTTACATATTACTTAACTACAGTCAGGATTTAACTATTTAACAGGTTTTTTGTATTCTTCACTTGGAAGGGCAGTTCTCCACTGAGCAAATGGAAATTGTAGATCTGTTACCCCTTCTTCAATTATAGGAAAGGACAAAGGTGGGGGAAAAAAAAGTAAGATTGGTCAAAGTTGGAGGACAATGAAAATACAACCAATATTTAAGTTTTGTTTTTGGAAACAGGTACCACCTCCACAAATATGCTTAAATTAACCTTAAATAGAATATGTACACAGAGAGAGTCAAGGGCAAGAACCAAGTTTCAAAATTTGATATCTCACCACCAGTTTACTTCTAGAATCACAACAGAGATGGATTAGAAAATATCAGGTAAATGAATGGCTTTATGAGCCAAGCAAAACCAGGCATCCCCTGGTAAAGGCATTTCTATTTTACCTCGCCAAAAATACCAGAATACAAATTAAGATAAAGCTTTAACAGATAATATATGTATTAAAAAATGCAGTTATTGGACAGATAAAGTGAGCTCAAGATTTTTCCACCGTTAATGGAATAAACACACATTTAGGGAAAAATATGGAACTTTGTTGACTCAGATATATTTAAATCAAGTGCACCAGATTTCTCTTTATCTCTGTTCTTTGAGGAATGCAATATGTAATCCTTACATGAATGGCTCTTCAAAAATTCTTTCCAGCAAGTTACTCTTTAGAATTCAGAGTATTCTGTGGTGCTCTATTTGTACCAGTTATGAATTTTAGGAGCCTGGCAATGGCTTATCTTAACAGTCCGAAACTGTTAACAGGGATGCTGACAGGCTGTCAGTTCCAAATGGTACTGGCACCACGGGATTCCTGGAGTCTCTGAATCAAACTCTGATTTCAGCTGTACTAACTTTATCCTCTATGAGTCAGTTTTTTCGGGGGTAGTCACTCTTAGGAGTCATGAGTATTAATTTAAAGTCACAACACTGTTGTTGATTTGGTGTTGCAGCACCTCAGCCTTCCAGCAACTACAGATAAATACTGCAAAGATAAATTACAGCAATCTGCACTCTGAATGGGACATGAAGTGGCAGGACCCTTACTTCGTTCAACTCTTTCACTGCTGCCAGTCTGAAAGAGTGAACATGCAGCTCTGAGTGTCACAAAATGTATGATTCTGTCTCTATATTTTATCCACTGACTATTGGAAAATCATAAGTTAAAGTGCTTTTAATTTTAAGATGAGTGTCATAATTTTAGATTTTAAAAAATGGAACTGTTGAAGTTTCAAAAGATGAAAGAAATGGTGAGAAAAACCAGAAAAATATAGTCAGAGGCATCCATCCAAAGCTGTGACACCCAGGACATCATTTACTTGGCATTGAAAAAAAGAACTTTTATAGGACATAATGATTTAACTATAAAAAGAACTCTAGCGTAAACATTCTGAGATAAGAAAGAATAACTGCACCTTCCATCATATTGATGATCAATCTATACAGCCATGTGTGATATTTTACTGAAATTATTGTGCGGCATATGGCAAGGAGTCATTGCAACTTTTTTTTCATTTGTTACACAGATTTTACCATTTTTCTTTTTGAACAGGAAGAATATGTTACATTATTTAGGCTTCATGGAAAAGTACTATTTGTTTGTACTGTTGTAAAGAACTAAGAAAAAAGGTCATGGGGGAAAAAGGAGGTAACAGTAAGTCAAGAAGAAGAAGAAAATTTCAGTGAAGAGATCAACTGTCTTTCCTAAGCCACACGTGAAAAAAACTCATACTAATTTCCAGTATGAAACATGTCTGAACACCTAAGACTACTAACTAATACGATTGCTAGCATTGGAATTAGTTATGTCCTGATCAGACTTCCTAGAAAGAATGGACTGCCATGAATTGTTTTAATAAGTATATACAAAGTCTGAAAGGATAAAGATGGCTTGTCTAGAATTCTTTTTTATGTGTCTAGTCATCACAGCATTCTATGAAAATAGCATTACGTGGGATGAAGAAAGACTTGAAGAAACTGCAGCATTACTAGAAGTTGTAGGCGAGAAAATTTGGAGGAGATTATTAATTTTCTGAGGAACATGAAAGTCCTGTCACATATGTGTGTGTGCATCTAATACGTAAAGGCACAAAGCTGCACATTGCAAGACCAGTGCCCCAGGTACAGCCTCTGGTCATCGTGGGGATGAAAATAAATTTTTTGGGAAATTAAATCGGTATGGGCATGGGAGTATGGACATTAGGACCCCCTGATTTTATAGTTATGGACTGCTGTGGGCATTGTTTAAGCCTAGGGATATTTGTTGTCTAAGGTACAATGGTTTTTGGGTTACCTGCTTCACATATGTGGCGAGTCTGTGTCACAATCAGCCAAGGCACTATGCTGACACAGGGGTCATCACTAACCTCAACCCCTAACCCTGTGCAGTAGCAGGTGATAGCAGACTGCTTTCCTGGCATCCTCCACCCACCCAGCCCAGACTTACTCTACAGTTGCCACCTCCTGGCTTGTAACCTCTCCCAGGACCCTCGTGCCCATCAGCTGCCCATGCACAGGGCTGATGTCACTGTCATTCTTGACAATATAAAATTTGGCATGCAGTGCATGGTCATGCTGATTGGTCACAGATCTGACAGCTTCCAAAACAGCGGAGATGGAAAAGGTTCTGGGAAAAACTTAGCTCTGTTGGTTGGGGTTCATGACTGTCCCAGAGAATGGCACATTGCCCTGGGCATGTTTAGGCTCCATTTAGAAATTACATTCCCAGCTTCTTTCTAGTCACCTTTGGTCAAATACAGTCTGTCCCTTAAATGTTTTATGCAGGAGATTTTTAAAAATATATTTAGAGTGTATGTAGACCAGACTTTCTTTTCTCAATGCATCAGGAAAAGGGAAGTACCCCAATGAGATTGCAATGCCATCCACCTCCTTAAAATGTTCTATATTAAATTGACTATTAAATCAAAAATACCATGCTTTGCCAATGAGTTATTAAATGTCTGAAAAAGTGTATGACATTTTAAGGAAGCCGTTACAGACAAAACTACACTGTACCTCATATTTCAAAGATCTTTTAAAAAAGACCAATTGTTCTGTCAGCTTCATTGTGGAAATCCAGAGCAACTCAGCCTATTTCTCTCAGGCTATTGCTGGGCCCCTCACTGGGGCTGGTTGAGCTGATTAGAGTCTACAGGAGCCCCCTGTTGAACCCAACAAGGACTGAATTTCAGCTGTAGCTTAGTACAAAGTTATTGGGTTGGTCAGGCAAGGACCTAAGGCTTTGTCCCCACACAAGGACAGAACTAGCCAGTGATACCCTATCCTTATTAGTGCATGTTAATTTTTGGTCCTGCAAACCAATACAAAGTCAGAGTATGGCAATGATCTCTATTTCCCTTCCCTCTGCAGATGCTGAAATTAGTTTCCCCATCTGCCTCCCACTGCTCTCAGCCACGTTTTCTGGAATGTCACTGCAGCAGTTGCTTCCCCTGTCTCGCGCCTCTTTTGTTCTGAGAAACATCACATTTCTGGCAAATTATTGACATCATAGCTGGGTGCCCAAGAGGTGCTGGTTCTGTTGGATAGGATACATTATAGCTTGAACAAAAATACTGATAAATGCTTGTCTTTGCTAAAGTCCTAGAAAATGTCTCTCTACATCTGACCTACTGTACCTAAACATCAATAAACTTGATTAAATTTTCTTTTCTCAGACTGAAAATCTGCGTAACTGCTTGGAGATGTTGATTTTACATCAAGGGTTTTTTCCCCTTTATGTCTTAACGGCTTTGGGCCTTCAGTAGTTTTAAAACCCAAATTACAACAAAGAACAAGTATATGCAAAGATAACTCACTGGAGTTTATGTACAATCTCCAAAAAAATAAGGTAAAATATTTGTAAAGGCCAGTAAAACAGTATCACTCTTGAATGTACACTCCCTGTTAATTCCATAGGGAGATGTCACAAATAGTCAGCAATATCTCTCATTCTATGCGGCTCATTCAGTTTCTCCAAATGCACAGAAGTGGTCTATAAAATGTCCTAGAATGCATATTATTAGCATTATATAAGGAATACTGGGGTTTTTTCCACAAAAATGAGTGCAAAAGGAAAATGGAGTACACTAAAAATAATTTTTCAATTAAAAATTGAGGTTCAAAGTATAAAAAAAATATTTCCAGAATTATGAAAGTGAGGATTTTGCTTAGAAATATTTCTATAACTAAATATCAAAATATGAACATGTAAAAATTAAAAAGAAAGTATTTTTTCAGAGCACTGAAAGCTTTCAGACCTTTGCTTCTTGAAATAATTGAAGTGCAGATAGAGTTAGCAGATTCATTCTTCACATGAACCTGAATAGGTATGAGATCCTGTCATTAAACTTAGATTTAATGAGTCAAAAAGTGTGGTAAAAGTCAGAAATATTGGGTTGCTTCTCAGATTAAAACATGTTGATTCTTCCTATTCTTTGGTCATTTTAATATTCTTAAGTAAGCACCTTAAAATTAAATTAAAAGCAGGACAGCAGTCACTGCCCCAAGTCACTTTGGCATCATATATATCCACTTTCTCTTCCTAGAGATTGTGTTGAAATAATCTGTCACTCATCCTCTAGGGCATTTTTTTCTTTTCTTGGTATTTTTCCATTCAGTCACTATCCGAGTTCATTGCTGTTGAGCAATCTAAAGTAATTTTGAAATAAACATGGTTTAAACTAAGCTGGTCTGAATGATACTTCGTTCTCAAAAATTAAACAAAAACAAAGAAAACAACTTTTTTCCACAATCATGTGTGAGCAGCCACAATCTTTTCTTTCTACTCTTTGAACTACCAACCACAGAACAAGAAAGCAAAATAATTTCTTTTACAAAACTGAATTGAAATACTTTAAAAAATCTCTTAAATATTCAAGGACAGCCAACCTACGGTACGTGAACTGAATCAAAGCCATTAGAAAGACCCCTATACCTCGTTGTTCTCTTTTCTCTGTAGCACTGGAGGAAAGCAAACTACATCATACAGAAAAGAAATCTGCACACAATGGTCAGTTTGTCAAGGTGTGTAGCGCCACATTCTAGCTTTAATTAACTGTGGCAACCAGAAGGTTTGGCAATTTTAATGTCTAAAAAAACTCCTCCAAAAGTATGCTTTCATCACAGGTCTGTGTGGATCAGAATGCTATTTTTCATAAATATCCCTCTTGATGCTGCTCTCAAATTTAAGTTAGAAGAGATTAAAACAGAATACGTCTAATTTGCAGGGAAAAAACCACAAACAAACGCAAAAATCCAGATTGCTATTTCCAGGGTTTTACATGAAAAGTTTTGGAAAAGATTTTCCTTGAAACTCTTCTCAGTGAACTAGGAACCAAAATATTTTAAACTCCACCAAGCCTGACAGAGTTCAAGAAGCATTTGGACAACACTCTCAGGCACATGGTATGAACCTTGGGGCTGTTTCATGCAGGGCCAGGATTTGGACTTGATGATCCTGACGGGTCCATTCCAACTTGGGATACCCTGTGATTCTATGAAATTGTCTACATACATGCCTATCAGCAAGCAGGAGTCACATCAGAAGGTTTGCCCTAGTGGGTAAGTGTGGGGCAGTTGATGTATCTGGAACTTAATGTTTAATATTAAACATCGATTCCAGATACAATAAAAAAAGGTACACTTCTAACAGCAAATATTGAGAAACTAAAGCATTCTTGTGTTATGGAAGAAGCAAGTTGGCCAGAGTTATATGACTGAGAAAAGGTGATGCAGCAGCTGGGGCAGCTGAAATTTTTGGTTATGGGAAAAGAAACTTCTGAGTTTATCTTGTTCTTGGATAATTTATCTTAACGCAAGTTTTCTCAAGTGCTTTCTAACAGACACTGTCATTCCTGGAAATTACAGTCAAGAAAATTGCTGCTTTAACAACTCAGCCAATTTCTGAAGTCTTCTAGTGATTGAGCTACCTGCTGATTGACTACTGATCACTCCAGCTCTTACAGTTTAATGCATCTGTGGCCATAATGGCCCTACAGAGACATCGCTCCAGGTCCTCTCGCCGGGTCAGCATCGAGAGAGAGGTGACTCAGCAGCCAAGTCAAGAGACACAATCCACTGTGTTCTTGACGGATGTTTTGCCTTCCACAGCGTCTAGTGCTGTGCTGGAGACGAAGCTGTGTTCCTGGGATATTAAAGGCAAAGTCAGCTACACTCAATTGATCAGAGAGTTCACCCACAGATTTAAAATAATAGAGTGATAGAGATTTAGGGGATACTGCATGTAAATATATCTGGTATTCATATACTTGCTAAGGAGGCAAAACCATCTACTTAGGTCACCTTAAGGTACACCTGGAAAGAGCTTGGTCATCTTCACAAGAAAGGAAACATGCCAAAAATCCAAGTCTTGAAGGCTCTGGAACCTGACTTTTTAAGGTTGTGATGGCTAGGTAGCAAAGTAGAGTGGCAATTTCATCGGCCCCTCCTTCACTCCTTCCACAGCAAATCTCCTAGTCTCTTTACAGAAAGTTCTGATAATAACGCAGATAAAAGTCAATAACAACTCCTTGTGTCTTTCACCTGCAGTTTGCAAAAGTGGTGAAGAAATAAAGGAATTAGGTTTTACTTATATTTAGCAGCTTTTAACAGAGGTGCAATGAATCATTAGCTGCATTTCAGGAGAGAGTATCTGAAGTGCAAATACCAAGGTGCAACTTCTGACACTTCAAATTTTAATCAGGGCAGGAGGTGTTACTTTTTTAATTATTATTCTTCTAAGCTGTGTTGAGATTAGAGGAATGTTGCATAGAATGATTGTTTCAGAACTTTGCCCCAAGGTCTTGCTTCTCAGCTGAAATCTTTTTAAGTCTCCTTTGCCATTAACAGAAACTCTAAGTCCAGTATTAAAACAATGAAAAAGTCACAAAAATGTTTCTAGAGGAAAAGAAAGTTTAACTAGGAAGGCATGAACACATCTTGGTCTAAGGCAGCCTCTTGCAAAGTCTTCAAAATTCTTGAAAGAATGAAAACTCTCATTACCATCGCCATTTGCCCAAGGCCAGCCTAACCCAGTAATTATAAGTAATGCTCATTGCATTTATATAGAGCTGACACCAACACTGTGTAGTTTCAGTACAAAGTGCAGCAAAAATTCTCCTTTTCTAAAAGTGCTTGTTTGTTGCAGTGCTAATTCAACTTCTCCAATTCTATAGGTTAAGCACATACAGTCAGAACTTATTTAAGATAACTTAATATTAAAACAGTTACAAGGGGGAGAAAGCAAAAACTGTAGGATTCCCACCAGGAATAATTTAGCTTTTTGTGCAGACCCCTAAGGGTATAAATTAACACTCAGCTCCAGTTTCTGTGAAATAGCACCCAATGGTCAATATGCTGAAAAAAAAATTATATTAGTTTCTGAAATCTGTATGTGATGTCATGTCTTAAGGTAAATTCAGAATAGAATTTGTAGATCACTTGTTTTCAGTTAATTGCACTAATGAACTGCTGACAATATGAAATTAAATAGTAGTATGAATAGCTGTTCAAGGACATTTATGATCTTTTCCTATGTCTACAAAAGACAAACTAAACACACACTAGAATAACATTGACTTTGATTTTTTTTTTCCAAAATTTTAGTTTTGGGAAAAAACCTATAAAATAATTTCATAGAATCATGCAATATCCTGACTTGGAAAGGACGACCTAGGATAATTGAAAACCAACTCCTGTCCTGCACAGGACACCCCAAGAGTCACACCATGTGCCTGAGAGCATTGTCCAAATGCTTCTTGAATTCTGTCAGGCTGGTGCTGTGACCATTGGCCTGCAAAGCCTGTTCCAGTGCCCAACCACGCAAGGGTCAGGAACCTTTTTCTAATACCCAACCTAATCCTCCCCTGACTCAGCTTCCTAGAGTCCCTTTGGGTCCTGTCATGAGTCAAAAAAGGGAAGAGATTGGTGTGGGCCCCTCCACCTCTATTCAAAAATAACTTGGAGACCCTGATGAGGTCTCTGCTCAGTTTCCTCCTTCCCTGGCTAAACAGACCAAGTGGCTTCACCTGCTCCTTGTATGGCTCACTCTCTGTAAACTCTGTGAGATAAGAAAACCCTGTATATAACAGAAATACTTTTTGCTTGTCTGGAAACAACATGAAGCATCTGCATCATTATCTGCAGGGCAATAAAAGAAAAATAACTTTTCATTCAGGGGTAACAACATCAACATTTTCTATTATCATCAGATAAGTACTGAAAAGTTTCCCACAGATGTAGGATTTCCTATACTGGTTTAACTAATGGAGGATTACAATACACAAAAGTCATTGTATTAATAACAATAATAATGGAATTTTGCACCTCCCAAATAAAGCAGTACCCAGAGGTATTCATACTCATTTCTGCAGATTTTATACCAATGTTGTGACCATTTCCATCACATGGCAACCATGGCACTCATCTGGCTATTGTGTTTCAGTACTGTGTGTCCCACAAGAAAGATGCTGGAACAACTTCAATGGTGGTCCAAAAACATGATGAGTGGCTCAGAGCACACAATACAGAGGTTGAGAGAGGAGTTTGAACAGCCTGGAGAAAATAGAATTCAGTGGACAAAACGTATAACAGGGTTGGTCAAGCACTGGAACGGGTCACCTGGAGAGGTTGTGAAGTCTCCCTCTTTGGAGATATTCAGCGCTAGACTGGACAAGGCTTTGGACAACGTCATCTAACTTTGACTGAATCTAATTTCAGAATTCAAAGTTGTTTCTACTTTGACTGGGCATTGCACCAGGCAACCTCCAGAGATCAATTTCAACCTAAATTTTTATACAATGATAGAATTTTTCGGAAAAGAATTTTAATATTTCCTTTTAGCCTGAAGGACTATACTTTCAGCCAAGGGAAAAAAAAAAATCTTTGTCAGTGGAATTTAAAACCTGAAAATATTTCCAACTTTCATGCATTATCCCTTCTTTTCTTTAAAGATGCATTTCTACAACTGTATCACTGGGAATGATATTTTCATAGCACAGAAAAATGTTCATAAAACCCAAAAATTTTTATGATAAAATAATTACAGAGGAAAAAATGAAAGCCTTTTCACTTCAGGCATTTTTCTGAGTCACTGGAAATACTGGTATTCAATTTTTTCAACAGTCCTGCCAAAATGAGGAAACAATGAAAGATTATTTGTATAAATTATATCCTGCGAGGTTTAATATAAAATGTAAACCCAAGAAAAAGACTCCTGCAGAAAGAGATGCTTTTATGAATTAAGTTTTACAGATTGTTATAACAGTCAGTGAACTCCATTTCTGAACACAAGAGCAAATTAATGCGCATGCAGGTCTTGCACCATTGCTTTTCAGGAAAGCCAAGATCTCCTCAGAGAAACAGGGGCAAGTCTTATATTTGTAAAACAGATGAAGCACTTCCCTTAACTCCCAGATGTCCCAAATCCAGATTTCTATCCACGAACTGGTGCAGAAGGAAGAGTGTTATCATGACCTACACAAGCTCTTTTCATTTATTGGCCAGTGCCCATTGTATGCTGAAGCTTGTTCAGGGCAGCCTGTAGATGCTGGGGTCCTTCAGACATAGGTGGGGACTTGTAATACACCAGTTCTGATGGGCAGGACAGATCCTGACATGCCAGGCAGCAGTCACTGACTCCTGGGAAAGAGTAAGCTGCAAGCAGAAAATATGAGCAGCTGAAAGTAGAAAATAAATCTACTTACAGGAAAGAACAAGAGAAGAGTCTTAATGCAATATCCATGTAGTTGCAATCTAAGGTGAGCCCTGTGTTCTCTTTTGCCCTGGAGCTAGAGAGCCTTTCTGAGCTACCAAAATCTCATTAGTGACCAACAGTAGAAATAAACAACATCTGCTGCACTTCAGCCAAAACCTCTCTTTTTCAGGTTACAAAGGCTGCCCTCCTTCATGCAGGCAACATTTTAATGCTAACCACTTCCAGGACAGGACATAACTTCAGTCCTTGTTACACATGGTTTAATGTTTTTTTTTTATGTTTATCTCTTCATTTCTTCCACCTGATGGTGGAAGAAAACCAAAAGCCATCTGAACTCCTGGACACTGAGCTTGGCATGACATTAATGACGTGACGTTTATGGAGAACCTCCAGAAGCATCGGCCAGATGAGTGCAGTGTGATATGGGAATGGTCTCAGGAAAAACCCAAGCTGCAGGGAGAGGAAGAGGGTGATGGCAGTCCTGGAATGTCAGGACTCCCTCCATGATTTCCCAACACTGGGCAAATCCATGTCTGAGGTGGTGACATTTAGTTCTGTCTGCCACAAAGCTCTTAGCTTGAGTTTCCATGCACTCAGCCTGCTGTCAGTGCAATGCCTGGAGCTCTGCCATGTGGGAAGAAGGAGCTCATTGCAGTGGGAAAATAATTTCCCTATCTTCAGAAGCCAGCATTTCCCATGCCACAGGGAAGGACATTAGCCATATCTGTTCCATTCATTATTCTAAATAACGTAGAAATGAAAGGAGCTTAATACCCAGAATCCCTTTTTTACAATTACTGCCATTTCAATTGCCCAGTAAATGCCATTTTCTCTAGGTTGTTGCAGCCAAAGAAATTGAAAATATAATATGTAAAATAGACATTTCTGTTTAATATGTGTTTAAATTAGAAAAAACATCCTCATCTAAAAATAGTGTAACAAGTCTGTAATGGCAAAAACAGTGATGAAAAGAAAACAGCATTTACTGATGTTTTGTTTCATTGTCTTTTCCTGCAGTCATGATGAATATAAATCCTCCTTTAAAAGGAAAAAAAAATCTTAAATCATCATCTATTTCCATTAGCTGGGGAAATCAGAAAAAAAATGAAATTGCTATGGAATAAAAGAGTCCAGATTCAAAGCAGAATATTAAGGAACAGGGTAAAAAGGAACTCTGAGTTTTGTGTATTAATATATTCATTGTAATTTAGAAAAAAAAGGGACTTTATTTGAAATGCTGTAAATCAAATGCATCCAAGTCAAACAGCTGCTTTTTTAGCTCAAAACACACTGAAGAGAGACAGAAGGTGGATAGTTGATGTCAAATGCTGCTGGCATTTTGTCACATTTATAAGTCTTAATTTACATATATGAACCTACTTGCACTTTATAGGTGTGGAGGTCAATTATTGCAAACATAATTACCAGCTTAGTGCCAAAATTTGTTAAGGTATTAAGGCAAAATGAAGACTAGAAAAAACAGAGCATGATAACTAGAGGCTCTATTAAGGGATGAGTAATAAAATCTTGGATCTGAAAATCTTGGCTCATTTAGAATATTGTTGGTTCCAAGAAAAAAAAATTATTTGACTTAATAAAATCAGAAGTAGTTGAAATTACAGAATTCTGTAGCATAACATAAAAAGTGCATGAAGATCATATAAATTAGTACGAAACAAGATTAAAGTAAATGTTTCAGAAAGAGAAACTGGCATACATCTCCCAATAGCCAGAGAATGAGTGGGGGGACTTTTAGGAGCTGCTTTTCAGCACCTGCAAGGAGGTAACCAAGAGGACAAAGCCAAACTCTTTTCCCAGATGCTTCGTGGGAGAACAGACAACAGTCATCCACTGAATTGGGGGAGGTTCCATCTGGACCTCAGAAGGGGGAAAATAACTTACTATGGAGTTGATTAAGAACTATGAAGTTAATTAAGACCAGAGTCCAGTGAGGTTGAGGGATCTCAGCTCTTGGAGGTTTTCAGGATGTAACTGTGCAACCCTGCTCTGATTTCAGTGTTGACCCTGTTTTGAAGAACAGGTTGTACAAAGACCTCACAAGGTTCCTTCCACTTCAGCAGTTTTGTGGCACATATGGTGATGAGAAAAAATAAAAACCAAGGCGGAAATTTCAGTATTGAAAGAAAGTAGATGTATACTATGTGTCTGTCTTTAAAATAGAAGCACTACCAGTATTTATAGTCACAACCTCTCAGAAATGGTAAATAAGCTCTGTGCTTGAAAGAGGAACAAAAATCAAAGGTCTGCATCTGAGATGCTGATTGAGAAGTGGGCGTTTAGGCAAATTAATTCCCATATATTCATAATATAACCGTATTATTGTTATTGACTTTAAAAAGTCCTTAAAAGCCATTAAAATCTTACAGACTGAGAGAAAACATGAATAATAAGTGATTAAAAGAGCACTTTATTTTTTAAAGAAATCAAGTAAAGCTGAATTTATGTCTGAATAGCTTTCCAACTCAAAGCCCCTTCACAAATTCAAAATTAAATTATGCATAAAATCTTGGTTTTGCAACAGTGGAAGAATCTTTAAACATATTTCACATATTAAGTAACCTCTCCCTGGCACTCAACTCAGTTATTTTGGGCAACAGGATCTACCTGTGTTGGGAAATAAGGAACACCTTATGACAAAACACAACAGTTTTGTCATAAGCATGACATTATAAGAGGACGTCAGAAGTATAAAGACTGATGTAATGAAATAAAAAGGGTATTGCTCACAAGACAAGGAAATCAATGAATCACTATGCTTTGGTGTTTTCAGAACACAAAACATAACGGAGCAAGGCTGAAAGTCTGGATGAATCAAGTGGAGAGGTGTCTGTTCTGTACAAATTAATTCCATTTTTAGCAGTTGCTGCTTTGACTCCAGTGTCACCTGGACTCATAGAATAGAAAAACTGAAGATGCCTTGTTGCCCCTGGCAGTTCTGAGAGAAAGGCCAAAACATATTTTTGTACAACAGGCCTTCAAAACCTTTTTCAGAGAATCCAGAGAAAGAACATGAGTTACAAGAGCAGTTGAAAATCTTAATAGAATTCACACATTCTACTGTAAGAGAGACTAAGATATGCATTTTCTGCCCAAACATCACTTTTTCAAGTAAACAAACTCTGTACATCTTCTATCCAGAAAGACCATCCAAACAGCTGAACTGGTTAATTATTTTAATAGAGAAGTAAAATTAGTAATTAGTATGTGTTACCTTACAAATGAAAAAAAAATTGACCTCTAAACATACATTAATAGTATTATACTCATACAGATAGTTACAACCACTAAAAAAAGTCCATGTTCAGACACACTTTCCAGCTAAACTGACAGTTCCCTATATATTCTTATATTAAGCAACTAATAAAATATTTTCAAATTGAGTTATAATTCTACCACATTATGGGTGTAGCTGATGTTGAGATAAGGAGTTATTAGGACTTTAGGAAAGTCATTAGACTTTTAGACTTTAGGAAAGTCATAATGGAATATGAAAGCTGCAACAGCAACTCTGTGAGGGATCATAAGAACCCTGTTGCTATAACCGGTCCTTCTTCAGAAATTTAGAAAAAAGCCCATTGATAGAAAAGGAAGATTCTCAGTTGAACAGAAATTAAAGAAAACTGTTGCTAACTGTTTGCCCCAGATTTCATGGAAAGCAGGTCTTCCTAAACCCGTTTGCATCATCTGTTGAGCATATGACTTTGACTGACAAAGAAAATTGTCACATGTAAAATATTCAGGCTTCTGAAAGGCTATTGCATATGAAGCAGCTAGAAAGTTAGCACTACTAAATAGCATTAAAGCATCGATTTAACAAAGAACTGACTAGATGATAAATGAAAAGAGTGGTCAACACTGGAGCAACATTATTTAAATGAAAATGTCTCTAATGTAGATTTGTAGCTATAGCAGCACATCCTGCACTACTGAACCATTTCATGAAATCTTTTGAGATACATAAAGGTGCTTCTGATGAAAATTTCGGGTGACATAAGGACTGCTCAAGTTAGGAATTCTGATGGTTGAGTTGTAGATATCCATTCCCTTTAAAAGGACAGGATTCCCTGAACAAATAAATGTGCCTGCTTTGTAAATATCTTCAGAAATCTGGCTCACTGTAAAAGCCACCTGTTTTTTTGTTTTTCGCCAAAGGACAGAAATAGGCACTTTTAGATTCTTATACTAGTTCAGGTAAGTAACATCTTAAAAGTGCCTATTTCTCACCTCTGATCCTAAAGAAAACACAGGCTCAATCAAGAAAGTAGTTGCAATTACTTGTGTCCTTTTTTTTTTTCTTAGAACAAGTAAGTTACATATTTAGAACTAAAGAACATAAGTCTGCAGAAAAAGGGGTTGAGTATTGGAAAACAGAGACTCCAGAAATAATGGAAGGCTTGTGACAGGTGAGCACAGAAACTCCTACCGCATGTATGAAACATTAAAACCACGACAAACCAGACATGACCTGACAACATGCTCTTGCAGCTCAGAAAGCCAAACCTGTCCTGGGCTGCATCCAAGGCAGCATGGGCAGCAGGGTGATGGAGGGGATTCTTCCCTTTTCTCTGCTCTGGTGAGACACCACCTGCAGTGGCATCCTACTCTGGCATTTCAACACAAGAAGGATGCGGACCTGTTGGAGTGGGTCCAGAGGAGGCCATAAGGATGATCAGAGGGATGGAGCACCTCTGTAATGAGGACAAGCTGAGAGAGCTGGGGTTATTAATTCTTGATAGGAGACAACTTTTTGCAGATCTTCTTGCAACTTTTTAGCAGGGCCTGCAGTGACATGACCAGGAGAAACAGCTTTAACTCAAAGAGAGTAGGCTTAGGTTGGAAATCAGGAAGAAAAAAAGTGATCCGGATAGTGAGAAAAGTGTGGTGAAAGATGTTGCCCAGAGAAGTTGCAGACACCTCATCCTTGGAAGTGTTCAAGGCGAGGCTGGATGGGGCTTTGAACAAGCCTGTTTTGTGGAAAGTGTCCCTGCCCATCATAGGGGGATTGGAACTAGGTGACTTCTAAATGTTCCTTCCAATCAAACCATTTGATTCTGTGATTCACTGCTTGTTTTGGAAAAAAAATTTCATCATCAGCAATAAATTTTAAGAGCAATAGCTCCATCCACCAAGGGTAGTACAGAAGCAATTTTACTTCAGCAAGCAATTTATTTTAGCAATTTAGAAGAAATTTTATTTACTAAATGATAACTAATGCAGGGACACTACATAAAACTAAAATGTCTACATTTTAATAAAGACATTGTAAATCAAGATCAGAAAAAGAAAATATTCAAATGATAGGGAAACATTTTCCTTCAGTAAAAGCTTTAAAAGCATAAGATGTTTAACTTTACATCTGCTGACTGAGAAATTATTTGAGTGCAGCGTTTTATGTAATAGAAGAAGCCATAACACGAACCACTGACTGTCAACTATTGCTGGACAACTTTACACTTGCAAAGTGGGGAAAGGAACAAGCAGAAGAGACTGCCCAAGGAAGTGATGGCTTCTCTGTTACCTGATACCTTTCAGGACTGAAGGCTTTGCAAGGAGATATAATCCTTTGAAATACAAAGGATTTATTCCAGTGGAAGTTAAGGCTTAAGGAAAGCTCTTTCTTCATATGGATTGATGGGTGGAGAATAAAGATGAGGCAAGTACATATGTACTGCCTGAGTTGCACTTCTGCCACAAGATCTGGTAACACCAAGTCCCTTAATTTACATGTGAACATGTTTCTTTCTAAAGTCATTTAAACAGACTGTGACAACCTGAAGCTTTAGCAGCATGTGCCAAAGAATAAAGAAAAGAACATCAGAAATCTGCTGTGAAGAATATAGATGGATATATGAGCAGTGTTTGGTTATGTGATCATCTACACAAACACAAAGGAGCACTCAAAACAGTCATAAGAGTCAAATCCCTAGAGTTTCTATCTGAGAAGATTTGTTAGATGGTCAGGTAACGAAGATCAGCAAGAACTGCCAAGGAGAGGCAGCAGGTGGAGATCACAATTCAGTAAGTAGAAGACTCTCCCTCCTCCATCAATACTAGACTAATAGTGTGATGTGATGCTAAGGACAGCATCATAATTCTGTACACTAGCATGCTAAAAAAAAATTGAATAGCATTTTCTGAAAGGTTGGGTATTTTAATCCCAGTGTCCTGGGTAACACTAATTTAAAATTTAAATTTCATCAGTTGATTTTCCTGACAGTTTCACTTATTTTTACTTCTTGTTATGAATTATATGCGCTGTTCAAATAGTTGATTGATTTTTCCTCAGATATCTGTCAGATGCTTTTCAGTGCCTGGAAAAGTTTTCTATATATACTTATGACTCTCTAAGTTCTTGTGCTGATGACATCACCTGTTAGCATGCAGTAACTCAGAGACAGCAGGAGATTTCAATCATATTGCTGTGTGCTAGGAGGTAACCAGGCCAAAAAAAAAAAATGTTATTTAAATTCCACACAAGCATTAAAATTGTTCACTTTAATGAAAATGACATCAAAAGTTAATCATAGAATGTCTTGGATCAGAAAGGACCTTAAAAATCAGCTAGCTCCAACTCCTCTGGCAAAATCATGCTACACTAGACCAAGTTACTCAAAGTCCTGCCCAAGCTGGCCTTGAACGCTTCCAGGAATAGGGCACCTACAAGTTCTCTGGGAAAAAAGTGCATAAGATTGATCACATGTCTTTTTATGTTAATTATTTTTTTGTGTGTATTCATTAAAAAGACTGGCTAATGGATTCCTGAAAATTTATGGCAAAGGGTTTGTCTATTTCATGGATATTAAAAAGGAACGTGTGCAAAGAGAGGTGACTGAGAATAAACACCGAGTTCACGGCTCTCCAGTCTGTGCCCAAAGAGAAGCCATTTCAGCAGAAAAACACAACACCCACCCCTTCCCCTGGCTGATACCAGCACCCACTCTGTGACTCAAGTCACAGATTCCTCTGTGCTGCCTGACTGCCACACTTAATAGAGTATGATCCAGTTTCTTTCTTTGTAGCTTATTAGGTCTCATTAAGAAGAGGGGTTTTTTCTACTGATTCTCAAAAACTAGTCCTTCAACCTTCATGCAGATAATTTTGCGCTTTCTCGGCTAGTATCAAAAATGTGATGCTTCATAGCACCCAAACCACAGAATTCATATGTGTGAAATATGTATGATATATATGGTTTGTGCATATACTCCTTATTGTTGCAGGATCTGAAAATAATACAATACCTCACAACATTTTTAAAAGTAATATTTGCCTCTTGAAGCACTCAGTCTATTAAATCTGAAGGCAGCAGAGATAAAAAGCTTGTTTAAGAAAAAGGGACAAATTAGGTTTATTAACTAAGAAATGGTTTCAGTGGAGAGAAAAATATGGCAACAGGGCTAAGAAGGACATTATCATATCTTTTCTAAGGAAAACAAAAGAAAAACCTGTGAAAAATGCAGATCAGGAGAAGGGTGATATAAAAAGGAGGTGAATACTGAAAATGCACTATACCATCTGAATAATGTTTGACATCAGCAAAAGCAAACAAGAAACTAAAGGAATACACGTTCCTAGTTATAATGATACATAATATAGACAGCTAGTAGAATGAACACTTCCATTGAGGTTGGAGTCTAATTTCCTTGCTATTCCCCACTTTTCCAGTTACTTGTTACATTCTGCTTCCTTCTGGCACCATCACATCCTTTCTCTCTGACTAATGCACTTAGAAAGTGCCTCTCACTACTATATCCTGAAAGTGTTTCACAGCAGTGGAAGATCCTTTCAGAAACCACTGAGAAAATAGGTCACACCAGATGAGAAGAAATCTTGCCCAATTCCACAAATATTGTCAGGGTATCAGCCTTAACATTTTCATTTCTTCTGGCCTGTGGAACATTTATACTTAAACTACACTAAAATCTCAGAGAGTTTGGGTTTATTAATTACCTCAGCTGTTCCTCAGTATCTGACATAGCCATGCTAAAATAGTAGTCCCAGCTTTTTGGCAGCAGCAGAGAAAGAAGGATGCAGTAAAGCATCCTGAGGTCACCAGTGGAGGCTGGATGAAAGTTGCTGTTAGAATATTCTCTTTTTATGAAAATGATCAGAATAGTGTTAAAACTCTTTTCCCATGTCTTGTAACAGGGAATAAAATCTAGTTTTGGATTTAGTATATAAATTGCTCTAGCCACTAGACTGAAAATCTGTACCACTAGGTTTGATCTTGAAATCTCACTAAGATGACTATTAAATTGTATCTCTTTATCAGTTCACTCAATATGTCCAACAGCAGTAAATTTGAAATATTTTAATTGATTTATTCCTTGGGGAATTGCTGGTGTGTGGTTTTTATGAACTTTCTCACTGTGAACAGACAGCACTTGCAAATGATGCACCCTGAGCAGCCTTGCAGGACTAAACAGAAAAAGTCTGGGTGACATTTTGCATTTAAACAAAATCTCACTCTAAGACAGAATGACACTAACAGGGAGCAGAAGTTTCAAATTAGCTGCTCATAACACACTGCTGAGCTGCTTTGATATCTCCTCAGTGTACAGGCTAAGATGAATATTGCTCTTTGAACATTTTAATGCATATTAACACGTGTCTTCTGTGACAAATCTGGACACCATCTTCCCCTTCCCTCTTATAATATATGCAGAGGTGTCAAAGAGTATATGAATATGTAAATATACAGATAAAACAACACTCAGTGTGCTGGGCATCTGCACTCCTATAAGCAATGTAAAAATGGAGTGTTTATTTAGCTTTAGTTTACAAGTCAACACACTTGTAAATGTCAGGATTTAGGCAGAACGATTGTCTGAGCAAGCAGAAAAGAGATTAATAAAATTTTATCACAAGTTTTGGTCATAAGTCTGTCATAATCAATGTTTGTTGTTATTTTAATTATGGTATTTGAAACCATACAAATTCAGCAATACCCAAGTTCAATTAATGAGAAACAGCCTGCTCTTAAGAAAAATAAGGAGATGGGCATCCAATATACTTAATCTGGAAAGATATTTTCATCAAAATCTAAAGTGTAATTTATGACAAAGACAAAAATATCAAATATTGTCCATGAGTAAAGCAGCAAAACAGATTAAATAATGCATCTGGTTGAAACTCTAACATGTTTAAACAAGGCATTAATTAGAATTTCCAGTAGAAGTTCCATTTAGTTAAAATATTTAAGTGCATGGGATACGTGCACCTGATATACATGGATTTAAAATTATTAGGGCAATTTTCATTAGCAGACACTAAATCAGTATGCTTTGGAGTGCTTCAAAAGGCTTACTCTGATTCATTTCTGTTTATCATTTGATGCCAGAATTAGCATTATTTTTTTTTAACCTCTTCACTTTCACAGTATCCTTTCACCAAGGTTTGCTTGGTCACCTCTCCAGAGCGAAATACACATTTTCTTTACAGAGCTGAACACCAGCAGTGCTAAAATCACTCAAGAATCCTGCTGTATGGTGAAATGAGATACACGAAGGGGCAAGGAAAAGCTGTGGAGAGCCAGTTTGTCCTGGTTAGTGGTGAGGGAGGAGCACTGCCTGTGTTAGCTCAGCTCCAGTGCAACCCCGTACCAAAGCTGTGCTGCCCTACATGGCACGGCACTCATCTCTGGCTCTGGAACACAGCTTCCTCCAGGAGACCAACGAGAATGGGATATTTAATGTGCTAGCATTTTCTGAATACCTTTTTTAAAAACAAAACATCCTTTCTAAGGACTAATAAGGCATTTTGTACCAAAATAGAGGAGTGGCAATGACTAAGGAAATACTGAAGTCAGTGCAATTTGACTCTTTACTGACTACTGACTTTTTGGAACAATCAATGTCAGCATGTTAACACAAGATGGAAACAAATGACAAGACTAGAATTAGTCATCAAATGGAAGGTCTTCATCTCTCCCCAAGCAGTATGTATGAAAATCTTAAGCTTTATGACAGCAGTGACTAATTTTAAGTGAACAGTTTACAGCTAAACTAGCAAAGCTGCAGTGTTCAGCAGCACTTCACTGAACCTAGTTTAGTGTACACTGTAAAATTTCTGCTTACTCCACAAAGCTATTTATACTTCCTTCACATCAAATAGGTACCTAAGGACTCACAAAAATATTCCTTTTAATCTGTGGGATACTCCTACATCTAAAAAGACATTTGTCACCTGGTAAATCTGGATTTAAAGCTGAAAGTTCATAAAATTATATTAGATTAAAAATTATTTCCCTTGTAAGACTCTGAGACACCACTTGTCCAAAGCCTTAAAGTCTGCTTTTCATCATGATGAGTAGCAAGAGAAAGAAGTTTTCTTAATAGGTGACCCCCTCTTAGCTTTGTCTCTCACATTTTTCACTATGGTAGGAAAATAATCCAAAATTCCCTTCCTGAAAAAATAATCTAAGAAATACAAAACCACAGAAATGAATTAATAGAAAACCCACATATTTTTGATGAAGCTGACCCATTTTTTGCTCATGTTACCTCTGAACGACATGCTGTGCTATGCCATTAGATTTACAGAGCCTCGGCATGTTAGGAATATCCAGCACCCTGCCTATTTATGGTACTCAGCCACCATAAACAGATGGTCTGTGTACACACAATCTCACACTGTGCTCAAAGATTCACAGAAAGCCTGGAAAGAGGAAGGGTTTCACTATGGTTAGAACTGTTGGTCAACAGCTACATTTAGCTCAGCATCTTTCAAGAAAGCAACCGACCATCTTCTCTTTCACCTGCAAGTGGAATCTAAGCTTTGTTTAGCCTAAGATATGCAGTTCTCATAATCCATACAGTCACCTCTTTTTCCATAATTTCCATTGCCATCCTGCTCCTCATCTGATTTCAGATTCTCAGCTCTGTAAACAAAGTGCAGTAGAAAACGTCTGCAATAAGCTTGTAATAAGGATATATTACAGGCTCAAGACAAATGCTTCAGGCATCAGATTAGGTGATTTATAGCAGCTAGGTTTGAATAGGATCAATGCTTTAGTCATCCAGTTTGTTAGTTGAACAAAATTTGTATTTGGATGAAGTTCAGGTCACAGTTAACATGCTGTAAAACATACTTTTGGTTTGGTTTTTGTTGTTATTTTGGTTTTTTTTTTATAGAAAGTTCATCACTAAAAACTCCGGATTATTCTGCATTACTTTTCATTTCAGGTGACGGTCTCAAGTAAAGACAGCAGAGGAGCAAACCACAAATTTGCCCTCCCATCAGAGCAATTAAGCTGAACTAAGCAAGTCCTCTACCAATATAAGGTTATACACTGATTTATCTTTTAGATCAGCCAGTCTCTACAAACTGAGCAGAAAGAACCAATCTAATTTAAGAGGGTCTCTGAACAATGCTCTGAAAGCCTGTGAAGACACATACTTCTCTCCACTCCTAAGAACTGATGCCTAACTTGTAACTGGATAATCTCAGCAGTTATAAAAAAAATAAAAATTAAGAAAAGGCAAGAAGAAGCAGTCCATCAAATTATTATGAGGGAACCATTCAGCTGGTTCGTCAATATATTATACAGCTATAAACACACATTGCTTATTTATAATATACAATATTGCAGCCTATTCAATAATAAAAATGCAAAAAATCCTGTTCTTATATATGTGACACCTCTTAACTGCCTCCAAATGCCTGCAGGGTGCTGTAATATGGAGCACTATGCCAAAGCTGTATCTTACTTTAAAATATTTGTTTCACCAACCAAATGCTCCATGATAGAGCTTCATGCTATTACCTTCTAGAATTAACTTTGAAATGTTAAAATAGCTTTTTTTTGCAGCAATTTATAAAGCATTTCAATAGCCTGTTTCCTTACATGGCCATAGCCTGTGCACTAAAATTAGAGCCATTGAAAAGAAAAAAAGCTGATGCCAAGGACATGAATTCTCATGTACCTTTAGAAATTGGAAAAAGATCAGTTGTGAGTTCTCTGGTCCACTGGTACTGAAGAACCACAGACAGGCACCTAAATAATGAATTCTTTGAGCTATTTAACCAGAAAATGAGATGCCTGGCTGTACTTATAGCTAGGAAGCAATCTGTTTTAGAAGGTCTGAAAATTCACTGAACAGCAGAAACAATGAAAAAGTCCTGTGTATTCATTTATCAGAAACAGTGACTTTGCATGAACATGCTGAGCCCCCACTCACAAAGCCTACTTTTTAGCTTGAGCAAGTCATTACTTGAAACAAATAATGAGTTACACCATTTGAAGCTGTAGTAAGGACAAGTTACACAACAGACACCACTCTAGGGCATAGAGAACTTCTGTTTGCCTACTAACATGAACATTAAGCCAGGAAGAAAAGTATGTTTTGCTGCACCTTATGGGGTCTCTTGGCATCATACCACCCAGCTAATTCCTATAAATGAGATAGCACTATGTTTTTATGCACAATAGCTTGATGTAAATATAAGTTTTATTCTTGCTGTCTTTTTAATATTAACTTTATCTGATTTTATGGATCTCAAGTATCCCCATAGGTGCACAGATATTGTCAGCTTTCACATACTGTTTCCACATAAAATCACATACATTTCGGTACCTGATAGATAATATAATAATACAGACTATTCCTTGACTGGACAGCATAATCCTTGACTTTTCAAATCTGTGAATTTGCTGGTGTCATCTGCTTCAAGATGGAAAAAACCTCAGTCTACCTCTCCAGCTTTTCCCATGTTAACCAAAAAAAGCTGCTCTCTGGAATATGATGTGGTTCAATCTCAGTCTTGCTGCAAATATTGTTACATCTCTATGAAACACAGTCAACACATAAATAAGAAACCAAAAGGAAAGGAACTTCAACCAGTAGACATTATGTGTCCTTTACTCAGCAAGCACTTTTTCCATAGGCAATTTATGAAACATTTTCTTTCTCTCTTTTCCTCCATTCCCATATTTTTTTTCACATTGCTCAGACTCACTTTTCCACACGGGGTGCCTTTCTGTAGACTCTTTCCACACATTCCTCTATTTTTTTTTCATCAATCTCTTCTCCAATATATCCACTGACACTCTCTCATGCCAAGTTATCTTTCCCAACACAGACACAGACAGGGAAAGAAAAGTCATCAG
The DNA here is from genome assembly GCF_028018845.1 of Melospiza georgiana. Taxonomy (NCBI): domain Eukaryota; kingdom Metazoa; phylum Chordata; class Aves; order Passeriformes; family Passerellidae; genus Melospiza; species Melospiza georgiana. The sequence continues at coordinate 74,421,800 of NC_080431.1, forward strand.
TGCTATTTGGAGGATAAACTAAGATAACTAAGGTTTCTTCTTTGAGATCAATTACTAATTCAAAAGCTACCTCTTTCCCTAACGAAGGGAAATGCTGACATTCATAGAACAACTTTGGAATTTGCTCAGCAACCACTTAATTTAAACTGCTGAATTACTAGGAAGTAGGGCAGGAAACAGTAAACCCTCAAAACACGAAGAAAAAAAAATCTTAGAGTTCATGAAGTCACATGGTTGGTTGGAAAGTTGTACGAAGGGGTTTATACTCTGTAAGCATAGGCAAAATTTCTACCTGCTGATACCAGACTGCAACCATCTCCAAATTACACCAAAGACCAGTGAGTCATATTTAGAAACTTATTATGGATCTAGGTTTTTTTCCCCCATTACTGCTTGGAATGGCCTTGTGAAATCCCTGTTAGTTCATCTATAGAAGATATTAAAATTAGTTATATCCAGAAGTAAGAGGATCTAGAACAAGTTTAGCTAACACACTTCCAGGCTGATGCACCAGCCCCTGGCCTAATGTGGGAACACAACAGAATTTTTATTTCCACAGAAGGTTTTTTTGTGGAGGTAAAAACAGTGTTAAAAAACACTTAAGGATCATCAGGGAAGAAGTTCTATTGCTTTTGTCCCAAAGGATCTGGTATGCCACAATCATGTGAAATTTTCCTTTGGCCACCTTCAGTGTGTACTTGTGGACCCTTTCTATAAGTGAACACTGACTTCTTTTCTTCATGTTAGAAGAGCTCAGATATCACCCAAAAAGAAGAATAAAACTGGGCCTTCTTAATTCAATTTCCCAACAGATTGTCAGGAGTGGCACTTCAATTATGACAGTAAAACATCCTGCAAAGTTGCTTCTTTATGATTGTCTTTAGAGTAGAAATTAATTTAAAAATAGAAGTTGTTATTAAACCATCCCTGGAAGTGTTCAAGGCCAGGCTGGATGAGAATTTCAGCACATTGGTGGAAGGTGTCTCTGCCCATGGCAGGGAGGTTGGAATTAGGTGATCTTTAAAGTCCCTTCCAACCCAAACCATTCTATGATATTGTGATTCTATAAAAAATTATCAGTTGTTTGTGCTTTCTTTATATGTTTTTGTACCTCTTCTGTCCTACTTCATCTATTTTTGTTTTCTCTTTTACTCAGTTAAGGAACTGTTTGGGAGAGGGTGTGTCTTTTCATTCTGTGTTCCAATGACACTGTTGCCTTACACAATAGTTCCCAGTTTTCACAATAGATATAAGGATAGCAGGAAAAAAAAAAAATCTCAGTAAGAAGGAGTTGATTGTGAACACTTTGTAAACACTGGTTAATGAAAAGTTCCTTAGTGGCTTGAAAACTAGTTTTTTAATTTTTCTTTTTTTACAAGTTTTGCTTTAAGATTTCACAAAAGAATACCAAATATGAGAATTAAATATAATAAATAATTATAATAAATATAATATAAATAAATAAAATATATAAGAAAAGATATGTCACTCAAGTTTACTCCAATTCTTATATTTCATTGAAAACAATATCTGAAAGCTGCACCAACATTGACATCAGTATATAATATAAAAAGTTTGTATTGTGACTATGCCAGCAGAGACTTGTCAAGGTCAGGGGAAGAGAAGGAAAAATCAAAGTGAAATGTTTAAGTACTTCAAAGTAACCAGAAAAAGTAGCCTGGCACTGTTGGAGTCAAAATGAAACACAGGAAAGGAAAAGCTGAAATAAACATTAAGAGTGACCAAGGTCTGTCTAGGAAATAGAGGGTGAGATTTTAAAGCTTGGAACCTACATTGTTCAGTCCTTAGCATATAATTGCACTCTTCAAAATCAATCACTAATAAATGTCAATAAAAGACACAGAATCACAGAGCCATAGAATTACAAGCTGAGCTGGAACTAAGATGGAAGCATGTCCTATTATCCTACTCATTCTCCAAGTAGAACTTCAAAGTTGAAGCAGGTGTCTCAGAGCCCATATTATTTTAGATATAATTTCAGGTCCTTATTATTTTAGAAAATTTTAAAAGGAACTTTATAAAAAACTTAAATCCAGAAGTTCTGTGGGGTTTAAGCTGAATGCCCATTTAATCTAGGAAAATCACAGTTCTCTTCACAGCATTTCTAAGCAAAGAGTAAGAATCTCATTATTGGAAACTTAGTATTATGAGTTAAACTGCATATTTCTGAAAGTGCAGAGGCTTTCAGGGGTCACTAGAAGAGACAGAAACCCTTGGATTATAGGGCAGAAATTAGCTATGAGCTGTATTTTGCTTGCAACTGCAAAGTTTAAATATGTAAATGAGAAAACTTATTTAAAAAAAAAACCTTTAATTTTCAAATTCCTACAGCCAAAGTGAGATATTACTCTTCTCAGAATACACTGCAATTATATGTGTGTGTACGTGTGTAAAGATCTAAGCCAACTCATTCAATTACAGGTAAAATCCCCAATAGCACTGAAGGCTTATGTGGTGAAGCAGCTTTGCATGTTCTATCTCTCAACAAATACTGTGCCCTGTAGAAAACCAAATAATAGAAAAAGGATAATTTTATCCATTCTCTGGGTACTCTCTGTTAGAATTAGAACTTTTTTTTTTGGTTTAGTAGAGCTGGAACAAACTCTACTAAACAAAAATGTATGCTTGTCTCATAACGGGATGCTGAACATGGAAAGGTCTCTTCAATTGCCTGGGCTTTATGGAATTCAAAGCCTTTGTGTCTGAAATTTCTGCAGGCTTTAACTATGAATTAAACTAAACTCAGCCATCCTTCATTTACAATTTAATCAGCAACAATGGGTTTTGTAAACAAGTGAAAAAGTGCTGCTTATTGAGTTGAGTGCAAAGGACAGAAAAAATTCTCCCATGGTAAAACGTCACTCCCAGGTGAGTTAATCAGTTTACTCCTAATTGTTTCTTTTTGTTCTCTAAAATTCTCCAAGTTACCTACTGATTCCTATATATCTTTTCAGAATTTTAATGAATAAAGGATCTGAATAAAAATGTGCTTCCAACACAGAGATAAAATTTTTAACCAAACATTTTCTTCTTAGACACATAAACACTTGACATTACAGTAAGCTCTACATTTCTCTTGCACAAAGAAAGGTACTCTTTTACATGAGGGTCCTTGAAGCACAACTGTACTACAAAGACCATGATCACTTCTACCCTGCAAAATACTTTTTCAAATAAAATACAAAAAAAAAAATCCCCTTTGTAGCTGTAAGCTTCCTATAAACATTTTTATAAGCAATCAGGAGACTTTGAGTTCACTACAGAAAGGGCATGTATTTCTAATAACATTTAATAGACTTTTTAAATAGCCATTATTGCACAATTTCCTCATGATTTTCTGAGTGAAGATTTATACAGTGAAGAGAAGAGAAAAATAATTTTGATCCCTTAATTGGAGAATGAATACATAAAAAAATTAGTTAGGACAGCTGAGGTAGCAGCCCCCAGTGCAAAGAAAAACTATTAGCAGTACATTTTAAGATAGGACACAAGTCTTTTTTCAGAAAGATTATACCATGGCAATAACTATTTTATCCCGAGCTGCAAGTTGAATTATGACTAATTTCTGAATTTATGCTCAGAGCTAAAAGAATTACATCAATCATTCCCAATGATCAGGAATATCGCAACGTTCTAACTTTAATAAATAATAGCACTTTAATGTATTGAATCAGGATGATCTCTCCAGAAGAAATATGTTTCTTAAGGAAAATTACCATAGATGCAAAATATTGAAAATATCTGAAAAGGTTCTGAATTCATACTATGAATTCAGGCTCCTGAAGTTTTCAGAATCTGAGGTTCTTGACTCTTTACTGCTGCGTAGTGATGACATCATAAAATTATTTCAAGACTGCCTAATAACTTGCAAGATCACAAAGATTGCTGATTTTTGAGTCTTTAGCTTCTGAAATCCTGAAGCTGAGTCACTCTTTCAGGGTTGGGGAGCACTTGTAGCTCTCATGATATTCCACTTAAGTTTACTTTAGAATCACAGAATCTTAGAATCATTAATGTTAGAAAAGACATCCAAGATCACCAAGTCCAACCTTCAGCTGAATACCACCCAGCCCACTGTAACATATAGAAACTCTCATGTCCAGTCATTTTTTTAATTCTTCCAGGGATGGTGACAACACCATTTCCCAGGGCATCCTGTTCCAATGCTTATCCACTCTTTCCATAAAGAAAATTTTTCTAATACCCATCTGAACCTCCCCTTGACTAACTTGAGGACATTTTCCCTTCTCCTATCCCTACTTGCCTGGAAGAAGAGGCCAACCCCTACCTTGACAAAACCTGTTTTCCAGCAGTTGTAGACAGCAACTATATGTAACTAAGCAGTCACAAAATCCCAAATGTTTCAAGTAAGGAAGGTATAATGGAGGCAAGTGGGCTTTAGCCCCATCCAGAGAAAATTTACAGTAAAATAAAAGTAATATAAATAAACACTATGAGAGGGAAAATCAACAAGAAAAAGGAAGTGAAGGGTCTGATATTGCAAGCTGACCACATGGACATATCAACAAAAGAAAGGAAATGCTGTAATTAACTGTAACTTGTACTGTCTAGGGATAAGAAATAAATTTCCTCTCCTTTAAAACAGCTGACTTAATACCATCTTTCATCCAAGCTACCAATAAATATTTCCCTGTTTCTCTGAGGCAGATGTTATAGGAACCCCATGATGGTCTCTATGGATGTGGTTGCCTCCTGGAGGAAATATGGAGCATATTCAGCAGTGCAGTGAGGTTAAGGTTTACTCCAAAGGTTAGAGGATGGTCAGGACCACACCCTGGCTCTAAAGGAGGCTATGGGAATTTAGGCTGACACAAATATTCAGCACTTTTGGCTTTGTATTTCAAGAAGGCTGGAAGTGCTTTCACCAAGTGCACAGCTCTGCAAGTACTCTTGGAGCCCTCAGAATTTGCAGGGATTTGTGCAGAAGTGACTGAAGCCACCATCACTTCAGCAAACAGTTATAGACAAGTGATCAAAGCTTTACCAAATGTGAGTTTAAAAAAACCTGAACCAAACCTCCCAACCCTCCCAGTTTTTAAAGTTTATATAATGGAAATGACAACTGACCCAGAGTACAATTATAATTAATGGGAGACATTTCTGAAAAACGTCTGTGCTGCCTTGGGGAACAATGTAGGTCATAGCATCAATTAAAAGCAGAACAAACTCTACACTGCCTCCATAACATTTAACCCCAAATCATTGTTGCTGTAAATTAAACAATGCATTGCTGCATTACATCACAGAACAGAAAAAAGAATAACTTGTTTGAAAACTTATTTCAAGCTCCAGCATTCACTTTGCCCCATATAAAATAGGCAAGAAATATGGAATACTGATGTTACCAGCAATTTTCTGCTTCTGTAGAGCAGAATTACTATCTATATATTCAGTCTTCTTTACCTAATCTGAATATTAATATTAGACCTTTGCAGGAAAGCATGCGAGATGTACTTAACTGACAATCAAAACCAGCAGTTTACCTTAAATGCTGACTGCAAAGGAGATAGATATAAGATTATTTAAAATCCTAAGCTTCAGTTTTGAAGCTATAGTGAACACTCCTCTATGTGGAAGAGTGGAATATAGAAACAAATCCCTTCAGTTAAAATGTGTTCGCAGGGTCACTACACATATATTACCTAATTACTAATATTAATTACTAATTTTCTAATACTGTTTCAAATGACTGCCAATAGAACAATAGAAGCCACCCACACAAAAATTTAAGGACATTCACTTTTAAAGAATTGCCCGCAGGTGATGTCCTTTTTTAAGATCAATAAATTCCTGTTTCTTAACAACAAAGACAATTTTCAGCAGAATTCAAGCCAGAAGAAAGATCTTTGCAATAAAGCCTCTCAAGTGTTGCTGACCTTTATGTTTGTTCATTTGGAAATATTGAGCAATATCTTGGATGCAATTAAGCCCTTTGAAGTTCTATTATCTACTTGAATGGAAGGTGAAGCAAATTCTTCTCAACTTGTGAGAATGGAAGGGCAACTACACTGAGCAGTACCTAATAAGGTTCATGAGAAACCACAAGGGAAAATTAACTGACAGAATAAACATAGGAAAAACAAATTTATAAAGTGCACCTTCATTTCTTCTACTACTCATGAGTAATACCAAACAATGAAAACACACTGCAGGCAAAATTAAGACTTCCTGATGCCCATGAAGTACTTTCAGCTCAAAAAATTGTTCACAGAGAAATAATTCTATAGGGATATATAGGCAAGAGCAAAGAGTCATTTCTGAAATGCCAGCTGTGGAAAAAGCTAAATAGCTATGCTAGTTAATAAATATGTCTCTCAGTAGAGCATAAAGGAAGTAGATTTGTACATCTGAGAAATTCCATTTTAATAGAACTAGATTTTAAGACTCGAACTCTGTCTATGTTCTCATTTGCATTTTGAAATTCCAATAAAGGGTACAGGAGCTCAGTTCCCTCTTCCCTGGTGAAATGTTAAGATTATGCAAATAATGCCAACTTCTGATTAGCCTGTTATGTATAGCCATAACATCTCAGTGCCAGTGTTAATGACTACAATTCCATTGTTGAAGGCTTTAGGGAAATCCAGAATGAAAAAGGAATGGTCAAGCTTTAGAGAGTTTTCAATTTGAATAAAACAGGAGATAACAGATGCACCCATTTTTCAACAGGTCTCATCACAATTTTGCCAGAGTTTTAGACCTGTCATTATTGAGACAATTAATTTATTTCAGACATTAAGACAACGGCAGACTTTGTTGATGAATTGAGCAAAAACAATTAAAATGGTTTTTGGAAGGCTTCACAATTGAAAAATGAACCCTTCCATCCTTGCCTAACTACAGAGGGAGTCACTTTTTCCCAGGGAATGATATAAGGTAAGTAAGGTGGGAATAAATGAAAATAATTTATTTTAGGTGCAAGTCTAAGCAAGAAGCTTGAAAAGGCATGCCATAATGGGTGTAGGGGTGGGAGAGGGGGAACAAAACAAAGCTCATTTTAAACATACTTTCTCTAGGAGTTGACAAGTGCACCTATGGATTTGTAGGCTAGAAGTCTCTGTTTCTTTTTACCTCCAAGTGTACTAGAGTGTTGTCAGATGAGAACATATCATTCACTGCTCTGAGAACACATGCAATGGTAGTACAATAATGAATTAGTTCTATGTCAAATAGAAAGAAAAGGTCTAATGACTCTTCAGCCACTATAGTGCTTTTCAAAGCCCTTTGTAAGAAAGGAAAATTAACAGGTAGGAAAGCAAAGGGAAGAGAATGAAGCAAGCTGCCTAAGATGACTCAAGAGGAATTGAAAAAAAACATATCGTATGTCTAGAACTTAATTTTAAAGACCACCCAACCTTCAACCAGTTATACAAAATATGACTGAGATGTAGATGGCTGACAGCACTGCAAAACATCAAGCCCTCTCAACCAAACCTTGCTGTTTTAGTCAAAATTTTGCAACTCTGGGTTAAAAATCAGTGAAGGAAAATTAATTCAGAAGTTCACGATCTAGAAGAATTCAAACTTTATCCTCCACACATATAGGCTAGGAGGTGGGTGTACTGAGATTTTAAATGAATTAAAATGGAAGGAAGTGGGAAGGAAGTAAAAAAGAAATAAATGCTTTCATTAGGCCAAGTAATACAGCTCTACATTTCTCCACTTGAACTACTGACTGGGGAAGAAGGTGATAAAATGTATTCTATGAGTTTAATCTCCCTCTACAGTACCATCTAACCCCTCTTCCTGTGCAGAAGTTTCTTCTGACTCAGCACCTCAAAGATGTGGAGTTTAAGGCACAAAAGACCATTGGATCACTGGGATCTAGTGTACTGCCATATGTAGCACTGACAAGAACAGTTTGTCTTAAACACAAGCATGCACACCTATTTCAGGAAGGCAGCTGATCCTGGAAACATAACAGGACTGAGATTACTGCCTTCCCTAATGGTTTGTCCCATGTTCTCACTTTTAAAAAACACCTGCCCAGCCTTGGTTTACTCTTACCCTGGTATGCATTCTGCTCTTCTCTGCTACTGTGAAGAATCCTCTTATTCCCAATCATCCCACAGGAATATACTGTCTTTAGGTCATGTCTCTCTCTGGAAGAATTTTTCTCCACTCTAGTGTCTCTTCTCTCTTTTGATATTTATTTATTATCTTTACAAATTACAAATACCAAAACCTGGTACAATATTTCCTTCCACAATCTCACTGCTGCACATACCAATAAAACCACCTCCTTACTCTTATTTTTTACTGATGTATTTTTAACTTGAATGTAAAAAACAAGTGCCACTGAGCTGTCTGTTCTTTCCTCTGGAACACTCCTGCCATCACTTATGTTAGCTGTAGGGGTCCCCATGTGTAAAGATGCCATTGCTCCCTTCTGGCTGTGTAATACTTCTAGAGACAATTTTGACAATTTTGTTTGAATGACCTCTGTTTGCAGGCTAGACTGTAACTGGATTGCACTATCTAATTGCTGTGTCCTCCTTTTTTTTCCTAGTGTTTCAATCTTCACATTATTTTCAAATTCTAACATCCAAGAATTCATGCAGCTTTCCAAAGGATTTGTGAAAATATTGAAACATGTTGTCCACACCCAAACCTAAACTGTGGAAGGCTGTGGAGAGAGAGAGACTTTAAAAGAGGATGCAATAACAGGACAAGGGGGAATGGCTTCAAACTGAAAGAGAGCAGGTTTAGATTGGGTATTAGGAGGAAATTCTTCACTGTGGGGGTGGTGAGGCACTGGCACAGGTTGCCCAGAGAAGCTGTGGATGCCCCATCCCTGGAACTGTTCAAGGTCAGGTCGGATGAAGCTCTGAGCAACCTGGAGTACTGGAAGGTGTCCCTGCCCAGGGCCAGGGGTGTTGGAACTAGATCCTTCCTAAGGTTCCTTCCAACTCAGGCTATTCTATGATTCTATTTTATGATTCTATGATCCCTCAATTTTTTTGTGTAAGGATCATTTCTCACTGATTAGTGCTTTGATATGCCAATCTTTAACAAATACTATTTTGATAAAGTATGCTGCTATTTATTTTATACCAGATGAAATACAAAATTAAATGAAATGCCTTACAAAAACCTAAATAAGACTGAGGACTATTTGACAAGTAAATTCACATTCTGAAATGAAGTTTATCTAGCATAACTGCTTTTCTTTAAAACTATGTTGACTATCATTAATTTCTTCCTACCACTAATTTTTTCTTAGGCTTGCTTTTTCAGTCAAATTGTCCCTAATCATCCCAATATTTTTTCCAGGGCTGAAATAGAACTAGCCTGCTCTGCAGCATTAGTTGAAAAAAAATAAAATTTAAAATAATAGCATGACACTCACATTCCAGAATTTTAAAAATTCTCCAACAGATCTTTCCAGCCTCCTTTTTTAAGGCTCATAGGTGAAAGTTATCAAGTAATGAGCCTTCTGATTTACTTATTTTATCACTGGCAGATGTTGTTTAACATGCTTTGAAAGATTCAGTGCTGTTTATACAGTAGGGACACTGGATCTCCTACCACCATATGGGCTTGCTAGGGAGCAAACAGCACTTCCCTCCTACTGTGTGCCACTCAGTATTGAAGAGGTATCAGAGCTTTTGTTCATCTTTGCATGAATAAATGACACAATTAATTAAACAGTGATTGACTGGCATCATTTCTTGGTTTTGGTGTTACAAAAAAGCAGCACAAATTAGTTAATTCACATAAAAAATAAACCAAGAAATAAGCTTGGTCAAACTTTTCTTGAAATCTTAGGAGGTAGAAACTGAGTGTCCAGAATTGAGTGTCCAGATATATACTGTGAGAGTTCTTGTCCATTATACTTGCCACTGAATTCATCCTAGGTTACCACCTTAATCATTGCATATTTTTGGCCCTTACATTAAGGAAAATTACCTAGACATCCTAAGCCATAATAAATTGATGTCCAGCTGGCAGAGAGCTGTGCAAGATCACTCAGAATGCTCATCTGTCCTATTTATGCCAGAGTCTTGTTAACCCTGGATAACAAAGGATACCAATTTGGACATCAACAATATATCACTTTAGACTACTTTTACCAGAAATATCCCATTAGTGTGCATTATCTTCATATCTTAATCAGCCTTCTTTTCCTCCTGAGACTGCAAAGGACCCAGCTGGCTAACAGCCAGAATATCAAGTGTCTCACACACCTATTATCATAACAGCAGAAGGTCATACACTGAAAACCGAGCACACAAATGCAACATAAACTAAACTGAGTATTTTGAAAACAGAAATTTATGGAGGTTACTATTCTGGTGCAACAGCGTCACTTGTACTTTTGTTTCATTTGGGGGAGGTGGGGGGTTTGCACTTCTGGTTTCAATGACAACTGCTCTACTGGGAAAATTCTTTGATTAAAAAAAAAAAAAAAAAAAAAAAAAAAACAAAAAAAAAACCCAAAACAAACCACCAAAATCCCCACTCCAAATCAAACTTCAACAATGCTTTTTCTATCAGGCTCTCCAGGTCCGCAAATATGCTTAGTCTTCCTGTTCTATATCTTGGTTTGGTCCTCCCAGAGACTGATTGTGCCTCTGCCGGACTAACAGGCAATAATAGAAAGACATTACGAAAAGAGAAAGGTGAAATTTTCCTGACCACTTAAGATATCAAATCAAGACATTTTGGTCTCTAAATTATTTGACCATAAGGATGTCTAGACAATGGAAAGACAAAGTAATTTCCAGGGCATGACTCCCCTCCATCTAAAGGAGCCAGGTTAGAAGAACTGTGATCAGGACAGGTCTCTCCATTGACTACCATGGCAATATCATTGACTTCCTCAAACGTCAAAAGTCAACTCAAGCCACATTGTTTTCCTAATAGCTCACCTGTTTTCAGTTTGATCAGTATACAGCCGAGGCTCCTTGCACGCTACATCATCTTGAGTATTATTGAAACATTTGCACAAATATGTATTTTTTTTAAACTTGAAATGGGCCCTTTTGGGTGCAGGGAAGCATTGGTGGAGAAAAATTGGCAAAACTATGAAGCAGCAATTCAGAAACTATTTGCTGTCCTCACTTACTTCTCACAGCCAACTTCACTACTCTCACCTGTGTATTTGTCCATTCCATTTCAGGAAAAGGTCCCAGCTGAAGGCCTCTACCTGTGGGATTTTCTTCCTCCTGGCCTTTCTGGAAGTACATAGAGACATCTGCTCAGGACATGTTCCAAACTCAGATTTCTCATTGTCTTTGCATATGGTGTTTAGTTGTGTGGGTTTGCTTCCCAGGTTGGTTTTTTTGGGGTTTTTTTCATTTTTTCCCTTGAAGCTGTAAATTGGTGTTAATACACACTGAATTGCCCAGAGGCTTTATAACAAAAAATTAATTGGAATTATATTATATAGTATTAAAAATGTGAGTTCATGTTATTGATTATTAATATCTTTGGATTAGCTATTTATCACTACAGGAAGAACAACCAAGTTATGGATATTTTACAAGAATTAATATTGTGCTACTGTATTTAGGTTGATATTTAGTATGCAACATCTACCAATCTCTAGTAACTATTAGCAAATGAAGCAAGGCTACAGGGAATAAATAAACATTCTCTTGACAGTCCACCTCTTTCTAGCTAAAATTAGAAATAACCCTGTTGCTTCTAAATTTTAAAACCCACTCTAATTATCACTATGAATTTATGAAGTTTAACAGTAGGAGGTTATATATTTGCTTTTAATGAATGTCAGGTTTCCATTTTTTTTTGTGAAACAAAAAACCTGTAATGAATTTGGTATCCCACATAGGCATGAGTCAATGCCATTGTAGAAAACACATGAGTTCTTAACAAACAACAACAGTGTGGAAGAGCCCTGACAGTAAGGAGAAACATAAGGCAAAGATCTCAGTTTTTGTAGCACAACTACCATATCTGTAGCCATGCATCCAACAGCATTTTTACACAATGTTTAGTAAACAAGGGACTGAAAAGCATTGTTACAAAGGCCATATTCATTACAATGCTTATGTAATGCTGATCCTCACTTTTACTAGGTTACTTGAGAGACTTTTTGTTTCTATTTTAATAAATAATACAGCTTTTAAAAAGAATAAAAATCATACCTCAGTTTAGGTGTGAAAGGAAATAAAGATGAACTAATTCTAACACTCTCTGCCATGGTCAGGGACACCTTCCTCTAGACCAGGTTCCTCAAAGGCCCAAACCTGGACTGGAACACTTTCAGGAACAGGGCATCCACAGCTTCCCCGGGCAACCTGTGCCTCACCACTCTCACAGTGAAGAATTTCTAATATCTAAACTTGCCCTCTGACAGTTTGAAGCCACTCCCCCTTGTTCTGTCACTACAAGCATTTGTAAAATGTCCCTCACCAGTCTTCTTGTAGACCCCCTTTGCATATAAACCCACTACTATTTTTTTTTATAAAGGTAACACTTTTTCACTCTCACTTGCAAGATTAAATCTTTTTTAACATCAAGCATGAAACACAGCAAGTATAAAGCCACTAAGCCAAGTCATTCAGGGAAGTCACAAAGCTCTGTTGCTCTGAAGAATGGCTAATAATAGTCAAAAAGGTAGTCAAAGTGTCACACTTTTCAGCATATGGTCTAAGAAAAAGAACTTCTGGCTCTGCTTAAAAAGATTAATGCTGTAATACAAACAATATTTTTAAGAATTGAGACTGAAGTTGATGCTGTCAGTCTGCAAGCATTTAGCTGTGTCAGCTAGGAGCAGAGTCCTTTGAGACGTGGGAAAGTACTGAGAATGGTTTCAGGCTTAAATTCCCTGAGTCACTTTGGAGGGTGCATTCCCACCTCAGTGAAGTGGGACGAACATACATCTGAATATCTAGTTGAGCTTACACAGAGAGAATTTTTACATGAAAAAATCTAGAGTAATTTCTTTTACAGTGTAATGGGCAGCTGGTGATTCCCTAACATAAGCACCAAGTCCACCAGGAACAACCACAAGGCATTTTATGTAGTCCACTGGAGCTGATGCACCTTGACCACAGCAAGTTTCTGTGTACATGTACTTGGTTCTGGAGACTTTTGAGAAGAAATGTGTAGTACCCTAAACACAGATAAAAGAAAGCCAATGCTTATTTACCAAGCAGTAAGCATGTCCCTGGACAGAGGAAACATCAAAATCCAAAATACAGAGTAAGGAACACCTCTGTTGAGATCATTAGCTAAGGAGGAGCCAAGAGTGAGGTTCTGCTGCAAAATGGCCTTCATTCAAGATACGAAGAATTGCTGTGTATGAGGACAAGAGTTGTAACTATTGTGCTGTAATCATTGATGATGAGACACCAGCAGAAGTGTATAATTCTGTTTTTTTTGGTTTTTTGTTTTTTTTTTTTTTTTTTAAGATAAGCACTGAAAAAGCCAAAGAAAATCTACAGAAGAGGAATGTCACACCCTAGGGAAGACTGAAAACAGGATATTACATAGGGATAGTGATCAGTTCTTTTCAACTGAGAGAAAAACTGGGGAAATCACTCCAAATTTGCTTCTATGAAAAAACCTTTAACTGCTAGGGTGCTGAAAACTGAAGGTCTCCAATCCTTTCCATATCCTACAGGCTTTTGCTCCATGGGAGGTTTATTCCCTAGTAATTCCAGCAATTTTAATTTGGAACAGGATGATTACTAACCAGCTAAAAGCATATTCCTCTGTGCTAAGTTAAAATAAAATAAATACATACTGGCTTCCAAGGTAAAACTTTACAATGCCACTAGTGGATGTAGTTGGTGTAGAAATGTAAGCCTCTTCATAAAAAATATCTTTTGAAAAAACTCTACTCAAATGCCAGTAAGGTAGCATTTAAAACAGAATTCTTCATAACGATCAAATTGTGAGTTACAAAGGTGGCAACAATAAAGGTGAGACTGAGTTTCCCAAATAGAGCTGTCTTATGTCATCAGATGCATTAAGGTATTGTTTTCAGCTGCTTCTTCAAAAGAGAATGGGTTTCCTTCTGTCATTCCTGACAGCTATATGCACACTTCGGATTTCACAGGACATCTAAAATGGCACTATATGCCCATCTTAGACAAATGAATATCACCCCAAAAAGTGTTTTTTTATTTAAAGGAAGACTTTTCTTAATTTTCAATTTTTGTTATTCACACAAGCTATTATTAAATGCAAATATATAGTTTAAAATTTTGGGGGGTTATTGCATAGCAAATCTAAATCTCTTGCTCTTTAACTAAAAATAAAAAAAAAAAATTCAAGTTTCCTAAATGTTATGAACTACTATAAATCCAAAAATCCAAAATCCAATAAAAGTTTTATACAAGACCTAGAACTGAACAAGTTTCAGTGTTGAAGTACACCAATTTTAGAAGGACTTAAATACTCTTATAGTCTGAAAAGCCTTGTTAATCTGTAGATTGGGAAGGATCAGTTTATTGCTGTGGAAAAAAAATTTTGCCTATTAAATACCAGGAAGTCCCACAGTCCAACAAATATTACCTTCATACAAGAACATCATGCAGCATTTTAAATAAAGTCAACCACACCAATAAAAATGAGGAAAATCAAGTTTTCCGTTTAAAAAAAGTCTTCAAAAAGAGATCTCATGAAAGTCTAAATAGTTCCTGCTAATCATATGTTGAGTGCATTGAAGTACTGCAATGCAAAGTAAAGTAATAAAATATGAACATAGGGAGTAGAGATGTGCAAAGAAAACGGTGATAGTATTTCTAAATAAAGCCATAAAAAATTGTTGCACTCACAGGAACTTCAGTGTACTGAACAGTATCAGTGATCACGGTGCTAAGGTCAAATCTGTTCCTCACACCAGTGATCTAACTACTATAGATGAATTCCACAGAATTGAGCACGAGGGGATGAACTTCCATGGTGAATAATTGCTTTTAAACTAAAAATTTAATTTATGTCAGACAATGACAGAAAGGCAAGTTTCAATGAAAAGCTCAAAAACATATAGGAGGCTACAATTTTCTTTTAAAATTTGAGTCATTCTTTTTATCAATTTACAACAGAATAATGAACACTGATAGCATATTGGAGACAAGTCCAAAAATACTTTTAAAACAGGCTTGTGAATGAAATGAAAATTCAGGAGCAGCAGATGGGTTTAACTGCTGTTAAATGTGGAGTGGTTTCCAAGAACATGTTGTATGCAATAATAAATAGCCAGAGACATAAAGTTTCCCCAGCAGTTTAAACCCTGAGCATACAAGCTAAGTGAGGGCTTTCAAGCTTTGGCTCACTGCAACATCTTCACATTTTATCCTTGTCTACAGCAGCAAAGATGCTTGTTATTAACAATGTGTGCCAGC
Organism: Melospiza georgiana; assembly: GCF_028018845.1. Classification (NCBI taxonomy): domain Eukaryota; kingdom Metazoa; phylum Chordata; class Aves; order Passeriformes; family Passerellidae; genus Melospiza; species Melospiza georgiana. The sequence goes on from NC_080431.1 coordinate 74,437,159, forward strand.
AATGAGTGCAATTACAGCAGCACTGAGCACAGTTTCACAGGCAGGCAGGTTTAACATAGGCTTTCTGAAACAAGAATAGTTCTTGGCTCTGCTTGCAGGTTAATCACATTCAGCACCAGGGTATCCATTCTCACAGTGGATAATTATGCCAGTGTACCCAGTGCCTCAGTTTGTGCATACATTTTACATAATAAACATGTTAGAAATTGCCTCCCCTTCTAATTCTTGATCTGGATGTGGGCACTGGGATGACGTATTGCATCTAGGGCTTCTGCAGTCATGGTTTCACTGCCTCCATGTCTCATGCCCCCTTGGATTTAAGCAAAAGTGAAGTCCCAAAGCTCCAGGAAAACAGGCAGCAACTTTTTGTTTGTACCTCAACCAGCTGTGTTTTCATCTCCTAATCCATCAAAAAGTGGTTTTATTAAGTGACAGCTATGATTAGGTTAAAGCTTCTACACACGCTACCATGTATTCTTAGACTTGACTGACACAAACACTCGTGACACAGAATGAAACTAGAACTTTTAAACTCACAGTGATGCACAGAGGCACAGACAGAGAAGGGTTCAAAAGAATGAGTGCAACTGGCAGAGGATAGAAATCCACATCAGGATCAAACCCAGAAAAAAAAATCACTGCTGCTGCCTCCTGTTAATCCAATTGCTTCTGTAATAACAAAAGATTTATGAGGAACTGTGGAAAAGAGCATCACTGGATTCAAGGAAGCCTCTGGAGTTCAGAGCAGACCTACACTATAATACAGGTGTGTTCCCGTTTAGATGCGCCGAGGATGATTCTGATTAGCTACTCTGCTTGATACTGTCTTGGATGAAATGGAGGGAAATGATTATTAGGGAAACAAATGATAGAAAAGAAAGATGAGGAACCAAATGAAAGAACTGTGTTAGAAAAGAGGAGAGATGTCAGGCCTTCATGTGCATTACTAAGTATAAACTTATACTGTTGCTAACCTACTACTTTTCACTGCTGCTCTAGAAAATCATGATTTCTACACTTTCATTGCAGAAACCATCTTTTTTCCAAATAATTCTCTCCATAGAAAAACATAAGATTTGGCTATGGCAAAACCACTTCTCTCTAATCCTAGTACTATACTTCATTCATTAAATGGATAAAATTAAATCAGTCCACTGATGCCCACGTGGCATTCAGGGTCTACTTGTTTCCCAGGGATCTTCTAAGAGCTTTTTTTATCCCTTGTATGATACCTACTGAGAGACTTAGAAATGAAATTGCTCTATTGTCTGGGAAATTCAGCCATTAAAGTAACAATCTCCAAAGCAAGCCTTTCTTTCCAATCCAAATATTAATGGTCAGAAAACATCACATGTATAAGCTAACATCCTTTTGGTCACTCACAAGTATCCTTACTAGAGGTTGTTTGGAGATTTCCAGAGCCATGGCTTCTGTCCAACACATCTCAACTGAAACATCCTCACTATTGCTGTCAAATGGATGCAAACACAGTTGTTTTGTGTGCTCCCTGTTCAAGCTGCACCGTGTTCTGGTTGCTTGGACATGCTGCAATGCTGCAGCACTACTAATTCTGGAAATGGCTGAACTGCCCAAAAAAAAGGAGGCTGAGGAACATACTCAAAAGCCTGGACCCTCATCATCCTCACTGTTAGATGTTATACGATACATAAAGTCCTTGCTGTTCTGTGTAATTCCAGCTAGCTCCTTCCAGGAAAAAACTGCTCCAGGGGCTAGACTCACGTAGTGCAGACATGAGTAAGCACCTTCTTTTCCACAGTGTAGACACAGCTGCTTTCTCGTATCAGAGGTGCACAATACTATTACTCAAAGTACAAGTACCCAGGAATTCAAATTATATCAATGATGTACTGTAGTAAACCCCTCAGGTTTAGCCAGGGCCCCTTGGAGAATAGAATGCTGACACAGTGGCAAAGAAGTTTCCTGTCTCCAGGGACATCCGCCTTGTACCTTATCCCTATAGCCATGTAAGGCAATATGTTGTTAACCCTACTATTGGTCAATGATGGTCACTCTAACACCTTTGCCATTGGTCAGGATTGGATCCAGGCCAAGGGTATAAAAGTAGCATATTGTACCCCTACTAACTTGGAAGAAGAAGTGCTGAGACCCTTCACGGAACCCCTACAATAAAGCCATCCTCGTGGAACAGCCGGCCTCTTCTCCTCTCTCTACCGTCTGCTGGAGCCTTAGGCCAAGGGAAAAAGCTACCTAGCAAGCAAAGCTGAAATCAAGAGCTGCCTAATCACTAAGAGCTGAATATTCCCTGCTTGCTAGGGCTGTCCCGTGGCCTCGGCCTGAGAGCAAGCTGGCCTCTGGCAGTCAGTACCCCTGGGAGCTGAGCTCTGGAGCTGTAATAGCTTGCACAGGATAAGACCAAGTAAGGCTCATTTAATGTACTTTCCCCATTTGAGAGTGCCGAGTGATTTTAGGGGTGGTTGCTGGCAATGCAAACACATGGGTTCACAGGTTTCTCTTAATCAGAGCTATCAGCAACAGCCACTTCACTGGAGGCACACTGGAATTATGAAAGCGGTGACGACGGAACACCACTGCTGATTGATTTTGCAATAATCATTCTGAAGGGGTTTTGTACATTGTTTTGACCAGCCATTTAGACAGGGAATTATGGGGATAAGAGACTACATGATTAGAACTAATCTTCATTGAAAAGTACTTAAAACACACGCTCAGTAAACTATGGTCTGTTCTCAGCTATTACTCAGCCATTTGTACTATTACCACAGAAACTGATCATGTATATGACCTCCTCTTTCACAGAAGCATTTTCTAATATAGGCTAATTATCAAGCACAAACATATGGGATTGTAGGGCTTTTTTTTTTTGCCCTAAAATGGCAAACAAACAAAGGCCTTTGTTGCAATCTTATTGCAAGGGTTCCATACTGTTATCTCCTTATCACAAAAGTTTCCTACCTTCTTGGTGTTTCTTGTGGGAGCTCCTCAGAGCACTGACTCTTTCTTCTTCACAAAGCAGCCACTAACTACAACTCCCTTCTCAACCAGCCACCCCACTCTTTTATAGCACTCTTCTTCTCATTGCTTACAGCTGTGGCCTGTTAAAGTCAGGCCTGTTCCTAATCTTTGATAATTGGCCCAGCTGCAACTCCTTAGGGGTAAGATTACTTTCTACACTATCTTAATTTTCTTATATTCTATCCTCCTACAGGCCTGGATTTTTTCTGGAGAGCCTTTTTTTTTTTTTTTCCTAACAACCATCATGAGCCTCTTTTGCATACTATAAGTTGGTATGGTCTGCAAGACTTCAATGACTGATACTGAAGCAAGTTCAATGTGTTTTGCACCTTCTCTCATGGGTTGTTCACTTTATGAAATGACCTTCATTTTATTATATTTTTTCTGTAACATTTCGGAAATTATTGTAACATCTAACTCTTATCTGTTGCAGATACCTTTTCCAAAATTGGTAATGAGTGTTAAATATGTGCCACTGCCAAATGTAGTAATTTTCTGGTGTCTTACCTTGTATCTGCTCTGGCAGCCTCTGTGCATGTCTCCTTCGAGACCAGACTGGTTATTAAATTCCAGTTATTAGGAAACAAATTTAGGCTCAGGACACATTTTTTTTTCCTAAAGCTTTGTCAGTTGCATGAATGATTTTGTCTACAAACATGCAGCTCTCTTACAAATTTATATGCAGTTTGTGAGTCATAAATTTCAGAAAAAACAAAAAGGTTTTATTTGGGAAAAAGTGAGGATTTCCAAAAGCATCAGTTTGTGGTCAGTACTAGCTTAAATTGATTTCCCAGGAATAGGGGCATGACATATTTGCACCCACAATCTAAAGTCTTCTTTATTACAGCCAACTGTTGAGTCCTTACCACCTGTACTTCCAAAGCCTTTTGCAGACTTCATAGAGCAGAATAAGAGGATTAAAAGAAATTTAGCATTTCAATTATAGAGATAATAAGTGAAATAAGTGACTAATTCTCTCAGCTTTCCAAACTCTGCAGTAAGACTAAAACTTTAATGTTCCTCTGTTGCTCTCCCCTCAAAGAAACCATGCGCATTGCAACACAGGTGTCAGCATGGATCCACCAGTACCCCCAAAAAGCAAATATGTCATAGAACAGAACTAGTTCAGCTTTGACCCAGCAGCCCACTTTGTTCCAGAGAGCATCTGGTAACAGCTTTCTAACCTTTCTTGGTCCTACTGCCTGTGAAGATACCAGAGATGTGCTTCCTGGTGAAAGATTTTGCTTGTCCTGCACAACTCAAATAATAATAATAAAAGAAAATATGCCAGGGTGGAAAAAGCATTAATGAAATGCTTTTCTAAAGTATCTATTGATATATCAAGCTCATAAAATTTATCTGGCACAAATTTTCACTGAAATATGTTTCCCTTTTTGTTCTTACAAAGCTAACTGTGCTTGCTCTAATAGTCCTTAGGAAAAGGATAATTTACTGAAATGTGTGAATGGGAGACTGATTGGCCTTCACATGTCTCCTGATGCCTCTGGAGACTGTAACCATACTCATCAGCTGAGATGATGGTATTTATGCCATTTTAGTGCCAGAGAAACCTGTCTGGCCCTCAGCTGTCAGTGGAGAACGTCATGGGTTTCCTACAGGTATGATGACATATTGACCACAGACATACTGGTGGATTTATGGGATGACACTTAAAATGCTGATAAATGTCTGTGTCTTGGCAGGTTTGTTATCCCTGGAGTGTCGCAGACATTTTTTCACAGAAATCCTTTCTTTCAGATTTCTGCATTTTCTGGGAAGCTGAGGGCCCCCAGAAAGAGAATGTAAACAATTGTTATCAGCTGCTGTGGATTGCAATGGGCTGCACCTTGATTGGCTCATGTTCTCATGTTTATAATTAAAGGCCAATCACAGGAGCAAGCTGGGGACAGAGCCCCTGGACACAACTTTGTTATAGATTCTTTCTTTCTATTCTTAGCTTTGCAGCTCTGCAACTTCTCTCTTTATTCTTATTAGTATAGTCATAATGTATTATATATCATATATCAATAAATCCAGTCTTCTGATCAAGAAACAAGATTCTCGTCTCTCTCTCACCTCCAGCGACCCACTCAGGATGCTGTAATACTGGAGGATATTCTTCCAACCTCCATGCTGCTTCCTCCATTTTTAGGGGTCATATTGATGAGGAAAAAGATGTCTCATATTTTCCACCAGTAAAAGAAATAAATTTTACTTAGTACCATTACAAGTGTCTTCCCATGAGCTGATCATCTAGCTAGTTCAACACTTGTTTAGTGTGGGGATTGCTAACTAAACTGCTCTTCAGAGACCCCTCTCCCTGTTCAGCTTTTCCACACTAATGTGTCCAGGCCTCTATAACTGCAATAAGTGCAGCACTGAATCCTGTCACTACTACTAGTAAATTTACTATCCAGTATTCAAGGTCACCAGTGAAAACAACTATTTTTGGCAATGTAATAGTGTGTGTGCCATGTCCAACTTCATAACTGACCCATTTACTTCCAGTTCAATAGTGTATTTATCTCTAAATGAACTGCTGCTCATTGTTCCTGTGAGAATAAATCTGAGCAACACGCATTGTGGTTCTTGCCAACTTTTGCAAAGTGATATAATCCATCCTCCTTCTCACATCTTTCCTTTAGTGACACCCAGTGGGTTGGCTTCTGTTAACCATGCTTCTCAAACTCCACATGCTTTTTGCTGCAGTCTGAGTTGCGATACTGTACACAGCTCTTTTCCCCTACAGTGTGAAGGATCTCAATTAGGACATAATTGTCCACCCACTACTCTGAGTCTGAATCTGGTTCTTCCTTTTGTTTATCAACTTCTTACATCTTTCCTTTCAGAGTTCTTAGTGATGTTCCTGAGCTTTGTTTACTCTCCCAGTCACAAGAGCGGTGTTGGGATGCGACTTGGGCACGCTCAATCCCTCCTCCACTATTTTGTGCCACAGGAAAGCTGAGCAGGCTTGATGTGCTCTTGGAAGAGCTCCAGCTGAATGACTGGCAGAAAACAAAGGCAGGGTGTCCATGGCACAGAAGACGGAGTCAGCGCGTGTTTGTGGCGCACGCTGAGGATCGGCCCCGCGGGCAGCACAGCAGAGCACACCCGCGTCTCTGTGGGCACAGAGCCAACAGGATCTCCCACCAGAGACTCAACCTCCAGAAACATCACTCACAGGTCCACAGCCCTTTGTTTCTCTAACTAAAGCCACTCTTCATACTCCATGCTTATGTGCAAACTTCACAGCTTCCACAGCCTTTTGTATCTCCAACTAAAGCCACTGTTCATATTCCATGCTTATGGGGCACAGAGCACTCCACATCCTTCTTTGCTTCAGTTTTATAGTCTTTTTGGCTGGGACAAATAAAACTATCAAAGGTGTCAAGGATTTCAACCCAGCAATCGTTAGAAAAGGATCTGCATTTTACTGGCATTCCCAGCTTGCCAAACCAGAGTGGTGTCACTTTTGTTATCCTCCACCTTCCTGGAGAATTCTAGCCTTGGTGAGGCAGGCTTTGAAGTTTTTCACTCTCCTGCTCTGTGTATTTTCTGTTCCTTCTCTGAATCCTGTTCAGCAATCCCTTTGCTCTGACAGCACTTGCAAGAGGGCTCTTTTATGCCTGATTTCATCTAGCTGGGAATAACTACAGAAACCTGATGTCACCTCCCCTGACCCAGAGACTGTGTCTTACTGACATGAGCACAAAGGTATCCACTGATTATACCAGAGAGGACTAATCTAAAAAAGGTTCGTCATTAGGCTTATTGCAAATATATCCCAACCTGATTTTAAAGTTTAATTTCAAACCTGTTTTTCTGAAAAAAAAATACAGAAAATTTAACTACAAACAAAAGGAAAGTAATTATGACGAAAGACATCTGGGGATTATAACTGTGCTGTATTTTCAAGTGCCTTCAGGGGCATAAATATACATTTTTGCTTTTGTGCTATATCCAAGGAAATAAAAATACCAGTTCAGAATTGTGTTGGCAGGAAATCTCTGCGCTTTTTAATTTTGGCAGGATGCTAAGTATTAGAGGCTAAATATTATTTGACCTCATGACTCACAGGAAAACAATGTGTACTTAAAGCACAGAAATAATTGCTCTACTTCAGTATGTCCAGCTTTCCTATATTTAAAGTCAATTCACCATCTGAAGACATTTCCTAATTGAATTGTTCTAACATTTAGTCCCACACCCCCAATGACAACAGGATAGAATTTTTCTGAGGTTTCTTGCTTCGTATTTCTCTGCTCTTTAGATGGGTTCTTAGTGAGTTAATACTTACATCTGCTTCATGTACTCACAGCTCTTCAACACAGTCAATGCTAATTTCTCTCCTTAGGTTTATATCTTGGGGACTTTAGAAACCTGTAAATCTTTCTATTATTCTGCATGTCTGCTCAGAATATATTTATACACACATTATGTTTATGCTATTATGTATAATGTCTCTTTTGACTTCACATAGCAGTTCAGGCAAAAATATGGTCATATTCAGTAGATGAAAGGATATGTATTTATTTGTATAGTAAAAGTTTTAGACCTTCAGTTCTTTCTGTAAAGTATAATTCCTCTTTCTTAGCCACCACCCTGAAGAATTATGTCACCGAAAATAAAGCTAAAGGCAAGCACAGGGAAAAAAAAATAATAAGCTGTAGTTTTGAAAAGTACTTTACATAATACTTGTAAAGCTCACTACCAGGAACATGCCATTAACAGAATCTCATGATAGTCATAAAAATGAATAGTACCCTTTAATGCCTTCACTATCCAGACATGTTTCATAAGGATATAATATGTGGTGGGGATTTTAATCACAAAACTTCCCCTTATTCATTCTGCCTGCAAAAAAAAAAAAAAAAAAAAAAAAAAAGAAAGAGGAAATTTCTTACAGCTGTTGGTCTCTCCCCGCATCAGCAGTTAACACCTCCTTCCCCTGATCATCAGGCCACCTTGCTCTGTAAGACAGTGATGGCTGATGGGGACATTTGGGAAAAACTGAACATGGGTGAGGCAGGTGAAGGAAAGGAAGAGACTGAGAGTGTTCCATGGCAAAGTCTCCTGAAAATGCTGTTCCCTCAGGTGATATTGTAGGGTATCACCTGACAGTTACTCCAGGTCAGGACATCATGGGAACAGTTCTGCTACATCACCAGACCCCTGCACCCTCGGTAATCCTTGATGGATAGGCAAACAATGTCTAACCTTGAAAAAAACTTCATGGGTGAAATTAGCTCAGCAGTGTTAAGTGTTAGCATCAGAGTGCAATGTGTAATCAAATGTTTGATACTAGTGAGCTCGCTCCAAAAAAATGGATGCCAATTTCATCTTACTCCCTCTTAAGATTCATGGCTGCAGGGTGTCTGTCACAATCACAGCTAAAGTTGAACAGTGATAAATCACATTTATGACAAGGTTCAGGCATTATGTTTTTAACAGGAATACTTATCAGACTGGACAGAAATTAAAAATCTCCTCTATGTTTTAACACTTGGCTAGAGAAGCAGCAAAAATAAATCACTTTTAAGATGATATCTGTGGTCTGATTAACATCTTCCTGGCCAGCAAGTCCTAAAACACTCTGACCAGAATAATGCGTGCTCCTATTTTACACAAACATACACACACAGTGCACACAGGCAACAGAGTTAAGGTTGCCATGGGAACTTTACCTCCAGATTTTTTGGGTTTGTATAATCAAAATAACACAAGTACAATGTTGTAATGATTCAGTTTTGCCTTGTAATTAATTATGTTCACATTATCTTTTGGCGGGAACTCTATTTATCTGATGGGTATAGCCCAATGTGATAATTTTATTCAAAATATCCAAAAGTTGGTTGTCTAAGAAGGGGATATTTTAAACTTGAGTCACTGCACAGAAATGGCTACAGTGTAGCACAGAAAACACTGCATCAGTGTTAAACCAGGTGGTTCATCTGCGGGTAAGGTAACCTCCCTGGCAGCAATGAACTCAGCACAAGCTCTGCCATAGGCTGATGCTGAGGTGTGGAAAGAAGCAGAACGCTTTCGAGACCTGATTCCTCCCCTCCAGCTGTTGTCATCACCCCACATATATTTATTAATCCACTATGGGGACCACCAGCAGTCCCCAGCCTTGCTCACCAGGGTTCCCCTCAAACTCACTGTTTCTTGGTTCATCTCTTCTGCTATGCTCTTTCAGGTCAAGTCCTAACTTCCCCTGGCTGTTCTGAAAATTTGAGTTAGCTCTGAGCATAGGAATACACTCAGACTCCTCGCTCTAAACTTAGGCTCTGGGTTTTCAGAGGAGCTGACCTACAAACCTCATTGATATTAACAACTGAAAGTGTGCAGCAAGCAGCCTTCATCAACAAGCCATCCTGATGAGGGCTTTTCTCTTACAGAAGTTGCATGAAGTTATCAGAAAAGAAGAATGGTTGTTGGAGCCCTTTGCCTTTTCAGTAAAGGGACAGTCAACCTTCTGTGCTCTCAACCTTTAGAGCAAGACATCCCATTTGAATAAGCAGCAGCCTTTCCTCCCCATTTGAACATGATGCTTTCTCGAGAGACCTGGACCTTGCCATAGGCTATTTGCACAGCAGAGGATACTCACACAGTATGGTGAGATCATTATTGATCTAACTGCAGTCATGGGCCACTGCTGGCCCCCAAGAACATGAGCTTCAAAGCCTGCACTTGATATACACATACAGAGACTGCTGTCAGTGCTGAAGATATGGAAAATGGGCTTTCTGAAGAGCCAGCTCATTTATTGGAGGGGAAAGGAACTAAAAACATTCACTTCAAAGGAACTAAAAATATTCAAAGAAATAAAAACAATTCAAGTTTTTGGCACCATAATTAAATGAGACCCTACCATATATATGTCCATATTGAGAAAGGAGTTCAGTTAAAATATTCAGTATAAGTCTCCTTCCTAAAGGAATAGTAGTTAATATATGTTAAAATATAATTGTATAATTGGAACTCAACTGTTTGGGTTATGTAAAAGGTGCTGTAGGCGTATCAGCTTAGACAGAGGTAATTAGATCTTGTATATTAACATTTTTCCCTAAAGGGATAATCAGAAATACATTGAGTAGTGGAGATGCTCAAGCCAAGAAGCTTGGTGGGAAAAGGTACCTCCTTCAGCCCTCTGTTTGCTTTGTTCCTGCCTTTGTCACTGCCTGGACTGAAAGAATACTTCTGCATTAGAGTACTTGCTTAATACAATCCCAAATGGGTGCCCACACAATGGCAATACTGCTGCAGCTTTTGGTGAAATCAGCATAAAACTGAATCACCTGCAAACATCAATTGTGCTGCCAAAATAGGACTAGGTAGTGGCATTAAATAATGCAATATGCCTGCAGATTTAGTAATGGATCATGCACTGAAGCCACAGAAGAAGCCTGTGACAGGGCCAGGAATAGAAGAAATCAGAGCTCTATTGTCTCCTTGAGTCAAGGGTTAACATTTTATGCAGATGAGAGTAAACAGCCACACATCACTGCTTAGCTCAGTCAGCCTGAAGGATACAATAACAACAAATATGGTTTTACTCACAGGAGGCTGAGTGACAATCAATGGCACTACAGCTTTGGAGTATCCAATTGAAGCCCTTGAAAAATCAAGTGGGTGCACAGGAAGATAGACTACTATGCCATCACAGGATGAAGACAGGACGATGTTATGAATTTCTTGAATTTTCAGCTACAGTGTTGAAAAGTTTTCAAGAAAAAAGGAGCTTTTTATTTTGAAAACAGAACACCACATCTTTAGAAAGTGGAACAGCAGAGCACAAATTGAAACTGGTTTTGGTTTTTAGAATTTTTCTTTTTAAGATAAAAGAAGAAATGTACAGTTCCAAGATAAAAGAAGAAATGTTCAGTTCCTTGAGCCAGGAAAACAAAACAGCCAAACAAACCACCCACACACAAAGACTACTCCAGGTATTTTCTAATTTCATTGCTGTTATCCATGCTTGTCTTTCATATATACAAGAAAAACATTCCAGGAAAGAAATTCCAAGATGAAAACCCAGACTTAAAGCTTCTCATTGACAAGTTGCAGTCAAACTTTGGAATCCAACAAAAATCTCAACTGAAACCAAGAGAAGGTTAATCCAAACTAAAGACATTTCCCCATTTTTGTATTTCTTCCTTCATGCCTGCTGAAGACCTCCAAATCACTACTCTGTACTACTCATATGAGGCTTTCAGAAGAGTTTGAAGAGCAGTACAGATATCTTGTTTCTAGGTAAGCCAAAGCCTCTCCTGGTACCTGAAGGGTTTTGGCTTTGTTCCTGAAGTCTCAAAAGACCAGGACTTTTAGATTGAAATAGCTGGGTAACCTGAACAGAGATCTCTCTTGAATGCTTATCTGCATTGATATAAGAAGCAAGAAGGAAAGAATTGTCACCGAGACCCATGGGACAAGCTCCCAGTTCTTCCCTTATTCTGACCCACACAATGTATATGACAGAGATGGGCATTTCCAGAGGCATTCCCAGTACAAATATCAAACAGCTTGATATAATTTTTCCCTAAGCTCAGCGACTAGAAGTTCTCAATAGATTTCCAAAGGATTTTTTAAAATGCAGATATTTAGAACAAAAAAATATATAGCAAGTTACAGAGCTCCTTAAAATAATTCGGAGCTTTTTCCACTTGCCAAAGTGCATCTGTTCTGAAGTGTGTTTTCCATTGTGGGATTGCACCTGAAGCTGACCCGTGCAGACAGCAGCTGAGCACAGCAGTGCACTTTGAAGCAGGGAATAGCAGCAAGTCAATGTGTCTCTAAGTAGTCTGCACCCTCCTTAGGGGTCAAGCGCTAGCTCAGAGCAAGCTGCTAAATGGTTGTTTGTACGATCTCTGCAGGCAAGCAGAGAGGGGTATCTACAGCCAAAGAGGGGATGAAAACAGCTGTAGTTGATAGCAAACACTGCCAGAAGGTCACCACCACCTGCAGGCTGGTTGTTTCAGACCAAAAAGCTGTCGATCTCAGGCATCGCTGATCATATTTAGAGCATTTAATTATAGTTCATATTTTTAGCATTAGAGAAAACACATTGAAAAAAATAAAGTCCTTTGCTCTTCTTTTGGGATCTCACCTGTTAAACCATAAATATGAACCTATAAGGTCTTTTTCTTTTGGGAATGGCACTGCAACTTTAAACATCCTTATATAATCCTGTGTCGGGAATAGAATTATTCTAGTTGCACACCACAGGTTCAAGCACACTGTTATAAACAGGAGAAATTCACTTCATTTTAAAAAGTTCACACAGAGAAAATGTAATTTGAAGAGTTACAAGTTCAAAAAACATTCAGCTCTTTCCAGTTCTCAGCACCTTCTCCTTTGTCCTGCAACAGCCTCATTATTTTCTTATTCTTTGCAGTACATGCCAGTCTTTCTGAATGAAAAGAAACCCTTCCACATTAGTCACAACAGGAAAACGAATTTTGCTTTGCAGCTGGTGAATGAAGATTATCAGAACTTTTATTCACATGGAGAAGATAACAATATAATAGCTAAGGAACACTGATGAAATGCTGTGTTTACTCTCATTTATCAGTTTTGCAAACTGCGACTCGTACTCAAAAGAGCTACCTAATTCATGACAGCAGTAGTTCTGTTTGGTAAATTTTGTGCCCTAAATTAAACTAAAATCCAACAGATACCGGGGGGCACATGTAGTGTTATACTTAATACTCATTTGATGCTTTGTGAAGCTATTTTATGATAGGAAAGCAAGAGAAGATGGGGCTTTGTGCCACTTCAAAAGACATCAATATGTTCAGACGAAATAACCAAATTTCTTTAGATGCCAAGTCTGACTGAGGTCTGAGAAAAGCAACTCAATAAAAAGTCCTAACCATAATTTCTGCAGCTAAACTCCACAAAGGAATAGAGTCTTATTAAGTGCTGTGCCTTGGTGTTTAAATCAGTCATTTACAAGGTTTAGCCAAATCTGGAATTACTAAAATGGAGGTATTTCACTACAGCACAATATCAGTCTGTGTGTCTGCATCAGCTTATCACCATCTAACTAGAGGAATAAATTATGCAGGAAAATAAAAGCAGAATCTGCTCCCTTTTCTTGCCTTATTTTAATTTTAGTTGCAATTAAAGGAGTTAAAGCCCTCTTAATAAAGAAATGCTTAAAATACATCAGCTAGATTTAACTTATTAAGGTTTTGACAACAAGTCATGTTGTTATTTACTGCAGCATTCAAAGATCCATTTGACTTCTTAATCTTGCATAAGAACTTTCAGGGATGTGACAACATGAATTTTCTATATAAGGCAAATAGACTCTGCATCACAAACATTTTTGACACTTTCAAATGCAGTTTACAGCCTTAAACAGACATTCCGCTTCTCCCACCCACCCACCATCATCCAAGGCCTAGAGTCACCAAAGTTTCAGAATTAAGAGTGGGAGTATTACTAATCAAGCAGGTAAGGGCAGAGCTCAGTGACCTGCTTGTTTGTATGTCCATATGTATGACAGGTTATGGACACATATCCTTATTCCTGTCTGTGATTCTCTCTGGGAGTGCCCTCCTGACTTCCCTACCCAAACCAACCACATCAACTGACCTGGGGTCTAACAGTGAATTTTAAGTAAGAGCCAGGAAAAGCAGAAAAGGCATATATGCATATTGGAGAAGTCAAGCAAAGGAGGAAATAAGGCATAGGCTGAATAAAGGAAACACTGGAGAAAAAGAAATTCTGCATGTGCAGATCCTTAGCAGGTACTTAATTCCTGTCAAAAGGCAAGGGGGCTGGTTCCTAATTATCGCAAGGATCTTGACCTTAGAGTCTCACAAACTCTTCCTGAACTCATAAATGGAGGCATAAAAGGAGACAAAAGCCCCTACCATCCTGGTCCCGGGCAACACTCCCAGCCTTAATCAGCAGAGGGCAAATCAACTTCCTACATATGTTTAGATCAATGGAAGAACAGGGAGCAACATTCAGAACTGCCAACTTCCTTTCCCTAGTTTTAAACTCTGGTTTATGCTTCCCAGATTTCCTTATGTTTTAGCTGCAGTGATATTTCACCTTGCATTACTTAAAACCCAAACCATTCATTCTGCAAAGAGAGGTGTCTCCTGCATGCTAAATCACCTCTCATTTCTCCTGCTTTCAGTGAGTTTGGATGAGGTCATTTATAGAGGTTCTTTCCAATCAACATTTCTAAGATTCTGTGATTACTTTGATGCGTTCTTATGATGTGAGATGACCCATTCCTATCTGCACTCCTTTATTTTATGAATAACTGGAGACAGTAGAAGAAAACTCATCAGACTACAGGACAACTAATTCTCATCTAATAACAGAAACTTTATTAACTCATGGAGCCCTATGCTGGCCCTCCTGGTGAATAAAAACAGTCAAGAAACAGCTGGTGTTTGCATGCAGAATGTGGATTAGTTTGAGAGCATCTCCATTTCTCTGGCTCAGCACACAATTGGAATGAGTTTTCATTCCAATTGCAAGGGAAAGTTGCTAATGCAAAAAGTGGTGCAATCTAGTATCAGTAAGAGATTTATACATCAGATCCACTCAGATTAGGCAATTGTAGACAGCAAATCAAACCTCCGTTTTAGGAAGCTGCCTCCAACACAAGGAGCAATATCCTGAGGTTCAAGTCCCAGCTCTGTGATGAAGATGCTGCTCCCCTGTCCCTGCAGCTGTACCTGACATGAGGAAGCAAGCCTGAAGGCCCTGCAACAAGAACACTTTCAATACAAAACCTCTCACTTCATAACCAGATCTTGCAATCCTCTGAAAGTTTCTCTCATATAGCCTCTAGTCCCTCTCTGTCTCCTCACTTCCAACACCTTTACAGGGCTGTGATCTTCAAGCACTGAAAAGACATACCCTTAATGCTGAAAAGTTAAAGGCTTGCATGTCTGGAACTCACGTGGGGGCTGATGCATATAGTAAAGAGTGCAAAACACCAGGGCTTTGAGGAGGTGGTGCAACAGTCTCCTCTCTAATACGTACATACACACAAAATTAGACCCGCAAGTGCATTTTCTAGGTCAACTTCTTCTCCCTCCTCTGCTCTCACCTCCTCCCTTGAGTTTTCTTAATTGTTCTGGGAAGGAATACATGTTTTAAAATGTATCACCAAACTTTATATTATGAAAACATATTGTCCTGGTTATTTTATATCCCAAACTACTGTGTATGGAATATTAGTCCTCAGTTAATTTTGCCAGTGCAAAAATGGCCTATGCTTTCTTATGCTGTCAAGTGTTTAGTTGCTACACAGCTAATTTATTATCTTTCTTCAGCTAAGGACCAGGAACCTGAGCAGAAAGACTGGCACAGACAAGGGAAAGAAAAAAGTAGGAAAAGTATATTTTATAGGTACAGTGCAAAACACTACTACAGAAACACTGAAAAGACCTTCTCTCACAGCTCTGCAGATTGTTGTATCCTGAATTTCATGCAGCTCTACAGCACTTTGCCTAATTTATTGTAGACTGCAGAACCTGGGATATAATGTGCAGTTTGAGAGCCACATGGCCTTCTGAACTGGGCTGAATGTTCCTCCCAGTGATCAGCCTAACCACAATTCCTGAACACTCCCAAGATTTGCATGATGCAGTTACCGATATGCCTCCTTGCAACAGGTGTACTTTCATCTGCTTTTCAGCTTCTTTCCTTGTGTATCATCCCCCTATGACTATTTTTAAATAATCTTTGCAAAATAAAAACTCAGCCAGAGCTCTGGATATCACTTCTTCCCTTCAGCAATTTTATATAATAAATTAGACAATAGTAGCATTATCTTGGATGGATGGAGGTAAGAGCCTGTCAGCACTTTCTTTTCAAATCCACTTTTGCAGGGACTTGCAAATCACCTACAACAATCTGATACGGGAAAAAGAGGGGATGTGAAACCTCAGACCTGAAGGATGAACCTAAAAAAAAGGATGAGTAATAGCATTTCAAGGTGTGCCTGAAAGAAACAGTGAGGAAAGAGGGACTCAGGAAAAAAAAAAAAAAAAGGAGATACTTTGATTTTCAATAATGTAATTCCATTTTCACTTATATCCTCCCCATCTTTGCCTAACCATGGCTTTATGTTGATCCTTAAACCAATTGTATTTACATGGTTCATTTCACTTCCATGCTGTTTACACACAATAATGATTAATTCTCAATATTCCTCTGAGGCAGGTATTATCAACTTGATTTTCTAGAAAAAGATGTAAGGCACAATTTTCCTCAGGCCACAATAGGAATTCTATGTGAGAGCCAGGAATAGAAATAAGGAGTTCCCATTCCCTGTCCTAAATCAAGGTCACAGAACCGTCTCTGGCTCAGTCTATTTTCTCAATGTTTTATGGAGGTGACTCTCCTGTTATGGAACTATGCTTTACACAGACTGGGATTTCCCTAGAATGTGTACAAAGTTCAAGTCATCTCACTGCCAGCCACTGACAACACCTCTGATAAATAGGGTAAGGGCCAGGACATAGACAGTTTAACAATATACTGTTCACAGGGCTGTTATAAGCCTTACATGGTGATGGGCAAGAGTGCATTACTCATTTAAATGCCTTTTTTATCTATGAAACATTTTAATTATCTGAATTTAAACTCCTCTTCCTACTTGAAGCACCTGTGACTGGTAAAGGTTAAGCGGTTAAGTAGCTAAGAAGGGAAGTATTGGAGGGTGGAGCACCTCTGTGCTGGACACAGGGTCTCTGAGCTCAGCACACGTTTCTCACAGTTTTGGGCTCAGACCTCTAACCCAGCACACCCGGGTACATTCCAGGTGGACTGGCACATGTGTGGTGGTCACAGGTCCAGATGCACCCAGCCTGACAGAGCTGTTATGGTTAGATAACTTTGACCTACTGGTTACATTTTTGAAGATCGGAGTGGCGGAATCACGATTGAGCCCTTACGCTACATCAGCTATGCTAAATGCGCCGGTTTCTCAGCATGACCCTTGGTTCTCAGGCCAAGTGGTTGGGAGAGGCCCACATCCATGCTGCTACTAAAGTAGCATCTTTAATAAATGAACACAAGATGTGTTTCATGCTCTCAAATATTACCAAAAGGCAAAGGGCAGGGGTGGGAGGTGTTTGAAGATAGAGGTTTGCCTGTAGGCTGCAAGTAATCTCCCCTGATGCAGCCTCATCCATACTCCCTCTTGGAAGAGGTTCCTGGAGTGAACAATCCTTCAGGCTACATCTACAAATTGTCTTGAAAGAGCTTGAGATCATCATAAAATTCAGTCCAGGGAAATATCTAACAATTTTTCAATATGGAAAATTATGAATTAAATACTTGAGTATAATCATTAGTCCTCCTTGTCTTAGAAATATAGGCATATTCTAAATATTGGCAGCTGGTCCAAGGCCTGAAGTTACAAGCCTGTTTCCATAGGGGATGAGCTCACATCCTGCAAGTGATGTGTCTACATTCCTTCTCAGGCAGCTATGTGCTGGCACAGGCTCTTTACCACATCAGACACACCTACAGAGCCTCCAGGTGATTCACTGTGTGGACTTTGGTGCTGACAGCACCTTATGACTTTCTGAACATTCATATTTAGCATTTTTCATCTTAATTACGCTGAACAGCTGTCAGCATCTCCTAAAGGAAATCTCCCCAAAACAATCTGTCAGGATTCTCAGAATCAAGGTTTCTGAAATGTCAGTTTAAGGAAAAAATGAAAAACTGTCCTGTTTACCAAGAGTCAGTGTCCCAGAAAACCTGCTTTTCTGGCTTGGTGGGGATCATTTGAGTAGCTAACAGGTGCAATTCTTCATTGAAGTTGGATGAAGATTTTTACTTCCCAATTTTTACTTCCCTTTTACTTCTCAGAACACTCCAGAGCTAAGTGACTCAAAAGAATAGCTCAAACTGCCTTAATACTTCATCAGATCATTCTGTGCCATCTCTCCTGGGATTACAGATCATTAACTTCTAGAGGGAGTCAGAGGAATTCCCATCAGTAATCTTCTCATTGAGGTTTCCATTACATTCAGCACAACCCCCAGCAAGGCTTTCTTGAGAAATCCTGTCCTTCATGTTTATGAATTCTATAGCAAATGCTTAAAGCTGAAGGAAGCACAACCAGAAAAGTGAAAGCAATAAATATATGTATTTTATTAATGAGAATATTTCTGACAGTTACACTGGAAACATAAAAGCTACTTTTCAAATATCAGGACAACTGTTCAGTGACAGTTTTCAGTTCTATTGCTATTATCACTTAAATATATTTATATAACACTTCTTTATCACCATTCTCTTCTATGACATCTCTTACAGCTAAGATGAATGTCTATATATATCCCTCTCTTACTCAATAATTAGTTTGCAAAATCAAGCAGCTCATGTAGCTGAGCACCAAGTCATTTATATTTGAAAGTACCTCATTTTATGTAATTATTATGTATAATTTGAAGCAAAAATACATCAAAAAACTTAAGTGTCTGAGCAAACTCTGAACTTCTTCCATGTGTTCAGTAACCCTTAGCTATGTTCCTCCTGCCCTACTTTTTCCATAGGTAAATTTTATTGCAGTACTTAAGAACAACAACATTTAGGTCCTCTTTATTGCTAGGTGAAAAAAGAAACCCTTTTCCCACTATGTCTGTATGGTCAAAGGTACAGTCCAGAGGGCATTCACTGTGTCCTTTAGCTCCAGGTGAATTATAAGTAATTTGGAGTGGTGAATATCAGACTCCACTGCTGCACTACCAGAAAATGACTTGTAATGACAGAAGCATGACATCAAGATGGGGCTGGAACTAGGTGATACTTTAGAGTCCCCTCCAGCACAAACCCCTCTATGATTCTATGATAGCAAGCACTGTGAGCCATCCAGCTGTTCAGGGATGCTAAGAAGATATTCTGGCAAAATGTGGGAAAAAAACCCCACTGATTCAAAATGATGCAGGGATTGGGGATCTCACCTTCAATAGAACTTTCTTTCAGTGCATAAAACTTTTAAAAACCAAAACAAGACACCTTAATTTTAAAAAGCAACTTTCAGCATTGATTTCTTAATTTAAATTGTCTCAGGGTATCTCCCACCAGGCACCCATTTCTGTCACGGTGTACAGGGAGCTTTTGGACACAACAGTGGCAGAAAGTGAAACACAGTACCCTCATACAAACACAGATATTTTTAACACCTGCTCTTGATGCTTGAGAAATGCCTCAACATTTCCCTCCCAGATGTTGGACAGCACCAGTGGGTGACAGCTGGCAAGTGAACTCACTTCAATAAGAGAAAATGGTAACACTTGCTCACATTCCCTGACCAGTGACCCAGTAACTCCTGTGTGATTGAGGGCATGAGCCCAAACTTTCAGAAGAGTCACAAAACAACTTTTTACCATTTACAATCTAGCCAGACTTCACCAGCTTCCTTTTCACCTTGCCTCCTCAGGACCCTTGCCCAGACCACTGCCTTCTTATCCCACCCCTAAGTTGCTTTCTCTCCATCACCTGCCTCATGTCATTTTTTCCACGTGCCCCACCTGAACCTTCCTGCTGCTGCCTCCTACCTCTCCTTAGGCTTCTGCCATCCTGTGTCTCCTGTAATATCAATTTCTACAGCACCTGTCTGAGTTCAAGTTAAGAAACTCAGGATCATGTACAATGTCACAGTTTTCTCTGATACCAGAGTTCCTCTCAGTGCTCCTCAATGTTGGGGAACAAAAAGTTCTGAAAAGTAGGATCCACTTTATACATTTTTCAATACTGGGAGGAGTTCCTGACAGGGTCCCACAGCCTCATAAACTGCTACTTGCTACTCAGAAGATCTTGGACTGGTGGCCTTTGAGTAAAATGTGTAGTTGTTCTTTTCCCACACTGATGATGGGTGGGAACTGCTGGAGAGCTATCACTTCTTCAGCCAGAAGTGGTAAAGTGCAAGGGGTTAGTGAATGCCTGACAGAAGTAAAAAGATACAGCCAGGTAAATTTGCTTGGGTTTACACCCCATGTCCAGCTTGCATAAATGCAATGCCAGAGAAGACAACTCTCCCTGCCTTGAGCATTGTGCACAAATCCGCTGTGACTCAAGTGATCGTGCTCAGAGCCTCTTGCCAATGGCAATGCTGCATCTCTTCTGCAGCTCCTTCTATTGCTGAGCACTTTTAGTTAAACACCACAGTAGCCTAACAAGAATTATTCATGGAAGTAGGTTTCTCAGTGCTGCTGTCAATGTTATGCATAGCAAGTGGCAGCAATGTTCCAGCTGACTTACTCTGCTGATTGTCCACGAATAGGCACAAACTATTTTACAGGGTTCTGGAACCCTATACAATATACCAGTCTCTACAGATGGATCACAGAAGTCAACATGACCATGGATATATTGCATTTTTACATGTCTCCAGTTCTGGCCCCCAAAAAATCAGAAATTAAATACATCAGTGGAGTCAGAGTTCAGGTACACAACAGCAAGCAGCATGAATGGATTCACAGAATGAAGTGCTGATAAGAAGGGCTCAATCAGAGCATCACACCTGTGTTTTGGGTTTTCCTTTGAAATAGTGTTAATCTGCTTTTATAAGCTGAACACATGTAAGATTTTGCAGAATACTTGGTGTGTTTCTGCTTAGTTTCATCAAAAAGGCATCCTGTTTCCACACCCCAAGCCTACTCTGTAATGCAAAACAAAAACAGGATACATGGGCAGGGCTGGGAGATTATTGTCAAAAAATCATTTGGAATTTGAGTGAGTGTTATATCTAGTTGCACTTCACCTCTGCGGGTACATCAAGAAGCTAAAGCATGCAAGGCCTTAAACAGGTCTGCTATGGATCATACCTCATTGGAGAAGTACTTTCCTGGAATCTCTAACTGCTGCTCCTTACACTAGCCAGATCTAAATTATGACAACACAGAGAATATTCTCAATTAAGAACTAAGTGGCACACCAGAGTTCCTTAAAAATACCAATAATACCAGTACAGAAAATTACTAGTTTCCTAATGGTTTGATAATTATAAAAAATAATAAATAGGAATGTCAAGATATTCAGTAATGCTACTTAATGTTTGTCTTAATAATAAAATCTTCTGCAATCCAATAATTTTTCAAAACATAGAAGTTCTGGCAGTTGAAGAAACAAGTGGGTTTACTTGCATCCTCACCTTGGATAGTGGAATATGCCACTATTTGGCTGTTTCAGCTAAAACTGAGAAATAGTAGGAAATAACCCTTCCAAAACCAGCTGTTTTGCTGGAGGACTGGTTGTAATAAACGTGCTAGGAGGAAAGAGGAGACAGGGAAGAGAGGTAAGTATATCTTATCTCTTTAAAAAGAAATTAAATTATGCTAGGACAGATATAAAAATAAACCTAAATCAAAAAGAAAGTAGGATTAATCAAAATAGCTGGTCAAGGTCAACAAACAGAAAAGTCACTGGAATATCCTCAATATCTATTTTCAATATAAAGAAGTAAAAGAGGTAAGGCAGAATAACACTTCCATCTGAGAGTCAGAACTGTGACTGAAATATAATTTAAGAAACATATCAGTCAACCTGAAATCCCTTCCCAGCACTCTTAATAAGAGCAAAATGAACAGGATATTGAGAGGCAGGAGATAACTCTTCTGCAATACTGAACAAACAATCCAGCAAAGTGAGTAAGCATATACTGACGTTTTAGCATGCATTTAAGTTTCAGCATCTTCAGTAAGAATCTGATATTGGCCCATGCACTCCTCTCGATGGAGATCCACGAATGTGGGCCTGTCTCACACACAAGCCTTCCTTCAATCCGTGGGCATCAATCTGTCCAGTAGCTGTGGAGCTGCTTAAGGACTCAGGGGAGAGGCAGTCATGTGCCAACCGTGCAGGATGGTGAACAAGACAGTTCTGCACAGCACCTCCTGGCACCTGAGGGCTGTGTTTTACAACTGCTTATCCTGTTTCTGCTTCAGCTCTGCACTGCTGTGATGGGAACATGGGTACTTCTCTACTAGAAACTGAACAAGTCTTCAAATGTGTTAAAGTGCAATCGTGACAATTCAGGTAGGCACTGACCCGTCTTTCAAATTAAACTCCTTTGAATTGTTTGCAGTTTAAAAGTCAAGGATCACAAAACTGGACATCACTGGGAAATCAAGCTGACAAGCAAAGCTTCCCACAGGCACAGTGAGAGCTCCTCCACTGACCTTCTTTGCAACACATGGTGTGGTAAGAAGTGCACCCTCTTCCTGCCCCACCACACCAACTCCCTGGCACCACCTGCTAGGAATGAGAAGACAGTAAAACTATAGCATGGGGAAATGATAAAATGGGTGTGATGGCTCTGAGGTGGCACATTTCTCTCACTCACTTCTCTGACCATAGGAAAAAGAAGTCTGTATGTAACACAAAATTAAAAACTGCAAATCAAAAGTGTAAGCAATACTGCAATTTGCCCTGTCCTTTTGAAAGGAGTCAGTTTTGTAGCACTAGGAGATATTTGCCTACTTTGAATTCCTCTGATGCCTATTCCACTATCTTGGTATTACACTCTGAGGACCTATTTTCCCCTCTGTCACCCAGAATATAAACTGTCATTTCAGGATATTACACTCTTTCCTGTGTTAAAGAACCACGTGATTCTAGAAGTCATAATATTGTGAGCATGCTTAGATCCATGACTTCATGTCATATGACTAAAACATCTCCTAAAAAGAAACAGTCTTACTTCTTATTCACACTTTTTGGTTGTTAACAATGGATCTGCACCCATGAATCTAGAAATATAAGTGTCCAGAGCAAAGAAGTCATGAATTCATATACAGGCTGCAGAACAAAGAAAAATGAGAAAAAGCTATTTGAAGTGAGGTGATTTCTGTACATTTACCAGTGTATCTCGTGCATGCTTGATGGTGGTATCAAAGGGAACTAATTGGACACATGTTGAACCAGCCCAAGATAAATAAGTTCACTTGAGCTCCTTCTCATCTCCCTGAAAATGATCACTATCCCACACATCCACATTTCATTTGAGAAGTAGTTCATACATCACCACAAGAAGATAAAACATTGACTGTGACTAATGTAATAAGCCTGAAGCACTAAAGAAAGATTAGGGGAAAAAAAGTTTGGAATTTATGATTTTTGTTCTCTTGCTTCCTCCTAACAGGATCTGAAAATCTTGAAAGAACTTAAGTGCATCAAAGAATAATCTTTGAAAATCATGCTTACAGGCAGGAATACAAATTGGATAGTAGTCCCTAGGCCACTGGCCTACCTTTGTAGAAGGGTGGCTTATATTTAATTTCCCCTGACTAACAATTCACCTTTATGAATTAGAATTTAACATTTGGAAACAAGAGGACTTAAGGTTTGAAAGTTAAAGTAAAAAAAAAAAAAATCTTATAAAAAAATGCAAATTAAAAAGCTTCTTATCTGACAAACTCTTAATGCTATTTATATCACTAGTGGCATCATGACACAGCAATTAAATTATAACCCTTTCACTAAAAGACCATATTTTTGCCTATTTAAAACAGAAGGGAAGAAACAAGAAACTTTAGTTCAAGAAAGCCCCAAGTAACCAGACATATAGGCAGGCCATAGTTAGAGGAAAAGCAGAAGGTACACAAATAATTTGCATTTGACTATAACCAAGTTTGAGTTAGGGTATTACACCAAGCAATACATGAGCTGTCATTAACTTCTAGCTGATATACGTTTAGGCAGCATTGAGTCATCTACAACCTAGTCCATAAAGTCTTTTCATTTTATTTAGGCTACTCTGTCAGACAGGAACTCACAGAGCATACTGTGTTCCCTAGTTTGTGGACTGTATAACTAAAATTTTATTTTTGCAGTTTAGCTATTTTTAAGGATTAGCAAAGTTCAAGTATGAAGTTAATGATTTTAAGTAATTACTGACACTATTTTTTTTTAATATAACTGCTCATTTCCTACTCTATTTAGACATAGAGGAACAGTTTCAATATCATCCACTATTTAAGGAGAGCAAGGAAAAGGAATGGGACAAAATATTTAACCCCTCTGTAAAATCATTATGATTAACCCAGTGATCCAAGAACCAAACTTTTTCCCCAAAGACAATAAGTTTTAAAAACATGTCGTGAGTTCTGAATTATTTCAGTAAAATAACAAACATTGGTTATACTCAAACGTCAATCCAGGATGTATATGGGGGAAAATAGAGTCCAATCCAACACCATTGTTAAAGAAATTGGGATGGGGTTACATTACACAGCCAGGAAAAAAACTTCTCTGGCTAACTGCGCCACCTTATGATTTAAATTTAAATGGAAAATTAAATGATTGTCCAATCCCTAGAAGAAAACACTTACTCAAAGATATTCCTCTAGACCTAAAAATGGGATCGGGAGCTTACTTTCTTACAGAGAAGTGCAGGGTTGTATACTTCAGCATTGCTCTTCTGGTTAAAAACCATGTCAGCAATATAAATGGAAAAAAATACATTCAGTCTTGCTGGATTGTGTTTTTGTAATAACAGTATACACATCCAAATCAATAAAGCCAGGCAAATAGCAGAGTAGTGGTTTAGCAATCTTAGCACTGTTAGCTAAGTATACAATCAACTCTAAAACAAATGCTTCATAATCCATAATTCTCCCGTGTAAATCTCTGCTGGTATAACCCTGGGAAATAAGAAAGCTTTACTTCTGATTTTTTTTTCTCTAACGTTTAAAGCATGCCGGCAGTAAGCCCTAATTTATAGCCAACAGATCGCAATTTGCACTGAAATCTCTAGTCAGACATGAAATTAAACAGCACAGATATTCAAAGGAGTTACAGCATGCATTTAAATACATTAACCACATCCTACCTTGCATCCAAACATCAACGATAAAGTGTTGTTGGTGCATGCAACTTTGCAGTGGCAAATCATTGGTGTAAAGCAGTCAGGATTTTTAACAATAGGGCACATTCCTTTAGTGCTGCAGTAGTGGCAGCCTACTGAAGGCTGAAAACAAGTAGCTAACACAGCACATGGAGTGGCAACATATGCTGCTCAACAGCTAGCTTTCCTCTTGCTGGTCAGAAGCAGCCTGCTTGAATCTCTACCTGGGTCCCATTCAGCCATCCCCTTCTTTGTTGGTGAATCAACGATGCAACAACGATCACGGATCTCAGGATTTCCCTTCCTCTGGGAAATTAGTTTTTACATCGGGGAAAAAAAAAAAAAAAAGAAAAAAAGGAAAAAAAGAGAGAAATGGAAATGAGGGGGACTAGCAGGTGTGGCAGTATTAGCATGTAAAAGGATGTAAACGCCTACTCATAACAATCACATAAGATTGTCATGCTAGCTGAAGTGGGCTGAAATTATTCCATCGGAAGAAAAATACTGCAGCTCCTGATTTGGTAAAAAGCCAGTGAGTTGCTGCAATACATAGTCATAGTGTGGAGAGAAGAGAAGAGAAAAAAAAATGACTTATCTAAGAAGCCAGGATCCTCAGCCTTTATCAATATGCATTCCAGTAAGGATTCCCTTCCCAGCACCTCCCCGTGAAAAAGAATCAAATCAGTCGCAACTCCAGAGAAGCGATGACCTTTGCTTTCCCCAAATAGACGAATCTCAGCAGGAAACAAACTGTACTCAGAGCTGAAAATCACAGATGCTGGGAGTTTGTAATAAGAGAAATACAAGCAACATTTATCCAATCCTGGCTTGCCACATGGGAGCTTTCTCCAGGCACAAATTTACAAATAGACAGGTTGAAGGATTGCAGGAGACACTGAATAAAGATATGAAGTTACACGGAAAATGCACCAGCATGAAGCTAAAGAGTCAAGCCTCTTTCAACTCTGCTTTGGAGGCAATGTAACTGTCTCCAGCTAGTACTGCTATCCTGCAACCTGCAAACATCTTGCTGTAAACCAGAAAAGCAATAATTAAAGAAGAAGTTTGGGAACATAATACTCGTTTGGATTCTGTTACAGCTGTCACTGCTCCTTCAGTTAAAGCAACACCAGCTGAAAATGCATAATAAAGCGCTTGGATGAACAAATCACTAGCTGTGCTTTTTAAGAGGATTATTTATATCAAAAGTTGGATTAATGTATCCTCCAGGTTTAGGTTTGGTCCTGGCAGACGCAAATACAAAATGAAAAGGCCATGATATGGAAAGTAAAGTGATGTCCTTAATGATTTCACAGCTGATAGCAGAGTAAACCAAGCAGTTGTTCCACAGTGCCCTGACCCTGCTTTTCTGTGATTCACTAAGCTCTGCCCATCAAATTAGAAACTCTTTCTAAAGAAATGAGAGCAGCTTGTCTCCCTGGCAATTGCAAGTGAGTTCTTAAGTCACAACTGAAACAGTTTTCTGTAACAAACCCGAAGTAGAAATTTGTTATACAACAGAACAGAGAAAATGGCAAATGGAGGTCCCGGTGTGAAGCCAGATCAAGCAGTACAAGAGGATGAATAGCACAGTATTTTTTTTATAAAGCTGCCTGACAGACCCTAACTTAGGCAACCTGTTCTACTATGATTTTATTTAGTGTTTAAATAAGTATAGATACATGCATGTGTGTGTATGCATATACCTATACTTTAAGTAGAATTTCATCAGGATAATTTACCCTTGCTTTGCAAAGTTCAAAGCCAAAAAACAACCAATTTCCTCATCTTTGCTTCTACTGTTGCACCATACAATAACTTTATTTTATCCAATTTTGGTGTGCAGTTAAATTCCAGCTTGGAATAATGTTTTCTGATAATTGTGTCTCACTCTCTATTTTTGAATTTAGCACTCGCAAGAGCCCAAGCTCAGTAAAATTACAGCAGTTTCTAGATGGAAGTGGCAGATAGAGCTGTTCCACAGTCAGAGTTACAACCCAGTTCCATTTCTGAAGATTTCTTTTTTGCAAATAACAAGCTCTTACAAACCATTGTCCTCAATTTGCTCAGCTCACACTTCCCTCCCGACCAGCCTGGACGCGAGCCCGTGTGCCATGGGAGCTCACTGCATGGATGCCCTTCAGTCAGCTGCTCCATAACCTGAGTTTGTGTGACCCAGGAGCCCAAAGTGACATCGCAGCAGCACTTCTCTCAACAGGGACTGAGCCTGTTTAGAAAAGTACTGTAGTGACAAACAGCAGCTGTAACAGTGCTGAATCTTTGATCTGTTTATTCCTAGCTTGCCTATCTTGTTATTAAGCTATATATTATACAGATTTTTCTTTCAAGCACTGTCTCTCGCATAACCAGCACTGGTGTAAATATAGAAAAGCGTAGTTTCCATGACAATACATTCCATAGCTACAGCCAGCAGCCACTATCATTAAAACATGAATCACAGTGCTACCTTAAGGTGTGAGCACACTACATCATCACTGGCCTTAGAAGCATTAATTTGGGATGGGGGTGGCATGGCAATATTTTTAGGAGACACTACTATAAAATGCTTGGAATCTGTGCTATTAAACTCTTTTGGCCCTTCTAATAGCCACCCATGTTAGCGATTTCAGTGATCAGTAACTCCCAATCTGTACCAATCATTAGCATTTCGAAGAGAAGGATGCATCACATCTGTACTTTTCAATGTTTTAAACACCATGTCCTGATTGAAAACCAAACTCAAGCACACAAATGTGATTTCTGATTAATATGCATATGGCCTAATTAAAATCACCTTCATTTAGTTCCAAATTCTGATTTCAAAGGGAAAGACAATCAGCCAGTTAACCTCTTGCACCATTCGGATCTTACTGCATGCAGCTGGCTCAAGTTTACAAAAGGGAGGACATATCTGTTCACTAAAATTCCCATTTCTTCCCCAGCCCCTGCCACTACTACAGATTTTAAAGCAGAACAGGTTTCACCTGTGATTTCATTTCAGTGTTAAGATGCACCAAACAGCAAGCACCCAAGTATTTTGCAAGGCACGAAATTCATCCCTTCACACTTGAGCTAATCGTTGCTTTCAAGTGAAAAACAGTTACCTGACACACAGTCATTTGGGAAAATCTCAGAAAAGGAAGATTTATTCCAGTGACAGATTTGAATAATAACTCATGTTGCAATTGGCCAAGTCATTTATTTCCATTAAGTGAAAATCACATACAAAAAAATGTCATAAGAAAAACATTTGCTCAGAGATCTTTTCTATCTTTTCGTTTTTTACAACAACACTTATCACACACACAAGTATATTGCCACTTGCCAGGAAAGGCATTTAAATCACAGTCATACTGCAGGAGCAAGGATTCTTGGAAAATCTATGTCCACATTTTTGTGCTAAGGAATACGCAGAAGAACACAAATTGTGAGTGCTACTCTATGAAGAGTCCACAGATCAGTTCTTTTGAGCCCTCCAGCCTTCTTTGGGCTTGATTGCATTGATCCAGCCACTTGCTCACAGCCAGTCTGATAAGACCTCTCTTGCTCTACCAGCCCCTCTGGAAGCTGCCAACATTTCAGCTCTAGGTTTTCCAAAGACATCTGTCTGCCTTTCATAGTGCACCATTTTGTGGAAATGGATGAATTAAATTGCAACTTAGTTGCATTTCAAGAAGTATTATGCTCATGTTTGCATGGTATTTCCTTGCTTAATGTGTATACATCTCCTCCTGTACTGGAGCAGTTTCAAATAGTAATGCTTAGCTTTGAACCTGACATATCATGTGAGAAACATGACCAATATAAGCAAAAAAAAAAAAAAAAAAAAAAAAAAAAAGTCATTGAGAGTCACAAAGAATTTTGTCAAATTTTGTCAAATTCACATTTGACTATCTTATGATGCTTAATTTTAGGATTTCTTAATTCTCTGCTGCTTCTGTTGAGAAGATTGCTTAAGTTTTGGTTACTATGGTACACATTTATGTATTTCCCCTTGCCTGATTTCACTACTCAACTTTTTGTTCCTTTGCTATACCTTTTAAAAACTCCATTAACCCTTACAACATCCATTAGGTATGAGAAAATCATGATGATCTATAAACCCTTGGCCAAGGTATGTGATTATTAACTTGCTTCTAATCTTATGTTAGAATTCAAAACCATCTTCGCTGTTGTCTGAAGTCCCTGAATACTAATCAAGACTCTTAAAAACAAAACCTGTCTCTGACAGTGATTAAAGAGAAGTTGTCTTTTCAAGGAATCAGATAAAAGAAAAAGCAAAAAGGCTTGTTGCACCACAGGCAGCACATACAAAGGGAACCAGAGAAAGTAAATATAAAACAAACTTGAAAGATCCCCCATCAAAATAGAAATGATTGCACATAACTGTCTCACATGTTCCTTAAGAACAAAACAGTCTCACACCTCAGTCTAAACCAAAGTCTTTACAGCTGTACTATCTTTGGAGAGGCTCCACTTTGGGGGTTTCAAGCACCTCAGCTATATAATATAATATATTGTGATGTATCAATATATTGTACACTTTCTGTGAGCTGGCCATTTTCCATTTTGAGGTATACAATGGGACATCAATTTCATTTTGCTGATTTTTGTCTATCGGTGAGTATCAGAAGCCTGGGCTTAGTTTGCCTGAAAACCCATCTCCCTCTGGAACAGCAATCATAGAATGGTTTGGGTTGGAAGCAACTTTTAACGGCCATGTAGTTCAACTCTCCTTCAACAAGCAGGGATGTTTTCAACCAGGTCAAGTTGCTCAAAGCCCTGTCCAACCTGGCCCAGGATGTTTCCACGGACGGGACATCCACTTCTCTGGGCAACCTGGGCCTGTGTTTCACCACCCCCATTGGAAAACAAAAATTCCTTATATCTAGTCTACATATAGTCTCCTTTGGTTGCAAACCATTACCCCTTGTTCTATCACAACAGAACCTGAGAAGATTTCTGTGGTCATATTTCATACAGGGCTCAAAGTACTGAAAAGCAGCAGCACAGAGCCTTCTCTTCTCCAGACTGAGCAATCCAAACTCCCAGCCTTTCCTCATAGGAGAGACATCCCAACCCTCTGATCACTTTTGCACTTGCTCCAATGGGCCCACACCTTTCCTTCACTGGGAATCCCAGAGCTGGATGCAGCATTCCAGGGGGAGTCTCACCACAGTGGAGTAGCTGGGGAGATCACCTACCTCAACCTGCTGGTCACACTTCCCTCACTCCAGCCCAGGATATGGTCCCACCTTCTGGGCTGTGAGCTCATATCATTGAAGTCTGCCCAGGAAAGACCCCACAGTCACCAGATACCAGCTCAAGAGCTGCTAATTTGTGATCTTCATGCATCTCATGCAAAACTGTGTTTGAACTGGTTCCAAGGGGTAATATGAGATTTAACTTTCATGTGCACTTTTAGAAACAGGGATAAGGCAAATTTTTTTTGTGTGTGTCCAAAGGCTCAAGGAGCTGACAAAGTCTGGGCTGGTCCTGCCATGAGGAGAAGATGAATAGGGCCACTGGGGTGGAGATGGAACAGAGAGCTTCAGGGACAGCTGTGTAGAAACAGATTTGCCACTCCTGTGAGATGTCATTGGGACTGCTGGGACCCACCTATTCCACTGTCATGAGCAGCATCTGCTCCATCTCACACAGTGGCTTGTGACAACTGATCTCATTTTCACAAATCACTGTATGGAGACAAGGATGAGCTACCAGTTGGTTCCTGCCAACAGCAGACCCTCCTGGTTCATTTCACCGAGAGATGACAGGGACATGGGGATAGAAAGTTCTCCTCAAGTGCCTTGAAATCTGAGCATGGAGGCAGAGAGAAAGGCAGAGGATAGACTGGATGCTCTGGAAAAAACCTATGCATCAAGAATTCACATGTGGTAGGCAGCTTGGAAAACATGACTCAATCTCCCCACCTGAAGATGGAATTAATGCCTTCCAATTAAATGCCCATATCTCTAAGTATGCCATCCTATAACAGTGATTTTTAGGTTAATGGGAATGCTCTTACAGAAAGTACTCGTGTTCGTAAGTGTTTACACATTATAAAGAGCCACATTCCCTGCATAGTTCTACATTTGTAACTAGTGAAAAACTGTCTGAATTATTTATGAAAATAATTTTGATCTGCTAAATCATTTACAAAGTCACCAATTGAATATAATTATTTTAAGTCACTTCTCCAGTCAGGTATAAATTTAAAACAAAAATATGAGAGAGGGGAGAAAAATGCTCTAATTAAATATCAGCTTGAAAGAGAAAAGCAAGCATATTGCTGACAGTCCTCAACAGATATAAAACAGCTCCACTTATCTGAAGATTCCTATTTATATCGTGTATTAGCATTTTTAAGGTTTTCTGTGACAAATTAAAGAGAAATAAAGGCCTGATCCTGCTGGCACAGAGTGGAAACATGCACACAGAATATTTAGAAAATATATGCCTTACTTTAATGTCACTAAGTAGGCCACTATGTAGGCCTACTGATTCCTTCAGGTTTTATAGTGTAATACACATGCACCTAAAAGAGCTTGAAATGATGAATTTAGCAACCACATGCTAGAACTCACCAAAGACTAAGAGCTGCACTATTTACCCAGGCTGCTGGGACAAAAGAGGGGTTAGTCTACAGGGAATTTTGTGTTGATACCCTGTTGCTTTCACTAAACTGGCCAGCTCTGCTTGTCAGTGCATACTGAAGTTATTGCACCTCACACATCTTTGCTTTACGCATTGAGTGGAGGCGTCAGCTTGGCCACAGACCTCTCCTTGTGGTCACAAGCTCTGCACGCACATCCTGAGTGCAAGCAGGACTCCCTCAGTAAGAAGCAGTAGGAATTGGTAGGAATTTTCCATTTGTTTTCCTGCCTCCCCCAAATCCATTCTACTTCCATTGATGAAAATTTTTTTCTGGCCTTCCAATTCTATCTTTTTTGTTTATTCTGAATCTTGGCCCCGATACCTTGACCAGTTTTCTCAAAATGTTGCAATGGAAGGAACAAGGAACAACTAACTTCTATTCGTCCTTTCCATGTCACTCATGACTTTTTATAAAGGAGTTGTACATCCTCTCTAGCTGGTCTCTTTTCTGTTATGAAAAGTTGTAGCTTAATAGATCTCAGCCATTCTTAGAAAACAGCTTCCATATATTTGAACATGATCACTGATTATCTCAACTTGTTCTACTTAATTCTTTCAAATTCACCATAGCTCATACACTGTAAAACCCCTAATGTCCTTGGTGTTTTCCTCTAAAATCTCCCTGTCCCTCTCAAAGTGAGCATCCCAATGGTGACACTGCCCTGCAGAAAAACTCCTCCTATCTCTCACTTAGAATATTTCTCTAAACATGGTCCAAGTTTTTTACATTAGCTTTGCAACAGCCTTTCATTTTTCCCTGAGTCTCACACTGAGATTCATTTCTACAACATTACACCTTTCCCTGCTTTCTGGTTAATCAATACACATTTGGTATTCATGCAATTGGATATCCCTTACTACATGCAACACTTCATATTTGTACCTCATGTTATTGCTTTCAGGCCATTTATTTATGTTGAGCTTTACATATGACATTTCTCTGATAATTTCTTCGGTTCTGAAGGGTATGGACTTCAATAAAAAAGCACTTTGAAGCAATTCTTCTTGGGATTTAGACTAGCTGAGGCACAGAATGTTGCATCACCAAAAAGTTTCAAAGGGGAAATCCACTTTCAAGAAATGTATCACTGGTTTCTGGGGAGATACATGCACAACTTAAATCTCATTGCCTTTGGATCGCACAGAATTAAAATGTTGGGGATCATTAACGACCCACATAGATGGGAAGTTGATAGGGACTATACCCAGCTGATGGCAAGTAAAAAACAATTTCTAAGAGTTATGTGTGAAATCCTTTCATGATCTAAAAAAAACCCCACAAAACTGAAACCAAATTAATAACCCCCAAAAACCCCACAAGTAAAAACCCATTACTATTACCTTGACCATTTCCTGGAAGTATTTTGTAAGGCCCTGGATTAATTTTCAAATGTGGTTCCCATAACTGGCTTTTGGAGGAAAACCAGTGCCTGTACGATCATCTCTTGTACTGAGACTTTCAGACTGCTGCTGGCAGCCTCAGAGAGGAACCACCAGAACCCAGCCTCTATTTCTTGTGTCATATGGTACAACTATTTAGAGAGAAATAATAAGCATAAAGGAAAAGTGCTTGATGAAAGCAGAAGTAAAAATAAAACCGATGATACATCAGAATTCATGAGAAGGTCAGGCTATTTGACACTTTGGAAAAGTAAATTTTCCACATTAGTAGCGTTTTGAAAGAAAATCTGTGATCCTGATTGAAAAATATCATTCAACTGAGCTATAATTGCAGGCATAAATAAATAAATAAATGCAAAATGAGTGGACCAGGCCTAAATCTAAGTCCTATCATTTAAAGTCTTACATTACTTGCTCCTTATTATAGTGTGCAAGATTTGCTCTGGGTAAGGGTGAAGGCACTCTGGCTGGGAGAAGCAGATACACAATTTCATGCTAGAGTTGAACCCAGGCTGCCACCACATGTGCTAGAAACAGGAGAACATCTTTGGGCTCCTCTGTGAGACTTTACTCAAAAATTCCCCCTGACACATAGAGGAGGAGGTTCTGATTACCAGATGTTTGAACTTGGACAGTGATTTTGGTTTTTTACAACGTTTTTCTACATATAAATGTACCCAACTTGCCGGTTGCCATTAAAAGTGAGCATTTTCTTAGCAGACAGGAAGATTGTCAGTGATTTCCTTCAGATTCTTGTAAAAGGAAATTCTGTTCTCATTTCTAGCAAATGCCACTATCCTCACAGCTTTTGGCATTTAATGGTTTTTCAGCTATGAAATTCTGATTCCATAAAAAAAAAAAAAAAAAAAAACACCAAAAAAACCAAAAAACAAACCCAAGAAAAACTCACAAATAAGAAATACAGTTGTGGTTACAGCTAAATTCTATATCAAGTTTTCCACCAAAAGTGTAGCAAAAGCATCTATATGACATGATCTACTTTGGCTCTCTGTTTGCTGGCATTTCTAACCTCACCATGCTAAGGACAGACCATGGATCTTGGACACAGTGGACACACAGGATCTCCTTAGGTGTATTTAGGGGAACAGAGGCTGCAGATCCCTCTACTAAATATATCCACCCCACATTTGGGAAAAAAACACTGTCAACAAGGAAAAATTATCAATGCCCACCATTGCCTTTTTGTAGGGAGAGCTGCCCTTGACTCCAACCCAAACAGAGGACCCACCTGGCTGAAGAAAAAGATTTCTGAAAGACTTTTTCTTCTCTCAACAGTTCCTGTGTGTCTTTCTTGGTAACCTGACCAGTTCTTCACAGTAGAAAAAGAAAAGGTTACCCAGGGAAGGCTGTAAGGGTGTTGCTTTTGTATATGTGGCACAGACAGCGGCTTCTCTCTACCTCCATGGGCTGATGCCCATTCCCGTGGCCTTATATATGAGCTGTAAAGCCACATGGCTCACAAAAAATTCTTGGGAGGAGAAGCAAGTTTAATTCTGGGTTGCCTGGGAATCCTATCAATTCTCTCATTCATAGGAGCATCTGGACCAGGCACTCTCAGTCACAGAGCTCCCTTGGTGCTCACAGTTCTGGCTTGACCCTCTTTGCTGGGGCATGTCCAGGGAGAAGGACAGGGCTAGTGACAACAATCCTTCCCAGTCAGCACAGACCACTGTCCCTTTACAGCACCTTTCTCTTTCTAGAATGCCTTCTAAAGCCAGGGCAGAGACTTTTCACCCTGACAGCACTGCCCAAACACTCTCTATCCCTGGGGCTAGAGGGTACAAACAGGGTCTGACACTGCTGGCCAAAGGGAACAGTTCTGTAAATGGAAGACATTAAGGAAAAACACACCTCCAACTCTGTGATGGTTGGGAATGTCTCCTACCTCCAATGTCTATCACCCTGGGGAAGGGGAAAGGAAAGACCTTCCTAAAATGATGTTTTATAAAGGGAATGTGTCCTCCAAAGAGTCCATGGGAATAATAAGGCAAAATAAAGGCAAACTTAAGAGAGTTATAGGAGGGCCCAGTGCACAGTCCTCTACCAATGACATTTTTAATGCCTCAAAGATGAGGAGCTTAGTGCAAAATCAATGCGCTCCTGAGGGAAAGGAGCCAACAGAGCTTAAACTGCTCCCAGTGACTGCAGGCCTACGAGAGCCTGCAGAACCCTCCTGAGCCAGCCCCCAGCTCTGTGTGGTGACTGAAGACCATCTCCTCATCCAGCACAGGCTGAAGGGGCTGCTGCCAGGCACAGCATGGCCCCAAGACCATGGTGCCACAGGCACATTCAGAAATGCCAACATGGAAGCGATGCTAACACAAAGGAACAGGCACAAGCTCAGCTTTGGCTGTGGAACAGGAACCTCCCTGTCCTCCTCATAATTAAATTCACACCAGTCACCCAGGAAAGGAGCACAAAAGAGCCCAGGACCAGAGCTGTTTGACTCTTGCCTGGCTGAGAGCTGTTGTGAGTCAGCCAGACAGACGGACGGAGAGAACCATAATTCTCAGGATGGCAGCATCCTTGGTGCTGCCCCATCCAGGTGTGGGAATGTGCAGCTTTGGGGCAGTGGTAGCTTACCTGGGGAGAGCTGCCCTCCTGCTTCTGCTCAGTCTGCAATGCAGCTGACTTGTCTGGAGCAAGCTTCCAGGAAAAACAAAAAAAGCAGGCTGGGCAAAGTCTGCTCACAGGCTCTGCTGCAGCAGGAGCATCCATCTTAGATCCAGTGGAGGAGGAGAGCTTGGACAAGCTCCCTTTTTAAAGCAACAGTGCTCCCATTGAGCCTGGCAAGGAAGGGGAGTGCTATGCCCCCAGCAGAGGTTGTGCTGGATCTCTGCAGAGTACTTTATAGGCATTAGCTAATTGAGCTTTGCAAACACCCTTTCAGCAAATAAACATCACCTGTCAAGATTTACAGGTACAGAAAATAACCTGAGCTAATGTCACATGCTGTAGAAGTAGCCCATGATTTTAGGGTGCCTGGACCAAAAGACTCTTGGCCTGATTTTTTGGTGCACCTATAGGTTCCTCTGACTGACAGCGCAGAACATCTGTATTCTGCTTGTAAATAAGAGTGAACATCTGCTTTTGAAAGCCAACCTCAGGGGTATTTCAAGTTGGAAATGCTATAAAACAGGCACAACAAATCACCAATCCTTAGGATAATGGTGGCTTTTATGACTAAAGATATCTCAGAAGAAAAGTCTAGAGTCAGGTTTAATCAGATTTTGACGGCTTCTTTTCATGCATCTAGACAGGCTGTGGCTTCCCCATGGATTCCTGTGGTCCTGCTGGCAGAGAGTCAGGGTCTGAAAAGAAATATAAAACTTTCCTTGTCCCGGACCACTTAGTCTGCATGACCTGAAGGACAAGATGGGACCCCTTGTCTGTTGCTTTCTGATGCAAGGCGAGGCGACTTGGTTCTGAGGAAACGGCACGGCGACTTAAACTCTCTAGGGTCACTCGGGCTAAGAAGACACGCGGACCCTAGTATCATGGACGGTTCAAGATCTTTATTGTCTTGTCGGGTTTTATACTGGGAAAGTTTTTTCTCTACGTCAGGGGGTCTTACCTTACTGTAATTGGTTAGTAAGGAGTCGAAAGTTACTAATGTTAGGGGGGATTGCATTCTTGGGTGATCCTTTATCACTAGGCATTAGGGGGAGAGGGATTCTACCGCTTTCTGTGACATCGCAAGATTTTCCGAGCGCCTAACCCTATCTGCTACACTTGTCTGGATCCATCACCACCCTACAAAAACTGCCATTAGGAAAACAGAACAGTTGTCCTGAGTTTTTCCTTCTGTGGCCACTGGCCACTCCATAAAATGGAGACAACAGGTAGGAAGCAGGGACATGGGACATGCCACATGGCTGGGAGCTGGTATTAACTGAGTGGTACAAGAGGTTTGTTCGGTTTGCTCTTTATTCTCTTCAGACCATATTTTTGTTCTATGGTGGACCCTTAATAAACATCAGATTTTTAGCTCTTAGAGTGCTTGACCAAAGAGCTATAAAAGATACCTCAGAGGCTGCCCCTCTGCCAGGTTGTTGATGCTGTACCAGTACTCAACCCAGGCCCAGATTTTTAGTTAGATAGATGCATTCTGGTACCTCGTGGGATTTTCCCTTGTAGGCTGAACAAGTTTGAAATTAAAATTAAAAAACAGGGCAAGTAAGAACACCCACTAGGGCCTACTTGTGATTGTAGTACATAAATAGATTTAAAAATCTCAGGTTTCTCTCATGCAGGGCTCCAAACTGGAGAATTCTCTTCCCTTACAGCAATAAGACAACAGCTGAAACTCCTGTTGTCCTTCAAATTGTGCTTCAAGGTACATCCATGTATTCAGGCAGCCTGTTTTTTCCTCCAAACCTTCCAGATGTGTGAGCTACAAGCTGAGTATTCCCCAAAGGGACAGGCCTAAAGGAATTCAAAGTCCTTCGTTAGGCACTCTGTCAATGCTGCAAGCATCGCTATTTAATTGATGTACTGTTTTTATTATACGTGCCCTAAGGGAGTGTGCTGACCAAAGTGTCTTGTAAATTGAATAAATAAACAAATACAGAAGCAAGCATCGCTGCCTTGACCAGCTCATGGTGTGACAGGAAAGTCTGTGTGGTTTAATGTGGTTTTACACAACAACCCAGCTGTCTGGAATGGCTTGTTTGATCCTCACTAACCCTGGCAGGCTCTTCCAGCTCCTTCCTCTACCTCAGCAAAGACAGAGGATGCCTATCTTACTTTTCAGATTTCTGAGGTCACTTTACTGATTAAATATGTCATTTTAAAAGCTTCCTGTAATGTGAAAACTACCAATTTCCTTCCTTCATCTGGAAAATGGGTGAATAATTTCATCATTTGCTGTTAAAAGGAATGAAGTAGTATCCTTCTCCCATTCTTTCCCTTTCCCCTGTTGTTGACCTGCCCCACTTCACAGCTCTTCAAAGTCACAATCTCTTTTCATTCTTACTTGAGTATTGTTTAGACCAAAGTACTTTTCAAATATATCTTTTAACAAAACCTTAGAAAATATAGCTGTACCAGTCAGAGCCAGGATTACAGTGCAAATAAAAAAAATAGATGCCAGCTGGGGAGATCAACTGGCTTAAGAGAAAGGACAGCAAACAATATAGACATGGAACCATTACCCAGTAAGGGCTGGCCACCCAAAGCCTTGCTGCTTGAGCAGGTTTTACAGCCTGTGCTCATCGCTGGGCTGCCTCGCAAAAAGCACTATCAGTGCCCCAGCTGGCTTGTACACACCTACAAGAACTGAAGCCACATGCAGTCAGGTCTTCATGCTCATGAATATTAT
The DNA here is from genome assembly GCF_028018845.1 of Melospiza georgiana. Classification (NCBI taxonomy): domain Eukaryota; kingdom Metazoa; phylum Chordata; class Aves; order Passeriformes; family Passerellidae; genus Melospiza; species Melospiza georgiana. The sequence goes on from NC_080431.1 coordinate 74,475,411, forward strand.
GCATGTGAGAGATTTTACAGCTGTGAGTCATCATCTTTGCCTACATTCATGCGCTTCTTTCCACTCTGGAAGGAAAGTGCTCTCATTCACGAAAAGAAAAAATATAGGTTTCAAGACAGATCATGATGCAATCACACTCTTTTATAGTGTTCAGCTTCTCGTTATGAAATATGATTCCCCTGAGGCATGACTATAGAGTGTGGAAAAGTGAGTTAAAATGGAAAACAGGTTGTGCCAGCCACGCCTCTAGGACTGCCCAAATCACTTCCTCTGACTGTAGACTTCCCTCATGGAGCTGCTTAAAATTTTCAGGACAGTTATCTTAGATTGTCTTCACATTAAAATGCAGTAAGTGTTGTTAGGATGATCTTTAATATAGAGCTTAAGGAGACTGAAGAAATGAAGATGAACTGGAGACTGAACATAGCCCACGTGTGTCCCAGAGCTCCATGCTTTTTCCCCTCAACCATGTTGCAAAATTATTTTGGGGCAGGGTAGGTGCCATAGTCAGGCTTTTATGTGAGCCAAGCAAAAAGAAAACAATGTGCCCTATTTCTCCCAAATATGTGAGGCCTCTGTTCTCCTTGGGGCAGATACTGGCCAAATCAAATTGAGATAAAATCAAAATCAGGAAAAATGTCAGAGAAAGGTTATTTCTGAGGGGTCATTTGCAGAATCCTTCAATTTGGATATACTCCTAAAATTGTTTCAGAATAGGAAAATCAGGCCGGATGCCTGCTTTTTTGCCATGAGAAACTGGAAATGTTTGACCTTAACATATGATTAGCTGTTAAATGACTTTCAAGGAGACTTTCCTGGGATAATCTACTTAGCTTTTAGCACTCATTTATTGCTTCATAGTGGAGATTAGGGTTGATTCTCAAGAACAGCATTACTTAGAGTATCAACTACATTTTTTTTCAGTTAAATAAATTATTCCTTTATGGGAATAATGAGAAAATTTTATGTACTCTTTTCCTGTATTTAATGTATTGTTATGGAATAGGTGACCATGAAAGTCATGTAAGGAATGATGGAAATTAAGCACTCTACAATTGAGAAAAAAATCACGAAAAGAACTGATGGACTTGTGGTCACCCAGAAGGTTCTTTAGATATTTCTGAATTATAGATATGATGGTCGTCACTTTTTGCTACCAGGTATTGGCCTAGACAATGGTTCTAGATAGAAATTAAAGAATCCTGATAAATTCTTAAGTAATTAAATCAAGGCGAGACTCAGTGTCTAGACAATGAAAAAAGATTGTGGTTAAGTCTATGATTTCTATACATGCTCTAGATGCTTACAAAAAATTTATGTCCAACTGCATCTAACTCAGGCCAAGAAATTCAGCATACTTCATAAGGAAACCTCTTCAGGGGTCTTCCCCTTCAACTCACACAGGCCACATCCAAAGCGCTTGATCTTGGGTTTCTGTGGGGATCGAAAGACATGGACCATGCTATACTAGCAAAGCCAGTTTATTACACAACTCACTCATATTATTTATAGTTCTCTGAGTTCAATGCTGAATTTTCCACTGGGACCCCTTTGCCCCTGTGTTCCCACAGCAATGCAATCTTTTTGGTTATCAGGTCCTTGTTACATTCTTTTGTGTTAGCAATGTCCTTGTTACATTCTCTCTCGTCAGAGCAGTTAGACTGACCAGACATGATGTCTTCACTTCTGTTCTTGCCTTGAGTTTATCTCTCCCACAGCTTCCACTGTCCCAGGGCCAAGAGGTCAGCAGCACTATCCAGCTAAGCTTCTGTAGCTGTCTGATCTTCCACAGGTTTCCGTGACACTAGAAATCCATGCTTCTTCTGTGGGTGTATGGGGATCCTAAACATCCTGGGATTCTGCTGGACAACTCTGTAGTTTCCAGACTGTGCACTTTCTTCTCTAGCAATTTTTGTGTCATGGGATGTGCCCCAAAATGTTTGTTTGGCTCCAAAAGTCAGTCAAAGAGTGAATTTACATTATGCAACATGTACAGAGGATGAGGCCCTTTGAATTAGCTGGGAAGCTAAAGATATACATGGAGACACTTACACTGGATTTTGATGACAATGGGTCCCCATACATAAGAAGGAATTGCAATCAAATCCTAGGAGGCAGCTGAGAGGTGGCAATCAGAATCTCCAGGACTGGAAAATGGTGTTTATCCCTAATCCTTTGCTCAAAATGGCATAGGACTAAGGGTAATGGTTTTAAACTGAAGGAGCCACAGTTTAAGTTAGATGTAAGGAAGAAGATTTTTACAAAGGAGAGTGGCACAGTTTGTTCAGAGAGATGGTAGATGCCCCATCCCTGGAAACATTCAAGATCAAGACGGAGAGGGCTCTGAAAAAGTGGGTGTGGTCAGAGATGTCCCTGAACATTGTAGAAGGGTTGGAGTAGATGTCATTTAAAGGTTTCTTCCAATCTATTCTATTCTATAATTCTATGATTCTGTGATTCTCTGACATTACTCTTGTCTTGTTCTGGGACATTCAAACACCAAGAGCCCTCTTCAGCAAAGGTAGTTTGCCAGAGTACCCTGTTGTGACTGCCTTCAGCCTGAGAACACCCAAGGGTCAGGTTGATTGACAAATTACCTTAATTTAGCAATTGATTTTGCCTCAAATAAATTGCTCCCATATGTTTACTGTTAATCTATGGAAACTCCTCTTTTACCGGAAATGAAATTAAATTCCCTCACATTTTTCACAGGAAAAAAGCACAGACACAGTCAATCACATGCTCAACAGACATGTGATGTCACTTGACCATGAGTTCAAATAGGAAGAGGAATGTGCAGGACTGTGGTCTTCAGCTTTTGTTATTATTACCTCTGTTCCAGTATTATAATTTTAAAGATCTTTTTCCTCTCATAAATACCTCCCTCAGTTTATTTCTGCCACTTCCTAACATATGAACTTTCCCATAATTCTCAAAGGTTAATGTCCATGTACATGCAGCCAATGTTAGAATCTCAATCACAATTTTCTGTCTTTTATTTTGTGATTGCTGCAAATTAAATTTGTGCTATACTGTGTGAGATGAAAATGCCACCCCCAAAGGCTTAGTAATCAAAGTCAGTCCACTGAAAATTGTTCTGGAGAGGTGAAAAATACATATTTATCTATATATTAATTAAAATATAGGTAACTCATCTTCAGGTATTATAAAAATTACAGTGTTTAAAGAAAGCAATTCATTCAGCTGTGAATCTAAATTCTTGTTTTACTCTGGATGATTAACAGAAATAGTGAATTGCTGGAGTTCTATTATTTTAATTGGAAACCACTTTTCTGAATAAGATAAACTGCCAGCCACAACCAATAATTATACTTTTATTCCTAAGGATGTGCAATAGTGGTGTCTGTTTTAGACTATTGCATTTTCAGCCATAGGAAGGAGCTAAAGTTACATAAATTTCCTGGAAGAGTACTTAGACAGCTGTTTACCTGAAATTGTGCTTGTTTCTGGCATCAGTCTGATATGCAACTTATTTTATAGTTGTGGCAGAGAAGTAATAAAGAAATTGCTGAACTATTAGTACACAATTTAGGCTTGCTGGTGTATCTCACAAAAAGATGCTTTTGTATTTTTGATGAATATTGCTAGTGATAACACCAATATATGGCTTCAGTTTTACTTCCTTCACTGGATCTTTATGTGCAGCAACAGATTTAAACAATTTAGCACATGAGAATAAATATTAAAAGAAGAAGCGTTTATGCAGCTCCTCAGAGTTTAACAATGATTGCACAGTCAAATTGTCCATCTATGTACCAGGGACAAACACAGCTGCACTTGGTTTTAATGGGAAATATTTGTGTTAATATTCCACGTATCTATGCAGATTGAAATTAGGTACTGTCTAACTTCAAAGGGTGCTATTCTGTAAATTGGAGTTGTCAGGCTGAGCCAGGCTCATGCTGGAGAACTGACAAGAGCCAAAAGGTGGGAAACTGCCTCACCACCAAGGCAGAATGGCAAACCACAGCTGAACCTCCCTCTAACACCCATATGAGATTTCTGGCTACTGGTAAAACTTGCTTTTCTAGGATAAACTGGTTGCCCCTAGGATTCCTCACCACCATGAAGGATTCACTTCATGTCCTATATTTGGATAACAACCATTTGGGAGGTCCTCACATTTGTAAACCTGAGCTGTCTTTAAATTAAGAGAACTATTTACAGGACTTGTGTAACTGAAGGTGATGGTGCAGAGGGTAGGTTGACATCCCGAGGCTCTGTCAGCTGTTCCTTCCTGCTACCTGTACCTATCCCTCCATGTCCCAGGCAGTCCTCTCTTCCCTCTCTGCTGGCACATCCCATCTCTGCCAGAATATCATGAAGCTTGTGTCAGATCTTGGCACAGGAACATAAAGAGGAATTGCTGAACAGGATTCAGGAGCCGTGGGAGAATTATATCTACTACTGTGGCTGCTGATCCATTATGAGAATCACAGCCAGAAACTCCCATCTGGAGTCTCCCACCAACTGCTCTTGGGCAGGTTTCGATGCAGTGGTATCAACAAGTTGAAACTTTGCCCTAGAGAGGAGTTTAAGCAGAAGTGGAAACTCCACCCATAATCAGTCCCTCTTATTTGAGATCTCAGGATGCACATGGATCATATTTTAAAGCATTTCTGTGCAATTAGGCGGGTTAGAAACATCCTCTAAGGAGGGCTATATTAGAAACATCCAAAGGAGGGTTGATTTTAAATTCTGCTACTCTGTTCTACTGAAAAACCTGAAAAATATCTTGAGACAGAGGAACACAGTTATGAACTGACCGTTCCTGATACTAGATATTTCTGTAGAGGTTTCTTACAGCTATCTTGCACAAAGCAATATATTGCCATTTTTTCAGTACAGACACATCTCTCATCTGACAGTTCTAAGAATGTTTCTTTTTTTGTACAGAAAGAAAGATAGAAGACTAGGATGTTTTTACTTGGAGCAAGGAATGTTCTATGCTATGCATTATTTAATGAGGAAAAATGTAGATCACAGAATCTCAGGATAATTCATGTTGGAAGGGAACTCAGGCAGCCCTTGGTCCAAACTTCCCCTTAAAGCAGGATCAACTATGAAGGCAGAAGAGGTTGCTCAAGGATTTTTTCAGTTAAGTCCAGAAAGATTCCAAGGATGGAGATTGCACTGCATCTCTGGGAAACCTGGCCCACTGTTGGGCTGTTGCAGCATGAACCATGTGTCTTTATGTCCATACTGAACTTCACTCATCTCAATCTAGGAGAATTACCCCTCATCCTTCCACCATGTGCCATTCAGGTCAGTGATTATTTGCTCTTGAAGCCATTCCTTCCTGAAGGCTGAATGAGGCTTGGTCTTTGTAGCCCCTCAAAAGGAAAGTGCTCCAGCTCTGATCATCTCAGTGGGCATCTCCTAAACTTGCTTGTACTTAATAAACATCTGCTTTGTACTGGAAGATGCATGGGGTTTAACAAGCTTTGAGAAGAGGAAAGTAACCACTTCCCCGGATAGCCTGGCTCTGCTCCTCTTTATAAACATTTAATTTAATGAAGTTTTAGTTGGCCTTATTCTCTACACCATCCAGGTCTGTAGATGGCAGCCCTGCCTTTAAGCATGTCAAGTTCTCCCTGCATTGTGGTGTTTGCTGACCTGATGAGCATGTGCTCCTCATCCCCAGACTCTGCTAGAGACCAATTGATAAAGAGCAAAGATCCTAGAATAGATTTTTGTGATATGCTTGCCATCAAGGTAGAGGGTGACCCACTAACCAGTGCCCTCCAAGTCTGGTCATTCAACTAGTTTGTGCCTTATCTAGCTGTCCAGAAACCTGGATACAAGAGGAGGCAGGTTAAAAGTCTTAAAATTATACCCATGGATACTTCTCATTTACATGACTATTCATTTTATTATAGGTTTATGGCAACCATGGCCTTGACTGGGTAATAAAATGCAGATGTATGGACACCACTGCGTTTTAACAACATCTTGGATGACCTAGAAGAAGCTGGATTACAAACAGAATGTAATTCAGGATGAGATTTGTAGAGATCGGGAGGATAACAGAAAGCAACCACAGTCATACGCTCTTTCCATAAACAAACTGTCCTACTGTTACTGCACCAGAAAAGCTTCCTGGGAGAGAAAGGATGGAAGGACAAAACCAACAAAGGCACAAATGAGGAAAAAGAAATGGTACAAGTGGCACACAATCAAAAGCAGGTTGGTAGGAAATGAGAGGGGCAACCTGAGCTGAGCACCCATGAGCGCAGTCTGTTCCCCGGAGGTGCCAAATAAACCAGTGAACACCACGCACTGGTGCTCACAGGTGAGAGGAGGAGGGAAAGAAAACAGGAATCAACCTCTATAGAGCCTCCACCATAAAATTCCCTCTTGCAGGTAGTGGGTTTGCCCATGCCTGAGGGAAGATGGTGATGATGTTTGATGTGTGCCTGGGGCCTTGGTGAGGAGAGACTTTGCATCCAGAGACAAGATATGGGGAAAAGGAGGCACTGATCCGTAACAGCCCCATGCTCAGCAGGGTTGTTCAATGTTTTCAATCTAAAAATGCAAACCCTACAACTTTTTGAAAGAAGATCTGTTAAGAATTAAAATGTAATAAATTATTACATTTAAAATTCAAACACGCAACAGTTATGCTAAACCTGGGCTTACTACAATTTATTACAACCAATTAAAGATATAAGAAAGTGTATTGCAACAATTATTAATTCCCAGATTTGAACAAGTTAAGGAGTGCTACCTTCTCCCACAATGGCACAGCTGAAACTGAGGAAATGCTGCTTTTTTTACAACAGCTTGATCTTCATAAATATGTCAAATTACTCTGTATTGTACTTTTTACAAAAGACTGTATGCAAATATTTACATGTTTTCCAAAGGCCATTACTTTCTGCTTTTGTTGTGTAAATAAGCATTTGCCTTCATTTCTTTGAGTTTTCATTTATTATCAGATTCAACAGGAATATTTTCATCATGTGAATTAATCCACTGAAATCTGAGAAAATAACTCAGAAATTAATTAGCCAACATGCTGTTCTCCTTTTATAACTTACAAATAGAAGTAAGATAGGAGAATATGAGAGCTACAGTAACTAAAATTTAAAGAACAAATGACCCACTTTTGAAAGTGCCTAAAAACATAAGACTTTGAAAAATATCTACCAAGACTAGCTCCCAGGTCTGCTTTAGTTCAGCTACACTGGTAGTATTGAAAGGGAAGTGCTTGGCTGCTCAGTGGTTTTGAAAATCCCACAGATTACCTTTTTGTTCTGTGTACACACCAACACATCAGATTTTCAATTCACCATCTTTCTAATGAATTTGTCACCAGTTAAATTCAAATCTAATTTTAAAATCAAAAAATTAAGACAGAGAAAATATCTTATAAGTGATCAAATTTATTCAATGGATGTGTGAGTATCAGTAGATCCTTCCCTCTAGGAAATAAGGAAAACCAAATTTTCTTTGAAAACTTTGTCTGTCTGCACAGCATTACATTAAGTCACTAGACCAGAAATTGTGAAAGATTCCTTAGGACATAAAATGCATACAAAATTAAAAAAAAAAAAAAAAAGACAGTTTAACTTAAGATTTCATGCTTTTGATTAAATTCATGTTTCTGACCAGTGATTCAATTCACTTTGACTTAAGTCAATCTACATTGCCTCAGGTTCCCTATCTGTGTATTTCACATTTATAAAATGGATGATATTACAATGAGTTCCTTTCACTAGCCCGTGTGCCTCATTAGGAAGAGCAATGCTTCTTACAGCTAAATTGGATTTTGCTCTACTCTATGGTTCCTTGGTCCTTTGCTGATTTTTCCTTCTTATCAGCCAGAAACACAAGGTTTTTTGTGATGTGGACACTTGTCCACTAGATGCTGCACTAAGCCCACCTACTTATTTCATACCTCCATCCTGCTGTGGATAGAACCTGGACTTCTCTGACTAATTCCTTCAGGTAGCCAAGTTACCTTGACTAGACATGAGGTGCATGAGCTTATGGAGACAAGGTGCTTCCATCTAATAGCTCCGTTTGGTTTCATCTTTGGTCTCAGACTAGGTGGTTACTTGCCAAAGTAACCACTAACACGGGTTAGTGGTTATGAGCTATTCTACACACCTATACACTCACAAATATTCACTCTGACATACTGAATGAGGCTTTAAGTCCCTTTCTCCAATTTTGTGCCCCTCTTTAAAGAGGGGACATGGCATCTTCTGGGTTCTGGAGCATGCTCTAATAGCATAGATGTGAAACAAAGAGTAGTTGTAGACTTTGCTGTCTGCTTCGGGGCTCAGGACTGCTGGGGTGAAGCCCAGAACCAGCAGGGCAGCTGATGCTGTGGCTCCCTTGTAAAAGTAAGTGCCTATGCTCTCCAGGATTGGGAAATTTTACATTTGCTTCTCTCCTCAGATTTTTCTACTGCTGTGTTCAAACAGAACTCAAGCAGAAGACTTCAAGCAGAAGAATAATTGTGACTCTGTGCAATCGAATAATTTCCATCTAAAAAAAGCCAGCCAGCTCCAACAATTATTCCAGGAGGGAAGATGACACTGGAGTGGAAGAGATGGCAAAGCTACATGAAGGTCCTGTCAGAAACAGGCACACACATACACACTGACTATGGGCAAAAACTAGGGCTTTTACAGCTCTTTCACTATGCCCAAGATTAGGGAGCCATGGAGGTGGTTTAAACAATTAATCTTGACACTCAGTTGCTTAAATTCTACTGCAAGTTTAATCTGGTCCAAATAAACATTTCCAAAGTGACACAGAATAAGTAGTTCATTCACCAAACACTATGTGTAAGGTTTTTTCTTATAAAATTGCCATAGGAAGCCACATATTCTTGTGGCCATACATCCCATACTGTTTTCCCAATCCCTTGAGAAAGGTATGAGTTCCTTCCTCAGATACATTTCAGGCTACGTGTCCTTATTGGAACAAATAAAGCTATCATAACATGCTTAAATTTAATTAACTTTTACTACACCTATTGAATATCCCCTAGGTGTGCACACTGGTGATTGAACTGAAAATCTTGGCAACACCAAAAAAAAAAAAATCTTATTATCCTTTACCTTAAATAATATATGTCAAAACCAGATACTGTTATTTTTATTTATTGTACTATACTATTATTATTACTATTATACTATTTATTATACTACTGTGCTGTATATCTTCAATCAATTCTAAAATTGACTGAAATGAACCAGTTTTGCTAAACATTAGGCAAAACCATGGTAATTTTCTGATACAAAATACACCAATGCTTGAACTCCAGCCTTCTCCTTCCAAAACATGTTACCCTTTATTTTGGAGCTAGTTCTTTAATACAAATTCACAACCAACCAATGGATACAGAATGAGCTGAGTTCCCAAACTGTGCTTGCCTCCTTGATGGAGAGTGGGAACAAAGGTGGATGAAGGCATTTTACTGTGGTCCACTGTGACACAGGATCAAGACAATATCCACAAACTATGAGATGGCTACTCCTCCTTATGACGGCAAGAATTTTAACCCATCACTGAGTTTTCCATGTTATATTTAGCTTCTTATGTGGAAAGGAAAAGAAAAAAAACAACCCAGAACAGGACCTGAGCTATCTTTGAATGCTGCTCCTTTTCCAGCTACTTGTCTCCTCCATCCAAGCAGGGAAACAATCAACACTGGCTTCTTCCCTATGGCTTAATTCCTCTGCTCACTTGCTGATCCCAGGTTGGGATAGTACAAGGTTCTAAATATCTCACAGCATTCTTTGGGAAAAAAAGAGATGAAACCCCATTTGTTCTCCTTGAGCTGAAACTGGAATTCCAGCTGGGGAAATATTAAACCAGGTCCCCAGCATTGTGCCAGAAGGATATGTCCTCCAGCTCATCCCACGTGCTGAGCACATCTCACACAGACCCCATTTTCTGCTGATGCTGTGGCTCACTTGTAAAAGGAACTGGACTGCAGCACTGTGAGCACTGGTATTTTGTATTGAAAACCAATTTTTAGAAGGTGCCATTGTTCTAGGTCCCCAGGGCAGATACACAAGCTCCAGAATACACCTGCTCTAGGGGAGTCAGGCACTATGTATCACCAAGCCTGGGGAACAAAGGATTCCCTCTTTCCCTCCATCAAACTTTCTTTATTGGGTAGGCAGAGTCAGCACAGTTAATATTATGATATATAAAGACCTTACAACTTAAATAATCATAAATATATACTGTCATGGCAAAGAATGACAGCAATGAGAAAACTCATCCTGGTCCCACTACGCAGTGGCCAAATTGACGCTAACTGTCCGAGGAGTAGATGGGTAATTCTCCTTCAATTATTGCTTGCAGGGTTGGCCACAAATTATCCCTAAAATGAACAACACATTCAAAATACATTTTTGTTAACAATGAATTACATATTCTGGACCTAAAGGTTCAGGTACATTTAACTAAATGGAAAATTTGAAAGAAAAATTTACAGAAAACATTAGAGAAAGCTTTTGATTTCAAACTGAGTTAGTCACAAAACAGAAACAGAACAAAACAAAAATTAACACTCAGTTTTAAAGTTTGTAGGAAAACTCTCCACAACCTTTCTGAAATTCCTTCCACTTTTAACTTTTCAGACCAAATTAATTTGCTAAGGCAATGTTTTAGGTTTAATACCAGAATGACTAGACACCTCATATTGAGCTCTGTAGTACAAGACATTAATTTTCTTCCATTTATCTTGGACTGAGCCCAGTTATTTGAGCTAAACTACATAATTTCAGCCCATGGAAAACTAAATTATTAAGTGCCATAGGTAGAGGATAGAAAAGAACAAGGTGTTACCTTGGGCTTCAATAATAACAAGGAATTGATTAGGTAAGAAATTATCCATAGTCCAAACTATAATAAAGCCTGAAAAAAATCCCAAGGTTCCTTCTAATCTGACTTGTGGAAAATTCAGTCCTGTCCCCAAGTCTCATGATATATTTAATCCTCACTAACTAGCTAAGATGTACCAGCCAAGAATTTAAAGCAGAGGATTCTCAATACCCCCTTAAAGCATTGGCCTACTCAATCTGACATGCTGTCTCCAACCTCATTCAACATTGGTGTTTTAAAGGAAAGGGGGAAATATAATTTCTGAGCATACAAATTCAGCTTGTATTATGATGGAAAATAGTCCTTCCTGAACCTTGCGATCAAATAGATAATCTTAAAATATGAGGTTTAAAGACAGAATGGCTACTGACCTGGATCACAGAAACACCTAATCTAGTCTTCTGATTCAAATGAATATTTAGCAAGGATTTTAGGGAAAAAATAAAAAAGAAAATACATATATAATCACAATATTTAGACCACTTTATTTACTATCCATTGATAGATTTATCTTCCAGGAGTGCATAACATGTATAATTGTACATTTGTGCAGCATAATTACACACTACATCAGGAGCAGAGATTCTTAGTTCTAAATCTAATACTTCATATTGTCATGGGGTACACACTACATTTTGCAATGTGCAAAAAAATCCCAAAAAGAGACTTGATCCCATTCATAGAATCACAGAATCATAGAATGGCTTGGGTTGGAAAGGACCCTAAAAATCATCTAGTTCCAAATCTCCTGCCTTGGGCAGGGACATTTTCAGTATTATATATATCCATACATATTTTATAAGTATATGTACATATGAATATATATGAGCATTTAATTATAGCTATTATACATCTATAGCTATAGATGACAAGTCATTAAGACAATAATGAGAACTATTACCTTCATATTGACCAGGAAGCATTAGAAGCCTGTTGAAAGCAATGCTGATCTTACTCTGTTCTGGCTGCAACCCATTAAAAGAGTAAATGAGACATTTTCATTTTTTCATTGACAGCAGGGTCAGAAGGAACGAGGTAGTCAGGCCCCTGCAAGCACAGGGCTCAGGGTGTCTCCCAGAAGTCAGATTTAAGGCAGATCTTTAAAGAAGGTTAACTAATTTAATTTTAAGAATTATAAGGTTATCTTATGTTTACTCTCACTGTGAAGTGGTGCTAACTTATCTGATTTCTGCTTTCATCTCACTGAGTAATTTTAAACATTTTCTAGTGAATTGGAAGAAAACCTTCATGTTTTCCCTTAAAGAAGGAACACAAGTCCTGTAATCAAATCCACCCATTCAGCAAATGAAATAGATTGAGATCCTTTAGCCTGTTTTGGGAAGGATCAATTTTTTCATGTTTTCTTCTTTTTCATGTTCCCCACTGTTTCCACATCCATCTTAAAATAGTGACTTAGATAAAATTCTAGCAAGTATCTTATTAGCGCTGTAACATCTTAGACCACATTTCCATTTCTTTCCATTTTCTTCTTTTTATTTACCCAAGGGTGACATCACATTGGCTAGTAACAGTATTGCACTCAGAAAAGCATTTAGGAAAAACTGCTTATAGTGTTATTTTAGTCCTTCTCTGATACTTGCATCTGTGTATCCAAACTAGCATATTCCCTTGTAGCTGCTGCTCCCGGGATGTAAAAAGCACTTCCATCTAATCACATTTTTCCTCTCATTGCAGCCACAGAAATTGTGTAACTGCCTTTAGCTTCCTTTAACAAAAATAGTTTTATATCTTCAGCCTGTTTCTTGTCTTGTATTCCATTCTGTCTGTACCACTTTTGGTTTCCATTCCCATTCAGTCAGTTTGGATTGGCTCCTTGACTTGCTTTGTTTTCAGAAAGCAAATGGTTTTTACCATGTTTTCTGAGGTATAACTTTGAGGACACTCAACACTTTTCCCAGATGTGCCAGGAGTTATTTTAATCTTTGACAAACAATGCAATAAAAATAATTATTCATTGATATTACATTCTGCTTGTATAAATACAGCCAGATCATTATTACTGCTACCAAGGAAACTGGGCTGAGTAATTAACCATTTCTGAGTCACAAAGGCAACTAACAATCCCTTGTTGAATCATGGAATCATTAAGGTTGGAAAAGACCTCTAAGATCATCAAATCCATCCACTAACCTAGCACCACTTTGATCACCACATCCTCAAGTGCCACATTCACATACCTTTTGAAGACTTTTGGGCATGGTGATTTTACTACCACCCTAGGGAGCTTGTTCCAATGCCTGATCACTCTTTCAGAGGATAAATTTTCCCTAATATCCAATCTAAACCTCCCCTGGTGCACCTTGAGGCCATTTCCTCCAATCCTGCCACTTGCTATCTGGGAGGAATGAGTGATCCCCACCTGGCTATACCCTCCTTTCAGGGAATTTTGGAGAGCGAGAAGGTCTCCTGAGCCTCCTTTTCTCCAGGCTAAACAACCCCAGGAACCTCAGTCCTCCTCATAAGACTCGCTGCTCCTCACAAGACAGTAACTTGAGCTCCTGGGAAGCAAGCTGAACACATTGGAAAGCTGTGGGGGCCATAATTTCCTGTAGTATAGACAGAAATAGTGTAGCTAGAATTTATACACAGACACGTAACAATGCCTTCTAATTTCCACAAAACACTAATGCCAAATTCTGCAGCCTATTCTAATTTCTGTGGAATTGCTATCTGATTGCCAAGTCATCCCAAAATATAGGAAAATCAAGAAGAAAAAAAAATCTAAAGCCACTAGCTGTGGTAGAGAATACAATATATTTTCCCAGACAATGTTGGTGATTGTGCAAAAAGCAATGCCATCAGTTTGTATTCTGTTAGTGCTTGAGGACTTGCTGCACTGGAGCCACAGTGAAGCAGTGCCTGGTGTGCAGGTGTGGGCAGAGGGCTGCTGCTGTCCCCTGGTAATCAAGGTGTCAGAAGCACAGAGACTCCCTTGTCTGCTCACTGCTGCAGCAGGAGGTGTCACTGACAGCATTTTCACAGCCTATTCATTGGTGTAAGGACAGGCAGCAGATAATGGGAGAAGCCAGCATCCCCCAAGAAAAGAAGGGAGAGAAAAGAAACAGATTGCCATCAGGGAAATGATACTTAAGAATCAGAAAGGTGAACATCTAAATTAAAATAGAGAAATTGGACAAAAGAAGTTACAAAAGCAATCTTGCAGACAGAAGTTACTAGAAACCTCTCAATAAATAAAATCCAAACATGAAAAGGGGGCAAGGATGTGAAGAGTCTGGTTCTAGCATGGCTTAAAGAAAGAGGCCATGAAGGTATACAGCTGAGGGAAAAGTAAAAGGTAGTTGTAAAGCATTTCCCAGGCTTGATTCTATAAATAATTAGGCTCTCTCAAGCACCACTTTATAAACAATAAGATTCTCAGACAGTTTTCCCATAACAGGCAAACATTCTGTCCTTGGGCTCTCTGAGAACACTGATCCTGTTTTCAATAGACAAACCACAGGTATTGTAAACAAAAGGAGGGGTTAGAGTTTTCTCTGTTAACCTATCGTGAGCTTGGATTTTGCAATATGCATGAAGTTAATTAACACTGTTATATAAAGTGGCTGATTGATCAATAAATCGAAGTCAATGCTGATCAATGACAAGGTGGGCTTCCTTTGCTTTCAACACAAGGACACCTCTGACATCAGAATAACAAAGGCATTTGACATAAGAATAGCAAAAACTGATAATTTGAAGTCTATAAATCTAGCTCCCCGCTGCAAGTTGCACTTCCAGGGAAGTCAGTGCCAATACTCCGGTGACTCAGCTCCATCACTGAAATATTGACAATACTTGATGAAAAGGGTAAATGGCAAGCAAAAATTCCATGGTTATGCTTCAAACCTGGAATTCTGAACAAAGATGAGGAACATGAGGTTTTCAAGTCAAATTCAGAAGTCAATTCCTCAGTGTCAGAAAGATGCTAAATACTGGGGGTCACAGTCCTTCACAGTTTCCATGGCACTTGCTGTGGTGACACTTGCTGTGTCACAGCTGAAAATGCCACTCAGCTCAATAGGTATTCCCAGCTCAGGGACACCTTACTTCCTGTGCATTCACTTCTTACCAGCTTTCACAGAACATATATTTTTGTAGGGATGGAAATTGTTAATATTGCACTCTATCCTATGTGTTGACATTAAATAACTGCATAAAGAAGGATCTGTTTTCTTATGAAATCATGGAATGGTGTGGGTTGGGTTGGAAGGGACCTTAAAGTAATCCCCCTTGTCCTGTCACTATATGCCTGTATATAAAGGCACTCAACCTCTCATTCCCCCTTGCTCTCTTTTAGTTACGTGCTAAATCCTTGTCAATGTTCCAATGGAGCTACAGACTGAGCTGCATTTCACCTCAGAAGGAAAGCCCACAGGGCAAATTGGCCTTCTAAGTGACAATGTAAAGTCACTAACTTTATTTAATATGATGGCAGTAGTAGCTCACACTCATCTGTGTTACCTTGTTAAATGGAACCTTAACCAGAGCACTGCTGAAACACATGAGCCAAAGGGAGCCAAAGGGAGCACAGATCTCACTGCTGAAAAGGCAAATCTTGAAAGATGACTGCAAGGATTGCTGAGGCCTTCCTGAGATACAGCAATGTCCCAATATAGACTACAAGCAAAGTGAAATTCGTAAATTCTTAACATGACTAATTCAGACCTTCTAAAGTCCTTACTAACACTCATTGCTATAATTACAATGCCAAAACCATCAATAAGTTGGAAAGAATTATAAAAAAATTTTGGCGATTATCTGTCAAGCTCTGAAATAAAAAAAGTTGTACAGCTTATAATTTGGAAATTCATTAAGTATTCTCTCTGAATTTCCCTCCATTCTAACATTCATGTGGAAACCCCAACACTCGCCCTGGTTCTTGCAGGGGAGTTTTCCTGAACAAAAGCTGTGTACTTGGAAATGTGATTTTAGAGAGAGCTCTTTGCTTTTGCAGCTTTAATTTCTTTCTCAAGATTTACCAACAAGCTTTTCCAAAATGTACAATACTCCTTCCATTCATATGTCTTAGTAATTTTATAGTTTTAGAAATATTTTTGCTCATTAAATTTTGTATAGGCAGTTTAGGAGCTCGTCCAGACATTCCAAATGTGTACTAAGTGAGAGTAGACAGGAAACAAAGCAGGACACACTTACTAAGAAGATGAATGTTTTTTAAGCTATGCCTTCACCTCCCTTGAGTAATGTACTGCTTATAACCATTACATTCCTCCCTCGCAAACCTTTCTTCTCAGAGCGGGATGACCCTTACCCTGCTCTCCATCTATTCCTCTTCCACTCCTCTTTCCATCTGCTCTGGTAAACCCGTTAAATCTGCATTAAGAGCTGTGGAAAGAAGAATGTTTGACAAACAGGCTTGACTGCTGCTGACTCTGGTATCATCTGCTGTCATTTGCTTCTGTTGCTGTCAGCTTTAAAGGTCAAAGGAAAGGGTAAGTGTGACCCCAGAGGGGCAGCAGTTCCAGGGAAGCAGGTTGGCATCTTCCACCATCTATAGCAGCTGTTTTGCTATAATGGCTTTAAAATGTTCAAAGGCTTTTCTTTCCTCTGCCACTCAAGCTGAAAAACTGGACTCAACCTTTCACACAGTTTGGGTGAATTTTTCTGCATTATCAGTTTTCTTGCACAGGTAAAAGTTATCTGAAGCTTTAATTACAAATGAGTTTTGAAGCCCAAAGTACCTGTCCTTGGGAGAATGAAAGATGCATTAGCAGACACTGTACCAAGCACTGGTACTTAAATACAGAAATAGACTTGTCATTTTTAAAAGATCTGTCAAGAAGAGAAAATTCTTCCAATTCAGAACTAGAGTCTATTAATTAAAATGGGAATTAAAGACCCAAAATTTAAAACCAGGCTATCTGAGCCTAGGAAATGAACATTAGTTTATCTGCTGACGTGACTGACAAAGTATATGTACCTAAAGTATTCGTGTTAAAGAACTCAGTCACAGTATCACACATTACTGGGCACAGAGATTTGAAAATGAGTCCCTGTTTTATCACTATCCCTGTGCACAGACAATGAATGGAGACTGAAAGTTTAATACCATACAACCACATTTCAATATGAGACAATTTATGTAGGGATGACCTTTTCAATATCTTTCCACTTCCTGGACCACAATAGTGTAAAACGTCAATACATGATGACAGGAATTTTACATGTAAGACCTCAGTGAATCCAGTGTTTTAGTGGAAAATCTGTAAAAACAGCAAATGTTTGTCTTCCCATTTCTGATCCTGATTTTGCATTTGCATTTAAGTTATAATCTTTCCATTTGATTTTCTATGAAAACAGCAGTAAAACATTTTTTCCATTTTTATGACACTTTCTGAGAGTGCTGTTTCTTAGATCATTATTCTTGTTCTTGTTCCATTTTCAGTCTTCTTTTTTGCAATGCTTGCCATTATTTTTTTTAAATCTAGTTCCTGTCAATTTATTACAAACTTTCTGAGAAGTTGCATTTGGCACAAGACTTTTTTTTTTTTTTTTTCACTAAAATTTATAACTTTCAAATCTTTCCCATCTGTTTTATATGACAGTAATGAGAGTCTTAAAAAGGGACTCTATTTTTGTAGTGCTCCAAAAATGCCTTCTGTGCTGTATATTGTTTAGTAATACTCTTTGCATAGAGCCATTAATCTTTCAGGGCCAGATGCTGATAATGGGTTCTCGTGCCCTCAGCTTCCACTAGAGTCAGAAATAGGTGAAGATCTTTCTCTTCCTGTAGGCGAAGATCTTTCTCTTTCTGTAGGATGTGATCAGTGCTTGGCAGATGCAGATGCTAATTGGCCCAGTGGGAGAAACATAAATGCACAGATATGTGTAAAGTGTGCTCTGTTGTTTTTTTTTTTTTTAGATTAACTATGGATTAACTTTATGTTTTTTTTGAAGTAAATAGCATCTGCTATTTTTTGCTGAACTTTTGTGGTACTATACTCAGAAGATGTGGTAAAAAACCCAAAAGCTTATCTCATTTCAGTTTTGTTCACTGAAAAGCTGTTTTTTCAGTAATACACATGTATTCACAGAAAAAATGAAAATGAGAAAATGAATCTCTCAAGTTGGGAGTGTGAAGGTAAAAACAGCATAATGCAGCATTAACAAATTTTCAGTCTCTAAACTATAATCTAGACGCTGACTTGTCTGCTTTCTGTTAGGCCAAAAGGAGAATATCTGTAAACAATCTTAACCTGATTTTTTCTTATAACAAGGAAACTCATCCATATGCTCCAGAGCCAGAAACTGCCCCTACATGCTGGTAACCTGAACAACATGGAAAAAGAGCCCATTCCATTTATGTGCCAGTACATTCCACAGCAAACCAACTCATCCACTGGTAAATACATTTGCACAGATTTGGTGCAGTCTTTCCAAAAAAACCCCAGACCTTTTAGACTGAGCTTTCTTTCATATGGCAGAAATTTGGCTAAAGAGTTGTTGCAAGAGGAGCTCCATCTCTTAGATCTTTGTGAGTGTTGAGTATTCCATTTCCCTTCTTGCTGGTCCACCTGCAATGTTTCTGGCAATCCATTTGTTCCATGGTCATGCTTTTAATGAGGGAGAATTGAGCTGATATTCAATTCCACCAGTCACTTTCATAAGATATTACTCCTGAACAGGAATCAAGAGGTTTCAAAGATTTATTTAGACAAGACACAGGACTAGAAGTACTGAAGTACAGGGCAATTCCACCTTCTGAGCTACTTTGTGCCTCTAGGAATGACACAGGAATATTTGCCAGGACTTTTCATCTACTCAAAGGAAAAAAAAAAAATAATGTTAGGGATTTTTCCTTGCATGGTGATGAGGTAGCATTCACTCCTAGAAAAAGGGTGAAGCAAATTAATCAATTTCCACAAATAATGACAGAGAGCTGGAGATAGGTTTTTTTCTGCCAGAGACAGAAGATTATTCATTATTTTGTGGGATTACTGACATGGTCCCTAACATCTCTACTATATCATATTCCTCCTTGTACTGCAGCAGCAAAATCTGAAAAAAAAATTCTTTTGTAAAAGCTTGCTGGAAGGAATGAGAAAAGATGTATGTCCTTGAAAGAAAGCTTCACACTGGACAGCTTCTGCACCTGATGATTATTCAAGAAAACAATCCCAGTTTGACTCCACAGATGTATGCTGAATATTTTTACATCTATATTAAGAGAGTCACATTCCTACTTACAGAGAATACTACATATGACAATTAATGGTAACACAGTTAACCTTAAATTGAGCTCTTTAAAATTTTAACTTCTTTTACTCCAAGTCATGTTGGATACACCTACATAAGCAAATTCAAGAGTTCTGCCAAATTTTACTGGGTAATAGAAGACTTGACTTACATCATGACCATTTCTAGTGAGGTTTCAGCCCATGTCAATGAGTTGGCCTAGGCAGTCCCTTAGCATGGTTCAGTAGATAGCACAGACCAAGTCCCATCCTCAGCAGACAGTTCATCCTCATCCTCACCACTTTGGACATCAGCAGAGACCCACAGCATGGCTGTCAGCTCTTCTACAGCTCATGGCTCTGGGTCAAAGAACAACCTTGGGCTGCTGCTTTACTCCTCTGAAACCAAAACAGAGACAGAGGCACCTCCAGAGGGCAATTTTCCCCCATTACTTGGGCACCTGTTTGATGTGTGTGCTTTTAAGATGTCCTTTTCTTCTCTGTCTGTATCTCCACTAACTATGGACAGATTTAGACACTCATTACTTAGACAGCTAACATGAAGGCAAACTCCATCTTAAACGCTAGTGATAGCAAAGCCCCACAGGGAATGCCATTTGGGCTTTCTTCTCAGTGGACCTGTGGTCTAAAAGCAACTGAGATCATATAACTATTATTTCTTATTTCTTCCACATCACCTCCTGACTCCAGATGAAGTTGAGTCTCCAACAGGACTAGGGCTAAACAGCATTACAGATGGTAAAGTGAAGCCTCAGTCTCAGGACACACATTAGCCAGCATGGGCTCAGAGCTAGATACTCAAATATAAGGAACAGCCAGGAGAAGATGGCTCTTTAAGACTTCAGGATGTTTGATGCTCACTGAAATGCTCCCTGCAAACTGATACTCACCTGCCACTTCAGACCAGGAAAAAGTTCTGCAAGGAATTTAATTGAATTGGTCCTTGCAGGCAGAGAAAAACACAGGTCATTTTTGCCTTTTCCACTCTACCATTTTCTTTTCCTCTTTTTCCATTCAGTAAGAACAGGAGGGCACAGTCAGAGGACAAATTCACCAGGGAAGAAAGCAGCACAAGAGACAACAGGATGTGTCAGTGAAACTGCTCTGTGCCATTCCATTGCTGTACCAGGCAAATTCACTAATTCACTAAGATCCATGGCCACTACGGACAGAAGGGAGTTTGTTGACAGAATTGTCTGGCAGTGGTCCACAGGGATAAAATCGAGGAATAGCCAAGCCCAGAGGGGATCCTGTCCTCTATTAGC
The DNA here is from genome assembly GCF_028018845.1 of Melospiza georgiana. Classification (NCBI taxonomy): domain Eukaryota; kingdom Metazoa; phylum Chordata; class Aves; order Passeriformes; family Passerellidae; genus Melospiza; species Melospiza georgiana. Next base: position 74,495,782 of record NC_080431.1, read on the forward strand.
TCAGGGTTTGTTTTCTTTGTAAATAATGCCAAAGTCCTTGAAAGGGGAGAACCAAGCATTTGCTAACTGGAAATTGTGTTCTTAGAGTGAGTGCTGGCACTCCTAGTGATGTGTCAGGTCAGGTGCTGTCCTGCTGAGATGAAGTGGGACAGGACAGCAGGAAAAAGGAACCGATTGAAAAATGCAGTATAAAACTTTGGCTTTTAAAAAGACTAAACTTCCACTATGCTATAGTGCTTCCAAAACAAATCTAAAATAAAGCTTTTTTTTTTTTTATGCTGAACTCTTGCCATGTATGAAGACAATAGTAATGTCAAAGTGGGAAATAGAAAATACAGATTAAAATGGTGTACAACTTAGGTTTCCATGCCACTCATGGATGAAGTCTGATCAGTTCATGCTTCATTTTCTGATCCATATGCTCTCTGAAAATAGCACTATTTTGGTTTTTGCTGCTCCACATCACCAGTTTTCCCGTTGCCAAGAAGAAGCAGCAGCTACTGGGAAGTTCAGTTTCTTGAATTCATCCTCCACTAGATGGCAACTGCTGAGCTTTCCCACAGCACTGCAGAAACATGTACAGCAGCAATAATCCTCTCTAGGCACTCTGCTCGAGTCTGCCTTCATGACATACTCTATTTGCAGTCACCTAAAGATTAGCTGCTAAATATTTCAGCTCGTGACAGTATTTGTACAAGACATATATATTACAATGGAATATGCAGTTCAAAGGTAGAAAAGCAGGAATTTACTCATCAGGTAAGTGGGGCCATGGCTTCCTTATAGGTCACTCAGTCTAACTCTATTGCCATGAGCAGGGCATCTTCAACTAGATCAGGTTGCTCAGAGCCTTGCCTAGCCTGATCTTGAATATTTCCAGGGATGGGGTAACTATCACCTCTCTGGACAATTGTTTCCAATGTTTGATCACCCTCACTGTAAATACTTTTTTCCTTATATCTAGTGTGAAACAACCCTCTTTCAGTTTAAAATCATCACCCCTGTCCTATTGCTACATTTCCTGGTCAAAAGTCTGCCCTCACCTTTTTTGTAAGCCCCCTTTAAATATTGAAAGGTTGCAATAAAGGTTCCTTCCAACCCAAACAATTCTACGATTCTGTGATTCTAAGGTTTTCAGCTTTGGATCACAGCACCAGGCTAGGGACTATAAACAATAATTACCAGAAGTCACTTACTTCATTTCCTTTGGTTTATTTTGTAGAGGTAATAAATATGGAGCAGTTATTCATTTTCTCACAATACAAAAACCAGCATCTCACAATAAAATTGACAGCCTTTAAACAAAAGGTCTTGATTCTTAATAAAGCACTTTTTTTTCTCAAAATTGTTCACAGAATTCAAGTGGTATTTGTGAGTAGGTCATATTCAAAGCCTTTCTGAAATTTATAATTAACAAAAATAAGTACAGCCGTAGAGTCCATGCAATAGTCATAAAAAACCTACTTGGAAAAGTACATCCTGACTGAGACCTCCTCCCACATGCTCGATCTCTCTCTGAAAGATTTTGCCAGAAAACAGAACCTGCTTCTACTTTTGGTTACATGAGCATTATCTGAAATAACTCTGCTGGAAAGATTTGACTCACACTGATACAAATTGTATTGTAATCAAGTACAGTATTTTCAGACAAATAATAACACTTCTCATGGTCTATAATCTTTCCTTTTTCTGTGGAGTTTTAACTCACAAGCAAGCACAGAAATAGATTTTTACTGATGAATTGACAGGGTTTAGCAGGGTTTTTTCCTGTTCTTTATATCATTGAATATATTATTTAGAACTTGCCTTACTCTTACAGATGGTATGCTGAAAAGTTTTCTCCTAATTAGGTTTTGAACCAAACTTGGTGATATTTTTCTAAAAGACGTAAACTCCATACTAGATATGATAATGGCTTTATTAGTTAATGGTCAGTTTTTCTCTGGCAATCTGTCCTCAAAAGGCCTGCTAGGGCAAGAAGCAGCTGCTTTTGCAGCTCTTTGAGATTTCTTTCTTGATGCTCATCCTCTCATTGAATGAGGAAGAGACATTTCATCTTCACATACATTTTTTTCATGGGATAGCAAAAATTGTGAAGCCTCATCTCTTCCCACATGGCAGTTTTACCTGCCTGCCTGTTCCTGTCTCTGAGTGTCTGTGTCATTCAACTTGGCCACCCACAACTGCTTTCCATCCCTCTCCATGTCAGCCCTCAACCTTGTCATCACTGCCGTCTTTTATCCATGTCTCCTTAGGGACAGGGGTAGATGACTTTCATGAACCCCTTAAAGAGCACTAAGAAAGCTACAGTGGGGGAGAGTTCACTCTGCCATATATAAAAAGAAATTTTTTTACTTTATATTTTTAATTATTGATCTCTTAGGGATTAGCTGAAGTTTTCTTGTGTCATATGATGACTTAGCCATTCAGTGTTATTAAAATTGATGGCATTGGTGCAGTTTTGCAGGTTTTAAAGCCTGAGTTATGCTGTGGAACTCTTCATGCTGTGCCCTTAAATATTTTTAGTTTGCAAAAACAAAAAATAAAAAAAGGCTAATATTTGCAACACCAGTTTTAGGAGTTTAACTGTTCTTCCTTGAACTGTAGTTAAACTGAATTCTTAAGAACTATTTTTCTTATAATGGAATTAAAAACACATCATCAAAGCAGCAGCTGCTGGCAATGATGGTTTTCCAATTCCCAGGACAAGAAGCTTATGGAAATTTATGGTTAGGATTACACACAATGGTTGTCTGTGACAGCAGAGCTTTGAACTCACTGGACTGTCACCATCCACCAGACCAAGTTGCTTAAAGCCCCTTCCAACCTAGCCTTGAACAGTTCAAGAGATGAACCACCCAAAATTTCTCTGGCAACCTGTTCCAGTGCCTCATCACCCTCATAGTAAAGAATTTTTTCTTTATATCTAATCTAAATCTACTCCCTTTCAGTTTGAATCTGTTTCCCCTTGTCCTGCCACTACATGCTCTTGTAAAAAGTCTCTCTCCATCTTTCTTGTATGCTCCCTTAAGGTGCTGCCAGGGAAGTTGTGACCCTTGGAAAGAAGGTCAATTAGAAGTGGTGGAATGCAGTTTCATCTGTCCTGCATTTCCACACTGGATGTACCATGAAGTACAAGCAGCCAAAGGACACCTCTAGACTGCTTTAGGAAAGGAAGTGCGTGGGGATCTTGTAATGATCACACAGGATGTTTTGTACATTTCTTACACTTAGAAGTGGCATAGACCATCTCTATGGAAGAAATCAAACCTAAAAACACCTGTTCAACCACAAAACCTTACCTAAACAAAACAGGCCAGAAGTGAGACAAATCTTAAATAAAAGGACTGGACCAAACCTCAGAATATTTTCAAAAGCAACCAGAATTTCCCAAAGCCATATGAACACCACAAGCAGCTCATAGCAGAGACTAACAACCTGCCTCAAGCAATAGAGAGTGGAAAACATGAAAAGAGCAATGAAGCCTTACAGCATCATCAAAACAGGAATTCTGGAGGTTTAGTGAATAAAAAGGCACTGGTGGCTGAGGTAACTGCCAATGCAACTTCATTTAAATAATTTTGGACTGTGAGCTGTTATACTCTTGGATGGTTTTTCAAAGGTTTCCTAATTTGGGCTGACATTTCTTGCTTCTCCAATAGCATTTACATGACTAATAACTTGGCCGAAGTGACAAGTTTTCTGCCTATGAATCATAAAATGAATGTAGTTGAAAAGGGAAGATAAACAGCTAAATTGAGACAACTCTGGAAACATAAGCTTCTTTAACTAAATGGATGTACAATTTAAAGTAATATTAAAAAAAAAACCAAAAAACTATATGGATTTGTTTACACTAGCTCTATCTATTATCCAGTGACTACCCAGCTGAGTATAACCCAACTAGTACTACCATAATCCACTTTTTTCCCCCCAGCTTGTCTTTAGACTTGTAGAAAAATTTTGAAACACACTGAAGTAGCTTAGGAACTCAACACCAATTTTAAAACACTAAGGTCATGTCTAAATGGCAGATTGAACTTTAGACACAGCAGCTTGGAAACTGAAAGGAAGCTGACAGCATGAAACACTGAGTGAGTTAATTTCCCTTGCCAGCAGAGAGGCATGAGAGGGCTGAATCCCACTGACTTGTCAATTTCTAGGATTGTTGGTTTTTTTTATTTTTCCCTTTCATCTCCATCTCCCCTAGCTGTAAGTATCAAGAAAACATCACCAAAAAAAGAAGAAAAAAAAAAGATTTCTGGAAAACATCAGTAACTCTGCCAATGGAAAATGAGTAGAAAAGCTTGAATACAGCAATGCACCCCATATGCTATTGAAGAAATGAATCACAGAATGGTTTGGGTTGGAAGGGACTTAAAAGATCATCTAATTCCAAACCCCTCTGCCATCAGAAGGGACACCTTCCACTAGACCAGGTCACTCAAAATACCATTCAGCCTGGCCTTGAACACTTCCAGGGATGGGGCAGCAACTTCTCTGGGGAACCTGTCCCAGTGCCTCGCAACCCTCATAGGGAAGAATTTCTTCCTACTATCTAATTTAAATCTGCTGTCCTTCATCTTAAAGCCATTACCCCACATCAAATCACTCCCTGTCCTTGGCAAAAGTCCCTCTCCAGCTCTTGTGTAGCCTGTTTAGGCACTGGAAGGTTCTCTAAGGTCTCCCAGAGCCTTGCCTTCTCCAGGCTGAACATTTCAACTCTCTCAGCCTGTCTTCATAGCAGAGGTGTTGCAGCCCTGTGAAGGAAGTATCACCTCCCTCAACCTGCTGGTCACACTTTGGATGGCTGCCAAGGAATGCTACACCTCAGTGGCACACCCCAATGGGTAACTTGACTGTCACTTCCAGAAACCCTGCAGCTGGGTGTACAAATCTCAATTTGGACACAGATATAGATGAGAGTTTAAGGAAAAATTATAGGTCAAGCTTTGCCCCAATAATCCAGAAAAACTGAAAGATTTTGTTTTAAGAGACTGCATAATAAAGGTGGTTGGGTTTTGTGATAAAAATAATGTATTTTAGTCATCAAACTGAGATCTAAAATGACATTAAATAGGTATGATATGTTTCACTTCACACAAACAATTTTATTCTGCTTAAATCATCATTTACTTAGTTTTCATTGGCCAGCAAAATTGAAAAGTCAATTATTCACAATGTTCTACATGAAAAATTGTGTTCTCAGTTGGAACAAAAGAAAGAGGGTGGGTAATAATCATTCAAAACATTGAAATAAGACCTTTTAAATGCCTTGGAAAAATGTATTAAATAAGTCATTACCCAAGTTTTCATTTCAATCACTGAAATATTCCTTGTGTTTCTTTTCAATACACCAATCTTATCTAACGGTTTTTGAATATATTAAATATTTTTCTTTTATTTGCTGATGTTTCCAAAATGAATGAAGATTAAAGGGGGGAGACACAATATTTTGTGCTTCTGCAGTAAGGATCAAACAAGTTTTACTTCTAGGAAAACAAAGCAAATATTGAAAGGACACCAATTAACATCTATGGAATGAAGGACCAGGCAAAATAAATTGCAATGATTTATAAAGAAGGAATTATTCCACAGTAGTCTGCTATTGCCACATGATCACATTCCTAGAAATGTGTCAGCAGCAGGACACTGATTTCTTCAAGATCACTTGCAGTTGCTAAGGTCCCTCCCTTCTGCATTTGGAACAGTCTTCAAGCTTTTAACACTTGACTTTGGTATGAAAAGAAAAATGCAGAGCACATTTAGTCAGTATTTATCATGCACTAATTTTGCAAAAAAATGGAACCCAAAGACTTGAAATCTTACTCATAGAATCATACATTAGTCTGGGTTGGAAGGTATCTTAAAGATCATCCAGTCCAACACTTCAGCTACTAGTTAGTCCAACTACTTCAGCTAGGTATTTAATGCTGGTTTTTTCCTTCATTCCCCACTCCCAATGTTTGGGGGGGGGTGGGGGTGTCTTTTTTACCTAGAAAAAACTGTGTCTTCTGAAATAGTTTTGGGCTTCACATCTCCACAAGCAATGAACTTATTGCCCTAATGATGAGCTCCAGACTCTGGCCTCCTGTAGAATATCATACTAAATTAGAATAGAATGATACAAAGTAGAATTTTTAGGGTTGAAAAAGACCTCTAAGATCAATTCAAGCTGCAGAGGTTGGGCTAATATTCAATATCCTCCTCAGAGGTGGCCTTAAAAAGTGTGAGAACCTCTTCTGAGCAGAGCTCTGACACTGGAAGATTCAAAGAGAACACAGAGTAGGTGTCAGGCCATAAACTTTATTGTCTTGCCGAAGAGACACAAATGAGAGGTGAGAGGTTTCCCTTTCTTCACTGAACTTCCCCCCTGCTCCCACGCAGTGAGAAAAGTCCAAAGAAGAACGGAAGAAGACAGGGAGGAAATTACTCAAGACGAAAAGAAATGCAAACAGTAATGTTAAATAATAACTTGTGCTGCCTTAAGGGAAGTAGGAAACCAGATTTAGACACCTGACTCTGATTGTCATTTCATAAATGAACAGTGTGACAGTGTATTCAAAAGAGCCTCACTCTGGCTCATGTCACAGGATCTCCATTGCTGCTCATCAATAAATTTCTGTAAATTTCTGGGATACACTGCTGGAATAAGCTGTCTGGGGCTTTTCTGTACAGCCTCTGCCAAGAGCAAGTAGCCTTTCTAAAGGATGGCAAATTCCAGTTTAGTGTAGATCCAGGTTGTTGATAGAGAGTTTTTATGAGCATACTGTTTTGCTCCTTTCCAAATTTATTACCACTACTGTGCACATTTTCAGTGTTCTTTACTTTTACTTCTGTCCTCTTCTCTCACTTTCCATCTTCCAATCCTCCCTTATCCATTTATTTGCACTTCCAGCACTTTAACTGCCATGGTGTATTGACAGGATCTCCTGCAGTTGTGCTCTCTCCAGCATATTTCTGTTGTCTAGTTTCAGTATTTTCATAATGGAACAGATTTATTTTTCCCCATGGGACTAAACCCACATTTTCACGTAGCCCCATCATCTCAGAATTAGGCTGAAGGTGTCTCTAACATTTGATCTTAGTAAATTCACATGATTTTCATGTTAACTTACCTTGCCATGTGAGGATTACAGTGGATAATCTAAATAAGTAATTTCTGTTCATATATAATGGAAAGATGAAAGGCAATATGCCAGGCCTTGGGAGAAGGGTGTTGAAGTACACCTGCCTGGGTACTGAGTTTAGTCCCTTTGTTAATTACACCTGGAAGTGGCATTTAAGGTACATAAATATAACTAATCTTTGGGAGCAGCTATAAATATTCATTGTCAGACATATAATACAAAGAGGCCTGAAGACACTAGAAATAAAAGTATAGTCTGATTGGAAAAAGGAAGAAATTAATGCAACAGAGGGAAAACTCTGAAGCCTTGGCTTAGTTTTTAATAAGCATTTTAATAAGCTTGTGATAATGAAATAAACTAGATCAGAGTATTTTCTGCGCAACAATGACAGTTCTAACTTACTAATTTTGCATATTTTAGTCTATGCAACCATCAGAAGCCCTAAAGGGCAACTGGAAGCTCTTCCAGCTATTTGCAGACAATCCTTTAAGAAGCCTTTGCTAAAGCTCACTTTCAGTTCAATGTGATTAAAAAATCAAAAAGCAGATGAAGGAAAACCAGAATTTTTTCAGTCTGCAACCTGTTTGTTAATTACCGAGTGTTGCAGCTGTGGTCTGTAGCTGCCAGCCTGCTGCACCCACCTGCTCCTCCCACTCACTCCTGCAGAGCAGCTCCTGCTCTGCACCTTTGGCAGCAGCATCGCTGGAATGGCAGGCTGATCCCCACCCTGCTGCACACCCCCACGTTCAATTCATATCTCTTACCGTTACACACACACACAATATCTCTACAAAGCTCAGCACAGCACTGTACAGAGATTAATGCTGCACCCCACCTAGGCTGGTAAATATTGTTTCTCAGCAGGTGCACTGCCCTTTGCTGTGTATAAAGCATTCAGGTCTTCCCACAGATTATGACTCTGTCCAAAGCTGATGGTGTAAAATGAAGCAGAGGGAGAGACACTGGACTGAAACAGAAGTAACCCCATTGTCTCACTCATAGATTTCCTCACTCATAGAAAAGGAAAAATACCTGTCAATATTTACAATACAATATTTAAATTTGCATCAGGAAATTTTCTTTTGTATGTAGATTCCTCATTTGTACTTGGAAATTGACAACCTAGATCACAAGCCAGTGAAGTAACCTATATGCAGTTAATTTATACACATCTATTACAAATATATCTCCCAATATTTTGAGAGGAGCAACAAAATATTTCCTTTCAGCAGATTTATGTCCATCTACTATCATTTTTAGCTAGTAGCCATCAAAATAAATAGTCTATATGTGAGCCCAGATGCATAAATTTTGCATGTTCATCACTAAATTAACTTCAAAATTCTACAGTGCTCAAATATCTAAGGTCTCACATTTATCAAAGCCCCTCTTCCCACATATGAAGGAGCACCGATAGGACTGGGACTATGAGGTCATGTGAATGCCCCACTTCTTAGTGCAGAGACTGCAAAGAGACTTCTCAGTCAAAACCTGCCAGCAAAGTTTGGCAAAATTCTGTATGGAATATTTTTGCAAGTTAAAATTCCACCTCTGTGCTACAATCCCATTCTCAGAGAGTATTTCTAGTTTCTGTTTTAATTCCAGCTCTGCTATAGATTTAAAATACAGGTCAATGTCTTCAACACAGTTTAAGAGACATGACATGGCAATATAAAATTTTGCAAATTAATTTCCATTTAATCTTTTTATCAGTCACATAGGGAGGAAATTAAAACAAGATAACTCAATGTTGGTTAAAATTTTTCTGCTGATTCTCTGTGAATTTTGAACATTCTTTTTTTCCTAATTCGGTCCTGCCACAACTTTCTTTTACACTTGCTATTTCAGCACACACAATTCATTAGCATGAGCAATCAATAGCAAGAAGGCTGTTTTACATAAAACCTTCAGCAATGGATTGAAGACCTTTCCAGCCATACCTCTTTTATCAAAACTGATGTCTTTATTGGCACTCAGGAAAAGAGTGCTGCAGTAGTGGCTGCCTCAAGCTACTGCAATGCTTGCTCTATCCCTTAGCCACAGATCCTGACCTGAGAGGTGAGAGAACCTCAGCTGCTCATGAAGAACCTGCCTTATTGGTAGCAGGTTATGCAAGGTCAGGGCTACAACCATCTAGACACACACCCTAAGCTGCTTGCTTGAACCTCCACTCTATTCTCATCAGGGCAAGAATCTCCATCTTTTCGCTCGGGTATAGTCAGAGTAGAATAAGGTATTTCTGCTGGAAGGGCCATACAAGGATCATCCAGTCCAACTGCATGACCAGTTCAGGCCTGACCATCAGTTAAAGTGAGTTCCTAAGGACAATGTCCAAATGCCTCTTAAGCACTGACAAGGTTTAGGGCAATCACCACCTCCCAAAGGAGGCTATTCTGGTGCTTGAACACCTTCTCAGTAAAGAATTACTTCTTAAGTCCAGTCTGAACCTCCCCACTGCAGCCTTGAACAATTCCCACATGTCCTATCACTGAATACTATATGGAAGAGAGATCAGCACCTTCCCCTCCTCAGGAATCAGCAGAGAGCAATGTGGTCACCCCTGAGCCCCCTTTTCTCCAAAACAGACAAACCCAGAGTCCTCAGCCACTTCTCACAGGACATGCCTTCTAGCCTTGTCACCAACTGTGTTGCCTTCTCTGGACATATTCACATCCTTCTTAAATTGTGGGGCCCAGAACCAGTCACAGTGCTCTTGGTAAGGACTTTCACCAATGCCAAAGCATGAGCTGGACCCTTTCCTCCCAATTAGCCCATTAGCCTGCAAACAGAGGGCAACAGGGAGGCAGCTCTGCTTGCATACCCCTGGGTCAAAGCTGAACACAATCACCATAAGTCAGTGTCATTGAGATGTGTTGCAGTATCACAATCAGAGCTACAGGACACGTGGAGATGCCTTTCCATTTTTTAAAGCACCATATGTGATGTTACGCTTTCAGTTCTTGGAGAGCTAATTCTGATTTTATAGGAAAAGAGAGAAAGGTTTCTGAGAGATTATTGTGGTTCTGGCAAGTTTCTAACACAGGAATGAGCCACACACCTCATACTCACAGTATGGACAACACTTCTATTGTGAACTTTTACGCCATGTTTTTACACTGTTATGGAAATAACTGTGCAGAATTACTACCAGTGATACTTGAAATAACTTATGTGATTTTAATTGTACTAAGAGTTACACACAGAGCAGAATTTTTCAAGCATTGCTGCCATGGGGTCTTTTGCAACTTAAGCCAGAGTTCTACTTTTCTGTGGTATAGTTGTTCAATATGTGCCCTTGGGCAGGTTTTCCAGAATTTCCCCTTTCAGCTGCAGTTGCTAATTCAGAATGACAATGATTTATTGACTTCAACTTAGAAGACATTTTTCACAACTGAATCATAATTCAGTTTTTTAAAAGTTTGTATATTTATTTCACTGTTGTTTAAATCTGGACAAGATATATTCTTTTTAAAAAGTTGATGCATACATACAGGTAACAGGAAAGGGTATTCAAGTGAGACAATGTTTAAGCATTCATTCTTTAGGAAGAATCAGAACTGGAATATCTCAATTCAGTTAATGCCCATCAGAATTTTGCACAGAACAAAGAACACAAAGAAGAAACTGAAGTGATGCACCATACAATGTTATTGAAATATCTTGTTTTTCTTTCTGAACCATGTAGTTTCTTTGCCACACCACTGAAACACTGATGGCGTTTCTGCACAATGCCAAAAATAAAGATGCCAACAGTGACTTTCTTTTGTATCACCTTGTAAAATATATAGGCTGGTTTAGAACATCTCCACATCACCCTGACAGCTCTATTTGTTTTTGCACAGAGCATTTGTCATTTAGATTTGCTCTCCATTACCAACAGCAGAACCAGGAGCCAGTGTGCTGCATGGTTAAATTTTTAATGAACTAATTGGGAATTTACCCTGGGATAAAGGCAATTCAGTCCAAGAATTTGCATATTCAGTTCCTGGTAGACCCAGGCTATGTTCCCTTGAATATGTAATTTAATATGCCATTCTTGTGCACAGCTCTGTGCAAATACCATATGTGACTAGTTGCCACAGCCTTCACCCAAAGCATCCACTAACCATGGCAACATGGGCATCAGATGTTGCATAAGCAACCTGACAAGGGCTGAATTTTTAAATTTGAACACACCACAATTTAAAAGCCAAATTCCTGCATATTTGGAACTCTGGAAAAAAAATTAAATTAAACAAGTATTTGAAACCCACAGTTAGCATCTGGGTTTGGACATTTTGGACCAAATGTTTGAGCCTGAGTTCCAAGAATGAAATGCCTCAATTCAAATTTAAATAACTAAATAAGTGGCCTAGTTACACGCGTTCAGCACTGAGTGAATCTCTCCAGTTTATTCCAAGGGTTGAGGCACTTTGCAAACCCATAAGGATGGAAACAGGATATCCTGACAGCTCATCCTGAAGCACCCAGACATAGAGCATCTTTAAAAACTGAATTTTGTTTTATCTCCGAGTGTATCTGTGATACAAGACTGAATGTGAATAGGCAGTGTCCATAAATGACACCTTTTGAAGCAAAGCCATGAGGATTCCTCATTGCCCAGGGTACCTCTTGAGGTGTCCCAGGGCACCTCAGCGGTGGGAATGCTGAAGTGCTCTGGATTAAATCTGGCACTGGGAGTTGCCTGAGTTCTGGTGTAACTATGAGATGCTCATGGTGCTCAGCTCAGAGCTCACTGCTTCACTTGTCTCCAGCACCATCCTTGGGTAAGCAGAGATGACAGCTTATCCCAGTGCTCATCTGTGCACCAGGATTGTCTGGGGGTGGTGGGGAGGCAAACTGTGTCATTGCTTCCCCTAGGGGACAATTCCTCCCTGGAAGGGCTGGAATAGAATTTACCTCTGCATGGCTTTTCCCACTTCTGATAATGAATTCCTACACAGGGAGACAAGAGAGTCAAAATCCCTGTCTTACTCTGCTCAGCACTTTGTCCAAGCCAAAAGCCTTTGCCCTCCAGGAAGCTGTGGGAGCCATTCTGGTATTTTTATCTGCTAATTGAGCTTAGAATTGAGCTAGTGTGGCACATCTCTCCTAACCAAAAGGCTCAGCTGTTTAGAGATACTCAGCTGTGAGTAATGCCTTCAGCAGTCACAAAGGCTGAAATGCTGGGCTGCCCATCCTGTTAGTGAGGGCTCTCAAGTTGGCCAGATCCAGGCCTGGAGGGAGTAACTCCAAAAAAGCACAATGCTGTAAAAGATGGCATTTTTCTAAAATGTCCTCCACTTTTGATTGCCAGTAAGAGCTGTGTTTTGACCTGGAAACCCACTTCTCACAGGAGGCTGCCTAAAGCTAGAAAGGGGGTTAGCGTGGTGCAGGCTAGAAAATGAACCAAGCGAGATATAAAAATTCAGAGAAGCTGAATCAATGCATTTCTACTGCAAAAAACATTAGAGAGGCTAGAGGGAGTCCACGCTCCACTGCTTAGGAAATGAAGTGAGGCTGGGTTGGCATTGAAACAATCTCTGTTGTCCTAGAAGGTACATGGAGATAATAAAGTGTGACCATGGGCAAGACCTGCCAGATTCTTCAGCAGGCCATCATGTGTTAACACAGATGATAAAGGAGAGTCTCTTTAGACCCAGATACTATTTTCTGAAAGAGCTGGAGTTTGGAAAAAAGACTTTCAATTAATCCAAACATAGTGCAGAACCAGAGAAAGGTAAACAGGGTCAAAAGTAGCAGAGGGAGAGATGGGTATGACCTGTCCTTTCTGAGGATTTAGTTTGGCTTTATAACCCTAGCAGTGATTTCTGCACTTCCATTAAAGATCACCGCCTTAACCATAATGACCTATCTCATGTTTTATATTGCTACCCATCAAGTCCTATCAGAGCTCCTGTCACATCACACTGATAATGCCTTCAATATTCATGATGAATTTTAAGAAATGACTGGCACATCTCCATTTCAGTGACAAGAAATCTGCTCAGGGCATACCATCACATTTGGATATTTTCCATTTTATTATTTTCCTACTTTCCCCTGTTGGCTAAAAAGGAGTCACAATGTCATGACACTCTTCCAGAGGTGGATTTCTTGCAAAAAGAAAGGCTCTGGAGCGCTCCCTATTATTGATCAAACCCTTGGTTTTCCTGCATATCCCTGTTACATTGTTCATTATTAGATCACATAACCAAGTACCTTCTGCGTATAGCTCACATGCACTGTGGTTCTGCTGTTTGCAATTTGCATTGTTCAAAGTGTTCCTGTCACAGTGGTTCATCTATCAGCATTTCCTCTTTGATACACCTGAAGACTACTTCATCAATTGCTTGTAAAATCAGGACAGAATGTGGCATCAGAAACTAACCAAGAGGATATTTTGCATTTCTTACTTATCTAGAGGTTAAAGAAAGTAATTGTAAAATCTCATTGTATCAGAACACCTCCCTTTAAGGGGAGTTGGGGAGTATAGGAGACCTTCCTATTAGTTCTCACAGATTAAATGAGTAACTTTTTCTGTTGGAATAAATCTCCTCATTCTACATTATTTGATGTGAAAGATTCTTTTAGCATGGCATCCAGTTTACTCCTTAGATGGACGCGCTTTTTTTCCAGTTACTGGAGTGTTGAATCAACTGTACAACAAATGACAATCAATCTGTTTTCTAAACCTAAGAAATGCCATAGGCTTTGTTGGAAATAGTCACAAGTTTGTAAATACAGCTATTGAACTGCTTAGGGCTTTTTGTTTTTGTTTTTTCCCTTGAAAAAACCACCCTTCCAAGTGGGCTTGTTCATATAGCCTGACTGGGGCCAGATCCAGACACAGACAATCTAAGCAGCTGTGAAGGACAACAGAGTGGCAAGAGATAGGAAAACAGCCATGAGTCTGCGATTTATTTTAACCCTGCCAAAGATCTAGATGGCTAGGCTGGCAAATACTGCTGCTGTGAAATGAAAGATATGGAGTATTTGGACCATCTATGGCTGCAGCTTAATCTAGCTAACAGGAATCTGGAACTCCAGTACTTGTAGCTCTTTTCTCTCCTGTCTCAGTCCTGCTGGATTCCCCCAGGGCAGAAGGACAAGATTCTAGCTTCCCACTCTTAAGCCAGGAGGAGATAATGTTCATTTTTGCCTGTGATGTTGAGAGGCTTTTAGTGGCACTTACAGCGATCAGACACGAGAGATGGGCTAGTTTGCATTTTTATTCTGTCAGAGGATATGTTTACACAGACAAGGGCAGGCAGATCTGACCTCCCTCTGCTGTGTCAGATCCAAGCCATCTCTGGCCCAGGAGCTCTGCAGCTGCAGGCAACTGTGGCACATCCCACTTCTTGGCAAACACAGCCACCCAGCAGCAGGAGGGAGCTGATTGATCACCATCTCCCCAGCAGCACGCAATTCCCATCACCCCTGCAACTGGGACAGAAATCCCACTGCATGGGTCTGACTTGTAACATCAGGGGATGTATAACTTGAGCTAGTCAAATTCTGCTAGTCAGCTTATTTTCCTTGGGAAACTTTCCATCTTTCAGCTCTTGCTCAATGTATTCACTGTTTTTGGCCACATTGTTAACATTAAAACTTTTGGATCAGGAACCTCCTTTTACTTACACCTTCATGCAGCATGTGAGAACCTTGGGATCTACTGCAGCAGTGAGAGCCAAAGAATAGCTAATTTGATTAATGTGACTACTATGGGCTATTTCTTGTGAGCTATTCCATGTGATTATTTGCAAATCCCTGTTTACAGCTTGATATACTTGACCTAAATTCTGCAACACTCTAGTGCAAGAGACAGAAGAACGTGCTGGCTTCAGATATATTAAGGAAATGTGTTCTCTTTCATTAAATATAAACAATACAGTAAAGTACCTCTGCCTTACTTAATTTAAGTTTGTTTTAGGTTACTAATCTTAAAAATTTTATATTTCTAGATGGTGCAGATTTTTTTAAATTAATAATGCATAAGATAATTATAGAACTTGTCTGAGGGATGCCAGAGGCACCAACAATTAGGCAGGAAATTGGGGTTTCAGCACTTAGAAATCCATGGGATACATAAGCTTGAATTTCAGATAATTTCAATAGCTGGGTATTAAAATAATTAACAGTGGAAAAAACAGCCATATGGGGTGATAGGACAGAGTACAGGGGTCAGTTAGCAGTAAAAATACTGGTATGGAGTCTTACACAAGGAGAAGCTGCGCTGCAGCTCAAGCCCTCTATCATTTGACACTTCAGTTCCATCACCTGGTGGGCAGGTAGAGATGCTGCTAACAGTACAGGAAGCTGCTCCTAACTCTCTACAGAGTGGTACTTTCCCCATTACTTTTGTAGCCAGGGGATATTTTTATTTCCGACTGACTCAGCCTGCAACTGACATGGATTGGACAGATCACTCCTCTGAGCTATTGAGTAAAAAAAAAAAGTTGTTTTATGCAAGACTTCCAGCAGCCTCCCCTCAGTTTAACTATAGAGGCATCCTTTGGAGTAAACTGAGCCAAAATCTGGTGGGAAGAAGGATTCCTTAGTTTATGAGTTACAGGCTTGTATTCACCACAGAAGACCTCCTAGGGCTCAGTGGAGTGAAAAGTCAACAGGAGCCCAATTCCTCCAGGTTGGGATATGTTCATGAAGAAAATATTTTCCCTAGGCAGGAGTGCCTAGGGGAATAAAAATTCTTCTAAAATATTTCCCCTAGGCAGGGGTGCACTAGCTAACCTCAACTGGTAGCAGCCACTAACTAACTTCCAAATAGAGAAGTGAAGGCAAACATTTGTTGTCCCCTAAATTTTGGAGGTGACATGAAGGCACATGACCCAAGAGGCTTGCAGAAAAGACAGAAGATCCAATTGTCTGAGAAGCTCAGAGATAGGATCAGGCTCTATGTTACATCACCTAATATTACAGGTCCTGTCAAACTGTTTCTCATAATTGATGGCACACATGAAATCACTAACATGTGCTTCAAGTAAAAACTATTCATAGAGTAAGGTGGTTTTTTGAAATCTAAGCCATGTCAGAAAGTACCCAGCAGAAGCTGTATATTCATGAAAATTAAAGCATAAGACCTGGTGAAACTTAACCTTCTATATTCAGACCTAATATTTGCTAAAATATTTTTAATAAGTTTCATTGCATAGCCTACTCTGTGAATAAATAGGTTTCTCTAATTCTTCTCAAATTGGACAATTGGATTAGAAAAGGCTTGAGTACTTGTCAAATTGAAAAATGATTTAATGAGATGAAGCTTAAGATCCCACACATTATAAACTTATTCATAGTTGTAGAAAATTTTACAACTCTTGAAAATCATACATAGACAAAACTCACCACTGGAATGTAGCTAAAAGGAGACCTGTGTTACTCACAACCAGTAAAGTGAAGGTGTTCACGTTTTTAAGATCACTACCTAAAGCTCTTTCTTCAAGTCCATAAAAATTCTTCTCACAAACACGTTCATATTTGTGCAAATTCACACTAATCAGTTGGACAAGCACATGGACAACCCACTCCAGCAGCTGTAAAACTAAGAGTACTTCCTTTCAGATTTGTTATGATATTAACTCTAGAGTGTGTCATTCTTCTGGATATGCCAAATAATCTTTGCATTCATAAGAAATGGCCCAGGAAACAAATGGATTCCATGTGAAACCTCTTGGAATTTGTTATCAATAAATCTCTCTGTGGATGTCAGGGCTGAGAGTGAATTGCATGCTGCTGCTTGGATTTTTCCTCAAATGCCAGTCATACCCTTCATGTCATTAATGAAGAGCAGATATTTTCATTTGAACCTTTCTGCTGGGCATAGTCTACAGAATACACAAAGGAATCTATAATACACATCCCACCCCCCTTCATACATCCTTCAGCAAGATATAAAACATGGAAGTGCATTAATACCGCTCTAACTGCTTGGGTTTGATGTTTTTTGGGGTTTTTTTTTAACATTAAAAACAAGGAAGAAATAAATCTCTTAGAAAGACTGTGTCTAACACGGACAGGTTTAATACAAGTTCATCACATAACACTGACTTTTTGGGGACATTTTATCATATACATAATTTTCTTGTCATCCACAATGATCTCCTGGACAGTAATTGCTTTGATGCTGATGAGAATAATAAAGGACTCAAGCATTTTTAAGTTACTCTGAAACTTAGATTCTTTCACATTCTCATTGGAGGAAAACCAGCTTTTTCTGTAGAACTGTAAATGCTGTTCTTATAATTCTTTTTTTCTCTTTAGGACTTCTGTGCAAGAAGAATAGGAGGTAGGCAGAATATAATCAGTAAATCAGTAGAGTTTCTTTGTTAGAGTATCTAAGTAATTGATATTTTTCTTGTGAATGATGTGGTAATTTTTTCTTTACAGCTCCAACACCTTTTTAGTCAGTCTTGTCTTTGCATCTTTGAAATAATTTTCATTTGCTGTCCAACACAGATCAGACCACTGCTACAGTCCATCTGTTCTGAGACTGCTCTTCCACAGGGATAAGACCTGCTGTTATGATTTTGAATCTTCAGACACAGAAATAAGCCCTCTGTCCTTCCCTAAATATAACACTGTTTTTCTGTAATCACTTTGTTATTCTGTGTGTCAAAGATAAGAAACACGAGCCAAGCTTTGGTCATCCTGCTGCCAACTAGCACTTAAAATTTCATAGATGGCCTATGCCATGCTAATCATGAGCTTAGCACGGATTTCAGACAGAAAGAGGTAATGTGCAAGAGTTGCCAAGTCTCATTCTGAGTGCTAAACCAGTCAGGCTGTGACTGCTAAATGCAGATTCAAAAGCAATCAAAGTAGGTGAATCTTGGGAAAAGGGACATTTGGCTTCTCCCAGACAAAAATCCAAATGCCATCTGAAATTGATCTGGAAAGCTGCTGCAAGGTGATTGCCTTCAACATAATTTCTTTTTCATCTCTTGGGGGAAAAAAAACTCCAAAATACTCCAGAAAATGGTAGGACCAGTGTCATGTACAAATACAGATTTCACATATTTGCAATGCCCAAACAAAGCAGCAAACAGAACTTCGCTGATCTTGCCTTCCTGATTTTTCCTGTAATGAAAATTTGGGGATAGCATTGTTGCATGGTTTCAGATCATGCTTCCAGCCCGGCTGGGAGCAATAGAGATGTCTACTCCCACAACACAGTGTAGTAAGTGTTTTTTTAACAGGGAAGATGAAAGTGAAGGAATCATGGGCCATGTTGTAAAACAGAGTCACGAGTGATACCTTTAGAAGTGAAGATAAATTAATAATTGTGGCCTCTCAAACCAGGCCCATGCTTTCAACAAAGAGCATTAAACAGTTGCTGCAGGATGACATAATGCAATAGTTCTCAGACTGATCGCTAAAGAAGAATCTGGATGATTAAAAAACTAAAGATAAGCTCAGTACTCGCGTTCCCTAAATATCCAATGTACAAATGCAAACCACCTAATAATAGCTTCAGGAAAGAAAACAGTTGATACACGCCAGCACTGCAAAGATGGCTTTCACAAGATCCTGGCAATAATAAAGGATCTATTACCCACAGAAAAATTAAAACTTTAAAAAATATTTGGGAACTACACTGCAGCTATGGAAACTGTCTCTATGAGTTATTGCCAGTTTAATAACCTAATGCTTTATCACCATGCCCTAAACATCGAGTATGGCTTCAATAAAATCCCAGTTTAGTACAATCAGTGAATATGTGTTCGGTCATATTATATATGTTACATAACTGAAAATGATCTTTTACCTAGCATACATTCTCCCTAGATTTACTAATTAGTAACTTAGGAATAAAAAATTCCATAATATAAAAGAAAAAATATTTGAAAGCTATTGGACTATTTTAATTTTTATTAAAAAAAAAAAAAAGTGCTGGAGACAGCTTATGGGTAGGATGCCCATAAGAAAGCTTTTCTTCTCATCTCCTCTATGCAAAAGACAGAGATCAGCTGATACTCAGAGATATGCAGGTTTGCATCCCTTTCCAATCTTCTGATGTCTATTATTTGAATTTTGTGATGAAACATACTTAGGTATTGTTCAGAGAAAGCAGTCTTTCAAAAAGAAAGCTACCTATATAATGGTGGCACAAGACAGAACAGAAATTAAAGCTGATTCTGAAGAATTGGGCATTATATCATCCTGACATTATTAAGTAAGGCCACAAAGTATGGGATGCTGAAGACAATGAGGTCTTCAAAGATTTAGACAAATAAATGAGAGCTTTTTACAAGCAAAGAATTATTGCACATTTTGAAATTTAGACACTTCCTTCCCTGCTGCATTATTTACATTGATATTAGATGCTATTTTGACCAATGCTAACATATCAACATAAGAAAAAAATATCTGTGAAAGAGAAAAAAGACAAGGGTATAAATTACAACTTTCACCTCTTCCTTCACTGATGACTAGAAAAATCAATGCCTTTTGGTTTTGCTGATCCACTGCTGCTGAGTCATGCTCCTAAAATAAGAATAATTTCCTTCCTGTTTGTTCTAGAAACTTCAAAATTGCCTCTTAGCCACAAATCGCAAATCATGGAGTCACCTCGGCCATTTAAGAGATCTTCAGAGTGATTGCAATAATCAGGCAAACTTTATAATGAAGTACAGCTGGAATGAGCACTCCCACACTTGCACTGCAGATTTTTCCACTGGGACACAACACTCCCCCTCTCTGTAGGTACTACAGTACCAAGTGACAGATGAGTAGGTCACATTATCTTCCTTGCCAACAGCTGTCCCCTTTACCAATCCTCACAAATCATGTTGCCTCAAGATCTATGGAGATGCACACAACACACCTGATGCTTATGGGATGAGTGGCCTTATCACCACTTTTGACTCCATGAAATGGCATTCAATAACCTATTGACATTCCAGGTTTGTGCCTTTGCTCCTCCCTTGACTTTTGTGGCCTGAATGGATCATTGTTTCCACAAAAAAAAAAAAAAAAAAAAAAGTATAAAATGTGTAGACATGGTACTTGGAGATGTGGCTTAGTGGTGGACCTGGCAGAGTTGGATTAATGGTTGGACTCAATGATCTTAAAGGTAATTTCCAACCTTAACAAATCTATGATTCTATTCTGTAGGTGCATATACATCAAGCTTCATGTTAGGAGGCCTTTATATCCTGCTATGTGTTAGCAAGATTCATTATGCTGTGGTTGCAGGATTATTTATATCTCTGTCCTCCTTTTCAGTATCTTTGAGTATGCTCACATCAGGTCTTGGCCTCTTAAACTGTAACTTGAGGTTAATAACTTCTATATCAGCTTATTTCCCTCTCCTGATCCAACTGGTTTATCTCACTTCATGTTTTTCCCTTCAGAAGTTTGAAGCAAATGGAATTTACAGTTGCTAGACTCCTTTGTATGTGTGTGTATTAATATATATATATGCATAAATATTTATAATTTCAAATGATAACGAAATAATTCATAATACTAGTTTATTTACTAGTTAGTACATACTAACATTTTTAGTTGGATGAAAAGTCTTTAAAAAGACCAGAAAACACACTTTTCTGTGAGCTGACACAAACATTTCTCTTACTGAGTTTCCTGCCTGTCTGTAAGACCACCATGTGTCACCCACAGTGGGGGGTGTGTGGGTGACAATAAACAGCCTGTGGAAAAGGCGGAAATCCAGGAGAAGGAAGGTGGCTGCTTGGTGTGGGTGTATTTCTGTGACTATGAGTGAGTGTGAGCAGGGGTGTGTGTGTATAAGTTTAAAGAAACTGCTGTAGGAAGGTGTATAGAAATTTGTAGGAGTTTCTAAGTGTATAGTAATGCTTTCTGCTGAGAGAGATCTTAAAAATATATTAATTACTACTTGCCAGTTAATTAACAAGTAAATTAATAGATCATTACACCACTTCAATCCTGATTTGATTTATTATATGTAGTTATGCATTCTGACAGTGGTGACCTAGACAAGACTGCCTTCCTCAGGCAGCTACCAAGCCTACTCCTTTTGTTTGTCTGGTGGAGTTTCCTTCACCAGGAAACAATCTCTTAAAAATCCCACATCACTTCTTTCTCACTCTTTGTCTGCTGAATCAACTATTGCTAAACATTTTGGTTTTAGAGGATCTCTAGAGTTCCACCAAATCCAACCAAAAGCCCCCTGAGGACCTCTACTTGCTCTGGAGGGGTATGAGTGAACCATTTCAACTTATTGTTTTCCCATATGTACCTGGACAATACAACATATTTATACTGTAAAAGCAATTACCAAAATAACCAGGGCAACATATGGTACTCATAAATTATTGCAGGAAAGTCCTATATCTGTCACATGCAGTCAGTGAGCAAGTTCCAGGGAAAGGCAACTGTCTCCTGAGTTACTGAATTCTCACGGAGAAGGTGTTTTGACTTATTCATTGAGCACACAGATTGAAATCTCTTTCAAAATTGCATGACTGTGCATACTTCCCAGACCTTTTTAGCATGTGTCACTACCCACTTCCTTTCCTTTCTGCTCCTTATCCACCCATATCCACTTAGGCTCACAGCCTTAAAACAATGTAGACAGTAGAGATATTTGGTCCAAAGCCTATTCCTGAGCAAAATTATTGTAGATTTAAGGAATTCCATACCAGCTGCTCTGCTCTTCTGATCTGTTTGTCATGCTCTGAATTGCTAACACAGACCCAGGACTGGTTCAGTTTTGCAGTGATGACCCCAAGCTCTCTAACAAGCTTATGCTGCATAGCAATTTCTGATACCTGTAATATTACATGGCTTTAGTAACATGTGATGCTTTTGTTAAAACTAGCTCCTGGAAATGCCTGATTTTTGGAGGCATTTAGGCATTCAGCCAACAAAAGACATATTTTCTACAGCTTCTGATTAAAGGGAAAAGCTTGAAAATGTGACATGAAAGTATCCTAACAACCCTTAACTAGCATGCAAATGGAATAATCTAAAAGTCTAATATTTCAAAAGGCTCTTGTTTTGATTCTGAGGGTAAATGTATGATTTTGATTGCTTGTGATCTGGACTGCAATCTAAGTACAGTGAAAGCAACGATACATAAGAACTCCTAATGGGCAAAGTAAACACAATTATAGAAAAAAGAATGTTTTCTGTTTTCCCACCTAGCTTTTAATAACCACAAGTGAAAAAAAGCAGTAGGTACATCTTTGAATCTACATGGAATTTTTCAGGCTGCTTTGGATGTTTTTTATAAAGAAATTCTGGAGGGAAGAAGAAAAAAAAGTGACAAGGGTTAGCTCTTGTTCTGACCCTGGTTGAATGAGGAAAGAAATTCACTGATGTCCCAAGGAGCAAAGTCACCGCCAAGAGCTCCTGATGCACTGTCTGATAGGCATGAAGACAGGCTGCTGTAAAGCTTCACAAGTAACACAACAAAATATTGTGCTTCCAAGTAAGAGCAAAAAACTGTTGTGCAAAGAACAGGTGTACCTGCAGCACAAGCATGGGCTCTGAAGAACCCCTTGGCATGGCCTCCATTCCCTGTAGCCACCATTTCCCAGGGACCAGGCCAAGAATTCCTTCACAAGCCTGTCTTGGTTGCCAGACCTGCAGCAGCAGAACCTGAGAAGGTCAATATCCCAGGGAGCCAGGAGCTCCCTGCTTGCCCCTCCCCATACCAAGGTGTGCTAGGGTCACCTTGAATTACCTGTGTGGAGTGGATGCTTCAGACCAGGAAATCAGCACCAAGAAGAGAGCAGGCTCCCTGTGATGCTGCACATCCACACAAGGCCCAAGGGCAATCTGGCTGGCTGCTACTCTACAGAATAGCTATTATTCCTCTATCGCATCAGCATCTTCTTAAGCCTGTGCCTATTAGCTTTTAGCTTAATTATCACTTCAGCATTGTTTAATCTTCTTGAAGACTTGATCTCCAGAAATAAACAGCTTGCAATAGAAAAATGTCTATCAAGGCTTTATATTCATATATTTATTTTAATAGATAAGATCCAGCTTACAAAACCAAATTATAACACACATTACCACATTCAAAATTCAAATATAGATGTGTCCTGATCTTATCAAGCAAAGAGTTTGTTCAATATCCTTGGTTAAATGCTTTTTCTCATATAAAGAAACAACTGGATTTGAGAAATACTGAAAACTCAAAATAATTCTAAATAGTCAGTGAAGTGTAATAAATATTAGCTTACAGGTAATCTGGCATTTATTCTCTGACTTCTCTTCCGCCTACAATCTTTTACCTCAAAAAGATAAAATTATTAACAGCAAATTGCTTTTTTTACATTTTAGTTCCACGGGTAAATTAGTATTTAGCACTATCTTGTACTGCACTTTAGAACAGTGTTGCAATGTAATATTGAAATGTAGCTGTAGCCTGAAACAGGGGCTGACTTTGGAGGATCCCAATTTCCCCATCTTTTAGCAATTTTCATCTTAGACTTTGACAATTTAAAGGCAAACGAAAGAGTACTGTTTTCCTCCTACTATCTTTTTGGAAAACCAGACCAGGAAATAAAAATTCACTGCAAATTCCTTGAGCTTAAAGCTAGAAAATCATAGCCTCAGCAACAGAAGGCTATAACTGTACTGGTAAACTACCAAATGGTCAACTACAAAGAGAACTTTGAATAATCTGGCAGACTTGTTGGCTCTGCAGTGGTAACAGCAAATCCAAGCTGTCCCTGGGCTCACACCTATGACACAGAACCATTATGATCTCACTAGCATAATGTGTGAAAATACTTATCCTCACCATGCTTTGTGAGGTTAGCAACTACTGATGTTTCTGTTTCACAGGTGAGGAAGACAAGTACCAAGAAGCCAGGTAACTTGGTCAAGACAAAACAACAAGCAGGTAGCACCTGCTAAATCCTGCATTCTTGACCTAACCTCATTACCCACACACTGGAGAGCCCATGGTCCTCTCTGTCCTATAGAACTGGATAAAATCAGGTACTACAGGAACATGAACAATGTGATGGTGGTTACTGTTATAAACAAAGGTCAGGGCTATCCCTCCATTGAGATGTGTGTGGGGTTTTCATGACAAAATGATGGCATAGAGAAGGAAGCATAATATATATATATATTTTTTTTTTTTTTGGCAAATATCATGGTTAGCATCAGAAAAACACAACTGCCAAGAGATCCTGAGTTTCTAACTGACAACATTTCTGATGAAAAGCAAACCATTTACTACCTGTAATTTTGCTTATTCACTCTCTTACCTTATGAAAACTCATCTAATATCTCAAGTTGGAAGGGACCCATCAGGATCAAATCCTGCCCCTTGCAGGACTACCTAAAAGTAAATCTGTGACTAAGAGCATCAGCCAGGCATGGTATGACCACTTCACAGGGAAGCCTGTTCCACTGACTGACCAACCACTGAGTGAAGAAACTTTTCCTTTTATCAATCTGGACCCTGATGCAGATTTATTCCTTTTCCTCCCATCCTATTGCTGGTCCCACTGAGAGAGAAGAGCAGCACCTCCGCCTCCCTCTGTTGCCATCCTCATGGATGTTGTAGACTGCAATGAGGTCAACCCTTAGCATTCCCCAAGCTGAACACAGCATGACCTCAGCTGCTCCTCGTGTGTCTTGCTCTCATAACACTTCACCATCTTGGTCACCCTCCTCAGGACACTCTCCAATAGCTTTACATATTATATTGTGTTTCCCAAAACTGCCCCCAGCACTTGAGGTGAGGCTGCCCCAGTGCAGGGCAGAGCAGGACAATCCCCTCCCTTGCCCAGCTGGCCATGCTGTGCCTGATTCCCCCAGGGTATAAAGGACCAGAGTTGGTCCTTTTGGCTGCCAGGGTGTACTTGAGTCACTTTCAACTTGCCACCAGCTCAAGCCCCCAGATGTCTTTCTACAAGGGCTGCTCTTCACTTCAAATGTCTAGGGACAGTTCTCTGGTATACCCAGGTCTCTCTGTAGGACCTTTCTACCTTCAAGGTAGAAGCTGAAAGCTTTTCCTAATTACATGTCACTGGCAAATTTACTTAATGTACATTCAACTCCCACATTCAGGCAATTTATGGAAACATTAAAGAGCGCTGGCCTTAGAGCTGAGCCCTGGGTAACTCCACTGGTGGCTGGTCACCAGCCTGATGTAAATCCATTTACTGTAACCCTTTGAGTCCAACCCAACACCCATCTAGATCCCTGCTTCTTAGCCTTACATTTTGCCTCTTATTCTTTGCTACTAAGTAGAAATAGAGAGTGCATTACCTTGCTTTTCATGAATCTCTGAAAATTAAATCGCTTTTGAGAAACTTAGATGAAACGCTGCAAATAGACAAAAATTGGTTTCATTGCAAACAGAAATTTTGCCAAGTGCATGTTTCTCCTAATGTATTTGTGTCCACAAATGCTATTATCTGCTGGAAGAACCATTTTTCCTGTTCTATAACTCCACTGAACTTCTGCCCTCCCAGATTTACTCAGCACTTAATCCTCTAAGATTCCCCCATGGGAATTAATAACATTCAACCTGTTCCCGAGTTATCCAGATGCTCTTTACATCCCCGGGATGTGTCGCACAAAAGATGCAAACCTACATAAACCCTCATCAGCAGAACCCTTGCTGGCAGAAGGATAGAACTGCTAACAGCACAGCAACAAGTCACAGTGAGAGATCACTGCAATCCACATGTCCTGAGAAGTGATTTCAGCCATCTGAGGAACACACTGATAGTCAGCACTTGTGCTGCTCCTGAGAAGGCAAAGTGCAGATGTGATTCCCAGCAGATATCAAAAAGGTGTTTAAATTACTTTATTCCAGGGCTTTGGCAACATGTCCCTCCTTTCTTAATAATTGTTCAGCAAGGCTAGCAAGAAAATTAATTGGGATTTGCTTTTTTTTTTTTTTTTGCTTTTTTTCCTATATTTTTCTTAATAAATCAGTGATCCTTCCAGGGCTTTTCTAGTCCTTCACATATCAGATTGTTGTTAAAGCAATGATCTGCTACTCGATCTACATACTGCTTTCAACATTCACATTATACTTGGAAATGGCAATCAGTTTTTTGATTGAATTTTCACTGTAAAATACAATTTAAAAATAGTCTTTCTGAAAGGAAAACAAGACTTTAGGGATTAATAAAAGCATGTCTTCTATAAGTCACTGAGGGACTGATTAAAATGAACGAGGAGGGGAAATGGGGTATTAGTCAATTATAGACTGACTGTGAACCTCCAACATGAAGTCTTGAGAAAGCAATCCTAGCCCTATAAAACACTCAGTAAGACAGTTCTAGAGAATAGAGCAATACTAATGCTGCTGGCAAGACCTCATAAAAGAGTCTGAATACAATGGTTTTAATCTCTCTTCAAACAAGAGTTTCAAATTGGAAACTTGCAGTGAAAGCAAAATTGGGGTGGGGGGGAGGCATTATCTGACAATGAATCATTCAGTTTGGAAATTAGATTTCTAACTGTAATAGCAGAATGAACACTTCATCTCACTGGAGGACTGGGAGCAAGAAATCAAACATAAAAGGATGGAGTTATTTAAATAATGATACAGATGCTATGTTAATGGCCATAGTGAAAAATTAAAGTAAGACAGGCACTGCTCCTGAAAATCAAATGCTACAAACTGGCTACTGATCATACTTTGGCTTAATCCCTTCCTGGAGTTTCATGATGGAAATTGTTGAAATGGTGCAGAGGTGGGCGGAAAGCCTTTTAGCCATGTAGATGCATTTTATTTGAGTCCATTTTTTAGTGTTCCTCATTGACCTGTGTCCCTACTTTAAGTACACCTCTCAAACCACAAATTCCCCTACTCCACAAGGGAAATGCTGCTTCTTTTTTTCCATCTTCTGAAATTGAATTTGCAGCACTGAAGCTGTTTCACATGCTTTACAACAGCAAGAGAACTTTTGGAAAGATGCTGAGCATAGCAACTGGGTTTCTGATGATGACAGATCTGTTCTGCTTGGTGCTCCAAACTGTGCATGGTTTGAAGATGGGAAGGTGTGGGCAGTGTGTGATGTGGAGGGTAAAAGCTGACCAGACAGAAAGGATGGAGTGAAATTGCACACAGAACCATCAACTCTGCTTTTGAGACTGACCTGCCCCTGCTCATACAAAGATAAACCTATTTTTCAAAGCTGAATTCCTTGGAAAATTCCAGCTTCTCTTTAAAAGGAAAATACTGTAGGGAAGCGATGTGAAAAGATGAAAGGAATGCACCAGCTTGAATTCCTGTGCTGTACTGAGGCTTAGAGCAGCTCTTAAAATTGTCATCCTCTTCTATTACTTTTCAAAATATCACTTCAAAATAATGAGTGTGTAAGAATCCTGTTTGAGGATTAGGGCCTCCTGGTGCTGCAGAGACACATTAAGAGACACAGACTGTGTCTGCACAGGCATATGGCTAAAGCAAACTGGAAAGGTTTCTCCTTGTAGTGCAGTAAGTTACACTCGACACATAATACAAACTATGTTTGTCACTTGAAAGAGAATGAGAGAGTAACGGTTTCAGTTCTGTCTTTGTCATTCAAAAATACTGACAGCTTTAATGTTTTTTATTATTTTCAAGCAGTCATGCTGAAATTAAATGCCAAAATAAGCCATGTACTTGCCAGTCGATGTGGAGCTCTGAAACGTGCTAGTTGCTTTGTGGGAGGAGAGAGGATTTTGTCCTCAGGGAAAGGAGATTTTCTGTGCTACAGAAGTGGCTCTGTGGCACATTCCTCTCTGCCTAAACAATGTGACTCATCTGCTCTCAGTCTGGAGCCCTGCAAATTATGGTATTGTAAAAACATGCAAAGTTCACACTAAGTTCACAAAGCTACAAAAATAATCTGTTGCCTGAGCAATGGATGATCCAGCAAGCAGAGCTCTGTGCTGGAATTCAGCACTCCTAAATCCTGCTCTTGAATATGCCACTGATTTTTGAGTGCCTTAGAAAAACTTCATTCTGTCTTAAATCTCTTTTCCTTCCCTGCCCTCGTCTTGTTAAACTCCCCATGTGCAATGTCTCCAAGGTGAAATCTGTGCTAGCCATCAATACTGATGATTTTTTATCATCTCTGTAAATAGTATCTTCTCTTTGACCATGACAGACCCTAACTTGGCCTGTTCAAATCCATTCTAAATGCTGTAATAAGATCCCTTTTCCAGTTCATCAATCGCACTTTATTATCCTTCTCGTCACACTCCCAGCATGGGCTTCCACTTCCTTGCTGCATCTAATAGAGGCTTGTCAACACTGTCAACACCCTCCACGTGCTGTCCTCAGACATCATCTCTAATTCAGTGGCAGAGGGACATTCTCCCTCTGTACGGCCAGTGCTAAACATCCAGCTAATCCTTCTGTGCCTTTTCTCATGTTCTATGTAATACTAAGGAGAAGGTTTCCTTGACATCTGCTAACTAGATTTTTTTTTCCTCCTAAATGGTCAAAAGAAATTTCTTTCCACACTATATCTTTATAAAACAAACAAACTTCTCAGTTTCGCCTCCTTGTATGCTGATTCCTCTGCCTAGCTAGCATCAGCTTCTTGTTTCCTTTTGTTACCCAGCTACCCACTTGCCTCTCTTGTTTTTTCCCAGGCTTTTCACCTCAATTGCAAGGTCTTTGGCACTGTGACAGCCTTCTGATCTGTGCTTGTACTGTGCTCTTCTGAATCCTGTGTAAGGCTCCCTGGGTGCTATGGCAATATGAGCAGAAAAGCCCTGGATGACAACTTGGTTAAGCATCATGGGAGAGGAACAAGGGCATGAGAGCCAAGAAGTTTATAGGTGTGTTTTCCTTTTTTCAGTCCATTCTAGTGTGGAACTGAATTAGCTAAAGAATAAAGCAGCAGCAAGTCATGAATGTTTAGAGTAAGAGCTTGAACCTTGCTCTGAACCCTGACGCTTCTTCATGGCAGTTTCTGAGAAAGTCTAACCTTTTCCAGTTCTTCCACATGTGCTTGCACAGCTGGCTCAATGCAGTGGGGAATTAAGCCCATACTGTGACATATTACCAATCACTTCACAATGCTTGAAGGGTTTTAGGCACATAACACTTGATTTCAGGATGTCTAGTCCAAATCTTGATATTTACAAAGTAACAAGAACTGTTGCCAGATAAATGGAAAACACGTGTAAATCCTACTTAGTGGAGACAAGAAGAATGATTACATGGTGGAGGCACTGGACTGGGCTCAGTATTTAATCCAGATAATCATTGAGCATTGGGTTCCAAAGCATTTTCTTTTCACACAGACCTCCTGCAACTGTGACCAAATTACTAATTATTTGGCTTTGAGAAAGTAAGAAAAGTTCTTACAGATTTCCAGGGAGCCTGGCTAGTTGTTCTAGTTGTCACTGTCTGCTCCATGTGCTGTGACTCACACTGCTTTTATAGGGACAATCACTTTTGCTTATCTGCTCAGCTCAACAACCGGCCATGCAAAGAAGTGTATATTGCTTAAGTAACAATGGTTGTCTAGCATTTAGTAGAGAGTTCTATTTCTTTCAGTGAGAGAAATGGATCCTGAATGAAGATTTTAGTCTGGTTTTGAGTGAATTCTGCCAGGCAGCATTTCTTATTCATGCACTGTTCTTGCTCATTGTGCATCTACACCCTTTGGGTAAGGATTTCTGTTTCACAAAATCTTTTAGGGCTAAGTACTGACTCTTCAACACACCAAGGATTGTCAAAAATGTATTAGAAAGCAGTCATAGTGGACAAAATACTTGGATTCCTACTAATGCTAGCGTCTCTGGAAGTTTAGCAAATTACTAAGTGTTGAAATGTGTGAGCACCCAACTGATTCCCTTTAACCACTTTGCTAAGCTTCATGCAGCTTAAAAGAATTGTTACAACACTTCTGGTAGGTACTTTCTGGTGACATCAATATTCTTTGGAATCAAAATTAAATTATGCACTTATTGGAAGTTAATATCCCTGAAATTCATTTCAAAAGTCAATTTAGTATACATGGTATTTCAAACAGCCATAGCAGTGTCATTGCATAAAACAAAGCCCCATCCCCCGCCCCAAATCTATGTCTGCAGTGTTTTTTCAACTTCTGGTTAATAAAAATTTGATTAGGAGGATTCAGACAGCATGTCTAGAATGGCAAATTCACAAGACATTAAATCAGTTTATAAAAGCTTCTATTCCTTTGCAATTTTTTGATAAACTGGTAACATGGGAACCTGTAACATACTTCTGACTTTTTCAGAATGAAACTACGACCTTCCACAGAGAGAGACTGTTATCTGTAGTGTACCATTTAAGCACAACCACCTTCATTTTTTACAGCAATTAAATTTCTTAAATCTATCATTTTCTCCAGGGTTACTGTACAGCCTTCCCAATTTAGAGTTCTCTGCCTTTGATCATTAAGAGAAAAGGAGTGACAGTAATACTGCGAGGGAACAGTAGCTGCCTGCATGTCACTTGATAGGTTTATTCTCTTCTAAACTATTAAACTATTCTTCTGAACTTCTAAACTATTGTTTAAAACTATTTTCCAGGTGGAGTCAGAAAGACAGCAAAGTCCTAGACATTGTTGCTGTTATTCAAACCAGTTCAAACCTATTCAACCCAACAGCACAAGGAGGTGTCCTTCACTTGCATTAGTAAATGAAAATTTAAAAATCTATGTACCAATCGTACCTTTGAAAACCTCTCCAAATGTCTCTACTTGTATTCAACTGTGCAACAAGTCCTGGGGCAGGGCGGAACAGTTAAGTTTCACAACACATTTCTTTGCCAAATCTGGAAGAGGCAATGAAAGTTAATCTCTACTTGGAGAAACTAGTAACAGAGTCCTCAAAAGGGTAAGGACTGATGCCTCAGCTGGACATGGGATTTGGTTAAGTAATTGAAATCCTCTGCTGATTTCCCATGACACAGGCAACATGTGCGTGCAGTAGTGCCCAGGAATTCAGCCTTGGACAAGCATTAGGAGACTGGGGTGTTTTCTGTGCTTCTCATTACTGGTATTTTACGATATATAACAGTAGAACAAAAGAAGGGGACAAGGGGACCTTGCTCTAATATACAATGCTTCTCTCCTGCCTCATAACAGACCTGCTACAAAGAAGACAACTTCCTTGGCTGCAGGCAGAGCTGCCTTTACTGTCTGTCTGTCCCCAGGATGTTCTGCCATGATAACACTCTTCCAAACATTGCCCACCTCTGGGCAATGCAAAACCGTTCAGCAGCACAGAGAATCCAGCCATAAGATCCACAGCCCCATATTATATGCAAAAGGAAGATAAATAAATAAATTAAATTTAAAATGGGTATGCTAATATTCTTCCAAGGACGAACTGTTGTTCCATGCCACATATCCCTTACATGAGTATTATACAAGAATGCTGAACTTGCTTTATATTTATTAGAAGGACCAGAAATTTTTCATGGGGTGTGTGTAACTATCTCACTTTATTTTTCTTTGTATGGTGTTACAAGCCTGGCTCTTCAAGACAAGGTTTGTGGTTGAAGACTAGCTGGACTATATGAAAAGAGTTTCAATACTTCTCTTCAGCATTTTTTCATGACTTAAAGAAAACAGCTTTTTAAAAACATATTCATCTTCAGTTAGCTTTATAAGGAGAAGAGATAAACTTGAAAGACCATGAAAAATTTAAGTATTTAAACTGGAATATAAAGTTATGTTCAAAAGAGTAACAATTTTAAAAGAGCAAAGAAAGAGTGATTCTCAGCTGTTGAGTGTATTCATTGGAGAACTGCATATTTACAAACATAATTACAGTTCTCAGACCTGCTATTCCTCACATTAAATCAAGTTTCAGAGCCTCTCCTTGAAAGGACTACTAATTCCCCTCTCTTCTCAAGTCCTGCTGCCATGGTCCCTTCCCTTCTCACCA
Source organism: Melospiza georgiana (assembly GCF_028018845.1). Taxonomy (NCBI): domain Eukaryota; kingdom Metazoa; phylum Chordata; class Aves; order Passeriformes; family Passerellidae; genus Melospiza; species Melospiza georgiana. The sequence continues at coordinate 74,527,740 of NC_080431.1, forward strand.
CTGCTCCCTCATGCTACATGCTCTTAACAGTTTCTGCCTCTACACACAGCACACAGCCCATTTTGCCTCCTTGTACCTCTCTGTACCATGGCACCTTCCACTCATGCTTAGCTCAGCTTTCCTGCCATGGGATTTTCCCTCATAAACCTGCTCCCAAAAATATTTCTAATAAGTATAGTCTCAGGAAAAAGCAATGTCCTGTCCAAGTATGTCCAATTCACATCAGACACGGTTCTCTATTCATCGAGTCACAGAATCCCAGAATCATAGAATCACAGAATCCCAGAATCATGGAATGGTCTGAATTGGAAGGCACCTTAAAGATTGTCTACCATGGGCAGGGATGTCACCCACTTGATCAGGTTACTCAGGGCCCCATCCAACTCGGCCTTGAAGACTTCCAGGCATGGGGAACACTACAGTTTCCTTTCTTGCAAGTCTTTTAAGCGGGTTCTGTTTTAAAATCTTTCCTCCTAAGACCTTGGTGAGATGATGGATGAGCGGAGGCGTTCCAGCCCTTATGAGATGACATTCTAGAAAGAGATTCTTCCTATGCCTGCATATTGTACTGAGGAGGAAGCCTTGCCTGTGCTCTGCTCAGCACTGCAACTGTGCCAAGTCCTTCATGAATCCTTAGCACTCATACACAGTGCTATCCAAACAGCTTTGGGGGAAGAAGAAAAAACTGTTTTTTTCCTTCAGATAAAATACCATGAAAACTCAGTGACCAAATTAAATATTAAGTGGACAAATGAAAAAAATCAACTTCAAACTCTTATTAAGAAAGTGTAGACACAAAAGGATAATGAAAGGAAACATTGCAGGGCACTAATATTGGGAATTTTTTCACACTACTAAACCTAGGGGGAATTTCTTTCTAAAGAAAAGAAGAATTCTGTTTCCATAGTAACTGAGTGCTAGAGCCCCCTTACAGTCCAAATTTAGCAGAATTATATGTGCAGCAGCATACTACTGTGCACTTGAGGCTACAATGAAACCACTAACCTCATTGCATTTGGGATGTCAGGTTGAATTGGAAGTGGGACAGACAATATGTCGAGCAAGTCCAAGTATAATCCTAAAAAATAACATCATGCCTTAAAGATGAGGGAGAAGTTATAGGTGATAACAGGGCATAAACTAGAAACTTGATAATGTCTTGAAATAGCAAAAATTGCTAAGAAATGGGTTAGCATGTAAAAATGAATTATTTTTATCCCAGTCGTGACATTAATTTACTTACTGCTATGAAACAAGTACTTCAGTGACAGTATACCTTCCCCTGTATGAATTCTCAGTACATAGAAGCTGTGCTGCCTTTGTTCAGAAGAGAGGACACACAGCCAGTCCACAGTGAGATGTTTTATTACAGCTTTTTGAGCAGTTGGAAGTGATACATGAGGACAATACATCTCTGTCTGCAGAGAAATCTCTGCACCTTACCTGGCAGTGCTTTGCTTCTGTTTTTGAAGAGGTTGAAAGACAAACAGCCCAACAAATAAAAGCACCCCCTGCTTAACCAATGCATTTACTGCTCTTAAAAATGAATGAAGGCGGGTATGGTAGCTCTGAAATGTGTCTATTCTGTCATCAGTCGATATGTGCTCAGCAGAGGCAAAGTGAAGCTCAGGTGGCAAGAAAATGATGGTAAGAGCAGAGGTGCCTTACTGTGGATGAGGGTCATTAGAAAGATGGCAAGTGCTGGTGCAGTCTGAACACCAAGTGCTCCAAGCACTGCTCGAGCTCAGGAGCGACGATTAGAGCTGTAAGCTCCACACATCTGGCAGGCACAGATAAGTGGTCTTCTCCTGCTCTCAGCAGTACTCAGCAGTGCTTTAACCACATTACACACACACTCTGACCAGCTCTGAGGTACTAATGGCAATGAAGTATTGAAAAACAAGCGCTGCCAATTTTCCCACTGTGTCACACATTTGGGAAATCATCAGCGAATTGAGAGGAGCTAAGTGTCCTGTGAGTCAAATAACCCTTTCAACCAGAGAGAAGTACGTTAAACCATACAACTTTCTTGGGTTGTTAGATTTTACATCATCTATACAATTTCTGGTTCAAATCATCACACTTTTTGCCTTATCTGATACAGCAACATTTTGCTACACACTTTACCTTATGCTATCATGTACTGTATCTGCTCCAGAGCTGATGAGAGAGAAAATTGTCATCATAACCTTGAACAACAAATGAGGAAAAGCCTGAGTTTGGATTTTAAGCAAAAAGTTTCAGCAGTTATTAGTCAGAGGCTAACTTCTAACTCTAGATAAGCAATACCATACCATAATCCAATGCATTAATATAGACTGCAGCTAATTCAAAGCTACAGAAAGAGCAAAATGTCTTTTGGCAGTGAAGGTGTGTAAATAGGTCAATGAAGTGAGACCACTTACTTAGAGTAGCAAGCTTTGTCTTTGCTTCAATATCAACATTTCAACTGCTTTTTGCAGGAAATAAATGGAAATAATGGTGGTTTTCTTCTAACCACCTTTCAACAGATTGCTACAAAACCTGGAAAGACAACTAAACATCAAATTAAAGCTCCTTTTAACACTTTCACCTTCCTCAGAAAGACAAATTAAGGTACTTAAGCATAAGCCTCTTGCAAAACTGCTGAAGCTGCAGAGAAAACTAATTGGCTGACTGCGATTTGCATATGAATATTAAATATTAATAAGGTTAATGCATTGTGAGGTTGAATCAGAAGTGACTATATAGCAACTATCTAAGTGCTTTCTCCAGAAACAAGGCACAATGTAAGACTCTGTGTCCATCCCAAACCAGCCTAAGGTGGCCTTTCTCCCTAATTCCCATCACAGCTTGGAATACAGCAGCAGGGCACACAGCACAGACCCTGTGTGCCAGCTGCCTGAGTGCCTAGGAGCCTGTCCCACTCTTGGCACATTACTCACAGAGAGAGGTTCCAAGCCTACTCATTCCCCTTGATGGAAACGTTTCGCTTCTCCTTACAGAGCTGTGTCTTGGCAGCTCTGTAAGGAGAAGCAAATCACTGAGGATTCTTAAGGGTCAACAATCCAGTCTCATGTCAAAGGAACTTAGTGGGTTACACACAACAGGTATCTTGACCACTTAATTAGTCCAGAAGTATCATTTTCACAGCAAACCCAGAGTGTTTCACTGGCTTATGTGTGTTCAAGATCATTTTCTGTACTGGGAGAGAAGATTTCTAGAGAAGCATATCAGTCACAGGAGGACTTGGTGCATCAGCAGAAGAGGATGGGCTGGAGACTGCTTCAGTAATCTGGCCTGAATGCTGAGAGCAAGTGTGCTTTACTGCTAATTCAGGCTTTAAAATGTCTAAAATAGGATTTACATCCAAAGTTCTGGCTAATTGTGACATGAAAAGTGTCCCTTAAAGGCAATCAATAAAAGGATTGAGTCTCACAACACAGACTAATCTGTTTTCTATTCCTCTCCTTCCCCTCCAGGGTGACCAGGCAGCAGATGCAGGGATTTTTCAGAAAACCTGCAATGCTCCAGATCCTGCTTCCTGACAGAGGGTCATTCCATGGAAGCGATGACTTCCAAACCTCTCACATCGAGTCAAATGCCACCAGGCTGCCATGCTGTGGCCCCCTAGGAGTACCAGGATCTGTGTGGTAAAAAGGGGTCTGGAGCAGCAGCAGGCAGCTGAACATGAGATAAACTGTCATTGCTGAGCAACTTTCATGACAGCTTTTAACAGTGCACGCCCTTCCTTTCCCAGAGAGTTCTGACACCTGCACTGATGATATGGTAGCAAGTAAGTGACCCAATAAATCTGACAGCCATCTGCACAGACAATTTAAGAAAAGCCTTGTATTATTGCCAGGGTGAAAACAGCAATGCAGAGTTTTCTTCATCCCTCCTTCAATCAGGAAAAAACCTAGGGGGTTTGAAGTGTTAAAGATGTCGGAATTTAGTTTGAGAGGTGAAAATCTCTTCCTGACAGTACTCTTCTGCCTAAAAATTGGCATAAATGAACATGTTGTTTTAAAAGGCTGTGCTTTCTAATGTAAAAGAAAACTAAACCATACAAATAAGTCAGTCATTTGAAGAGCAAAGTCAGACCATACTTACTGGAACACATTTTCCTTTCCATCCAGTCTTCCCCCAGTGTACATGAACAAGTCTCATTGCTCCCTACAGCTCCCTGAGGAAGAGGAGAGGGAGGTGCTGACCTCTGCTCCCTGGGATCCAGTGATAAAAAATGAGGAAATAGTTCAGAGCTGCACCAGCGGAGGTTCAGACTAGTCATAAGGAAACATTTCTTTACTGAGAGCATTGTCAAACACTGGAACAGGCTTTCTAGAGAGAAGATCGATGCCCTAAGCCTTATTAGAAAGTATTAGAAAGGAACTCACACAATGCCCTCAATAACATGCTGTTATCTGGTCAGTGCTGAACTGGTCAGGCAGCTGGACAAGATAGTCCTTGTAGGTCCCTTCCAACTGAAAAATTCTATTCTATTCTATTCTATTCTATTCTATTCTATTCTATTCTATTCTATTCTATTCTATTCTATTCTATTCTATTCTATTCTATTCTATTCTATTCTATTCTGCCATGCCATGCCATGCCATGCCATGCCATGCCATGCCATGCCATGCCATTCTGATTGGACATTATCCACCCTGGCCCTTGGAATACTCCTCAAAAGCCCCCTCTGTTCCCTGAAGGAGAACTTTATTTATTTTCAAACTCAGTTGCTACTGGAATACTTACAAAAGAGATAATATTCACAAAAACTGTTCTGGAAAGAAGTTACTGAGAATTCCATCCTTTTTACCTGCACTAAGTATTTGCTTCCTTTTTTCTCTTTCCCCGTGACCACACCACCCTGGTAGAAACCAGAAGTTGGCACATGCAAATGCACAACTGGGCACCTACTTGCAAAGTCCATTGCAAAACAAAATTGCCATTTCATGTAAAAAATCCTGATAAATATGTACCCTTCAGGTACATTGTGGGCAGCTGCTGCTGAGCAGCTGCATCCAGTCAGAGTAGTGTGTTTGGGAGTCTCAGGACAGAAGCAGATAAGGATTTATTGGGCATTAAAGTGTGCACAGTGACTCTGATGCTTCTAGGAAGGACCAGACCTACTGCAGACCATCTGTGTGTCTGTGAGCCCGTGCTGACAGAAGACAGACAAATTTTTCAAATATTTTGCCTTTCTAGGATTTTTATGAGTGGCATATATTTAATTGTCCAGATTTTTCTTTTAGATGGTAATTAATGAATGCATATTCCTCTGTATCAGAGAATCAGCCATTAATAGTGTCTCTGAAAAAGCATGTTTCAGCAAATGAACCACATCTAACATTGTGATGATTTATTTTTTGCTTTGTTGCACTTGTGAGAGGCCAGAGAAGTCAAGAGTGTAGTCAAAGGTTATTTGTATTACTGTGAGAATTACTTTACCCTGCAGGTTTTTAATAACATGGGGGCAATCTTATCCATAAGATACCATAGCTTCTGTAAGGGAGAAAAATCAAAAACTTTCTTTTAAAATCAGCTAGACTGAGTACTAGTACTTCTCTGTAAAAGTTAAAACAGTAAAAGAACTAAGCATGCCAGGAAAAGGCCTGTATTCAAAGTATTCTCTGTAGCTCTGAACAAAGACCTAGGAGTCTGAGAAATTTGTTATCCAGATTTAACTTACTCTAAGGCACTCACTTTCTTGCAATGTTTGCTTCACAGTGGCTCTTCAAACCCACTCATTTTTTGTATATCCACTTTTTCCTTGCATGTGTTTAAGTAAGGAATAAAAAAAGGAAGGAAAGGGGAAGGGGAAGAAGGGGAAGGGGAAGAAAGGAAAAGGAAGAAAGGAAAAGGAAGAAAGGAAAAGGAAGAAAGGAAAAGGAAGAAAGGAAAAGGAAGAAAGGAAAAGGAAAAAGGAAAAGGAAAAGGAAAAAAGGAAAAGGAAAAGGAAAAGGAAAAGGAAAAGGAAAAGGAAAAGGAAAAGGAAAAGGAAAAGGAAAAGGAAAAGGAAAAGGAAAAGGAAAAGGAAAAGGAAAAGGAATTTAAGTTCTTCAAAGAAAAGGAAATTACTTAAGGGGACAGTTTTTAGTGAGAAAGTCATCAGAAACTGTAAAAGACCCTCTATCAAGAGCTTTGTTCAGATGTGGCGAAGCGTTCCTACAATGTGCCTGACTCAAAGGTGTTGGGATTTTGTACTTGCTTGAGACTGAATGACTGAATAAGAGATGTGGAGACTCAGCATGCAGAGAAATCTCAGGTACAAAGATGTAGCTTTGTGAAGTGAGGAAAGGTGTGGCACTGGGAAGGATGGACAAAGACACCTTTCCTCTTAAACCATTTCTTTCTCTGTAGATCCTTTCCATAGGAAGAATCACTACATCCCTCATAGCTACAGCATCTGGAGACCTCTCCCATCACGGGCACAAGAAGGAAAACAATTGCCATGGTAAGAAGGCATCCATCACCCCCAAGCTGGCATGCATAAGTAGCACAGCAAGTGAAGATCCCAACTTTACTACCTAGAGTGACAGGAAATCCATAACACAATGGATAAGTTTCTATCTAGAAAGAAAACAGAAAAATGCAAGTGAGAAATGTAGGAAAAGAGGGGTGTTGAACAAACTGGTATTTTGTGAACTGTTACTGGAAGTTTCGCCTTATCCCATGGGACATTATGAAAGCTAAGATATACCAGCTTGAGAGACATTGTATGGCAGGATAAAGGAAGCCCACTACTTAAAGGACCACAGATAACATTTTTCAGCAAAAAGAGAAGGGAACTTGCTTTGATTTCGTAAAAAAATGAGACCCAGTTATGCACATATTTAGTCAGAGGAAACTCAAAAAGTTTGTAGCTATTGATGTTATTAATAATAAAGGAAGCTGGCTCCAGTTCATATCCTGGGACTAGAAAAGCAGCACATGCTGTGAATTGTGATGCCCTAGTTAAGGAATTAGGTGCATAATGTTTAGCACAGTGATGTTATGATGCACCTATTGCTTCACAAGTGCATTGAAGAACAAGGGTCACATTGCCTTTCAGTCACCGGGCCAAAGCTGTTCATGTAAAGTTAAATGAGTCCTTTGATAACACCAATGAGTTGCATGAGTGAAGGGATGCTGGGTCATTGAAATGGAGGAAAGAACATGCTTGAGAATTGATTTCATATGAATGAGGAAAAAGACTGGAGAAATAGCTGGGAGAAAGAAGGACATCTTAGGAATGACTAGATAAGTAGTAGCTGTGGAGACCAGGCATCCCAGGGCTTTGAGGGAATTGGAGGAAGAAACTCCTGGGGAAAGCAGGGTAAGGGGGAAGAAGAAGAAAATCCTAGGTCAGAAAGAGAACTTACGTGTAGCCTCCCTAGATACTGAGACGGAAGAACTCTGTCAGAACACAACATCAAGAAGCAGAAATAGGGCTTCCTAAGCTTCAGAGGGGGAGAACCCCAATGTCTGATCAAGGGAGATCATGGCCAGAAATGGAGAGGCTAAGAAATGGCTATAAAACCCAGGATCTTGAAACGACCTAATTAATCTGGCCATAGGGTATGGTCATAAGCAGAACAGGATAGATCTTCCCCACCCTCTTCTAACATTAGCTATGTTAGACTCCTGAGAAATTAGCAAGTACAGTTTTCCACTGTAAGCAGAGAAATTAAATGACTTCCCAAGGCAAGTGTCTGACAATAGAGCAGGGACCCAGGAACTGCAGGCTCTGTCCTGTGATCAGTTGAACTAATTATTCGCTTTCTCAGGCAATTATTGCAGAGGGGGGAAAAGCACAAAATCTCTAATCATTCAGCTAAATATTGTTCCAAATTCTTTATCTGCTTAAAAAAAAGATTAAATGCAACAGGAGAAGGCAAAGATGGAAGTACAGGAGGAAAAGAGTTCAATATTTGGCAACATCAATGCTATAGATTTTTTATCAAGCAAAATGATTTTGAAATAGAACTGACAGCAACTTTTTTCTTGTCTGGTCAGCACCCAAGTCTCAATTCCTTGGACTTGTCAGTAATAATGTAATGAGCATCCCATACTACATAAAGAGAGCCAAAACATCTTTCAGTAGACGTGAATGCCAATCTTTTACTCCAGAGAAGAATGTTCTTACATTTAAAACTACCATTTCTCTAGTTCATTTGAAAACTGAGGTATCTTTGTGGCTCCTAAATTACTGTGGGACAGATGGACTCAGGCATCTTGTCAAGAGCTTAATGGCTGAATAGAAAAACTTGGGCAAAGAGCTAGGATCTGGCCTTAATATGTTCGGAAGAGTAAAATAGCTTGTAAAGGATAGGGGGAAAAAATTAGTCGTCTAAGCATGCTATATACATCACTGTCATCAACCTTTCCAGACTCCTTTAACAGATAGCTATGAAGCAAAAATAATCCTAAAAAAAAATAGAGATAACAGATGAATACATGTAAGTGATAATTGTTATGGCAATAACATTTTCTTAACCCTCAAAAATAGTGCTGCCTAAAAAATATGTTAAAATTTTCTTATTTTTACTAATTTAGGAAAGCATGAGGGTTGGAGATTTTTTCTGAGAAAAAACTACTCTAGTTCCTTTAAGGAGTCTGAAAGGGAAATCATTATATAAAGTGTATTTATGGCACACTAGAAACTCCAGTTTTAACCAAAACTCAAAATAACAGAAGCCCAAGTGGAAGAACTTATTTTGTTAACCAACAGAAAGGAGGGTACCCAAAGGAAGGCTGGAGCTGGATGTATTTGCCCCCTCCTGTTCCACTTCCTGCAGCACTGCCATGCTATCCCACACCACCCTTACCGTGTTCCTGTGACATGAAAAATACCATGTCTGGACACTGTAGAGAGCCTGGGGAACAAATACACTGCACTAATCCTTCTCCATATTCTCATTAGTTAAACATCTACACAAAAAGACCGACTGATTTAAAAGCGATCAGCAGTTTTAAGTTTTAAGAAATATTCCTGCAATACACAGCTGTGCACAGCTGCTCTTGGAAGGACAAGTTGAAGGAGAATTGTTTTGTCTGTACACATCAATGGTATATCTCATAGCATAAAAAACAAGTGTTAAAATATATCTGCAGAAAAAGTGCCTAGGTGTAACCAGTGAGCCTGCATGAATGAAGACTGCACAAGGGAACAATCACAATACAACCAAGGTGGCATCAGGAATTTTTTTCCTCAGGATACTGAATTGTAGAGATCAGTTAAGTGAAGTTCAGACTGTATTTCTGTACATATGTTTGTAATATTCCCAGCAAGACGAAAAACAAGTGTCTACAAGCAATCTATAATTGCCCATATAAGAGCCATTTTCCAGGTCTGAGCCCTCTAAGAAGCTAACGGAAAAAATCCCATAGAACACAAATGCTACAGAATCCCCATAAAAAGAAGGAAAAATATTAATTCAGAAGACACAAAAAAAAAAAAAGCTGAAAATTCTTACAGTTATATGCTTGCTTCTGGTTATCTAAAATATTATAGAATATATTAATATAATATAATAGAAAATACATTTACTTTATTAGTATATGCTATATATATGCCCTAAAAAGTGCAGTGTCACCATAGTATAGATAGTCTATACCAAAGTACAAATATTTCATCATCATGTTCAGGTCTGTAAAATGAAAACCCCATCTCTGGTTTGCCTGTCTTAGCGCCACTGTGTGCACACAGAGACAGAAACCCCCAGAAGCTGCAACCAGAGACTGCAATTAGCTTCGTTAGCAATTGGAGGGAAGGGGCACCGAGGTCCTTTTGTGTATTCAGCACAAGGAGGCTAAACCAGACACAATTTGGTGCAAAGTCTTTCACAACTGCTTGCTAAATTCCCCCCACACAACTTGAAATTGGAGAATGGCCAGACTCTTGCTTTAGGGAGTGACCTGAGTGACAAGCAAAGTGGCTGCTGACGGTGACCTTGAAAGTGAATAAGACTTGCCCTCTAATAGCAGAGAAAAACCATGATACACGGCTTACTTTGTTTCCCCAGTATCAGGGAGTATGTGATTTTATCTGCTTCCTAGAGACAACGCCAGACATCTTATTGGCCTCAGCTCTCAAAAAAGATGAAAACACATCCCACTTGTGCACCATTTCCCAGATCACCACCTAAGCTCAGCATCTTTGAGTGGCTCAGTCTCTTCGCAACAGGAAATATGGTAAGAAGCATTATCAACAGGAAAGCGGATCACAAGCTTTAAAGCATGATTAAACAGGATAACAATTCCTCAAAGATACTAGATTGCATGAATATTCATCAGTGATTACACCCAGTGTAAACTCAGATTCACATAAATTATAATGAAAAGGCAGCTAGCCAGTGACTGTCTACTTTTTCTTGAGATGGAAAATCAACCATCTTTACATAACGGAAATTCAAAGATGAGCAAGAGCAAAGAAAATTTAGGAAAAATGCAGGAAACACCTGCAAGATAAAGGTGGAATGTACATGGCAATCCTGGCATGATCAAGTTTTCAAAATTGAACCAACCATGACAACGATGACCAACACAAGGTCATTATTCCTAAAAATTACTTCTTCAACAATAGTTTTCACTTAGATAGTTTATGAAATTCACTTTCCTATGTGCTTTCTTTACTACTACACCCCCAAAAATACTGTCTCTTTTAAGCTATCTCTCCATACTTCCCTGATTTTTCACAGTTCATTAAACACTGTTACAAGACAAAATCTTATTTGTGGTTCTTTAATTGTCATGCGACTCCAATTTAATCTATTATCCTTCTGAATATAACTTTTTTTTTTTCCAGATATTCTAGGGTTCTAAAGTGGAGGGAAAGAAAAGCAAGTGATTAATGATTCCCACAAGCTCGTATTACTTAGGCATAATTTAGACTCAGCATTGGAGTCGTGAACCCCAGGCTTCTATTCTTGGTTCAAGTAGTTGCTTGTTCTGACTTCAGGGAAGCTAAAGCTACCGTTCTCTGTCTTTGAAACAGATATTTCCTTTATCCCTTTATTTATCCCTGGAGGTTTGAAAGGACTCACCATTCAGCATCAAACTTTGTTACAATTATTCATGCTCTACTTTGACTCCCAAAGCAGTCAACAAAGTAGCAGCAAGGAGAGAGCTGGTTTAGCTCCAGAACTGGGAGGGGGACTGGACGTGAGCTCAGGGCTACAGGACATGTATGGGTGTGACTGTGACCCACAGTGTTGTTTAACAGGCACAGTTGTGCGCTGGTCTAAGTAGACGCTTAGAACAGACTTCAAGGCAGGACAAGAAAGTGGAGGTAGAGTGACTGAGTTCATCCTAAGCATTTATTGAATAGACTTGAATTGTATAGGCTGGAAAGAACATTCATCATCTTGGTTACTTTTTACATTTCACTGTTCAGTGCTTGAACTTTATTCTTCATATAAATTTTCAGTATAATACTCTTTTGGTGTCATAGAAACGGTTTTACATTTGCTGTTATATTTCAAGAAATGGTATCAAAGTGCACAGCAAATTCAAGGGAAAAGGGCACAACAGTTCTCACTTGTAAATTTTTATGTTCTACTGGTCTGGAGAAATGAATTGTCTATAATTTTATTTGAAGTGCAATCCACTGGGCTACTGTTATTGCAGACACTGTGGATTTTACATGGACAAAATACTGTGTCAATACACTTCCACTCAGAAACAAAGAGAACTCATATAGAAATTAAAATCTATATAGGAATGTATATTGTAATGGCAGCATTACTCATTTACATTGCTCCACTGAGATCCATTGCAAATTCCTACAATCAGCTTACTGTATCTGATGCCAATAGGTGCTGAGTATGTTGAGACAATTACAAGTGCAGCTTTCTGTTTAGAAGTAAAACTAGTTACCATCTGTAGTAAATGTACAGCTATAATACATACATTGATTGATTTTGTTTATCTCTTCTAATTCAAATGTACTGCCTCTTTTTTTAAGCTTGCCATAGCTGCTGGAAGAGGGACCATTTCTATGGACAGAGATGGTATCACTACATAATTACATTAAAACATCCTTTTACTACCTCACAGCATTTGTTGATTTTATGTCACTGCTGCTCAGTTATCATGCAGAGATGTTGCACTGTGATGGATATACTGAAAAGTAATTCCAGGATACCATTATTGCAGCCTCATCATGTCACTAAATTAATTTCATTCAGTAGTGCCTCTATTTTTTCTTATCAGATAGCAGAATGGATTTCTTTGTCCCTTTCTTGGTGTGGGAGGGAGTGTCTCCAGGAGATCTGCTTCATTCCCTGATCATTCCTTCTAACAATTGCAACTTATCAGAGAGGCATAAATTTGCAAGCACCACAGGGGACATGATGTTACGCCTGTTCTCTTTCTGAATTCTGATACAAAGGCAGATGAAAGCAGATCTGGGTAGGCTGAGAAAGATATAAATGAGAGAGTGAACCCCTCTCTATATGAGATAAGAGTCCCAGGCAACACTGGGATCTTACTGAATTCTGTAGGACTTCTGTGCACAAATACAAATGGCTTCACAACCTCGGGCATGTTCATTTGAGCACGCTGAAATCAGTCTAGACAAATTCAAAGCACATTTTCTAGGAGGAACAGGACAAGAAGCAAGCAGCCTGCCCTACACACTGTTAGGTCTCAAGTGGCCTTGTGACTGAGCAGCCATTCCCCATCTTCCCCTGCTATATCAGTGCTGAACTCCCTTATGAAGAACTAATATATCAAAGGAATGCTGATAATTTCACCATAGTGGTCAAGCTTTGTGTGCATTTAAACTCAAGGCACTGGTGCAATTTTTATGAACTTCCAATGACTTTACTGATAGAAAAAGTGAATCCAGACCACCTCTTCTAATTGTCTCCTTACATCCCTATTTTCTGTTCTATTACGTGGGCAGTGCACAGCTGTATGGGAATATCAGCAACAAATTGCACTGATTTGCAGTGTCAGAAAGTTCATAGAAAATGAATATGGACCTTTAATCTTCACTACATCCTACGTCTCAAATGTAAAATTAGGATTTCTAAGAAGATGTATTCATCTGCTCTAATATGAATTAAATATCTGACATTTATCTCTAGTACTGAATTTTTATAAATTGATATAAATACATATACATTTAATGTTTGACATATAAATGAACATTTGTCTCACAATGAATGTTATTTAGATCAAAAAGAACTACTGGAAATGGTCTCAGAACAAGGTGTTGTAATCTGAAATCTTGATAGCTACCACTGCCACAAAAAGGTAGTGAAAGGTAAAAAGCATAAGAGGTAAGTGTAAGATAACTTTCATGTAAGTATGCTTAAAAGGACAGAAAACCAAAACTGGCCTAAACCAAAAATTCAGCAGCAGCTTAAAACGATCAGATTTTCAGTCTGCTGGCTTAATGGCTACCCTTGCAAAAGAGCTCAGAGAGAATTAGTCTCAAACAACCAATCTAAAGGAATTAATTAAGGAAAGCAGCAAAACTGTTACTATCAGACTTCTCTGACACCCAAAGAACAAAGACCCAATGGGACAGACACAGTGGGACTTTGACTTGCACAGCTACCACTCTTCTGGAGTCAAAGATTCCCAAATCCTGCCAAGATGGAATACTTGCCGCTTGCATCCTAGTGAAGAAAACATCAGATATAAACTATATTTTTTTTTCAGGGTGGTACAGTCTCAAAAGTCAGTTATGAACACAATACAGAGACAACCAAATAGTTCCAAAGCTATGACCACAGAAGTAGAATACAAGATGAAAACAGTCATGTCTCTCCTTCCCGGTGAAACACTGCAGATATGGATGGTTTGGAACAAAGTGATAACCTATAGACAGCAGCAAATGAGGATGAATGAAGAAGCAGCTAATTGGAGTACAAATACTTACATTAAGAAGACATCACACAGAGACTGAACAAGAGGAACACCAGTATCCTGATCAAGAGATATACTGGGAGACAATAAGCAGGAATATGTCAATAGAGGGCAGAATTAGAGGATCACTGCAAGAGAGAATGCAAAGAGGGTTTTTTTTCACTCTCAGTATTTACAAAACTCACTCCAAAAAAAATCAGCTCACCAAATTGTGATATCAGCAATGCAGTAGATTGCAAAATATTGATGAGACATGAAGGCACCAAAATTCCAGGTCATATAAATAAATTCTTTCAGAACCTGAATATCAGTCAACATTCAGGAATCTGAGCTAAAAATGAAATTACAGAGCTGTTTAGGCTGGAAATGGAATTGAGAAGCATTGCTCTCTCTTGCAATATATTTTCTTTCAGCAGTTCTGCTAAAACATGATGCTAAGGGTGCAGATGCAGGTGATGGAAATACAGCTGGAACTGGCAGTAAGGGATACCCAGCTGTTACATGAGTAGGTAGCAATGTGGGAACGAGCTACATTACATCAATCTGAGCTGCAGTCCTAAGGGTTAAAATCATGGACTACAAGAATAACCTACTTCTCTGTCAAAATTTCAGAGCAATAGTGTATAACATTGATTGATATGTCATTAAAACAGCTATTAAGCACTCCCTCAGAAAGCTCTGCTGTGTAGGACTGATACAATCTGATACAAACAAGGAACGTTTAATAAAAACAGTCAACAGTAAAACCTGGGGTGTCCCTGAACTTCAGGTTCAACTGCGGTTAAGGAAGCCAGTTGCCTTAAAAAAAGGTGAGAGCTTTAAACAGATTTTTTTAACAAAAAGTCAAGGAAAATATATATAAGAAAGCACATATATAGGAAAGCAAAACAGAACCTATGGAGGTGACATCCATATTGGTTCTTGTAAAGACATTGTCTATGTCCTGCTAGAGAAATAAATGAAAGACTGACATCAGCACTCTGGTCTGGGCAAGTGTGCAAGTTCTTTAATGCTGTACCAAGCCCAGTTTGTCATCTTATTATTTTCAAAGAAGTAAGCTAAAACCAAGGGAATCAGAAGATGATGAAAGCTTTTGATAATGTTTTCATTGTACCTTTTGATTCCACTTCATTACTGGCAATTTTATCACACTTCCTAAAGTGCAGGTATAAAACAAAATTTAGCTCCAATTTACTACGTAACCAGCACCACTTTCATGGAACATGAGTCATAGCATGCCTTGAACCAGCTATTATTCTTAGATTAAAAGCAGAATCAGCAGTCTTACTTTGTTGCCTTACATCAGGTGTAATTATTTGTACCAGAATAGAGGGAAAGGCAAGTGGCTTTACATTCACCATTCAGGTTTAACATCCACTCAATGCTGGGGAAACACCTATGAAAGGTAAAGGGCAGTAGAAAATTAGTTCCTACAGCTTCATATTTGCCAGTCATTTGACTCTAGTCAGAAAAAGCATATATTTCACCCACTAGCACACTGCACCAGTACGTAATTGTTGAGGAGGCAACCATATATATTCATGTATATCTTTTTCACTGTCTGTCTGTTCCCCACGGGAACAGAGAGAATGACACACACCTATAAATATAAGAATATTAGTGTCTGTTTGCTTACAGCTGAGAGTGAGTCTGAGGGCACAGGTGCAATACTGACAGATGTTTCCTCCAATTCCATCCAGGCACTTCTCAGCACTTAATACATGTACACACATCCAGGGCCTGACCTTCCTTGGGAAGTCCTGACATCATCACAGGGCCATTTAACCGCAGCCCCAGACCTAAGGTGAGCTGAAAGTCTGAAATGCAGTTCCCAAATGCCCCTGGTGGGACTTTTTCATTGGCCTGGGGATAAGCAATTTATCTCTCCAGGCAAAGCTGTCACAGTGTCTCATGAGCAGGGTTCTGTTTAATGTTCTCACTCACCAGCAGCCCCTTGGTGCCCTGACATTAAATTAAGAAACAGCAGGGACAGGACTGAAAAGTTGTCCAGCCTGCAATCAATGGCCAGAATTTAAGGTTGAAAGGAGCCAACTCCTGCAAGTGCTTGTGCAGTCAGGATTAGCAGAGCCCTGAGGAGGGGAAAAAGAGGAATATGAAACCTGTGCAGGCAGAAAAACTGCATGGACATCCTTGTCCTGGTCATTGGGATAGGAAACTGAGGAACACATCCAAATGATTTGCAAGGTAGCTGGGGCTTTTTCACCATCATGTTAAAGGATAACAAACTGGCAAAATTCCATTAAAAAAATCCATCTCTGTATCTGAGTTTCATTTTCAGCATCTCCTCATTAAGCAATGAGACAGATGGACAGCAAATCCTCTGAGTAAATTGTCTCTGCTGGCACTCACACAAGTTGGGCACATGGCTTAAATAGTGATGCCCTTCCCTAGCTTTTCCTCCAGTAATGCTGTAGCTTCTGTGCTGCTCATCCAAGCTCCCAACATATTAAGCAGTACTCTTAAGCAATATTATGGTACAGAGATTGCATTCCACCATCTCTTATGTCATCTCCAGACTGAGAAACCTATCTCTAAAAGTAAATTCATATTACTTCAACCCGTCTGTGTCCATGTTTATGAAAACCATCAATTTCAGCCTTTTTTTATAAAAAAGCAGTACAATCTCAGCAAAAGTTTAGAGTGCAGGAGAAAAAGAGACAGCACAAAAGACCAGGAAAGCAGAAGAGAGGAAACAATATGCAAATAGAGAATTGTCCTATGAAATCATGACATTGTCAACAGGCTGGTTTCTCTTCTAACTCAATGTGCAAGGCCTTGGGACTCTCATTATTAACATATTATCATACTGGAAAATTCACAGTTGTAATTTGCCATACAAACTTTTCTATTGCAATTCCATAAACTTCAAAACCTTCTTCACAGTTTACTTGACAAAAAGCACTGGTTAACTTTTTCTAAATAAAAATAAATTAAATAATCAAATCCATTAAAGGAAATCAATTTTGCTGTTTGATAGATGTGGGTACACAAGCTTGACCAACTGGCAATCCTAGTGTAAAAAGCAACCTAAATCCCCCTCTGTCTTCTCCAAGGCTTAGACATGCCCTGTAAGTCAGCTGAAGGCTTTCCAGATACACACTGCTCAGTAACACATTCACAGTTCATACAACAACATGCCCCAAATCCTTCCCCAGAGGTAAGCAGACGCTTGGTTCAAGATGTTTTGTTCTGTCTGTCAAGCAGAGAAAACCTCTTTAGCTGAAAGATAATGGTTTATGTGCTGACACAGAAGGATACACAGCAGATTATTTTTGAAGAAATTACTATAGGAGAGAAAAAATTTGAGATAATTGTGTGTTGTACACCACTCCCACCCTCTACATTTTTAAAAAGAAAATAATTCTCTAGAGAGCGTTTCAGCTTTCCATAAAGACATGCAGTACAGATATGCATGGGAAAAGGCACATATTTCTGACACCTCGCTCATGGTTTCAGGTTTGGAGTGGGAATGCACTAGTTACTCTATCTAAGGTTCAGAGCAATTCTCTCACCTCCCACCCCTTAACTTTTTATTGAATGTAATGTTTGCCATCCAGAAAAATCACCAATATCTTCCACAATTTTTTAATCTCCTGTAGGCTGCTCAAATACCCTTTTACCTCAGTGCTGCCAGATGAAAATTTTCTTGCCATTCTCAGTAACATCAGGGCTCACATTTTCTCCTGACCATGACTACTTTGTTATCTGCTGGGAGACAGTGTCCAAGGCTGCAGAAAACTTGCTTGCAAAGCAGAGAGATCAATGACTTCTCTGAAGTTAAATCCCACACCCAGAGTCACTGTGGATGCCCTTGCTGTGAGCTCTGTGCAACATGTGTGCCCAAGATTAGACAAGATGAGCAAAGACAGGACAAACAGAGTTCAATTGTCTAATTTGTGACCTTTGACTGTGACAGCAGTGGTAATAATAAAATGTCCACAACCACACTTCTGAGGATTAAAAAAACCTAATAATGGTTTGAATCAACCCCTCACTACTGGGAGGAAGGGAAGGGAAGGGAAGGAAGGGAAGGGAAGGGAAGGGAAGGGAAGGGAAGGGAAGGGAAGGGAAGGGAAGGGAAGGGAAGGGAAGGGAAGGGAAGGGAAGGGAAGGGAAGGGAAGGGAAGGGAAGGGAAGGGAAGGGAAGGGAAGGGAAGGGAGGAAGGAAGGAAGGAAGGAAGGAAGGAAGGAAGGAAGGAAGGAAGGAAGGAAGGAAGGAAGGAAGGAAGGAAGGAAGGAAGGAAGGAAGGAAGGAAGGAAGGAAGGAAGGAAGGAAGGAAGGAAGGAAGGAAGGAAGGAAGGAAGGAAGGAAGGAAGGAAGGAAGGAAGGAAGGAAGGAAGGAAGGAAGGAAGGAAGGAAGGAAGGAAGGAAGGAAGGAAGGAAGGAAGGAAGGAAGGAAGGAAGGAAGGAAGGAAGGAAGGAAGGAAGGAAGGAAGGAAGGAAGGAAGGAAGGAAGGAAGGAAGGAAGGAAGGAAGGAAGGAAGGAAGGAAGGAAGGAAGGAAGGAAGGAAGGAAGGAAGGAAGGAAGGAAGGAAGGAAGGAAGGAAGGAAGGAAGGAAGGAAGGAAGGAAGGAAGGAAGGTGTCGGAAGGAAGGAAGGAAGTGTCGGAAGGAAGGAAGTGTCGGAAGGAAGGAAGGAAGTGTCGGAAGGAAGTGTCGGAAGGAAGTGTCGGAAGTGTCGGAAGTGTCGGAAGTGTCGGAAGTGTCGGAAGTGTCGGAAGTGTCGGAAGTGTCGGAAGGAAGGAAGGAAGGAAGGAAGGAAGGAAGGAAGGAAGGAAGGAAGGAAGGAAGGAAGGAAGGAAGGAAGGAAGGAAGGAAGGAAGGAAGGAAGGAAGGAAGGAAGGAGACTTTCCCTGCATCACTGATGAGCACTGTTCCTCTTTTTGTGACTACTGCTTGCAGCAGGGATAGGTACAAAGGGAAACAACACACCAGCAGAAAAGCTGTCCCCAGGCTTTGGCTACAGTTTTTTGAATTACTGGAGACAAATCACTGGGAAGGTTTAATCCCGTGGCACCAGCTTCAGCGTAAGTGGAAGAAAGGAGAACTTTGGTATGTATGAGTTTAAAGAGTGGGACCATGCTGTGGATCCCCACTTGGTGACTTCAAGGAGGAAGAAATACCCTTTGGGTTTGTCTGCTTTCTGAAATCCTTGCTGTGAACCCAGCAGCAGAATTCAACTTTCATTATGCAAAAGAAACTTGCAAAAGACTTCTTAAAAAAATTGTATACAAGACCAACATATCTGGGTGGTGTCATTAATAAGGCTGATATCATTTCACTTGCCTTGTTTCATTTCATTCAACAGATCTTGTGTCTGTGGAAGAAAACCAAGCAGCTATTTTTACCATGGAGATGATCTCTGATAATTATGTTTTTTTATTTATTTGTGTGAGGGTGGGATTCAGACCCGATGGCAAAAGTCCAGTCTCTACCTTTCCTAATGTGCTGGTTTTAGGCTGGTGTTCAATTAATTGTTTTTGTAGTGGCTAGAATGGAGCTGTGTTTTGGATTTGTGCTGAACACAGGGCTAATTATACAGAGATGTTTTTGTTATTGCTGAGCAGAGCTTGCACAGAGCCAAGGCCTTTTCTGCTTTTTGTGCTGCTACACCAGGGAGGAAATTGGATGTTCAGGGGAGGCTGGGAGGAGACACAGCCAGGACAGGTGACCCCAAGTGACCAAAGGGACCATAAGACATCAGGTTCAGTATATAAAGTAGGAAGAAGAAGAAGGAAGGGTGGACATTTGGAGTGAATGTTCTCTCTCCCCAAATCAATGTTATGCATGATGGGGCCCTGCTCTCCTGGAGGTAGCAGAACACCTGCCTGCCCATTGGAAGGTGAATTAATTCCTTGTTTGGTTTTGCTTCTGTGTGCAGCTTTTGCTTTCCCTAATAAACTTCTTTATCTCAATCCATAAGTTTTCCAGCCTTTAACCTTCCCTTAATTCTCTCTCTGATCATGCTGGTGGGGGAGTGAGCAAGCACCTGTCTGGTGCTTGGTTCCCAGCTGGGGTGAAACCACACCACCCTAAAACAAGTCATGTGACCCATAAATGCTATGTGAAAATCACATATAAAAAACTGTATTTAATTTCTGGAATAACTTTCTCTGGAAAAAAAGAAATCAACAACCCAAAGAAACCAACAAAACCAGATCAAATAAACTCACTAGGTTCAATTTACAAGTAGAATGCTGTCTCTCCCAACTCCACTACAGAGGCTGCTTTACTCAGACCCAAAAAAAGCAAACCAAAACTAATTTTCCTTAAACACTTGGATGAAAACTGCAGCCTTACAAGAACTGTTTCAAGAACAGAGTAACTGTATGTGCAGCAGGGCACTCAGGCAGTGATGACAGCTGGACTGTCCCCTCCATGATATACACCCTCAGAGGGTTACACCTTCACTTTTCCTCTAATAGCTTGTTGCTAATTTCTTTTTTTTTCTTCAGTACATCAAGAGACTCATCTCCAAAGCCATGACAGGTCCAAAATATAAGTAATACTTGCACTCAAGAAGAAATTATGGCAGTGGCTCAGCTCCCATGCAGCTCCTATACACACACTACAATAAAAATCAGCCACAATGGAGTCCAAATGTCTCCCACCTTTTTCTACTGAAGAGCTGTATTGGCTTTGTGTGACAAAAGTTTTGTAGTGGAAGGCTGTGGGGGTGGCTTCTATGAGAAGCTGTCAGAAGCTTCTCCCACATCCAGCAGAGCCAGTGCTAGCCAGCTCCAATATGGACCCATTAGAGATGACAGCAGAGCCTCTGGGATAACAGATTTAAGAAGGGGAAAAAACAACAGCTGCAGCCAGAAATAATAGTGAGGACATGTAGGACAAACACTCTCCCAAGGTAAGTGCAGAAGGAGGGGCAGGAGGTGCTCCAGGTGCCAGAGCTGAGATTCCCTGCAGCTCCTGGTGCAACCCACGGTGAGGCAGGTGTGCCCTGGCAGCCCATGGAGGACCACAGGGATGCAGAGATCCATCTGCAGCCCCTGGAGGATCCCATGGAAGAGCAGGTGGATGCCCAAAGGAGGCTGTGACTCTGGAGAAGCCCACACTGGTGAAAGCTCCTGGCAGGACCTGTGTGCCTGTGGAGAGGAGCCCCAGCTGGAGCAATCTGTTCCTGAAGGATTGCACCCTGTGGAAGAGACCCACACTAGAGCAGTACATGAAGAAGTGCAGCCCTTAGGAAGTAACCACATTGGAGAAGTTTGTTGAGGACTGTCTCCTGTGGGAGGGACACTGGAGGCGGGAAAGGATGTGAATAGTCTTTCCCCTGAGGAGGAAGGAGCAGCAGAGACAATGTGTGATGTACTGACCACAGTTCCCACTCCCCATCCCCCTGCCCTGCTGGATGGGAGGAGGTAGAGAAATCAGGAGTGAAGTTGAGCCTAGGAAGGAGGGAGAGGTGGAAAGGAGGTGTTTTAGATTTTGATTTTATTTCCCATTATCCTACTCTTCTTTCTTTGGTAATAAATTAAACTAATTTGGTAATAAATTAAACTAATTAATAGACTAAGTCATGACAGTAATTGGTGAGAGATCTCTCTCTGTCCTTATCCCAACCAAAGAGCCATGCATTATACGCAGTCTCCCCTGGGCAGATGACAAGAGGAGGATAGAGTGCTTGGTGGGCACCTGGTGTCCATCCATGGTCCACCCACAAGAACTCCTTTGATAAGTATTCTTCTATAAATCATGTGTTCTGAGGATTGCATTTTAGTGTGTTTCTGTCAAACTGGTTCCGAAACCAAATTAAAGTGGCTGAAGTACATTATTTGCATTCACATGTACCCTAACACAGAAGGAATCCTAAAATCTTATTAATGACAAGCTATTAGGAGCTACTTTACTTAAGATACCTAAAATGCTGATTTTCATTAAAGCTAGGATGACCTTAGCTGAAAGATCAAGGTTATTAGAGCATATGTTTGGGTTTTCTTTCCAGAAAATTGAGTATTTAAAAGTACTAAGCAATATTAGTAACATAGTGATTAGAATATTAGCAATAATAGCAACACTTGCAGTAGAACAGGAACTAAAGCTATTTACAGAGTGCTAAAATCTCACATCCAGAGACAGCACAAATGAGGGGAAAAGACTAACCCTTAGTTGTGAATTCACAGTTTTGCCAGTTACTCTGTTTCACAATCTCATTTTGGAGGACAAAGTGCCTGAAAAAGCATTAGCTATCCTTACAGAAGTTATCTTTGTACAGTGATAGCATCTCCTGTTCCCTTTTGCAAGATTTAATATGTTTAATCACTTGCAAAACAAAACAACACAGGGATAAACATCTATTATTTCTTACAAAAGACACAGAGAATCATTTGCACAAACCTTGATTTTTCATCAGCAGATCCTAATAAGCAAAGCACATTTTGGGTTTTATCCATATTATCAGCAAAATATTACAGGCAGAAGAAAAAAATACATGTAACTTTTCTTCCCCATGGATTCTGTTTTACAAATTTCTTTTGCAGATATGATTTAGGAGCTTCCTTTTTGCCACATGGTGCATAGTGTAAACTGATGCTCCATCATTTCACAAGAATATAAACAAACAAATACAAAAGGAATAAACAGCAGCTGCAGGCACCCATGCACCATTTCACTGAAGTGTGATGCCTGAATCCCATTTAAAAGTCTTAAGTTCAGGAGCTCACAAACTCCTCATGCTCATAGGCAGAGAGGGAGAACCTTTTTGTGGCAGGTCTTGGTTGAAAGAGGAAAACATTCTGTTTACCCTGAGATTTTATAACAAACATAATTCAATCTCCCTTTAAAAAAGTACAAGTTAAGAAAGAAACTCAGTGTTATCTATTCTCTGGTCCAGAAGGAACCTTGAAGATTTTCTAGTTCCATTCTGTCTTCCATGGGTAGGGATGCCACTCATTAGACCAAGATGCTCAGAGCCCCATCCAACCTGGCCTTGAACACTTACAGGAATGGGACAGTCACAGCTTCTCTGGGCAACCTGTTGCAGAGCCCCAGTGCTCTTAAACTGAAAAATTTCTTCCAATGCCTATATACAAACGTAAACTCTTTCAGTTTCAAGCCTTTCCCCTTTGTCCTTTTACTACATGTTCCTGTAAGAAGCCCCTTTCTAGCTCTCTTGTAGCCCCTTAAGGTACTCTAAGGTCCTCCCTAAGTCTTCTCCAAGTTGAAGAACTCCAGTTTTCTCAGCCTGTCTTCATAGGAGAGCTGCTAGACCCCTCTGACCACCTTTGTAGACTCCTCTGGACACAATCTAACACGTTCATGTCCTTCTTATATTCAGGGCTCCAGAGCTGGAGGCAGCGCTACAGGTGGTGACTCAAAGAAACAGAGACCTGCTGGCCACGCTGCTTTGGACACAGCCCAGGACATGGTTGTGTGAAATAAAAGGACTGCATGAAATACAAGGATAGGAATAGAGTGTAAAGAATATTTTTTCTTCAATACATTTAGTCCCAGTGTCAGACTGAGCTGCTGAGTGAAAAAAATGCTGCCATTTCTAACATTGCTGAAGGTTTTAAATTTAAAACAATTCTGGAAGAAATGTAGTGAAAAAGATCATCAGAGAGTTAAGATAATAAACCACAGATTGAATTGGCTTTAATACAGAAATACAGACAACTCCAGGTATTACTGTTGGTAGTCCTAAATTCACTAAGACAGGTCCTTCAATACATGTGTAATGCTCTTACTTAAAACACCAGTACTGTATGTAAAAGATTCCCTTCTTTCATTCTGCATATTCTCTGGATGATACTGTTCAGACAAAAACTATTATTTTCCTTCTTTATAGTCTCTTGTAAGGCAAATCAGAGCTTGAAAGTGCTGTGAAAGGAAACCAAACCTAATATCTGTTGCAAGGTCTGGGTCATAGCAGCTATTAGTTGAATGGAGATGCCTTTCAGCCTACCCTACAGCTACCAATTTAAACAATGGACTAAAATGTTGCTTACCTTATAAATGTAGTGTAATTACTCATTATAAGGAAGATTCTGGCATAAATACTAGGTACACAAGCAAAATCACGTATGAATTGTGCTACTAATATTATTAGTCATTCCTAATCTTGTTACGTGCTTTAGATGGTTATCACCATCAATTTACTTATCTAGATAAAACATCTTGTATGAATTATGATACAAACCTTTAAAAGTAAGCTTAAAAATGTAATACAAACTTAAACAGGGAGGAAATCATTGAGATATTTTTATTTTTAAGAGAGAAGAAACTGTGGTCTTGAAAAGGTCAAAAATAGTATTAGGAGAAGTGACTGCAAAAAGGCTGTCATGTGGTATCGCCATATTATTTATTCAGGGACTCCAGAGCAGATATGCTTCATTTGCAGAGGAGAAAATCACTTTCTGTCTCTAGCTCAGGCCTCGGAGATTCAACCTCATCAATAAATGTTCTGCTGGCTGCCTCAGGTCTTCAGTGCAACACCAGAGCAAATCCCACAACCTTCCATTTATGCCTCAGCGATACCCAGGTCCCACTCTTCCTTTCAGTGGGAATTTAACACAGGAAACAATTCTGTTGATGATGTGCAAAACGGGACAGAGATGTCTCCGCGCTCTCGTTCAGCGGTGTTGGTTCAGTGGGTTAACGGGAGCAAGGAGCAGTGGGAAATGGATTTGCACCACTCAAGTGAGCAGCTGTGATTCAGAATGTATCAAAGCAACAGCTTGCTTGGGTTAGAAGTTATCATTCCCACTGAGTCAACTTTGTTTATAAACCCTCAGTGCTTCTGTTTTCTGGATTAGGAATGCGGAATTACACACACTCTCCATAACAATTAGGCATGTTTGCATGGATAACCATCATGAATAAACCATGAAATCAGTCACATTTGGAAGAGAAAGAACTTTAACAAATCCCCTCTGCTGAGAAGACAGCAGTTCTGAATACAGCATGTAGCTACATTCATTTGTCCTGTTTATATTACCATCATATGTGAAATTAATTATGTGAAGCACTATATGTCTATGGCTGATGATATAATAATTACAATGCAAATAAAAAAAAGAAAAGAAAGCATGTTACAGTAATACTCATGGCTTAAATCAGTAATTTGTTCTATCTAATAGAGCAGGCAAAATAGTATGAAACAGAAATGAAATTAAAAGTACTGCAAATTACATATTATAAAGACTTGTGCCAATTTTATAGCAGGTATAGACTAGGAACTGAAACCCTAGTGCAGCAAGGCAATAGAGTAGATTATATTTATATTTCTTCTTGATCCTAGGCTACTCAAAGTGCTGGAACAAGCCTGGTGTAGTTACTGGCCATGGACTTGATGGGATACAGTGGCCACCCAGTACTTTTCTGGAAAGGCCTTTTGGAAGAGAAACTTCTTAAAGGGGGAAAAACAAGCCTTGAGGGCTCTGTAGCATCTGTGGCATTTTTATGTGGTATGAAAGAGAGAGAGGGTAAAGATTTCCCTCAAGAAATCATTGAAAGATGATCTAATCCTAATGTAAATTATTGTTAATGTTTTTAGAGCATTTCTTTCCTTACCTACAGGAACAGTGCATCTTGAATTCTCTGTGAAGAGCTTATTTTAATTTCATGAAGACTTCTTCATAAAATTATAATGACCTAGGATTCAGACTTGAGGAACAATTGGCATTCTTCCCACTGAGTAAAAACTAAGCTCTTATTGTTAGGGGTACCCAACCTTATTTCTACTGGTGTTAATCTACCAAATGGGTCAACAGAGATCTTTATCTCTCTCCACAGACAATTACTATTAACATTTTCTAGAGCTGATCTGTTATAGTTCATTGACAATAACAGTTTGAGGCCTTGCACTCTATCCAGGTTGTTTCTTCTTCTCCCAGACAAACAATCTGCATTTTACACTGCTGTCATTTCTTGCAGCAAGCATATTATCCATTTTCATAGCCCATCTCAACCATCTGGGTGGATTCTGCCTCCAAATAAAAGTCTCCAACTGAGAAGGCTCACAGCTGTTGTCAGTATTCACCACTTGGGTTTCATTTTGACACAACATAATTTTTTTGTTTAGCTACCATTTGAACAGTGTTTTTGCTGAAAAAAAGGTGATAGAAAGTGTCCTGGGAGTAGATCACTACAAAAAAAAGAGTAATAATTGCTGCTGGGCTATGTAAGGACACAGACCTTGCTAACAGAACAAGGTCCAGGAAAGGTAATGTACGACCTACAAAAACATCTAAGTCCCCTGTGAAGCATTTCTGTTTTCTCTAATTCTCAAAAGTGCCTGACTGGTCCTAACATTCTTCTCTGTTGACAGAAATGTTACATGAATTACAGCTACCACCTTCTATGTTAGTTTAACATCAAAGTCAATTCATTTGAAGAGTATAAGGATCATAATAGTCCCCCTTCTCCTTCTTTGGAGAGACATTTTCTGAATATAAAAGATTAAGTCAAAATAACCTTAGTGACTTAATGAGAGAGCAGCAAGTGAGTTGAAATATCAGCAGAAGCGTTATGGCTCCCAGTTCAACATTTTGGCCTCTTCTGAAGTATGCATGGAAGTGTGTACATGACCAATGTCACGCTCACAGAATTTTAAAAGTTTCTACTGACATGCATTATTTTGGCAAACCTCTGGAAGATTTGGGGGAGTGAGAGAAGATAACTTGTACAAGTGTTTTTTTTTTTTTTTTTGTTCATGGAATGTCAAACTATTTAATCCCCAAACCTGCCACTATTTTTGCACAGCATTTTTTTGTACTTTCATGGTTTAAATGCTTTCAATTTACTATTTCCACCATGAAAGTTTCAAAGCCATGATAATAACTCCATGATAAGGAGTTTTGGAGTAGGCCTTTTTACCATAAATCATTACATGGAACTGTATCATGAAAGAAAGTAGGTTTGTCTGGTTTGAGGCATTATTTCTCCTCCACATTCCTAAATTTTTGATGTTGACTTTTAATGTCTTCCACATAATTTATTTATCTTATTGTATTCTAAAATGCTGTGTGACCACTGTAATCAGTGGTCAAACCAGTACTGGACAAAATAACCAAACCTCTGTGCCCGAGCCTTGGAGAATGCAGGAAAAAACTTTACTCAAGTAACTAAAACTGAGCTATAAATTCTGAACTTAGTTTATTATTGTCCTCACAGAGAGTGTGGGAGAGGCATGGCTCCCTGAAACCCAGCAAAAATGGTTCCACATGGAGAGAAGGAAACTAATGCAAGTTTCTCTGCCTTCCTTACATTTAAGTCTCCAGAATAATTCCCAATAGAAGACCAAGCCTGAAAATATGTGCTGAAGCCACGTGAAATGCACTGCCTTCAGACCATACTTGCTGCTATCTCACAATTTAACATCACTTCAAAACATCTAAAGGAACAAGTACTGCACAATAGCCTGAGCCAAATCTGACTGTCAGCGACAAGGAAACATAAAATGATTTCTCAACATCACTCAGATTGTAACTGTTTCAATACTCATCACAAGAACTGTTTTTTCCTAAGGCAAATTCTACTTTTGCAGGTAGAAGCATACCTTTCTTTGAATGCCTTTATTTTAATGCACTTGCAGTTAGTTCTTCAGAGGCATCCAATGAATATTCGATGCACCTTCAGCCTGCCTGTGCTCTGACGTAATTTACACCACCACTTCTATGTAATTCACATTTTATTTTTGTATTCCTACTGTTTGTATATTTTTCTTGTAATCATAGAATCCTTAAGGTTGGAAGAGATGTCAAGTATCATCCAGTCCAAGCATTTTCCCAGCACGGTCAGGTCCACCAATAAATCATGGCTCTAAGCATCATGTTCACATGTTTCTTGAACATTTCCAAGAACAGTGACTCCATCACTTCCCTGGGCAGCCTGTTGCAATGCCTGCCCATGCTTTCAGTGAAAAAATTTTTCTTAATATCCAATCTAATGGTTGGGAATGTGTTTTCAACAAGTTCTGGCTATGGTAGGTAAGTAAATCTTAGAAGTTCTCTGCCAAATAATAAAACAGGAGAAACAGGAAGATAAACTTCACCCAAATATATCAGGGCTTATAAATTCCCTCAGAGAAATGAAGACGAGAGAGACTCTGCTCCTTGAGTCCAGACCTTCAATTCATAAGGCCTTTATTGAGGGATAAAATTTCAGCACTGTGTTTCTAAGATTTTTTTTTCTTTCCTAATTATTATTAATATGTGAAATAAAAAACTACCATGAATTATCTTACTCCTTAACTTATGTTTGGCAGAGAAAAGTAAAAAGGAGTGTGAAATTGTAACAAGAGAATAACTTATCTAATTTCTACTTTTGAAACTTTATATTTGTCAATTTTCAAAATTTTTTCTCCTTTTATAGTCCTTCCAAACTCTCAGCATCCATGGTGTTTTGAAATGGGATTCCAGCGATACTTTCAGTCACATATCCTTTTATCAGATTTAGGAGGGTGCCTTTCACCTCCCCTAAATACCCCTTTGCTGGAATATGTAAAAAAATCTTGAGACAGGCAGAAAATGTATCCTCATCACAATGTTTAACACTGCAGCCTCTTAAATCATGCATTTCCTAAAGGATACAGCCTCAATCATAAAAATCTCTCATCCTGAAAGCTTTTTTGCCTCTACTCACTAGTGACCTTCACATAAAGAAAAAGCTGATAATTTTGAGAGAGGTGCAATAGGTTTGTTGTTGCTCTAGGCTGATAACATTTTAGACTTAACAAGTAATTACAGAAGGGAGAAAAATACTTCTTTTTATTTGTTTTTAATCTAAACAGGAATTGGTATAATCTGGTAACAAAAGGAGGACAAAAAAAAAGTAATGTTTTTTCTCTGTGGAAGAAGGAATTAAACAGGGCAAAATAAAATCTTGCCTGATAAACAAGAAGAGTTAAACAGCACAGTAGATTAGCTATTTGAGGGGAGAAAATGCTGAACATAGGGATGATTCTATGAAGAACACAGGACAGTGGTTTCCAGATGATGAGGTATTTCAGTAAAAGAGACTCAGGCTGGGACTGAGTTGCAAAAGGCAAAGGGAAAGAGAAGACAGTGACACAACTCTCTGGAATGATGAGCAAGGAGAATAGTGATCCCTAAGCCGGACTGGAAGGGAAGGATGGAGACGAATACAGTGAGGACACTACTATAGTCATGGCAAATCACACTGCAATTTGTGTAGGACCAAAATCAGGGCCTGTAATTTTCTGGGCCTTTCTGCTATCCGTTGCTTCTAAACAAAACATGCATATGGATCATTGACATAGCATTATTCTGACATTGCATTGTCTTTAACTCACTATGCAAAGGCAAATTCCCAGAGGGCATAGTAGCAAACTTCTGACAGGCACACAAAGGAAAAGAAGGAAGAAAAATTGGAAAAAGATCTGGAAGATTTTAAACAGTAAGGCTAGAAATTTTTTTTGACTTGTCTCAAGGTATCCACTAAAAGATGTGCACTGCAAGAGAAACAGGCAGCATTTCAATGAGAAAATATCACTGCAGAGACACAAGAACTCTGTTGAAAAGTAGTGAAACATAGACAAGTTTGATGCAAAGCCAGAAACTAGCATCAAATGTCAGCAGTGGAGAGATTCTAAGTGTGTGAAAAGGCATAACCATGGCAGATGCAATTTAGGCATAATAAAACTGAAATGAATAAGACCAGAATAAACTAGGAAAACCCAGAAGTGATTCATTGCTGTTGGCAGTTAGTAAGGAGAGAGTGCTGGGCACTTGGGGGTAATGGTAGGGGTTGAGGGGTTATTCTGCTCAGTCAATTGCAAGATCAGTGACAAAGGTCCACTGAGGGTTAAACTGTGTAGTCATTCCGTTGGACAAAACATTACTTTCTCTTTTGTTCTCCTCCCACACATTCTTTATTGGTTGCACATTGCCTTAATCTGTGTAATACTCTGGGCTTTCCTTTCTAAGTCCTTCATGTGCAATCTTGTTGGGAGCAAGCTGCTCCCGTTGATGCATCTCACCTACCCAGATGCTGCGGCAGTATCTCTAGCCCTTGTTTCCCACCATTTGAATTTCTCTTCCTTTCACTCACCCTTAGCCCCTCTCCTTAGTCCCTAAATTTTGCTTAGCACCTAAATCCTGTGCTAGGGATTCAACTGAATTTAGCAGGTGATAACAGTAAAACTCATCTTTTAGACAGCCATTGTTTGTTTCCTCGCAAGATGTGTGTGCCAAGCTTATCAGCTGTGATTGACAAGTGCTCCTGCCAGCTCTGTTGGCAAAACAGCAAGAGAAACCAATGGAGGAGACTGAGAAGATCCTGAAGACACTATGAGATTACTTTGGGAAAGGTATTCAGGAGCACCTTACACATTGGAGAAGAAGTGAATGATCAACTAGGGATAGCCCCATGACTTCTCTTCCTGACTGATCATTGGAGAAAGTTTTTCTTTTCTCTTTTATTTCATTAAGTTTTTTTCCTTTCGCATTAGAGCCACTGTATTCCAAACACTATGGATCAAAAAAAAAAAAAAAAGCTTTGTTTTGAACCTTTTATCATCATCCTGCGTGAAACTATATCTATATCCTGATGGGAAAATGGGAAACAATCCATACCTTCATGATTTATCAGCTTGTCAAGAAGACTTTAAAACATTTTTCTGTATTAAATTTATAACTTCCTCTGAAAACAGAAAACAGCAAACATTCTCCCTTACCTTAATTCTGTTAAATCACTTACATAGCAACAAGCTACAGGTTACAGTTAAACCAAGCTTTTTTTTAGGTTGAGAAGTATTACTTTTTCTTTGGTGTGAAAAAGAATGAAATAAATATTCACTTAGCCATTCAAACTTTTGTGGAAATTGACCGCTTTAGAAAATCACATCAAGATTAAAATCCATCTGGGAAATTCTCAGGATCAAGTCACCTGTTTTGGTCAGACAGCTAAGAGTGATTAGATCTTCACAGATTCCCTGGTAACCAGCTTCTAACTTTTAAAAACTTGGTGATTAACTTAAATAGTCTCTGACACTTAAATTCCTTGCTAATTTGCCATGAATTATAGAGATATGGCAAAATTATTGTGGATGCACTGTATAAATATTTGTTATTTGTTACTCAATAAATAGCCCCCTAAGATGCATTAAGGACTATGTTACTAATATTTACATTTTTTCGTGAATCCCTGACAGCAGTTCAGGTTTTTCAGAGCGACACTTTTTACCAACACTTCTAGGCTCACCTTATTCTTCTTCCACCCAAGTGTACCCCTGAGATGATCCCATTCTTTTAAGTCCTTTGTGAGTTTACAATTCAGTCAACCGTTCAGCTGGACAACTGCGTGGGTCTACTCTCAGGTGAACTGAACTGGCTTCTCATAGAATCATGGAATAGCTTGGATTGGAAGACTCCCTTCAAGAGCATCTGGTTCCAAAACCCCTGCCATGGACAGGGACACCTTCCACTACACCAGGTTGCTCAAAGCCCTGTCCAAACTTTCCTGAATGCTTCCCATAATGGGGCATCCACAGCTTCTCTGCACAACCTCTGCCAGTGCCTCAGTACCCTCTGAGTAAGGAATTTCTTCCTAACATCTGATCTAAATCTCTCCTGGTTTAATTTAAAACTACTTTTCCTTGTTCTCATTTATCTAGATTTACTGTCTGATAGAGACCAACCTCAAATGAAGACCCTGTGCCTCAATCTAAAAACTTAGTATGAGTTCTGTCTCTCTCTCCCTCTCTCTCTCTTTTTTTATGTCCTTGTAGCACCTGCCTACACTCTGAAAGCTGCACAGAGCTCAGAAAAGAACTGACCTAAGTATGTGGCCCTTAATTTGTTGTATCATAATTTTAAAGCCATTAAAATAAAATACAATTGAACACCATTTAAGTAATGGGCCGATCTACCAGCTGGGCAAGAAAGAAACATGCTGCAAACAGCTCTGTACAATTGCTCACTGCTTATTTTTTGTATATTAATTAAGTAATTTAGAAGCAAGAACCAAGACAAAAACAATGGAAAACAAATTGGATGATCTCACAGTCCCACAAGCTCTTGCTCTTGCCTCGTCTCCAGGGCATCTTGGCTGACCCTTCACAACAGCTTGTTCCTCCTCCCCACATTTTTTATGTATTCCTTCTGTTACATGCAAAAGAAAAGGAGAGAAAAAGATGCCTGTCCAGCATTAAAAATCCCATCTTTCCTGCTTGGAAGGACAGGATTAATTTTACCAGATGGAAATGTCTGTAAGAGAGAGACCTAGATCTCAGCTAGTCACCTAAGCTTTTTCTGGCAAATGGAGAGAAACTGGCACTTTCAGGACGCAATTAATCTCATCCCCATGTAGATATTTAAACTAGGTCATATGAATCATGCCTTAGAAGAGACAATTCCTCTCTACTGACACTAAAGGGAGCCTGAAATCACTAGATATAGATGTTTACATTGCTTATGTCTGAAGTTAAGTGAGCTGGATGCCACCTGAGCTCTTCAGATAGATTCCTTGCTTTAGAGACAAAATGCCTAATATCCATTTTTTGGTTACACATGTGGCTAGAAACAAGCATGTGGCCTTTGTGTCACTGTTTTTAATAGCCCAAGCACTACAAGAGATATATGAATGTATAATGTGATTCACTACAAAAGCAGGTTTTCATAAGAAATTAATAACATCTCCAGAGCGCATAGCACAGACTGTATGAAAGAATTAATCAGCACTCCCAACACCTTCTCAGCAAGAATTCAGGTTCCTGACTTCACAGATCATCTAGTAAAAATGAAATCATCTTTCAAAGTCTCAACATTTCCCTTTCCTAA
The DNA here is from genome assembly GCF_028018845.1 of Melospiza georgiana. Lineage (NCBI taxonomy): Eukaryota > Metazoa > Chordata > Aves > Passeriformes > Passerellidae > Melospiza > Melospiza georgiana. The sequence goes on from NC_080431.1 coordinate 74,560,358, forward strand.
ATTATGCAGTATGATTTACTTTCTAATAAAATCAGGTTTCATAAAATGCCCAGTCAATCAGTTGCTAGCTGATACCATCATAATCTAAGGATACAAGAGAGACCAAAGGACACTGAATACCCAGAAGCACATTTGCTGCTTTTCAGCCTCTGGAGATGGTGCAATACAAGAAACCATCCCTTCCATACCAGCTTTGTTTCACTCACAATGTATTCACTTTCCATTTAAACTGGAAATTTAAACTTCTGTTTTGTGAGAAGTTTGACCCTTCAAGTCTTCCCGACTTTTTCTTAGTGGTTAACTAAATATAAATTTCTAAAAAGGAATTTAAGCAAAGACTAGGTTTAAAAAGATTCATTCCTAGGAATTTCTACTGTGCTAGTCATGGCTAATTAGCCAAGCACTTAGCATGGAGCTTCTGGTAAAACAGATACTAATTTCAGAAGAACAGAAATGCACACAATACTAAATCAATGGAAAACAGAGACTGTCAAGGTAAATATAATCATACTTATTTTATATGGGAATATAAATTTGACTGGCACTGGTAAAAATATTGGTATAATATGCTTAGACCTCTGTAAATCATCCCAGCACTTCATAGGATTTTATTAATATTATTTTTTTTTTAAAGCACACATTAAATGGAATAAAAAATATCTAATTGACAGAATTTAGCATGCATCTAGAAATGGGAGGGAGAGTTGATCACCTATGTTTGGCGGGATCCTCAGGGACTGATCCTGGCCCTATGTTTTTCAAATGCCGACCAGTCTGGAGGAAAATTCAGTCACTTACTACTATCCAATTTTAGCAATGACAGAAAGGAGGTACTGCGGTAAATGGTACTGAAGACAGGTCACTGATACAGGTCAATGTAATTTTTAACAAAGACAGCAATAAAGTCCTAACTCTGGGAATAAAGCAACTCATCCCTAGGGGCACTTTCCAGAGAGGCCTGGTGTGAAGCAGTTGGCAATCCTGCTGGCTGTGGGACAGGACATGAACACTGCAGCTGCACGGCCAAAGGCGCCAGTATAACCCTGGGCATGCACACAGTCACTCCTGTGGGAGCCAGGACATTTATTATTTCTGCACAGGGCTGCAACTGCTCTGAGGCTCCATGCAGCTGTGGCAGGCACAGCTCAGCGCTCCTGCTCTGAAACCAGGGAGAGCTCAAAGACTGGTCATGAGACAGATGAGAGCTCTGACAATCATGCCTTGCAGTAAGAGATGCTAGGAGCTCAGTGTATTTACTTAATCAAAGAGATGATTAGATGATGTCTTTACTGTAGCCCTGAGCTACTGACAGGGACACAACCCTTTGCAGTGGGCTCCTCAGTCCAGCGGATTAAGAGGCAAAAAACTGAAAGGCACTCAAAGCTGGAAACTGAGACTAGATTAATTCAAATTAGAAATACAGCACATGCCTCCAAAAGACTAATTAACCTCTGGAATAATACATTTGTAAATGCGTGAGAGATTCTGATCATTAGAAATTATTCAACAGAAACAGAATGGTTTTCTAAAAGGTAGGGCCTGTGTCAAGAGGTGGATCCTTCGTCCAACAACTCATGTTAGCTACACAATCTGCTCTGACAAACTAGAGTAACTGTGATTGTTCTGCCCAACTTGAAAACTTGGCCACTTGATTTTGTTTACAAATGAAAACTGAAGTTTTGAAAACAAATCTGAGCAAAATCATCTGCAAATATGCGTGATGTATCCACGGTATTTTTCTTCATGTGTCCTGCAACTCAGATAAAAGTGCTTTTCTGAATTTTACTTCTCCAGTTAGTCCTCCTTTTCAAAAGTTTTCATGAACCTGTGTGCTATCAAGGGCAGGAAAGCCTTTATAACTACTTCTCTGCAGAGATTCCTGTTTGAAATTTGAGACATTTTTTTCTTTGGTGAGCACGCAACTAAAAGAAAATTTTACTTTATGGGATTCAGATTTTGGTTTACTTGTCTTTCCAGAAAAAGTGTGGAAGCTACTCAGTTATCAGGAGAATTTATACTGTTTCAAACACTTAGATCTGTCTGGAGTAGCAAAGGGAAAAATCAGACACTTCCTCCTCATCTGAGAAAACAGCGATGGCCATGCCTTTAATAATAGGATTTTTTCATTCTGTAACTTCTGTATTAGCCATTAAGCTGGAGCTATCACATTATTTTGACATGTGACCACAGGTGGAATGCAGACTGCCTACACTGAATGTGTTCCATAGTTCATTTCTTTTGTGTGAGTCCATAAGAGAAAAAAAAAAAAGTAGTTCTCCTTTTGAAAATTTCTTTTGCATCTTAACTTGCAAAAGACACTTTCCATGTCTCCAACTGTCTGTAAGGACATGAGAGAAGGAAAGGAACAGAAGCTTTCCCTTCTGAGAATGGATACAAGTATTTAATGCATTAATCCCATACCAAAACATCTCAGCATGTCCAAAACATACATTTACAGCCAGTAGCAGTAGCATAAAGAGAGGACGCACCTGTGAAGGCCACCTTGGAGAACAGAACCTGCCATTCAACCAGAAAATATTTTATTCCAATGCAGTGCCAACAAATGGGACAAAGTAAACAGATGAAGTTGGAAGTGAATTTAGGCAAAAGAAAACCAGGAGAGATCTCTGGGCAGCCTTTAATTGTGAAAACCTTTTGTCAACTCCATCTGCCACTGATTAATGGTCTCCTTCACTTCTCCCTATCTATGTGATAGGAGCCGGAGAGTTTCCCCAAAAAATAAAATAGCCCTTGCTTTTGCCTGGAATCACTGCCTTTTCTAGGCAGCACTGCATTCAGGACTGCTGGTCTAATTTCTATGCAATCTCATAAAAACACACAAACACTGGCATCTTAAGCACATAGGGCAAGCCTATCAGCAGTGATTTAATAGTAGAGGATTTAACTCTTCATCATTTTCATGTAAACATAAAATTGTCACATATAGACATGATACTATATACTAGTTCCTTGCACATATTTAAAACCCAATAAATTTAAATGCTTTTGCAGTCCTAGATCTTTCTTAATTCTCCTCTAACAAAAAGTCCAATTATATATCTCTGATAGGAACAGCTCATTAGATAATCTCTAATGAGTCCACATTAAAATAGGAGACCCAAAATTGAACTGAAATATTTTTCTCTGCATTATTATCTATCCAGAAATTTCTGAATGAAGAAATCAGTGCCTAGCTTCTTCTATACCTTCCAACCACTATTTCTGTGACTAACTCTTCTAACTTCAGATGACTGCCCCTTATCCCCATAGCAAAATATTCATATTTGCTTAGAGTTCATAAAGAATTCTTAGTAGTGGATTTAATTCCTTACACTGTGCTTGTAATTTTAGCATCTCTGCACCTATTCACACATTTTTAATGGCCTTTAAGGGAATATTATTTTAGTCTATGGGTTAAATATAATCCCAGCCTTATCATATCTAGAAAACCAGAGGTGCTGCTGTGTTATTAATCTAATCTAATTACCTCTTCCATTCATAACTTGTTACGGTCATGTACTGTAAATCAGCACTTGAAGCTGAGAGGAGTGGTAAAGTACATACTTAGGTACTACAAATGCTTACAAATCTTCCCAAGTCTGATTTTAAAAGTGGAAAAATCAATGTTCAAGATTCAAGCGATGTACTTCTTACTCAAGACAGAATTATTGTTCTAACAGTATGAGACTGGATACAGATTTCCTGAAGAATTCCTAATAATGTCACTAGTGTGACTGCAAAAACTGGGCCATAAATGAGAACTTTACCTTTCTGTGAATCATAAGCACAACTAGTACTGCAAGCTACCAAAAGAAAGAAATGCTGTGTTGTTAATGTCAGTTTTGAGACATTTGTAGAAGCTAGTCCAAGAAATCACTAAAGCTTTTTTTTTTGCAATGAGTTATGACTTCCCTAAAATTCCATCCTTATCTAGCAAAAGGATGACAACAGCTGGCTGTAGCTCTTGAGGCTAGATCCCACTGGTGTTGCACAAATCCCTTGGAAAGTTCAAGGTCTTGCTTATTTTACAGCCTGGGCAAATATTTTATAAGCAGATGAAAATATATATTACAGAAATGCAACTAGATATTCACAGCCTATACAGTATTACCCTTCTCATTATCCTCAAACCTCTCAGGGTGGAAATTGCACAGCAGCTTTGTTTGATTTCTAGTACTAACCCACACTTTGCCTGGTGTCCTAAGGTAGCAGAGGAACTGTGCTTTGACCTGCCACTTGCAGTTTTGTCTCTGCAGTTATGAGTAAATTAAGTCAGACTGTCAGACATAATCAGAACTACAAAAAAGGAGTAAACTCAAATAAAAATTGCTCATGAGTCAATTCTTAATTACATTAGGAAAAGTGAGAAACCAATCTTTCCTTGGTGCTCCTTTTAAAATGCTACATCAAAGCCATTCCTGTGGCTTTTGAACTGTTCCTCACTTCATCGAGAAGTGCTAGATGATGGTGCATGATTGAACATTTAAAAGAGGAAAATATGCATAAGAAACCAAGGATCATGTTTGGAAGCCTGTGAGAGCTTTTTCACTTCATCCACCCTTTGCAAAGAACACCATAAGAGCACAGCAGGACATATTTTGGCAATGCAGGTCCAAGTCTGAAAGATCCATAAGCTCTTTTTCTGTTGGAAGACCAAAACAACTCTTGGTATAGGTGACAATATATGGATATATACAATTTAATTATGTTATTATACCATTAATGCAGATGGGCAGAGAGGAGGAATTACAGCTGTGTGTAAAAATGCATACAGAAGTCAGAAGTTCAGTTGTCATTTGTGACGTCCTATAGCTTTGGGCAGTGAAACATTTTGCTACTTACTATGATTGCTCTGCCTTTACTGTTAATCCTTAACTTAGGTTGCAATTGGAAGCTTCTAGGTTAAAATAATTATTTCTATTTTTGCAATGCATGTGAAAAAAGAGGATGAACACAGAAAGGTAAAGCGATTAAAGGATTCCAGCTCCCAACACTCTGCACGGGCCCATGCTCCATTCCTACCCAAACAGGTCCTCTCCATCATCTGAGATCCTCAAAATTGACAAAGTATAGGACAACATTTCAGTCACAAATTACATCATGGTAGCTGTTTGACACAGGCAAAGTCTTTTAGCTACATAGTTTTAGATAACACAGGTAGCCCACAGTTAGCAGCCATAACCAAACAAAGCTCTTAGTTAACCCAGCGTTCAGGCAGGAGCTCAGTTCTGTGAGGTGCCAAGCGTGCCTAGTAACATGAAGACAGCCTTAAACTCCTGCTGAAGTAACTCTGAACCTCCTGGGAAGCCTTTGGCACTTCAAAAGAGTCTGGTTCTGAATTCACAACATTCTTTACATGAAGCTCTGACGACCCCAGAGCCAGTGCTGACTGCTGCTGAGAAGATGTTTCAAGGTGAGAGCGCCCAACACTCACATCTAGTTCTGTGCTAAAGTACAATTGGAAGACTTCAGCTCTGCTACCCAAATTCCCAGAAGCACCAGCTGTGCCTTCAGTAAGACCCTCAAACTGTCAGCCAGAAATAGCAGCCCAGATTCACAGAAAAATCTGTCAGAACTACACAGAGAGTTCATCAAGGCCAGGGGAAGGCGAAACTCCTACAAACTTTTAAGAACAGCCAGACACAATCCATAAAAGTTTTTAAAGCTGAGGTGAGACTATGGAGCCTAAATATTTGCAGTATTAGCCATAGTTTTGCAAGAAATATTGCTAATACTGAGGGAATTTAAAATACTTGCCTGAACCAAGAACAGAAAGGTTTTAATGGCAACCTCTAAAAATCTCTTGCATATGAATAAAGTATTTTCGATACACAGTGGACACAATTAAAACAACAAACACTTGACACCAGGCAGCCCCCTGCCATAGTTAGCCCAAGATTTACTCATGCTGAAAATACAGATTTAACTACTGCATATAGCAAGAGTTCACTTTTTCAGGCACACTGCACATTTCCACAAGAACACTTCTGATTTGGGAGGAACCACTTTTAGATTTTAATTCCCTGACTTCTCTGCTCATTTTTGGTTTCTTCCACTGAGGTACAAAATTGTGCATACATGAGAGAGCAAGGAAGAGATCTACTAACACGGTATGTGGTAAACAGACAATAGCAAACAATAGCTATTTTTCCTTTTTTTTTTTAATAATTCAAAATGTAGGTCCAGAGAAACTCTGATAGACAAAGATATTTTGCTCATAACTTCTCAGACGTCTTTTTGCCTATTTTACCTGGATCTCAGGCAGGAAAAAAGAAGCATCCACATAGGCAGGTACATGTTCAAAGTCAGTACTGTTCTTTAGTCAGCTGTAAAAATAGACTTTGATTAAGAATGCATGGAGTAGACCTCTCTTTTGATAGGCCTGCACATGCAACCCTAGTTCACATGGGCAGTCTCCTACAGACTGGCAATCAAGAAGTGAGAGTCCTACCTTGAACTTGAAAAATCTGCTTTCTCTAAAGCCATAACGTACAGCTGCCATCAGAAACAGACTCAATTGCTTTCCTTTTTCATTTTCCAGGCCAAGCAAATCTATTTCCTGTTACAGCCTGTACTTATAGTTTTATTCTATCTTATGACTTAAAGACTAAAATATTTGAGCACCACTAGGATTTTTCCACCCATAAAGGGGGAAAATGTAAAACGCAAAACAGATGTTTTATAATGTTTTTAATTTATTTTGGCCACCCATAGAGCTGTGGGTTATGTTAGTGCCAACCAAGTTAAAAGCAACAGAGTTCTTCATAAACACTATGTAACATATTGTACAATGACCAGGCTCCTTTCAATGAGCTCCTATTTATTAAGCAAACTTCAATGTCAGAAAAAGAAAACAGGAATAACTGAAGGCATAAGTGGTGCTGCCGCACTTGAGCAGTTCCTGGGGGGATTGGCAAACTTTGTGCTGCTTTATTACAGTATTGCAGCCTAATGTAGAGCTTGGAAAGTAGATGATCAAAGTATACATTGAAAGTGGATGAGTTTACTGAAAGTAAAACATCTGGAGGTAACATCCTCCGAATAATATAATGTAAATAGCATATTCTGTATAATAAACAATTGTTTCAGAAATACTCAACAGTTGAAGAAGTTCCAACAAATTAAAACTATCTTGTCCAAACAATAGTCAGTCTTGTACTGGTACAAACCTCTCACTTTTTCCTTCTGTCTATGAATGGAAACAAAGATATTTCAAAAGTTAAACCCATGAGACTTCTAACAGTTCCTGAGGTACTTATTGACAAGGTATCTCATGGAAATTACACTAAAAAAAAGTCATTGAAATTTCCCCTGTACCTATTCTTATTTAAACTGAGAAATTACATCTCAACAACAACCCCCCTTTTACAGAAGATCTTCAGTACAGTACTGCAGGCTGAGGGACAAAATGAGCAACAAAGAATGGTTAGTCTCAAAACATTTCTATACTGACAATTTACTACACAGATCACAGGGCATATAAAACAGATAAAATTTACTAACTTGACAAAAACATTATAGGAAAGCATAAGGAGAGGATAATGTATGTATTTAAGAAGACAGAATGGCATTAAAGGTTTTAACTTCTATTTTTGGCTTGTTATCCACAGATTTAAAGAATTCCTCCTTAGAAGTGGTTCATAATTGCAGAAGTTAATTAAAAAGTAACAAAATGTGAAAGGTTAGCAATTTATTACAGCAAGCAACAGTACAGACTTTGAGCAAAAACATAGGTGCAAGCTCTTAGAATGCAAACTTTTAATGCAAAATACTTTTTTAATTAAATGAAAACAAATATTTTGACCTAATAAATAAATATGAAGTTCAATATTATCAAACCAAGTGCAAATACAGAAAACTCACTTTAATTCAGAGGCATGCTAAAGCAGTTTGAAAGAAAAAAAAATCCTTTGCAATTACTTCTGCAGGTAAAACTGCTCTAATTATTATTATCCGTCACGGCCAGTGCTTTCCTTCCCAGACAGATACACTTATTCGAACTTGAAAAAGCCAGAATGCCAGAAGTGCCTCCCCAATATGTTGGCTAAGGACTGTAATTCATTTAAATTATGCAACTGGATTCCCACAGCTGGCCCACAGCTTGGCTGAGAGCTCGATTCAATGCCAGTGAACCTGTCTGCTAATATTGTCCTGCTTGCAGAGAAGGTAATATATCCAGCAACTTATATTGAAGTTCTGACTCTAATTAACAGAGCAAGCAAATGTTGACATTAGTGACAAATCCTGCTTAATAGTTACTGTGAGACCGGTGCAGCCACCTGGCATTTTCCTGTAGCATTTTGCAGTAATAATCCTTTCTTTATTTCTTAGGACATTGCTTATAATTTGTTTTTATGCATTTTGGTTCAGTTAGAAACAAATCGGCACAAAAAGCAACCCGGAGAGCAGCAGCAGCACTCCCGGCTTTCAGACAAGTAATCAACAAGAAAGCATGCAAGCAGCATTCCTGGGAGGATGCATGGGGAACCGACTATAGGAATTCTTATCCTGTATAAAGCTATGTAGCCTTGCACAAACAGCCCTTGGCATCTTGTCTCTGGCCTACCTGGACAGTAGCAAAACATGTTTATCAGACCATAAAAAGCCCAGAACCTGAACTGCAAGCAGTTAAAAGCTGAAGGTCGCTAAACTGCAAAATTCAAACATGCTTCTATGCTTTAGCCACACAGACAACGATAAAACAAAGCCTCCACAACCACCTGTAATAATATGCCTATTCAGCCAGCAATTCCAAAGTACTCAGCAACACAAGGTAGACATTTTCTGCAGCTGGTTCTACATGTACATTCCTGCCAAATTGTTGTCTCGTCCCCTCTTACCTTCACATTAGTCCGGAGTGCACAGTAACATGCAAAAAACATTGCAGTAAACAAGGAGCATATGGACCAGTATTCAGCGTCTCTGCTCTGCACAAACGGTACACACACGATCCCGAGCATGTGCTACTAAGGAGCATCCGTTCCCTCTGTCAGTTTGAAAATGCATTGATCTCTGTTTTTCTGACTACAAAAAGACATGTCTTGAAGGCACTGAGTGAAAGCTACATATCTCTTCAGCAACTATATATAGAAATATGCCCAGTAATTTCAATTAGCAGAGAATTCAGCATCTGAAACTTGGACCGCAGTTGATTTTTCTTCCAGCATTTTAAATTCAGGGGGGAAAAAGGAGGGGGAACTCAGTCAGGAGGGAAAGGTGAGGAATTAAAACATACGCAGTGAGTTACTTATATTTCCCCCTGGCTTTGATGTTCTCCTATTCAGTATTTTACAAATGTTATACACAGAAAAATGAGGAAAGGTTTCTCTTCCAAGTCTCAAATTTACTGTAGATTCTGCACTGCTTCTGTCTGCTCTTGTTAAAGATGCAGCATCCCTTTTAACAAAGACAACGTCATCAATCATGACAGATTCAACATGTTCTACTTACAAATACAGTCTCTGATTAAGGACAATGGCTGGCTGGCTTATTAACGTTTCCTCAAATGCAAGTTCAGTTCCCTGTGCTAATCTATTTTTAAATAAAAAGTCCCACCTACTCCTTCTCTCTCATTTAATAAAAATGCAGCGGACTAGCTCTAAATATCCTGAACTGCATTGTGCTCCCAGCTCAGGCACTGGACATTGCTTTCGAACTGTTCTCTTGCTTGCTTCGGATTAGAAACACAAATAAAAATTAAAATGAAAGCAGAAAAATCCTGGAAGAAGTCTGTGCCCTCACATTTGTAACTACATATTCTGAATTCAAAATGCTCCAATGTCTTCCAGAACGAGGGAACTCAGAACCTAGCCAGAAGGCAAAGCTTTAATTCACAAGCACAAAAATAAAATCAAACCACTTCTCTCACTCCTGTCAACCGCTGGGATGCTGCGAATTAACTGATTGTTTACTGGGCTGCAGGGACACAGAGTCAAAGACTCAACTCTGTTTACAGCACCGGAAACCACTGCTATCAGTACTGAATTATGAAGTAATCTCCGGGAATAAAACCAGAAGAGAGGCTTTTTTTTTTTTTTTTCCCACTGCAGCAGATACTGTGGGAGGCAAAGAGTGAAAGAGGCTTTACTACCTCCTTCTCTATCAGCACAGAGCAATTTGCGTAGGATAAGCTTAACCTAATAGAAATATCTGCAGTGACTTCTATATTTCTTTAAATGTTTTATGTAAACCCCCTTGGAAATCTTCAGGAACACTGAAGTCCTAACCAAATCAGTGGGTATCTTTCTGTGTGCAATGGGGTGAACAAGCTTAAACAGAAGGGTGTGCATTTAAAGAAGAGTAAGGGGGAGGGGAAAAGACAGCAAGGTTTTTTCCAACATCTTCCTAAAGACAAGCTCTCAGAAACTGTCGTCAACTCCAAGAGAACAGCTATTTTTAGCTTGTCATTGTTTGTGCCTTTTTTTAGGAACGAAAAAGGCAGTCGTGTTTAAAGCTAGATATTGCTCTGTAACGTAGCCCAAGACAGATACTTAATTTGATCCCCAGCTCCATCTGTCATACAAATTAAGTAATTAGTAATCACAGCCTTCTTTGGCACCAACAACTTCCACAACAAAAGAGATGAAACCTGGTTTTAAATCTAATTCTGAGATCTTTGTTAATAATGAAACTGAGGTCTAGATGTCATAGTTCAAAAAGCTGGAGTATCCCAAACTTATGGTGGTTCAGACTTTGGCTACAGCAATATCCATGAAATAAGCTAAAACATAGTAATGTGGTGCTCAGCAAAAGCATGGGAGAATTAATTGACATATTTTTTGTCATTCTTCAAGTGAATAGAAAGTTAAAGGAATCATGGTTTATTTTGCAGTACAGTACACTAAAAATTAAAATTAGGTACCTTAGGAATTGAAAAAAAAAATCATAGATCTTGGGGAATTCTGATCCACAGAGAAATGCAATTCAAAAAAGCAGAGATGAAAAGATGCACAGTCCTGAGAAGTGAGGCAAGGTTCAGGCAAGCATGTAACTGCATATGAAAATCAAATTCAAGCTTTCTTTCTGCCAAAGGAATTGCACAAGGTTTCAGTCAGCAGTCTTTGAAAAAAACTTTCTTTTTCTCAGTCCTAAAGAAGTTAATGGTTTTGGGTTTAGGCAAACAAACCCAACATGGGGAACATCTCACTAAAAGAAAGCAAGGCTGCATAATGATACAATTTCTGAGCAATTACCTGGACATAAATCTTCAGACACATTTAAGAAAAAAAAGAAGTAATGCAGTCCCAAAGTCTTCACTCAGAAAAAATTCCCATAGCTCCTGAGCATCTAAGAGGAAAAATTACCTAGAAAATTACAGACTGACCCTCATAATACTGAGAGGGGAAAAAGAGACCCTCATGCATATGGTAGTTGCCTCCTGTAATAACTGTGGGGCATGCGAGAATCTGCCAGACAGCTGAGACCTCTGTAGAAGCCAACAAAGTTTTACTTTGCTAGCAGACTAACCCAAAACATTTCTCAGGGGCTACTTCAGGTAATCTACACAAGCAGATCCCTGCAGGGCTTTTTCACCTCTGCCAAGACTTTTCTTATCACAGCAGCCTAATTGTTAAAGAAAACATTGTCATCAAGGACATAGAGTGTTTTATGATGACTTAACAGCTACTCAAAAGCATCACATGTTGGTGATATTTACAGTTAAAGATACAGAGTCATTAAAAATGAGTGGGGAAGAAGCTCTGGCTGAGTCATCCAGACATGCCAAAAACACCTACATATTTGAAGCACTCAGGGCCTCTTTAAACAGGTGACAATAGGGAAAAACCCTAGAGATGAAAGAAGTTATTCCATTAAAAAGAAAAAATAAAAAGGTTAAGAATAAAGCCAGTAGAGAGACAGTAGTCCAAAGGAGCCATACCACAGACCCTCTTTAAAAAGACACACACCTGGTGACCTGAATATTCTTAGCTAACAGAAACTGGAGCCACTATCGTGAGCTGTGAAATTCTATTGTTACTCTTTGCTCCTGTGCCTTCAGAAGGGCAGAAGGGAGCGCTTGGAAGGAAACCCTGGTTGTCTGCAGAGGTTCAAAGAGAGCAGAGGGAACATGCTGCCTTGGAAGACTTTGACCTCAGGAGGGCCTGAGGCCAATCTGCTTCAGAGCAGCGAGGAGGGCACAGCCCTTTGCAGCATCCATCACTGCCCAGAAGAAGAGCTCAGGAGCTAGTAGCAGTAATAGTAGCAGTACCAGTAGTGGGAATGCCCTGTGGCTGTTGTGTCCTGAAGTTGTGCTCAAGGACCACCACAGTGCCATGGCACCACACTAGCACAGAGCTGAGAGAACCACAGAATCACAGAATGGCTTGAGTTGGAAGAGATCTTAAAGACCATCTAGATCCAACTCCCTGCCAGGGCAGGGATGCCACCCACTAGACCAGGTTGCCCAGAGCCCCATCTCACCCTAGCCATGAACAGTGACAAGGATGGAGCATCCACCACTTCTCTGGGGTAACACTGGAACCATACTGTGGAATAACATTTTTCATCCTCGGACACCTAAGCGTTTTCAAGTTTGGGTTGTTTGTTTTTTCCAGGCATGATGGAAAGGGTGGTATTTTAAAAGAGAGTACCAACAAAAAAATAGACTAAAAATGCAGTAAAGAAACCAACACTCTCCAGGATTTGCTTTATGACAGTGCAATGTCGCTTAGGTGTGTCCCACTTCACTTAAGCAGCACATATGTGGTTAAATATTTTAAGTTGGTCTTAAAAAATGCAATGAGGCAGATTTTGTGATCACCCTGGATGACCACAAAGAAAGCAAGTATTAGCTATGAAATAAAGATAAAATTAGAGAAATTAGAGGGGGGGAAAGGTCTAAAGAAGAGGGTGCATTGCTTCCTGAGTGGACGGAGGGAAAAATGACATTCCTGTCCTCCAAAAGATGGAAGAGTGGATGTCTGCAGGAAATTGGGCATAATGGTGGAGGTTTGCACGGCTATTTGTAGCCCAAGCAATGCTTATAATTATCAACACTGACAATCTGCGTCACTGGCATTGAGTAGCCAGGGGTGTAATTCTCCCTCTTTTCACAGGAGGTACTGGCTTGTGCAGTCGTGGCACTCTGGCTACAGTCATGCTCCATCACTTCCTGTCCTTGCACACTCCAGTGATACAATCTATATAGCATCCTAGTCCTGCATTGCCTAAATAACTCTGATTTCAGCACAGGAGCTCTAAATTGAAATGATTTTTCTCTTTCACCCATTTCTATGTCATATAAAAATGTTATTTTCCACATCTGCAAGAAGTTCCTTACAGTGATATCCACATTGAGGGGTGGGATATTGAAGGAATTGTTGATATGGACTACAGTTTCCAGATAGAAATTATTGACTAGAAACAGTGGATGGAATCTGTGGGGCAATCTGGAAACAACTGCAGAAAGGAGAATGTGGAACAAAGCCCCAGTTGGAAAGAAATCTTTCTTAGGCTGTGTACTGCACCAAAGCCTAGTAAAACATAACAGACAGAGGAACTACATCAGCAGATTGAACTCAGAATATCTTAAAGTTTTCATAAAGAGAAAGAAAAAGACTGAACAGATTATTTACAAACTCTCATCTCCAGTACTGTAAATAGCTCTCTGATATCCTGGCATTCTGATGCATAAGTTGCTGTGTCAAAAATTCTTCCTCACTTCCAGACCAGTAAACACCAAAGACCTTGCCCAGGGCTGATTTAAGTTAAGCCACAGTTTTCCCTGTAAACTTTCTGTTCCCTTTTTCCTGCACAATCTTCTTAATACATTTGCATGGCTTTTTAGCATTTAATACTTTTCCTCTAAAAGGCCCAGGTCACTGTTTTCTGTCTTATGTGGTTGCATTGATGAAGGTTTTGATCACATATAAAACAAAACCATATAATTTACTTATAAAATAATTCCTTCCAATATTAAAATTTATACATATTTCATAAACCAGGCTTTCTAGTTTGTATTTTGTAATTTCAGTCATAAGGCCATTTATAATAAGCAAATTTAAAGAATAAATAAAAAAAGTCAAATGATAAGTAAAAAATTAGTGAAGAATGGCCTCATCCTGTGAGTCTTTTCTATGACTGTAAATTTGTCAGGACAGGTTTCCTCATTGTTTCTGATGACTTTAAAACAAAATAATGAGAAAAAAGGAACAGAGGTTCAGAAAGAAAGAATTAGATTAAGCTTCATCTTGATTTACTCAATGCCTCATTTTTCCAATCCTGTACCTGTAATCCATGGATCAAGTTTATTTTACACCTCATCCTATACAGCTGATTGAGATGACATAACCCCTTTAACGCCTCAATTGAGACACCCAGGCTGCAAAGACTTTTTCAACTCTGAGGATCCTCAGTTGAGTTTCCTGGATTTCACTCAAATTGATTACTGTGATAATGTGTCTCCACAATATGTGTTTCATTTTGTGACTGTGAGAGAAAACCTGACTTTCTCCTTGACCTGAATTCCCATGATAACTCCTCACAAAAGGCATTTCCATTCACAGTCATATTAAAGGCCATGGCAATCTGGAACCTTAGGAGATTATCTAAGGCTGTTTTTCTTGCTGCAGAAAGATTAACCACACACAGTGCTCTTGGCAAATGGTTGTCCAGCTTCAAAGTCTCTCATGAACAGAATGCAATTAGTGCTTCAGTTGGTCTTTATTATTAATCTGGAAATCACAGAAACATAGAATTGCTAAGGTTGGAAAAGACCTCTAAAATAATCAAGTCCAACCATCAACATAGCACCACCACCATGTCCACCACTAAACCACGTTCTTAGAGTGCCACATCCACCACATTTTGAACACTTTGAGGGATGGAGATTCCACCACATCCAATGCTTGAAAACCCTTTCAGTGAAGAAATTTTCCCTATTATCAAAGCTAAAAATCCCATGGTACTGCTTGAGGCCTTTACCTTTGGTCCTGTCATTTGTTACCAGGAAGAAGAGACTGACCCCACCACACTACAACTGCCTTTCAGCTAGTTGGAGAGAGAGATAAGGTTCCTTCTCAGCCTCCTTTTCTCCAGACTAAACACCACCAACTCAACAAGACAAAAAGCTTAAAATATTAGAAGCCTTTAGATGATTAGAAGCCTATGCTTGTTTTGTGCACAAAAAAATAATTTACCATGATTGTTTGAAAAACTTGGGGAAAAATGAAACTTGGGGAAAATGATACCTATCTTGTCATGATTTCCATCACTCCCCAATTATGAATTAACATTTTACTTTTATAATTTTTGAACTATAATTTATGAACTAAGCTTATTCATTTAAGCATAAAATCCACATTTCCATGGTAACAGCATGAATGAAGAAGGAATGAACTTCCAAAGTTCAATTGCATTTATTACAGTACTTAAAAATAAACCTCCAGCAATTTCACTGAGGAAATTGCGGTGGATTTTTTTGTAAGAAAAAAAATAATTTAAATTAAATCTCTCAATGTTAATTGTATAACAACAACTGGATGTTGAATTGTACTTGATAAAGACCTGTGTGTGTCAAAGCATTTAGTATTTTATTTTTTGTACTGTGTCTTTAGCTGAGGAAATTCTTTAAAGGGAACCTATAGTTAGATTAATAAATATGATACATTTTGTAGTACTGGGAACAAGTCAAGTTTCCATGAAAACACATGTTTAGGGGTTTTTTTGAGTTTTTTGTTGGTTTTCTTTTAAATGTAGACAGTATTTTCATTAAAGAAGTGAAATGTTTGAATTTACACTACAGAATACATGGATGGATATTCTTTGGTCATGGTCTAACTATTCCTCTTCATTCCACTGATAACAGTTATTAGCTTAATATATTAACAAATATAAATCTATATTTCAACTATAAATCTTTTCAGTAAGATAACCACCTTTTTTTAAAAATATGTTTCAATTTAGCTGGTTCTTGAAAAGTAATTTCAAGTCTGCATAGCATTTGAAAGCAAAGGATAATTAATAAGGGAAACTATTTACAAGGCAATTAGTGCAATTTTCTGCGTTTTACTGATTTTAAGTGATGAATCAAGATGTTTCTAGAAGCCTTATGTGTTAAAAGCAAACTATTAGGCTCAGTAAAGAATAGGTTAGAACAGGTCTAATTACTCTAATAATGTGCTAAATATAGCAATTTTTTTTCTTTAAAAAAAGAAAATATTCCAAATAAGTATATTATAAACATGAAGGAGAAAAAAACCTTTTTGAGCAACCTGTCTCTGTGAAAATCAGTAAAATGGTGATGAATGTTACATTGTACGTCCTCTGGAACCTGTTACTCCCAACATATAAAGGTATCTTGTGACCTAGATACTTTTTCTTCTGGTACTATCCAAACTGTAAATACATTAAAAACATACTAGCAGCAAAATTAAACTCAGCACAAACCCTTCCCATGACTGATTGGGACTTTTCCTGTAGAGTTTCACCAATTATTTAATTCCTTACTTCAGCTCCTCTTTCATTCATCAAGTCAAAATATTTTCAGCTGTACGTACAGATGTTCATGGGAATCAGTGAGATGAATCCCATGGTCCTGAGAAAACTGGAAGGTGTGGTTGATAGGCCACTCTGCATCATATTTGAAAAGTCACAGCAATGAAAGGACACAGTGACTGGAAATAGTCACAGCACTGAAAGTACCCAGTGACTGGAAAAAGGGAAATATCACACCAATTTTCAAAATGAATAGAAAGGAGGATCATAGGAAGTACCAGCCAGTCAGCCTCACCTCTGTGTTTGGTAAGACAATGGAAGATACTTGGGAGTTATGTCAAGGCATATGAATGGCAAGAAGGTGATTCCAGACAGCCAACACAGCTTCAGAATGCATAAATCACCCCTAAATTATCTGTTGGCCTTCTACAATGAAGTGATAGAGTGACTGTCCTGCTGGATAAGGAAAGAGAAACTGATATAATTTATCTTGACTTCAACCAGGTCTTTGACAGGGTCCCACACACATCTTTGTCTCAGTTAGAGAGATATGATTTGATGGATGGTCTATTTGATGGATAAGGAATCTGCTGGATGTCCAGCTGCAGTCAATGGCTCAATGTCCAAATCAAGATCATTACCAAGTGGTATTCTGCAGGAGCCCATGCTGGCACCAGCACAGGTCAGTATCTTTATTAATGACCTAACCAGTGTGACAATGAAAATCTGCACATAACATCAACCTAAATGGTACAATGGATATGCTAGAGGGAAGGGATGCCATAAAGTGGGACATTGACAGGCTTGAAGAATTGTCCAATGGAAATCTCATGAAGCTCAACAAAGCCAAGTGCAAGATGTTACACCTAGGTCGAGGCAATCACCAGTATTAGGGATTAATAAATTGAGAGAAGCCCTGCAGAGGAGGACTTGGGAACACTAGTGGATAAATAAATTAACAGGAGCCACAATGTGCACCTACAGCCGAGAAAGCCAACCCTATTCTGAGCTGCATGAGAAGCATGACCAGCAAGCAGATTGAGGGACGTGATTTTGCCCCTACCTACACTGCTCTCCTGAGACCCCACCCTGAGCGCTGCATCCAGCTCTGGGGCCCAGCATTAGAAGGATAAGGACCTGATGAAGTATGTCCAGAGGAGGCCATTTGGAGGGCTGGAGCACCTCTCCTATGAAAAACAGCTGAGAGAGTTGGGGTTCTTCAGCAAGGAGAAGAAAAAGTTCCAGACCTTACTGAAGTCTCTCAGTACATAAATGGGGCCTATAAGAAAGCTGCAGAGGGGATTGAGAATTTCACATGGTACTCCTGAAAACTGCTCTTGAGAAGACAAATCTCAGCAGTTAAATCCCATTTCTTTTGGAGCTGTAATTAATGGCATCATGATAAAGAAGTTTTTTGGGTTTTTTTATTTTTGATGGTGTAAGGATGTTCCACATGTACAGACCAAACAATTATTGTCATGTTTTCCTTTTCTAGGTCCAAGGGAATCTCTCAAATGTTGTGGTCAAAGTATGGTTATTTCTTTCTGGAAATGATTCTTTTTAGCCCCTACAGTTGTGGAGAATTTGGCACACAAACACATAATTTTTAAATGTCCTTAAGAGACACAAAAATATATTCAACAAATTTACATCTGAATAGAAACTTTTTATACTGCTAGTATCTAAGTACTTCTATTATTTCACAGCAGTTAAAGAACTCTTTTTTGCTGATATTATTTAAGAAGTTCTATTATTTCTAAGTAGTTAGAAGTCTCCTTTTAAAATACCATGCTTTGCACATTTCTTCTAAGCATCTCCTCTTCTCACTTCAATACTCCCTTGAGTCACATGCAGTGGAAATCAGATAAACTCAGAGAATGTCTTCAGTGAAATATCTTGTAAAATGTAAATTACTGCCATAATCTGATGATATTTCATAAAGAAGCTGACTTTAGCACTGCTTCCTCTGTAACTATTTATAAAAGCTAAAAATCTCTTCCAATCTTTCTGGCTATGGGGCTGTCTATAAACATTTTCTTAATACTTCTATATGCAAAATTAATCTCAGAGTAGTACACAGGGTCAGTATCTCTTGCATGGAGGACAAGACTGAATGAGACATGCATGCTGACAGCAGAATACCAATTCACTAGAACCTTATTTATCCAAGAGCAACATTTTATATTCTCTTAATACTTTATTTAAACAGTTTTAGAAATTGCAGCCCTCTTGACCCAAAGAAGCATGTCCCATTTCACACATTAACTAAAAATAACATCAAATCTCTTATAAAACAAAGCCAGAGTCTCCTGTCAATCATAATATAAGTAACCTTTTTCATTTCAACAGGGTCATAAATATCTACAGTCCTATAAAATATGAGAATCTGGCACAAAGAATAAATAAAATCAGACTAAAGTATGATATATGCTGAATGAAAGTCTGCATCTACTAAAGCCAACACTAAAACCAACCTTCTTATTAACTTCAAGGAATTTCACTGATGTTCTTTAAGGTATAAAATACATTTAATGCACATCCACAACAATGAGTTTGTGTGTAAACCTGTTATAAAGAGTTGATGCTCCCTTTTCTTCTTTTGGCAGATTATCAGTTCTACTATAGCTGTTCTACAAAAGCACAGTAATAGAGTCTGAAAGTATCTTTCTCTGTCCCCCTTTCATCATCACACTCAAACTGGAGTTCACATATTGAAATATGCTTTAGGAAGTGTTTGTGAACACTTGTTCAGTTTCAATGACTGGAACATTGAATGCAGTGCAAGAGACTCATGCAATCGTCAAAGAGCACTCTGAACACAATACTCTCATCTGAACAACCTCATATACATTTGCAGTTATTGGGTAACTTAAATACAAATGTTATGATTTGGGAAACTCCTACATGAAGTTTACTCCTATAAACATTGCAAAAATGATGGAAAGTATATAAAGAGTGAGGGATTGCTGAGAAAGTCTGGGAGTCCTGATATAGATGATAGAAATATTGTGTGGGCACAATAAGGAAGGGACCTTTCAGCTTGTGCTTGTCAATCAGAACCAAAGCAAGGCTACTGAGAGTTGTTACTGACTCAGTAAGACGAGTCAAACTGGACTTTAAGAAGATATTCCCAAGAAAGGAGGAGAGGAGCATTTGTTGTGAGAGGTGATTCATGTCTACAAAAGAGAAGAATGTAATTGGGTTAACCTTTTGTAAGCTGGAGCAATGGAATACTGCTATGTTGTTTTTTTTTATTTATAAAATCTGAGTCTGAAGAGAAAGAAATAAGTGTAGTCAATAAAATAAGCATACACCATAGGAAGGGCTTTTTTCCATCCTCCACCAAACTAGTACAAGAATGTAGCTCATCTCCCCACCTTTGATGACGCCTGGTCCTTCACAAAAGCTGTGATTCAATAAGGTAATGAGAATTATATAATAATGGTTGACATAGAGTGTATGTGCATTCACAAGTTTACCTTTGTAAAAAGAATATATCTCATTAAATTCTCATCAGAAATGTGCTAATTAATTACTGCTGCTGTATATGGTGCTCTGGAAAAACAAAGCAAACCACAAAGTATGCTAAATGCACAAACAATTGCAGTCTGCTGATTTCAGTAAATTCCTAGCTAGGAAGTTGGGCTAGATGATGGCCAAGTTCTTCTAGACCACATGCAGATGTATCTTCTAATTCACACGCACAAAAAAAGCACAAGACTGGAACAATCTGAAAACACTGTCAACTCCACAGTTGTTACTGCCTGTAACAGAAAACTGTCATTTTATACTTCTGCTTTCCATTTTTCTCTGCTCTTTCCTGCTTTCTATAAATAGTGGCATTTCACGCCAATTAATGAGATGGGATTTTGAGAGATGTAGAAATTCCCAAACTACAAGTGAAGCTGTTAAAACCCACAATGAAGCTGTGCAATGCTCAAAAATGTTGGCCACCTGAAAGAACAAAAACTTCTAAACGTATCAGTACTTCTGATGCATTAGCTTTCTCTGTCATTTGACAGCCCTCTGCACTGAAATAGCTTGTTGAATATTTTAGAATCAACATCATGGTATTTCAGTGAAAGGATTATAATTATTTTTTCACAACTGCATAATTTCAGTGCATTGTGAAATGCAGCTTCAGTGGGTTTCTTCACGCAGCAGCGTCCCAGTGTCATATTGAACAGTTGTGTCTATGGCAACATGTTCCTATTAACATAGATCTCCTATATCTACCATCATCTCTGAAATTTTTTTAGGTAATTAACACAGAACTCAATGCTAATTGGTAAAATAAGAATGAAAATAGAATTTCCTGCATAAAGCAGCTTCTGCCTACATACTGCTCTACACATCTTAAACAGATAAAACCTTTTTTGTGCTTAAATAGAGCTGGGAAACATTGGAGACCAAAAGAGATCACCATTTCCTTTCCATTTCCTGGCTTCTGCTGCTACAAGACAGATCTGTTTATTGACTATTACATTATTGCACAGCAAATATTGCAAATTACAATGTTATTCTACAGTAGAAGGCAAACTGGTAGCAGTCAGAGCCCAGACTGAAAGCCAGAACTCTCAGGACCTCTCCTTCAGTTTACTAGGCGTGGTAAATAGGCGTGCCCCTCAAATTTTCATCTGCAATCTTGTATTTATAGTATCATTCCCAGTAATAACTCTCAAAATGTCAGTGTTTTTTTTACAATTCTCAGTCTTTGCTGTTGCTTTGCAGCTGCATATTACCTTTTAGTAAGGACACACTTTGGTCTGCAAAACTTTGAATGACAAGTATAAGAGAGGTTAATATTTTCAAGTAATTTCTAGAGATTGATTTGGAATATTTGATTTCCCTAATCTGAGCAAACACACCTCCATGCTCACTGAATCTTGGAGTTATACCACCCACAGTGTGCAGCTTTGTGCTCTAGCACCCAGACCATTTCTCAAAGTATTTTGCCCTATGTGAATGCATATATTTGTACCTTCCTCTATCACAAGCAGCATGCTTGATTTTAAGAATGGAACTCGATATTTTTCACAACCCTCTCAGAACATATTGAAGACATCTCTGGGTTGGCACCCCATATTTCTAGGGAAAAAAAAAATCAAGCTTCCAGCACTGCTATATTCTTAGTAAAATACCAAAGTCAATGAGATGCCATTTATGAATATTTTTTTGGACTTCCCATTAGATTACATCATAAACATACTGATGTCTCTGTCCAAATAACCTGCAAATTATTGTGCTAATATTTTCTTGGTATGTGGTTTTACATTCCACTGAGCCACAGGCATTAAAGGTAGCTATGCAGCACCCAGAACAGCCTCCAGAGTCTTCAGCTTGCCTATAAGAAGAATCTTTCACTGCCATACTTCTTGTTTTACTATATTATCTTACATATAGCATTTTACTACATTAGTTTCAGCTACTCTACAATCCCTACAGAAAACCAGTGAAAGGCATGAAAGAGGAAGGGAGTTTATGCCCTCCAGCCAAATTTTCTGAAGAAGCCTCTGACAGTTTTATGCCTGGTACATAATTCAGAGATATGTAGGTAACCTGTGAAAAGGTCCAGCTGCAAAAATAGGACACAGAAAGAAACTGGTAAAGAAATACTCTTTAATTCTAAGAAGAAGAGTAGCTGCATATGAAAAACTCAGTAGAGCAGTAGTTCCTTACTGCCCTTTTCAGGCCCGAAGGTGACTGGTTTGGGCAACAGCTCTTGGCTCTTAAGACTTGGTGAAACTCCCTGCTTTGCCATAGGTACACACCGGTGTGATAAAGATGCTCAACCTACAACATCTCAGCATCATAAAAATGAAGATTAGCTCATGAGCATGAGTCAGTTTTTTAACACTATGGGATTATCAGATGCTATGAGTACAACCATAATAAAAGCAATGCTAAATCAAGTCTACCTAATCTCATTTAATTTGGGATATCACCTGACACCTAAAATCTAAAGTCTCAGAATCACCCAGTCTAACAGTTCTGCAGGTTCTCCTGAAGTGTGAAAGCCTTTGGATGACTAAATTAAATTATTTCTCCTAATTCAGTCTAGACATTATTTTCATCTTTGACACATATTTAAAGCATGTATTCTAATAAACTGGTAATTATGTCCAACCTAAAACCATCTTGAAGCTCATGTATAGGGATACAACAACTTAGACCCTAACTAAATCCTTCTTTGACCTCTGTCTAATTATCTCTAAGAAGCATAAAATCTAGATGAAGTGAACACTGCTGTTAGCATGACAGTACTGGTGCAGCACCAGAAATGATTCCATTTTTCACCTGAGATCCTTGTGTTCGGATCATTCACTTGGGACACCTTGGACAACTCAACACCATTTTCAGAGAAGGGCTATATAGCATGATGCAGAGTGGATAGACTTTTTATAATAGTTTCCCATTACTTACAAGGGAAAATAAATTTAGTTATGGTAGGCAGAACTTACCACTGTCTCTCCTCTTAAGCAGATGTCAAAAATTTAACCAAGAGAGAGCCCAAGTTCAGCACTGGAATTAGGTTGAAGGCAACTGAGGGAACCATGATAGGAAGTATTTACTGGTATGATATAAGTCACACACAACTGTATTATTAAGTTAAAAAATTGCAATCCAAAAAATGTTATCAGTTAATTAAACAAGATTTGAATAAATTAAAACCCTTCTATAGAAATTAAGCCAATTGACTTCACATATCAAACCATCTGTTTGGTGTATGAATGTGAAGGAAAAAGGTTCTTTATGTGTGCAGGGAAGGTTAATCAAAACTGCATCCATCTCTACATACGCTCCCTGAAAATGTGATCAATCCCCTTGCTTTCCTCCCAGATAGGTGCAAAAATGGATGCAGGAATGAAGGAACTCCTTTCCATCAGTAATGCAAGAGCTTAGTCACCTCTCAACATTCAGTCCAGAGGCCAAAATAGCCTAACCTTGAGAAGAAATAGCCATGATTTATAGACAAAGCAAGTGGAAAGACCAGAAAATAAATGAATCTGTGTGGGGGAAACCTGATAGCCAACACTGTGATGAACTGTCAGAGGGCAGAGCTCAGCAACTGCCTGACAAAAGAGTGGAAAGCCATGAGGAATGTCATAGGCAATCCTGCACCAGACTTGACTAGAAGGATATTAGACACTAAATTAAACTCTAAGCATTAACCAGAGACCATAACAATTAACCATATGCAAGGAGAGCTATTTGGGAGAACTTTAGGCCTATCATTCTCTCTTTAAAAGCCTTAACAATGAAGGCTCTCCATGAACCAGAAAAGTCTGAACCAGTCATGGCATCAGGTCAGGAACCCAATAGCTGCTAGGTGAAAAAAAATAACCTTCAAAAAGGTAATTCAAACTTGTCTGCTCCAACAGCTGTAGGCATCTCTTATCTCCTGAAAGCTAGAAATGCTCAAACCCCTTCATTAAAACAGCATCCCAGACATCCCACTAAATGTCTGGGATCTGTTCATTGTGTAGATGCTCCCATCCACCTGGGCCTATACTAATTCAGGACACATACATATCTTCCCAGCGTTAGTTGACTTTGCACGGCAAAAGCAGGAAAAGCACCACAGTTCATCTTGGTGCTGAATAATCTTTCATGTAATCTTCTTTTCTGGAACTGGGAGTTTTTTAAGATAATGTGCACATTGTCTGGAATTAATGTATGCACAGCAGTTTTTCAATGCCATTTAACAGTATTAGTCAGGCTCATGCCAACTAAATACGTTTCAGTAGATTTCAGACCAGATTTCTGCAATGCAATCTCTTTCGTATTGCTTGTGACAAACATTTGGAAACTTCAGTAGATTTGAAATATGATCACCCAGAGTATCTTAGAGTGCTTAATGCACTCTAAGAATAAATTAGAAAAAACTGAATAAATGCAAGGAATAAATGAATTTTGTTGGGTTACACACCTATCCTTGAAATTTAAATTTTCAATTCTGATTTCAAAGTACTCAACAGGATTGCCTAGGAGCTAGTTACTAGTGATATTACATGTGTGAAGAACTCCAGTTACCTCTAAGTGCATGGCTTCAATGAGTCCCTCAGAGAACTTCACTGAGGGACTCATTTTTCAAGCAACTTGAAAAACCTCCATTTTTCTTGTATTTTGCCCTGTGTAATGTGGGAGGAAAGGAAAAAATTGCATTTGCACCATCTTTGCGATTTGCTGAATTTATCTATGCCTATAGGCAAAATTGTCCTGGATATTGCAAGAACATATTGGCTACCATGATAAGATAGCCAATGGTCTCAATATGTTAGGATTTACAAGGCTGGGCTCAAAAAAAAGAGGTCAGGGTACAGTGTCATTCCAGGCACTGTAACCCCTCTGTCAAGCAGCCTTGGGTGTGCTGTTCAGTGTAACTACTCTGTCAGTTCTCTGTGATGCAAGGGAACACATAGCTTCAATGGCTCCACCCTGCAATGCAAAAGAAACTTCATCCTGGATGGCTTTTGCTATAAACTTTCTCCTGACAGTTCCCAGAAGCCAGGCTGAATCGTTCACAGAAAAGAGAAGCCATACACCTAGCAACAGCTTCCAGGTATAGCTGGAATAAATGTTGTATAAATCAATTAATACATAAGAAATCTAAATAAATAAAATATGATAAGGAAATCATCGTGCTAGAACAGGGCAGCAAATGGTAATAGGGAGATTAAAAGGGATCACTTCAATTTCAAAAGCTAATATGATAGTAATTCCAATGATTGTAGCTTTGATTTAAATACCAGATCAGTATTCAGAATCAACTGACCTCTCTCAAAGCTAGATATGTAAGCTAGATACGTACTAATTATGTTTTGGGGTTATGAGCAATAAAAAGAGCAGGTTTGACCCAGGTGTCCAATATAACACACTTTTTGAAAGCAATATCCACCAATCTGCTGTAAGATTACTGTGGTTCTAAAACTGCATGGGAAAGGTAATTCACGTGGTGAATTTATCCACAATAAAACTGCAAGGCAAATCTTCCCTCAGACAGCGAAGAAATAAAGAAATCAGTTTCTGTGGTTCTAAGTCATAATCACTGCAGAAATACAAATATCACAGTGGTTTGGTTTTCCCCCAACCCTTAACATACCTTCCTCTATTCATCCTTCTCTCTTCTTTTGGCTAGTATTTATTCCCTGAGGCAAGGGAAACTAACACTTGCTTACCCTTCAGGCTGATGGGACTGCCATTCTCTTCCCACAGGCCCAGAGAGAACACAGTGAGACACCCACCCTGCAGCACCCACATTAAGCCCCTTCGCCACTTGATGGTATGGAGATGAGCAAATGTGTTCCACAATCAGTTCCCAGAAAAGCAGCACTTCTTGCTCCATACGACCTAGCTGCCCTGTTTCCCACTCCTTCATGTGGCAGAGGCTCACAGGTCTGGGGAGCAGATTCCCAGCCACCTCACTACACTCAGGTTCTGTGCAGGACCCAGAGCAAACAACAGCAAACCTATTTTCTCATTTGAAGTATCCAGCCTTACTCCCGGTCTCACACATGCCTTCACATTTGCTGTGACCCAGCAGTCTGATTTCACAGAAATATTAGAAAGTGAATTATGCTTCTGCCAAAATGATCCTCAGACTCCACACTCCAGCATACATTGATATTGCAGCCTGCAGAGGGGAGCACTGGTATCTGTTCCAGCTCTAAATAAGCCAGCTGAGATACTGGAATTAGTTAGAACAGCATGGTGTTGCCCACAGGTTAACTTTTTACTTCCCAAGAGGATAAATGAGCCTACAGCAAACATATCCTTGACTGCAATCTACATGCAGAACTGTGCCTCCCTGCTGTCCAGCACACTGTCAGAAAAGATTCTTTCAGAAACTGAAATGAAATAGTTCTGATCTCTGCAGCTCATTTCAGCCCTAACATGTCCCATACCAGAGGCAGAAAGTGACAATAAGTAAATTCAGTATAGGCAGAGCTCCCTCCTTCCCAAGATGACATTCTCCCTGGGGGTCTCCAACCAGCCAAGGCAACACGCAGCACAGAAGGGTATTAGACTGGACAAACTGTTTCTGCTGTGTAATCAAGTGTTTAAATAGGCTACAATGCACATGTGCACAATCCCATAACTATTAATACACCTGTAAAATGATTAGGCACTCTTTAGTCCTCAAAAGAATACCACTGTTACAACTAGGTTTTTCCCGTCATTTTTGTAGTGAGACAGAAGCAAAACACAGAATAGGTCACATATGACAAATACTGTAACATCATTATTAATCTCAGCTCCTTGGTCTGACATGGTAGATGGAACAAGAGATCAGTGATAAGAACACTAGATTTGAATCTCTGACAAATCTCAAGTCCTTCAAAAACTTTCCCAAGGTTTACACTTGCACACACAACCTCTTTCAAGCAGTGCCATGTCTTCATGAGCTTCTTACCAAAAGAGTAGCAGTGAATTCAAATATGTCATGCATAGGTAGCAATTTGGTAGCAAATCACTTTGATTAATTATCTCTTTTA
Source organism: Melospiza georgiana (assembly GCF_028018845.1). Lineage (NCBI taxonomy): Eukaryota > Metazoa > Chordata > Aves > Passeriformes > Passerellidae > Melospiza > Melospiza georgiana. The sequence continues at coordinate 74,587,288 of NC_080431.1, forward strand.
ATGAAACTGGGCAAGTGTTGCTTACATGCTTCTACAAATTATTTGTTCTACACCAGTCACACAGTGATTGTTTTCTGCTGATATTTGTTTAACCTGTGAAGAGTCAGCAGCAGTTTATTTTGAATCCTTACAATTTCACCTTTCAGCTACAGCAGTTAATTCTGACTGAGTATCACTTTGTTTATAGGCAGAGTAGGCCTAACTCCTAGGATCAGCTCCCTAGTGGGAAACCTAACAACCTTCAAAAACCTGCTGTATTTCTTAGGGATTCCTGCTAGTAAATATGTTTGCTAGAATAACTGGAAAACAAACATGAAAGTGAAAAGCAAATTGGCAGAATCCATGGGGTTATTTGCCCAGTGAATATTCATAGGCAATGCAGACCTTCCACAATACTTTAGCTCTTAGGAATATACAATAAAACACTGAATAAAAATGTGTCATTATAATCTACACATTTTAACTTCTTTTTTTGACTGTTAAACTATATTAATTCAAAAAACCTTTTATCTCTTAAGAAAGGTGGGTGAGACAGCACAGGAGAGAAGGTAGGAGTAAGTCTGTAAAGAAGAGGAAAAATACCAAACATATTCAATGAGAACAGGAGCAGAGAAGATGGGACAGGAAGCAATTAGAGATGAATAAGGCAAATAAATGTGGATTAAACTACCTGTGGTAATGAACTACATCTATTGAGTTTGCATAGGAAGCAGAATGGGAGGGTGGGAATGGCAGTAGTGCCTCTCGTTCTCATCCTGACTACAAAGAGATCTCCTTTTGCCCTGCTGTCCTTATGTTCACCATTCTATAAATTGCATTCATTTTCACCTACAATATTTGTAATATGTTTTTAAAAATTCTAGACCAGTTCCAGTTTCTGTTCCAGTTTCTGGAACAAAAGAGCAGATAGAACAAAACTAAACCTCATATAGCAAAACTAAAATCTTTATCCTGAAAATGCATCACTAAGTTATCCTAAACATAAGCACATACCCATGGGTGGGAACACAATTCTCTGACCTAAAATATTCATAAATTAATCTCTGTTAATACACATAGGAGAAAAATCAGATCCTTGGATATTTGAGTGTTATGTAGATATATTAGGGGAAAAAACAACAACTTTTAAAAACAAGAAATGAGTCCTGAGTCCTCCAGGAGGGAATAGAAGACATCTTTGATCATGTCCCTCATGATTATCACTTGGGACATCAAATACTGATGTCTCACTGGTTGACAGAATGTTAAAATCCAAGCTCCCTTGTATCCCAGGCTGCAGCAAGGCTCTCTCAGCTACTGCATGTGATAGAATCATAGAATCACAGAATGACTTGGGTTGGAAGGGACCCCAAAGATCACCTGGTTCCAAACCCCCTTCCAAGGACAGGGATACCTTCTACTAGACCAGGTTTCTCAGAGCTCTCTCCAATCTGGCTGTAAGTACTTGAGGGGATTGACAACATTTCTCAGCAACTTGTTCCAGTGCCTCATCACCCTCAAGCCCAGTGTAAAGAATTTTTTCCTAACATCTAGACTAAATTTACCCGCTTTCAATTTGAAGCCCTTGTCCCTTGTCCCGTGAAGGCAAGCTCTTGTAAAAAGTCCCTCTGCCAGCTTTCTTGCAGGCTTCCTTCAGCTCCTAGAAGGCTGCATAGCCTTTTTTTTTTTTTTTCCAGGCTGAAAAAAACTAATTCTCTTAGCCTTTCCTCATGCTTTTCCTTTTCTGGTCTGATCTGTTCATCCCCTGGATTGATCCCAGAGGTTGCCCAACCCAGATACAGAAACTTGCATCTCATTAAATTCTCATGGACCCACTTCACAAGCTTGTCCAGGTCCCTCTGGATGGCATCCCATCCATCAGGTGTGTCAACAGCACCACTCAGCTTGGTGTCATCTGCAAATTTGCAGAGGCTGCGCTCAATTCTTCCATGTATGTCATTCATGAAAGAAACATTAAACAAGATTAATAGCATTAAATAACACTGGTCTCAGTAAGAACCCCTGAGAGGCATTATCAGTGATGTCCATCAGGACTCTGGCCCATTGACCACTACCCTCTGGATGTGACCACCCAACCACTCTCTTATCAATCTAACAGTCCACTCATCAAACCCATCTTTCTCCAGTTTAAGAGAAGGATGTTGTGGGGGACCACATCAATGTCCAGATAAATGACTACCCTTCCTTTGTTCACCGATGCAGTCACTCCAGAGTAGTTTGCCTTGGAAGGGATTTTTAAAGGCCACCTTGTCCTTGCAAAAAACAGGGACATCTTCGACTCAATGGCTCAGATCTCCATTCAAGCTCAACTTGTATCAGTATGTAAGTACATTAGTCAAACACTTCCAGGTCAAAGCAGGAACTGCTCCATGGCATCTACTTTCTTCTAAAGATGCGGACACTCACCTCTCCACCCGCCCTTCATACAAGCAATTGTCTCACCACTGCATCTTGGTAATAAGTGGTTATTTTCTAGCAGTAGATCCATTTATGGGCCATTTAGCCTGTGAAAGGTCAACAAAACAGGTAACATGCAAACATAGCAAAAATTAATCGTGCCTCCAGTCCCACCCAATCAGCCTACATATTTGCATTAACTAGATTTACTAGTCAGCAGTGGTTGATAGGGATAGATACATTTCCTCTTGGAAATGACTTCATGCTTTCAAATAGAAAGAGAAATTCCTGGGTTATGTTGCTGTCAAATCCCCAGGCTGCCCATTAAAAAACTGATGTCCTGAAAATATCCAAGGGCCATAAAGTGTGCACAACAATCATAAAACACAATTCCAGAAATGGATGTGAACGCATGGAAGACATCTGTATGTATCAATCTTAAAAGTATAAATGCGAGAAAAAGAAAGTAAATACTCCAGATGGAGCTGGTCAATGCATCACATACCACCTGGCATTTGCAAAGTCTGGCAATTTTCAAAATTGATGCCAAGGAGGTGGATCACAGGAGAAACTACAAAGCTTAAACTCAATGATATGATGGATGAGAAAAAAAAGATGCAATCACAAAGCTTATTATTCAAGGCAATGTATATTTATGCCAGATGAAAGTCCTTCCTGGGAACAAATCTGAACTCTTTCATAAAAATGACCACAAACTCCATCTAAGTTTCTTCATTTAGTTCTGGAAACAATGGAGACATCTTTTAACCACTCTGAGGAGTGGATTTTCTATTCTACTCCCTTCCCCCTCCAAGTTCCTGGATTGAATACGGCTAGAGACGTGCTGCTGTTCCACCTAAATTTCTATGATTTTCTTTCTATATTGACATACTGGAAATCTGATGCAGTTCCCCCAAGGTAAACCAGAACCATGATGATGTTCACACCTAGTATCTTCTGTTTTATATATTAATAACATATTCATTTACTCATTGCCAGCTGTCAAAGTTGAATCTTTTAAAGAACTTGCAGACCAAAACTGCAAATTTGCAAAGCCAATTAACAAACGTATTAAACTAAGAAAAAAGCTCATTTATGCACACTAATGATGTCACCAATATCAACTTCAATCTCTGTACAAATATTATTATCAATTAATAATGCATGCCACATATAGAGCTCTTTTCATCTTGAAAGAAATGTATAAACATTAATTAATCAAATTGCCTGATCTTTTTCATTTTAATTCTACATATATATATATACACACGTGTGTGTGTGTGTGTGTGTGTGTGTGTGTACATATGTAAAATTGGGGTCCAGAAAGGGAAAGGCCATTAGGTGCTTAGAGACTTCAGTACTAACAAGGCAAGAGCAGAAAATAGGTTTAATTTATGCACAAGCTGCTTCTTCTTCCTAATGAATGTTTTTCATCTTCAGAGAAGCTCCCACCCAACCCGGATCAGAATGATCAGCAGAAGACACTCCCATTACAACAAACTCTTTCCAGGTTGTTCCAGCACATAAGACCAAACATAACCTGCTTGAACTATTTTTATGCCATTTAAGGCACAGCCATCTTCTTTGCCATGTGACCCCTCCAGGGTTTTAAGGTTTGGGGTTTTATTTGGCTTGTTAGGGTTTTTTGGCCAGGGGGGATTGGTGGGTATTGTTTGCTGGTTTGTCTGATGAGAGGGATCTCCTAATTCATCTAAGTCATTTTAGCTGCTGGACAAATATCCTGTATGGCTCTAACTAAGCAAAATAACATTACTCTTCTAGAGATCATCACTGAGATATTTTAACTTCATGTGCAATCACTTTTTCCTTATTTTCTTATATGGTCCAGCCTTGAAATACAATTCTTATGGAGCTACTAGGAAACTCCTGTAAACTGAATGCATGAATCCCAAAGGTAATACAGCATTTATCAGCTAAATTCATGCTTTTCTCAGTCTTGAGGAAAGAGCTTATAATTCATATATCAGTTAAATACTTTATGTAATTCAGCAGTTTTACATATATTTAGGCTAGAAAGTTGTTGAAATGCTTATGCAATCTTTTAAAGCATTTTTCTTTTTCACTGCTAGATAAAGGATTATCAGATGAATTATATATAACAGTGATAGTACTGTAGGACAGGTTTTATCAAGGATCATTACAGTCACTAAAAATACCACAGAAATTCACATGCTTCATCCTTGTGTAAAGTTGTTAATAAAAATTAGAGATGTAAAGATGCATCAGTTCAATAAATATAAAATCTCAAATGTTTTTACACCCTCAGGAATAATTTCTCTTGTTTACAGCCTCCAGATAGGAATGATTCTCTTACTGACACTACCTGAAATGCTAATTCTATGAATTCTGAAAAAAAAAAAAAAGAAAAAGTGACCTACTTACAACTATGGTGAAATACACCTTCACATTGAAATACAGAAGTCTGATATATGGGAAATACATGCACTGCTATATATTTCAGGATATTGCATTCTCATTTTTTGTATTTTCAATAATTTTATTAGAATGAGTGATACACCTGTAGTTTGTGATAAATAGATATCATATCACAATTTCATGGAATTGGTGCCTTCATAGGTGACAGGCCTAAATTTCAGAAATCATAATGCTTTGGATGGTTTATTAGTTTCTGCATATTTTTCATATAAACAGATTTATAAGCACATTATATTTTAGTACTGCCATTAAAAAAATATTACTTTTATACTTCTAGACACATTTGGAGTAACGCAACGTGCTTTACATATTTATGAGGGATTTTTAGTTACAGTGTGCTCATTAAAAGTTAGCATCCAAACCTAGACATTAATAAATGTTTTAATTAAGAAGAGAATATCAACTGGGATGAAAAATATATTCCCTATTCTTCTCCAAGAACCCCAGAAACATTAATATGATTATTATAATCAATAGTGCTGGTTATTTTTATGCCTGCAGCAACTGCAGCTCCCAACAGCAGAACACAATCCTTTGCATCAAGTGTTGTATAAACAGGTACCAATAAGCAATAAATACAGTACTTGTGATGGGTTGTTGTAAGTAATTAACAGGAGACAAATTCAACCAAGGCATGTAGAACATTTTCACTTACAACTGCTACAGAAGCAGATTGAGCAGGAGGTTGCAGCTGTGTATCTCACAGAAAAATAGAATTGTATAATGGATTAGCTGGGAAGGGACCTTAAAGATCATGTAGTTCAAATCCCTCACCATGGACAGGGACTCCTTCCACTAGACCAGGATGCTCAAAGCCCCATCCGGCCTGGCCTTGAACACTTCCAGGGATGGGGCATCCACAGCTTCTCCTCACCACTCTCATAGTAAAGAATTTCTTCCTTATATCTAATCTAAACTTACTGTCTTTCAGTTTAAATTCATTATCCCTTTTCCTATCACTACACTATGCAAACCTGTGTGCTGTGACTGTTTGCCCATCCTGTTTGCAGTGCTCCTGTTGTATCCTACAACATCCTGATGATGTATCCTACAGAATCATTACCATCCTGCAAGATGCAGTATCCTACTGCAGCATCATCATTCAGAACTGCATTGGGGTGCACATACAACTAAATCTTGATGCAATACAGCACCTGAGTCTCCTGACCTAGAGAAATGAACTAAATAGTTCATAGTAATGACTAAAAGTTGGCTATTGCAGTTCACATTATAATTTTGAGCAACGTTTTTTACTGAAGACATAACTAAACTGAATCGCAAATGGTTGAGTGTCACTGTCGAAGACTGGGTTACACAAAACCTGCCATGAAGGAAGAGAAAACTGCTGACATACAAAGGCAGAATGCCACTTTCAGATAATGAGAGATTTCAGCATCCTCCTGCTTTTTCTGTCCATATCCTGGCACTGGTTTCAGAGCTTTTCTTCTTCTATATGTTCACATCAGTCTGTGAATACCATGGTAACATTTCCTCTGAATGCCACTGCATCACTGCCACCCCCAGAAAAATTCTCATTCACCATCCTTGACTGTTCAGCCTCCAGATTTCAACATATACTGATTCTCACTGCCTACTTCCAACATGGGAAGAAAAGCAATCTCACACCCAAATATCAGTCCCACCCACCAGCAGCTCCATTAATTTCAGTACTTAAGGATTCAGTTCTCCATTACCATCTTCCAAACTTAAACGTTGCCATTATTTTTTAGTGTGTTTGTTGTGCATAATATTGTATAGCATTTTGTATAAGACAGCTTCAGTAGGTGCCAGAGGATTTTAGACAGGAAAGCCAAAAAATTTCATTATTGTTGGTCACAATCCAGTGATTTAAACAGGAATTCATGTGCCCCAAAAGATTTGCAAAATCAACCATTTAATGGCCATCACATTACTTTCGATGGGTGACCACTCCCTGAAAAGCACACATTCCATGTAAGACCCTTCCCTTTTTCCAATCCCAACACAATAACCAGCTCAGTCAGCTAGGCTATGTCCCTTTACCAAACAGGGAGAATGACTATTCCCAGAAACCAGAAAGAGGAAGACATTGTGTAAGAGAGAACCTGCTTACTGATGTGAAATGAAGCTGTTCCATCGATTTCAATGACACTTCTGCCTTTTACAGAAGCTGGAAATTTGGTCAAGACAGCCTTCAGCTATCTGAAAAGCACTGCACAAGTCACAGTTGTCCTCTGGGAGGAAGATCCCGTCTTTCATGTCAGCTGCTGCTTATTGAGTCAAACCAGCTTTCTGCCACACTTCACATTCAAAACATCAAAGGCAAACTATCTTCTGCATCCACATCAGTGCCTGGTTGACAAAGTCTCTAATATTGATTTTCTTACCAGAAATTAAAAACCTGACACTCTGAACACTGACTCTCCCCTTGACTCCCAACACAGCTCCAAGTAAGGAAAGGTGAAATCCACACAACCAAGGTGGTAGCATGACACTCACTTTGTGTTGCCACAGAATCACAGAATGTTCTCAGTTGGAAGGGACCCACAAGGACCATCGAATCCAACTCTTCAGTGAATGGCCCATACAGGGAGCTGAACAAACAGCCTGGGTGTTATAAGCACCGTGCTCTAACCAACAGGGCTCATCTCTGAAAGGACTGAAAGAGCTCTTTGGGGAAAATTACAATCCCTTCTGCTGAGAGGGAAAGGATTTTCTTCTTAAACCTTTATTGATTCCAGCTTGAAAAACACTTAGATTCCATGTTTAGGAAATTACTCTGAGATGGTTACTATTGTAATGCACAAAAGGGTCATTCAATATCTTAGGTTATCCATTTAAAAATTTAATGTGATCCTAATTTCATTTATTAAAGAAAACTTTTAAATTCAAATCAAAAGTAAATAGACATAGGCTATTACAGTCTATTAGGGGTTTTGCTACTCTGGTAAAAAATTCAACATTTGCATACTTGTACTGGTTTTGGACGGCATAGAGATAAATTTCTTCATAGTAGTTTGTATGGGGTTGTGTTTTGGATTTGTGCTGGAAACAGCGTTGATAACACAGGGATGGGTTTGTTACTGTTGAGCAGCGCTCACACAGAGCTGAGGGCATTTCTGCTCCTCATCCCATCCTACCAGCAAGGGGCCTGGGGCTGCACAAGGAGCTGGGAGGGGACACAGCGGGGACACCTGTCCCCAACTGACCACAGGGGTATTTCAGACCATATGGCACCATGCTCAGCAATGGAAACTCCAGGAATAAGGAAGTGGGAGATAATCAAAATGATAGTGTTTCTCTTCCCCACTCACCATCACATGTGATGGGGTCCTTCTCTCCTGGAGGCGGCTGAACACCTGCTTGCCCATAGTAAGAGGTGAATAAATTCCTTGTTCTATTTTTCTTGAAAAGCATCTTTTGCTTTCCTTATTTAATTCTCTTTACTGTCCCCCATGAATTAGCTCGCTTTTACCTTTCTGATTCTTTCCCTCATCCAACTGGAAGAGGAAGACCAAGCCACTGTGGGGCTCAGCTGCCCACTAAGATTAAACCATGATGTATTAAAAATGATCCAGAGAAGTACAACTTCGTCTGGATCTGAGAATAAATCCATATGCAAGTTTGGATGTCTCTTTGAGACTCTCCTTCCCATTTAAACCTTGTTCCCATCCTTTATTCTCCACCAGTCTGGTGGAAATAGCAACACAAAAAGGGAAAACATACACAAAAAAAAAAAAAAAAAAAGACTGGACTCCAGAGAATTAGTGGCCAATATTCCTTTGGTAACTTTTAAAGATTCAGTGATTGACTTGTACTAAAATAATCCCAAAAAAGCGATTTCAAACCACTTCCATCCCTACTGGTGGATCACAGATATGAGACCTATGGTTTCTGCAGCATGGGTACATGGTAACATCTCCTGTTTGGAGGATAGATAGGGTTATCTAAAATTTGTGAAAAAGGGATGAACACTTGTGCAGGGAATGTCTATATGGCTCACAATTGCCAGATCTAAACTATTTAAATCAGGCTATGCTTGTATCAGGAATTTAAATGGGGCTCATGTCCACAGAAGTACATGCATACTGATCAAATATTAAATGTCCCACTTGGTTCTGCCAGAATTTTCCCAGACACAGCCTGGGCATGATCTGAGTGTTAGTATGAATCACAGACCACTTCCATCTTGGGCTGTTTGGACGCAACTGTAGATGTCTCTGTGTCTCAGGCTGGTGAGAAATCTTTGCTGCATGGATGCAATCCATGTTGCAGCAGGCTGGGTCAGGGACAGAAAATTATTTGTTCATTAGCATACTAACCTCTGAGTATCTGCTAGAATCATGCATACAGTGAAAAAGGAAATATTCCCTGATGTGTATTTGAGTACATATAGAAACATTCACCCTCAGAATTTTCTCTTGATGCCCAGTTGTATGGTAAAGCACACAAAGATCCCAGCTTGAATCACAGGGCCTCACACCAGTGATGAAACAGAGTCCTCTCTTTCTTTGAAAGAGCAAGGAAATTTCTGGTTTTATTTATGAAGAACACTAAGTTTTAAATCACATTGCTGTGACAACAAAGTCTTGAAACTCATCTCACTCTCCATGCTGTTAGACACCCTTGAGAGCCACTAATCCTCACCTCTCTAGAAAAATCCCTGCAAACCATTCCTACCTATATGGTTGGCATTAGGAGGATCTGGGGTGTAATCAGTGACCCACAAGGATCCAGGAAAGTGCCACTCTGATAGGAACAGAAAGGCAGAAATAGATGCATCAAGGAATCACACTGTATATTATGAACTTGTGCTGCAGACAGAAAGAAAAGTAAAGAAAGAGAAAAAGCAATATGGCAACAGCAAGAGAAAATTTAGAGAAGATTCTGGGTCTCACAAGGATGCAGGCCAAACAAACCAACTCCAGACATTTGGATGAACTACAGCATTTTCTGTCTCTTCTGTAACAAGCCAGAGGCAGAGGACACAGTGTAGACCCTTTGAATTTTACTTAAAAACAGGTGGAAAGTTCAAGATTAAGATGCCGACCCTGACCAGGCCACATTAATCATTAAAAAACAAAAATCCCCAGGAGTAAGTGTATGAAAAACAACCACTCAGAAGTACTAGATTTTGACACTAAACAGATACAAAGTTCTAAGATTCTTCTCAAGTCAATATACCACAGAGAACAGATCTGAAGCGCCTCAGTGCCAAGTCTCTGCAGCAATGCCAAGTTGTACAGAGAAATTCAGCAGAGGCAAGTAGCCCTGTTTCAGTTGCTGCAGATTCCAAAGTTTAAGGACTCAGATGATAAATTATCAAAATCAAAAATGTTTGCTCAGCATAATTTTGACACTTCTATCTAAATGCACAATACCAGCCTCTCTGGTATGGTTCTGCTCTATCTTTTCAAGAATCAGCTTCGAAAAAACTCAGAAATTTTTAAATGGAAAAATGACATCACAGTGTATCACACTGAACTTCCTCCCCTCCCCAGTTCAGCACCACAGCCAGAGCTGCTAAAGCCCTACCAGTATCCCCCGACATTTGGAAGATGTGTATCATCTGTGAGAGTGATGAAGGCAAATACTTTTCTACAAGTGTTCATGGCTACTTGCTGCATCAAATAATAATCAGGACTCTGCAGATGTGTTTATTCTGAATGGGTCTCATCTGAATGCCCAGAGACTTGTGATAGAGGTAGAATATCAGTTAGTAATAAGAGAAATTTTTGACACATGGAGTCATGAAAAGCCTTTGGACATGTGATCTTCAGGCAACAAAAGCAGCAGACAACTTCTTAGATAGACTCCTGAAGAGACCAGGAAAAAAGCAGCTGCCAGTGGAATCTGGGAAGGAGCTACTTTACCTGGAGAACAATGTCAGCTAATTCATCTCATTCTGACTTTTCTCAGAGGAAAAAGACCAACAACTACTAGTTCACTACAGCAGAAGTGGTGACAAAAGAGTTCATCCTACCTGATTTAGCCAACACTCCCTACTGTTTGTCTTTGGCTCCTGAATTCATTGCTTAATATACAGAGCTTCCACAGGCTTTTCTTTCCTGCTTCTGTGCCTTTGACCCTGCTTCTCATCAGCAAGTTTTTGACATGCACATTGAAGCATGGTTTAATGATGAAACAAAGCTTCAATTGTCAATTAACAAAAAGTTCTTTTCTTTGAAGCCTTGTCAACCCCTGAAGGGCATGCTTTTACTTAGTGTTAAATGAACTTGTGGAAGCATTTTATGGACCACAGACAAAACAGAAAGTCCTTTAGGAAGCTGAAACCTTGCAGACCCAGATAAATAAATCATGTGGACTCAATGAAGATTCAAAGACTGAAGAAAATATTCTGATTTACTGCAAGAGTTTGGATACTGACTAGGCATTTGCATGAAATTCATCCATTGAAAATAAAGTTAGAGCTATTCTGGGAAGTACTCCCTAATGAATAAAAAACAACAGAGGAAGAGTATAAAATCATCAGCTATATGCTCCCACAAACCCCATCACCACAGTAGTTATTTTTTCTCTAGGTTCCTTGATACAAAGAATCACACTGACAGGTAAAAAGTCAAATTGTGGGGACAATAAAAGCCTCAAAAAGTGTATCTTCAAAAGACTGCTGTGACCAATGGGCTCAGCAAAGATTCTGGTAGCCAAAGCAATTGGCAAAACTTGTCCTACAAATTCACCACTGGAAGTATAGGGAAGGTCATGTGGGTTAGGGTGTGCTGGCAGTTCTACCTGGAAGGGTGGGGACAAGATGAACCAACTTGATGGTTTCAATGCTCTCTGAAAGAGGGAGAGAGCTTCATTCTCCTTTGGGCTTGCATATGCCCTGAGCTGGCCCCAGTCCTGAGCCCTGGATACCCCAGGAGACCTTCTGAAAGGTGACCTGTGCAGCAGCGCCACATAACAGAGCCTCCACAAGGACACTAGTCCTCCTCCAATAAAACCAGCACTGACAGGCAAATGAAGAGTCCATCTATTGTTCCTAAGGTAAAATAAAGTACTACTTTCCATACTCTTTCTGAATCAAGCTTAAATCAGTCTTCTCTGACTGGCCTTCTACTGATTGTCACAATAATGCTCTTACTTTAACCAGAACACAACCTTCAAATGCTGCCATGACAGCCAGGGAAAGGCTGTTACATGCTGGTTTGGGATTCTGATTTCAAAAGGACTTACTCCACTAAGTTACTATGTTTTCTAACATTAACACAGCTTTAGGTGAGGTAAGAAAAAACAATTATCACACAAGATTCTCAACTTAGATGAAAAAGGAGGTATATTTTCCTTTCTCTCCAATTATAGCAACTCTTTAGTCTTTCCCAATTGTCCTTTACTGCCATAACTATCTTCTTTCCTTCTATTTTTTTCCTTATCATCAAGTTTGTTCCCCTTATTAGAAGATATTCTGCACAGATTAGAACCTTTTTCTCCTTGACAGATAAAACTGTTTATTTAGCACTAACAAATAAACTGTTTCTTTTATGTATTCTTCCGCCCTTTGACCTTAACAGTCCTTCATGTTCCACATTCACCTCCTTCTATGACGGCTGAACTGTTTGACTCAGGTTTAAGAAATGAGCTGCTATTTTATTGCTCTAATTTATTATTCTTTTATTCCATGTCATTTTGTCTAACCTGTATTCAGAAGATAGCTAGTTACACAGCAGGGGTGGTTTCAAAGAGATAAGCAATTTCTCTGTAAGTGATAAGGAAATCCAACTTTCTGTCTCCTTTGTCAAGTAATACAAAAGTAAATTTTCTAATTACCTAATAGGTTAGGTCAGTCATTATCCTAAGGCATTACAACCTTCTCAGATTATTAGGGGAGGACCATAAAATTTAAAGGTATTGACCAGGCCAAGGCTAGGCTTAATGTTATTGTTGACTGTACGTGCACATTCTCCCAGGAGCATCTGGAAGAATCCCTTTTTCCAGTAGTAATAAAGTAGAGAAGATACGAGTAAATAATTAGAGCTCTTGAATGCAATGTACCAGATTTCCAGTCCATAGCACATGATGGCTAATTATACCCGTGGCTGGAGCTGCAAACTGAAAACATTTTTCCTGTTCTGAGTACAGATGGGATCCCTATAAACGGAATGAAAAGGGTTGCTTTCAGCTCAGACCTACAATGATGACCTCCACATTTATGAACGACACTGGAGGGAGCTACTAACAATCCAAAACACAAAGCTCAAAGTACAGAACATTTTGCAGAAATATTGCTTTGGGCATTTATCTAACTGCAGTACTTGGTATGATACCAGGAACACAAAAAAAGAGAACTGATGTGAGACAATGCAAGCAACATATCCAAAAGTCAGCATGGGAGGTGTTATGACAGTTCTATGCACCACAAATGCTTTCTAGTCAATCTTTTGTAGTTTTCCAGGGGATGGATGATGGGGGAAAAAAAAAGGCTGATGAAAGTGTGTTATTCTCGTAAAGCACAGACCAAACTTCTAGACTTTCAAAAAACTTCTTCAAATGTTTCCTGACAATTCATTAAAGTGAGATAAAAATGACAGCTTGATTGTAAGAAATTCACCAGAAGATCCTAGTCACAGAAAATTTTACCTCATACTTTAAAAAAGAAAAAAAAGAAAAAAGTTTCCCAGTAATAATGAGGAAAATTTTCAGTGCTTACATGTATTTCTACCCCCCCAAAAATCTTCTGGGCTGTAGAAGCTACCAAAAAGAAAAGGATTAATCAGTGGTATAAGCTTTCTGAGTATTTAATTTGAAAGGTCAGCTCTTAGCAGGAAATACACTGTAAAATTACCTATCTGTTCATAATAAAGATCGAACTATGCAGTCATAATCTCTGTGATATCTAAGCAGCTATTGAACCATGTAAATACAAAAAGATGGAAAATAAAAATGTATTTTCTATTGTTCCTTGCTCTTTTATGTTTGTCTAAGCTTCTTCTGTAAGGAGGGAATAAAACCCTTCAATCCCCTCTTCTTTTCTAAGCAAAAGATCAACAAATCTAAGTGAAGCAACAATATCTATCCTAATTCTCCTCTTTTCTTTATGGAAGAGAAAAAGAAGAAAAGAGGTAAGGAGTGAAGGAATATCTCATTGTAATGATGCTTCCTTAGCTCTCTGTAAGTCAAATCAAAACCAAATATGAACACAACTTTAAAATCAGTCTTGGTGAAAGTGCAGGAGAAACATTAGTTAAAGCTCTTACAGAAGAATTTTTAAGTAGAAGTGATCTGATTTTCTTCCTTTCCAAGAGCACAGCCCTTCCAAATGGGGGAAGTTTCCTTATACCTTCACTTTCTGTATAATGTTAAGAGATTGAATAACTATATTTAATGATTTTTGTATATGTAGGGAAAATGTAGGTGGGAACTGCAAGAAGGGATGAATTCAGAGAATCAGAGGAAACAGTCAACATATTAAATGATATTTTTCATTCATTTTTTTTCCTAAATAAAATTCAGAAGCCTAATAACAGTCTACAGAAAGATAATGAAGTAGTTATGGGAATGCTTTGTGTTAGTGACCTCTTCCCCTTTCTTTTGATCTAATGGCAGCAAACCTGTTCTATTTCACATCCATCAAAGCAGAACAAGTCCTTCCTAGAGTATGAAGTAAACACAAGTTCATCATTCTAGGAAAACTCAGATGATCCCTGCTTGTGTCTCTTGGTGATTAGGCACAGGCTATTAGCATAGTGATAGCTCAGACAAGCCCTGCAGTACATCACTTGGAAAAGTGCTCCAGGTGACTAGCAAGCCATCTGTCATTCACTTGCTCCTTTCTCTGCTCCTGTTAATTTACTACTCCTGCTGTTCTCTTCCCACCTACATTGTCCCTTCTATAATTCATTTACACAACCTATTCAAAAACACTGTCCTCAGAGTTTACCATTATTTCTTTATTCCACAGCCAATAATTGTTTTACATAACAACTTAAAGTTATTTGAACCTCTGCACTACCTGCTCTGTCCAGAGATTACCCTTCCAATAAGTTACAATAGGTCACAAAACAAAGTACTCCTTGTTAAAAATTACCAAACATCTAATTACTTCCTCTATGATGTAAATAACAAAGTAACTTACACGGCTAGAAAGAAAACAAGATGAACCTGTCAAAGTAACTGAGACTAGTATTGCCTTTATATCATTCTTAATAGATGCCTTTTTTCCTTCAGCCACCTTAGCCTAAGTGATATGCAGCACTTTCTTTCTGGCAAAGAAAGACAGCTGTAACTACCATAAAACTAGTTCCATAGTTAGAGAAATGCCAAAAGTATAATAGGAACTGATGAAAGGATGCCGAGGAAAACATAACAAGAAACAAAGTTGGTAACTGAACACTTACAGTGATGCTGCTTGCTGAGTTGACATATGTTGTCGTCTCTATGTGGAATACACTGTACAATTAAAGCCATTCTCAAGGGTTTTTTACTGGTTTTATTTTTTATTACTTTTTTGTAATCAGTGAAAATTGAAAAGACTTGTAACCTCATAAATCACTGACTGTGATTTTCTCTCACTGCAATACAGCTATGTCAATCTGGTAGAGATAGTGCCTTATGCCATCAACTCATCAGCTTTTCTCTTACTCTTATGCTGGAACTGAACTAATAAAATTCTGAGAATCATAAGGAAAAGCTATGCTGGTACATTAGAAGTCACATTTTTGTGTTATTATAATTCTAAAGCTGAATACTAGGAAAATAGGCTCATAGTTCTTATGGGAAAACAAACAGCTCTATCTTTCCACATCTTTGGAATAAAATAGCAGTATATTGTTTCAGTTCAGATTGTTTAACCAAAGCTCCATTTGAATCTCCATATTTGCTGAAATTACTCCTGAATATCTCTCAATCTTCCTTAGCCTCTGTAAACATCATTAAGTGCATTTCTTCTTCCATGTCCACCTAAACTTACTTCATCTCAGTAGATAGGTGTAATAATGGTACTCAGAATTACAGATTACAAATATTTTTCTGAATAGTGCAGCAATAAGTAATCATAAAAATAATTTTTATGTAAAAATTCTGGGACATTTTATTCCATCATTTTAAAGAAATCTTGTAATTGATCTTTTCAATTTTACCTGACTTTCTAGATGTACTGCAATTCACTATCTTTACCTATTTTTAGTTAAATTTCTATATGAACTCCTGACTGCTGCAGCATCCTCTTCTCTGACCCAAAGTTTTATCCTCTGGGTCTGGGACATGCATGTGCTAGTATCCCTTGTTTTTCTTATTGCTTTAATTATGCCACCCATTCCCTCGAGTTTCTCCCTTAACTCATTACATTCATCTCCTTCACAGCCCTGTGGAGTTCTGTTCTTATTTATCTCCCCCCAGCTGTCTTTGCTTTTCTTTCCATGCCAGTCTTGACCAGCCAGTTTGCCAGCAGAGAATATAGGCCTTTTTGGTTTCCCAACTCACTATTTTAACTACAAATTCAGACACAAGTTTTGTGCCACCTCTTTGATTAAGACCACCTTTAGGGTTCATTTCTGCTGTGCTGCCTGTGGGTAATCTCTACCCAATAGTGACATAAAAGCTTAATTGTAACCTTATTCCTAAAAGCAGTTTCCACTCTGTTTGTATATTCTTCACAACAAATCTATTTTAATGTGCCGATTGTGAACTCCCCAGGAAATCACCTGCCAGGAGTCTTATCAAGGAGGAGCATACATCACAGGAGGCATTTAATCCATCATCATATGCCCTAAGGGTAACCATTTCTACTCTGGTTTAACAGAATTTTGAGGATTTGAAGTGGAAAATGACTACCAAATTACTTACCCTGTCTCACAGAAGTGACTTGGACAATCTCCTCAGGGTGCAACAAAATGGGATGTCCAGTCTCTTGTTAAAACTATTCAAGGAAGTACCTTCTCTATTGCCAGCTCCTTTATATTTTTTTTTTTTTTTAGCTTGGGGATTGCCTTTCTCCAGCTTCCTTTATTTATTGCAATTTTGTGCAAACTTACAGAGCACATTTTTATAGTAAATAATGTAACTGCAATCTATTCATTCATTCATTATTGATAGGTTTTGTACTTCTGCAGCCCAAGTACATTTTATGAAGAACCAGTGATACATAGTTTCTTCTGGAATATAGTCCATGATCTGTAATTTTTCTCATTATTCTTTTCTGAAATCCCACAAAGACATAATCAGAAGAGACCTGGACTGTTTTTACTGGAAGATCCATCCAGCTCCAATCCTGTAAACTCATGGGCACCCAGCCTACAGCAGATATCCAAGGCAGAAGTACAAGCTAAAACTTGTACTAAAGCAATACTAAAATTTTCAGTTTAGCTATGGAAGTCTATCCATTTCAATCCAAAGCAGATGATTCTTACACTACTTCTTAATACACCTTATCTATCTAACATGAGTATATGGCTTTCCAGTGCTTTTAATGACAAAGTTTGTGTTATGCCTCTTAGGGTTGTCTTCCACAGTACAGATTTTCCTTTAATTTTTACATCTCCTTTAGGAACAGATATAATTTTTGCCTGTCTCCTTTCTTGCATCCTTGGATTTTATCTAAATTTATCTCTGTTTCTTACTTGTGGTTAATGTGCTAGGTGTTTAGGTAATACCTGCCCCCAAATAGCCATCCCTCCTGCAAATGTATGATGATGAGGTCCCAAGTGTGGGGCATTTCCTTTTATTATTTCCTGCAGAATCTTCCTGTGCTTGTTTCTCTCCATCAGCACAAAGGCTGCTCAGATGCAGCAGTTCAAGCACCAGGTGACCTATAAAAGTCTTATGGAAGAACTTTTCTGCCTCACTGGGTTGCTGCAGGGAGCTGGGGAAGCTGCAGATAAGAAGTTCACCTGGGAAAGCCATAGATGCCCTATATGCCAGGAGGAGCCCACAGGGTAATTATGCACTAAACTGGGAATTTCCACCTCTTCCCTCAGTCCTGCTTGATTCCTTTCTACATCATGCTTTATTTCCAGATTTTTTGAGTGGATTGAAGGAAAAATATTTTGCTATCACTCTTACAGAGTGGCAATGCAGTGCTCTTTTCTGTCCTTTGTTTTTTGAGTTTGGAAAAAGAGATGAAGAGATGATTTCTGCATCTTCCTACTGCCTCTCTCCACTTTCAGATTCTGCTTACTTGAGATTCTCAGCCAAGGAAGGCATTATCTTAAGTGCTGCACTATCAGCAAGAGTCACAGACACTTTTTCCAAAAAAATATTTTTTTCCCAAGTGATACTGCAAAAAACCCACAATTCCAGGAGACTGTGGGGAGGGCAGATCTGTAATGGACAGTACAGAGACGCTGAGTTAGCAAACATTGAGGTAAATCAGAATGAGAAGTAATACAATTATGTCAGTGCAGAGAACTCCAGAGCAGAGCTGTGCTGGCTGGGCCAGTGCTGCCTCCTGTCATGAACTCTGCCTGGCTATACCTCACCCAGCTACGTAGATTTGGGAGTCAAAGCTCCCTTGTCTGCATGGCCAGTTTGCACTAGAAAGCTCAAAAATCTCTGTACCTCATTCCACTCTGCACTGCTCATTCCCTCAATACATTCTGAAGAGTTACAGTGATGTGTGTGTGCAGTGCAGTGCATGTAAATGGGATGTGTGGCACTTCTTTAGCTGATGTCAAAAGACATAATTACACCAATAAATTACATAGACTAATCAAGACTCCTGGTCAGACAAACCACCACCACCACACTGGTAAAAGGCACTACAAATCAGTAGAAGAAAAGCAGTATTTAAAACCAGATGAGTCTGTGAGACTGACAGCTGACCCAGTTCTGGGGAAATGGTGAGGGAAGAACTCCAGGGAGCCAACTGAGCTTCATCTGCAGGTCTGTACTTGCCTCCTTAAATGTGAGGTGCTCCATCTCCACAGAGCTTCTGAAATTGATCCCTAGAGCCAGACCTGAGTTTGTACCTAATGAAGATTCAAGTTAACAAATACTATGGCTGATTGATATGAATTTCTGAGCTGGTTACATTCCAGCTGAAATACTTTTCGTCTGCCTTAGCTTATACAGCTGGAGAAAACAGGCACAACACAGAACCACAGAATGACCAGAGTTGGATGGGACCTTAGAGACCATCTAGTTTCACACTCCTGCCTTAGGTAGGGACACCTTCCACTAGACTAGGTTGCTCAAGGTCCCATCCAACCAGGCCTTGAACACTTTCAGAAATGGGCCAGCTACAACTTCTCTGGGAAATCTGTGCCACTGTCTTACCACCCCAACAGTAAAAGATTTCTTCCCACTATCCAAGCTAAACCTGTCCTCTCAGTTCAAAACTATTACCCATTGTCCCATCACTACATGGCCTTGTCAAAAGCTCATCTCCTGCCCTCTTACAGCCTCTTTAGGTGCTGGAAGGTGCTCTCTGGAACCTTTTCTTCTCCAGGCTGAATAAAACTCAAGTCTCTCAGCCTGTCTTCACAGGACATTTTACCAGGCATCCTGAATACAGACAGATTCCTCAGATAATGTTTGACTAAGTAAATATCCCAGTAAATATGATTACTTTTTGATAAAACTTTCTCCTACACTACTGTACTTTCTTGTGAGGTCATACAGAAAGTTGGACATTATCTAGTAGGCTTTTTATTTCAAGAAATGATACATTTTGCAGATTACAGTGCTGTTATAGGAATGCCAATTATTTTTAAAATCACAAAAGGAGAATGGAAAGATTTGATCTGCTCTAGCTGTAGCACACTGTTATCCATTGATGCTGGGTGATTATTGAAAATCACTTCTCAACAGTGAAGACCAAACTCTGAATGGCAACCAGATTGTGGGGTATTTCAAAAATGTATGTGAAGCTCAGAGGAAGGATAAAACCTTAACACGAAACTAGTGTTAAAAAGCAGCATAGAGGCTTTTTCAATAATGCACGAGAGTGGGACAGTTTGGCATATTCAAAGACTTTTGCTTTAAAAAAACTAAGTATTCTCTCTGATCCCAAGAGAATCTGCCACAGTATCATTTATTTTCTAGCTAATGGCCAGGTTCATCCAGAAAATGGTTTGCATTCAGCAACACCAAATTAAGCTTCCTGGTGCACCCACCCACCCTGCTGTGCTTTCACAAGCACTCACATACCTGAGCAGCCAGGGGGACTGGGATCTGTTTGGAAAGGAAAAAATCAAACCCAAAAAGCAAATTTGCGTCCCAGTTCACAAGGCTGATTCCCTGTGCAGCTGCACAACAGCAGGGCCAAGTCAAGGGCTGGTGGTGTAGGAGAGATGAAGGGGGAGTCAGTCCTCTGCCACAACGGCCACCAAGCAGCAGTTCTTTTCTACCATGGCTTAAGCTGATTTAGGGGATTGGGAGTGACACCTTCTAGGATTAGTTGATCTGAATGCATGGGCAAGTTCTAATGGTGCTTCTGAGTTACTTGACTGTTTTCAGTCATTTCTGGCAGCAAATCAAGCAGAGAGTGCTGCCTCTCTCTGATTGCAGACTTTTCTGATTACTACTTTTTAGACACAGGCAATACTCTCAGCTGCTGCTCTGTGTTTCCCTCACCATACCTTCCCTGCCTGGGCTGACTGTAATAACATATATTTTTGGCTGAAAGTGTGATTCTCTGTAATCTCTCTTTCTGAGTGGAGGCAATGTGAGGCCCTTCCTAACCTAGAATTTCATTTATGGTTTGGGTGAGGGGACAGAGGGGGGCACACACTGGCCTTTAATCCAGCCTGTAATGACTATTATCAGTTCTGCTGACCCAGGGTGTGATGGGAATTCCCTCCAAGGTTAGCTGCTTTATTGCAGCTGGGAAAAATACATCTCACTGCATGGTGTCAACACCAAGGTTCAACCTACAAGCACCAAGCAGTTGCACTGAGGCACCTCAGGAGCTGCTGATGGCCACCAGTTCCCACCTTGCTGGCTGTGCTGGGGACAGCTGTGCAGGTAGAGCAGACCCCAGCAGCAAAGGAAGAAAGGCTGCATCTGCTGCTGGCACCAGCATCCCCCTGAAAATAACTGCACACCTAACCCAGCTCATTTGAACAGTGGAATGACAGGACACATGGGTCCCGTAATCTTCCCTCATTCCCACCCTCCTTCTTCCTCCCAGAGCATCCAATGTGTCCTGTAACTCTTGTCCCTGTTAAAATCTGGCAGCCACTGTCAGTGATCTAAACACAGGGTTAATCTCAATTGAATACAGATCAAAATGAATTTAAAGTTAGAAGTGTGTTATTCCTCTTGGATAATAGTTAGATTTTCTACTGCAACTGGCCTTTTCCCCTCAGATGAAATGTCTTTGATCTTAACATTAAAAAACTGTAATTCTAGGGATCCTGAAAATGTAGTTACTCATAAAAGTTATTTTTGGACTGCATAAAGTTTAGAAGGTAAACTATTTCTTGGTGTTAGTAATAAAGTTACAAGTAAAGAGCTAGCATAAAATATTCTGAATAATGTGCTGAACCTACTTGAGGAACTGGAATGCAAGCTAAGAAGGGATGTGGTTGAATCTGGTTTTGTGAGTTTTTATTCACAGGACTTTGTTTAAAAGAATCCAAGAGAGGCCATCAGTTATCTGTGACTGGCAGGGCAGTACTGTAGCTTACTGTAGTTCTAAGAAAAATAAGTTTCATTTTGCTACTGAACATGAAACTGTAAACATGGCAGAGAGATGTAGAATGCCATAGGTGATTCAGTCAAAATTAGGTTTATTGGCAAAATCTAAAGCAGTAAATGTTATACTCACTCTCCAGGAATGCCACAGTATCATAGACTCAGAGAACATGAATAACTATAATTTGTTTCTCAAAGAGATTTTATCTCTCTTAGAAACCAAAGCAAGAAACCCACTCATGTTACTGTATGTCACTACCAGAACTTTCTAAATCATTGAGAAAAGGAAGGCAGCACTATAAAGTAATGGTGACTGTTTTGAAAAGTGAAAGTCAAATAAAGATCATCTTATTGTTCTGCTGGCGTGATGGCAAACCAGCAGAAAGGCAAAGATAACTTGCCTGAAAAGCCTGAGACTTCAAAGAATGTAAATGAATCTCTTAAACACAAAATACAATAAATTGCTATAGTATAAAATAAAATACTGCATGTGAAAAATGTATGGATATGTAATAAAATATTTATTAAACTGGTGACTATGAACGCAATGAGAAGAATTCCTTATCCTTCTTGTCAGTAACCAAAGTGTGGAGAATCACAAATCACTCTTAAGGGTGGATCTGACTGACTTTTCAGAGAGATAGCTCCAAAGGGACCTTATCACATCTGCAAATGGAGAGCTCAGAGTGAACAAAAGCATCTGGGCAAAATGTTCCTCTTATTACTTTAACACTGTTATAATTTAGTCTTAATCTCTGCAGTAAATGCATGATTCTAGGAGTTACCTTAGGAGGATGCACTTGCATTAAACAGTGCTAAGCCCTAGTATACCTTAAGAGACTTCAGTAAGAAAAAATCTACAGAACAGCCCAAAGTTTAGTCCAAAAGTTGGTGCAGGAGAAAGAGCTGGAGCACATCAGAATCTGTTCTACACTATTCGAGTTTTTACTAAATACTTCAATACTTGCTTTTCAGAAGTTCCAAGCAAAGAGTGACTTCAAAGTGAAGATGGTTGCAAAACACGATCAATATCAGGTGCACCTACCCAAAAGGTTGGTTTGTGCCCTGTTACATATTTGGATCTTGGTCCCTGACTGAGGTCAAACACTACTCCCAGGCTACTGCATTGGCTCCCTTTCAAATGAGCCCACTTGATACCTTCAAAATTATATTTCTGAGAACTGCTTATTGCACTGAAAAATCACATGAACTTAAGGTCAGAAAATGCCAGCAGCAGGCATAGAAAGAGCACAAAGCTTTGCACTAAGCCTTAGCTCTGCCAGAAATATGTGACAGAAGCAAGAAAAAGAGGTTGGTGCAGAGGGAAAGAATAAACATCTAGCCGTACATTTAACTTGTATTTTTTTCTCTTACAAAATAAGTTTCCAGGCTTACAAATTAAGCTTGAGAAATGCAAAAAAAAAAATAAAAATGGCACATAAATAGAAGTTGCTAGATACTCTAGGTTTGATACTGCAAACTGTTTTATACCTGCAGACCTTATCGAAGTGTTGAGAAACAATGTTTTTCACAATGAAGGAAGCCAGTATCTGGCAAGATCAGACTGTTGGCACTGCCTCCAAGGTGCATACACTTCCAGAGCAAGAAGTAATCTCTCTTATTTCTCCCAGCTTCCATTTTGTTTAAGAACTAGGCAGGTTCAAAAAAAAGCCTTATTTGTTTCCATAGTAGTATATAAAAATGAGGCAAATGAATAATGAAACTGCTCACCCATCTCTGCAGGGCTGTGATGGATAGCACATATCCATTTAGGAGATAGGAGGTGTCGAAGAAACAGACACCAGGAAAAACACGATAAAAAGATCGATCACCTTTGAAATACACCTGCTGGTTTTGCCTACAGACAAAGTCGAAAAATAAAGACTCTTTCGCCCTTGTCTGCAAAAACACTGAGACGCCAGGAATATTGAAACATTTCAGGTAGTTCTCCCAGCTGCCACACTGGGACAGACAGAAATGGGCTGCTGCAATAGAGTTCACACGAATGGAATGAGTGTGCACTTAGAGCTCTGCCATCCCTGGTCTGGGTTTCTTGCTCTGCAGAAAAGCAGGTCTTATGGACTTCAATGGAGATTAGTCAGCCTCTTGTACTATTCTTCTACAAACAGACTTTTTTCCCAAATTCTCCCACAATTAAGACCAGGTTTTCAAGAATCTGCATCACCCAGAAACCCTTGATGTATGGTTGGGTCGAAAGCCAGAGAAGAGAAGCTGATGCTGTGTTTACAGGATCCAGTTGCAGGTCCTGATTTCATTTGAACACCAGGCCAATACATACATATTGTAAAATAAATTACACATCCCATGAAGAGGACACTATAAAGTTGGTATATCAAATCAATTCTATTAAGATCCCATTAGTTCTTGGGATAGTTCATTACATAGGTATGTTTCTATCTACCATGAGCATGACTATTTATTACTTCTTCAAAGCATACCTCACAGTGAGACTTCTAGTACTGATTTCAGTGTGTTCATGATGCAGCCCAAGGTCTCTAAGAAACAAAGAATAAAACCTTAAAGTTTGTTTTTCTGTTTAAGTTAACAGTCTGTGTCAACGAAGAGGCAGCATTTTGATTGTAGGTAAAAGAACGCAGTTAGAAACATTTTCTTTCTCTTACTTCAGCTAAAGATTTTCTGAGATATAATAATCCATCTCCTCACTCCAGTGAAATGCTATTTTGATAGAATTAATTTTAAATGAGCTCACAGCCTTTCATAGTTCAGTGCACTAATTACATCCACCCAACACAAACGGAAGATGACGCCTCTCATACATGGGGTCGGTCGTAGGGATGCTGGAGCCAGGGAAACGCAGGAAGCAGAGCTGAGACACAGTGTGGGATTTGTCCATCTTATTTTACACACAGAGGCACAAAAGCACATTCCAGTTAAATGCTGAAATTCTACATAAGGATATAAACCTGCAGGAATGAGATACATTCTATATAACTAAGGATCTTTTGTTCTTTTCATCTTAGAGCACAGAAGAATTGAAGAACTGCCTCATATTGTTAGCCAAGAATGTTCTTAAGAGCTAGCAGTGGGCCAACACTGCCAAAATCATCTGACATATATGCAGGTGGTCTCTTTTTCTGACTAGCAATAAAGAGAATCAAGACAATATTTAAGGTTTGGGCTTCTTTAAAAAAAAGCTTAATTCATTACAAAAAAAAAGTAAAAACCATTATATGAAAAAACGATTCCAAAATACATAATTTTTTTCATATATTTTCAAATATTTCTTCATAATTTAACTTTCTACAATTCAATGTAAGATTTTTTTAAGAGTATTATTTAAATCAATTCCAATTCTCTGTGCAAGCCACAGGCTGGAAATGACAGAATGAGGACAAAATAATTTTAAAATATTTTTACAAAAATATTTGGAGGAAAGTTAGTAGTGGATCCTATATGCAGTCATATTTTTCTTCAATTTTACTTCCCTCCCTAGCCTCAGGGAAGGCAACAGCTGAGAAGGAGGGCTGCATCTCAGTCAGAAGGCTCTTCAATCATAGAGCTAAGATTGAAATACTGCAGTGTTCTGTACAATAACTATGTTGGAGATGTTAGTTGGTAAATCTTCTACAAGCCCTTATTAACTCCTTATGTGAATTTCAACATTTTGCCTGATAAGCATCTATAAATCAGCTCCCAAATTCCCATCTCTAGTCATGTAACAAGGTTATTTAATAGATTACTATGCTCAGTATACATACCAACTACTCAGAAGGAGCATTAAATCAGCTAACTTGATCTCCAGCCTTAACTTAAATTAATGTGCTATTTACTTGCAACACCTTTCTCTGCTGCTTTAAAAGGTTTTACCACTCTTGGGAAAGCTTGGTTTGGTAGACAACTCATTTAGATTTTGATATCTAGAAGTGAGCACTCTCATTTAAATTCAAGGTCCAGGTTTTCTCTGTGGTAATAGAAAGACAGGCTCGTTCAGTGGTAAGTGGTTCTGGTGGTATAGGTTTAACCATTCTCTGGAAGCAGTTTTCCCTTTGCACTAGCTTTTGAGGGAATCATAATTGTGGAACAAGTGCTCCTAAGATTGAAGGCAAAAGTCAGTTCAGCTGAATCTGGGTCATTGGCTCCATAATCGAGTACAAACTCCCTGTAATTATTTACCACCTTTCAGAAAGAGAACCATTAGGACCAAGATTTACAGTCAGCTGGGTGGGAGAGAAGATCAAATGCCTTTAGGTGGGAGAGAAGGCAGGGCACGCTCTCTAATTGTATGAATTTTGAAAAACTGAAATTTCTATTCAAAGAAAGAGAAACATAAAGAGGGAAGATCCCCAAAATAATTAGTGAATAGGATACTCAGTCTGAGTGGTTCAGATCAGTGTTTACAACTTGCTTGGTATGATTTGAACCAACTAAAAATAAGTTTCTACCTTAATGCCACAGGTTTTTCTCTTCATCTTGGACTTGCATCATTTTTTCCTTTTCTAATAGATGTATTTAATTTCAAAAAAAACTTTTCCAAATAGCTATAATCCTGACAAATTCTCATGAGGATATTCCTATACCTGCTCTACATGAGCTAATCCAAGCCAGAGCCTCACACTGATCTATGAGCTGTTCCACACCAAAAATCAAATAATCAGATATACACTTAAACTCTTTAAGGAGGGATGACAGGGACATTTCTCTGCAGAGCAGCACACAACTGTACGGATTCCCTGCAGGCTTTTCCACTCCCTTCTTGTTCTGAGCTAAATGCTATTAACACTGTCTCATGCTAAATAAATAAAAGCTTTTGCACTTTACACATAAAGGATGTCCTAGCCTGAAGCATCTTTCACAATTTAGACATTGGACTCTAAGTAAATAACTCTACATCAAGACACGCTCTCAAAGATGAGCCAAAGGAATATTTCCCATGGACTTGTACAAAGCCTAAACCTGCTGCAGTCTCACATTTGAAAATTGCCCAGCAATGCACATGCACATCTGACTGGTGGGAGGATTATCATACAAACAATCCCAAGTACATGGGTGATGGAAATTCCTTTAATATCCATGAAAGATATGCACATTGATTTTCAAACAGTCACTTTTAGTTGTATGTTTGAGTAGTTACCTGTATGAGTAAATGGAAGGAAAATCATTTGTGGCTGCTAGGAAAGTAGCCTCCCAAATAAATAGGTAACATGCTGCCTTTATTTTCCTGCTCTGACCACAGAGACATTTAAGCAAAGCTTTCCATCTTCATCCTTTTCAGAATTAAATCCTTATGCTTTTGGTGCTTCAACAAAATAAAAATGTTTTATTAAATGTATTGACCTCTTTCGTACTTTCAACAAAGAAAATGAACAAACAGTGTGATTTTAAAAAGTGTAAAGGCATAATTTCAATTTCTTTTGACCTTTGGAAAAATATCAAAGCCTTACTTATATTAATCTGTATAATTATATTACAAATGACAAAACAAAGTACCTGGTCTTGTTATTTCCAGAATTGCATGCTTTGCAAAAACATTTTAGTGGGAAACTGCAAAATTTCATATCGTCATTTGATTGACACACAAGTGTCGGGGCTCCCCTGGAGCAGGAGTTCTGGATGCCACTAAGCTGAACTGAGCAGTGCCACCCTCCTGCTAGGGCAGAGTCAGCACTCTGTGGGCTCCACGATAGAACTCAGTGCACATAAATCTTTTTGACCTGCAGTATAGCCAAGGGGCTCTTCCCAGTCATTCCTACTAGCTCTGGCAGCTATGGGATGTACTTTTAAATTGCTGTTAAAAATTACACAGCATACACTATAATAGGGAATAATGAGGGAGCAAAAAAATCTTTCCAAGAATGGGTGTTGCTGTGTGTGCTTTTCCTTGCCATCATGGAAGAGAACTGAAAATCACAGCATCCATTTCAATGAACAGATAGCTAGAACTTTGGAGTTCCTCCTCACACTGCAATATAAAAACTTTCAGAGGTCTCAGTTAGGAATCCCACTAGAAACTGCATATATTGAATAGAAGATATATACAAAAATAAAAAGGTTGTCAGAATAGTTTCAAAGCAGAAAATCAGTAGTTTGAAAATCCAGAAATAACTGAAATTCTCACTCCATAAATCTTGAATTAGGTTCGATCATGGTGAATTGCATTGCCTTCTGGCACTAAGCCCTGCTAATTACTTCAATCTTCACTCAGGGAGTGGTGAGATTTAATATTACTATCAAAGTACATCCAGTCAATCCTGCATCAGCCATACAGAAGCCACAACTCAATTAGACACTGAAACTAAGCTCTTTGTTCCTTTTTATACTGCTGGAGTCCTTGTCAACTTAAATTACATGTGAATCAAGACAAAGTCTTAAAGACATAGCTGCTGATGAAAACTTTTCTGCATGAGGGGGATTAATCACAGATAGCAATTAACATTCCAAGAATTAAGTGCAATCATAAAATTATACAAATGCTAATAAACAAACTCTAGTACTTATTTTCTTTCTGCTACAAAAATTAATCAAAGGTCACAACACTACAGCTGACAGGATTCCTGTGATTACAACTCCACTATGCAGTTAATTTACCCTTTTCCTACAAACTCCCATATGGCCCTTAAGAAAGGACAATGTAAAATGATTTTTTTAACATCAGAGTAATATTCAAGAGCTGAACTCTACAAAATCTACATGAAACGAGATTGATCATTAAAGTGAAATCCCAAATTCTTTAGTATTTTTTTACTTAAAATACAAAAAAATCCCAAAACCAAACAACAACACCAACAAAAAACCAATCTCATCTTTCAAAATCACAGGATGGGTCAGGTTGGAAGGGATGACAATGGGTCATCTGGTTCAACCTCTCTGCTTAAGTAGAGCCATCCTAGAGCACATGGCATGGGATTTTGTGTATTTCCAGTGAGGGATATTCCACAGCCTCCCTCGGCAGAGAGGTACTTAACACTTAATGCAATCAGCTCTTGGTCACAGCTACATCTATTACATGTATTAGGAGTGAGTGGAGATGTACCCAGTATAATTTCAGTCTTCTGCCTTTATGACCTGTGAAGTGCAATGTGAAAATACCTAAGCCATTTCCAAGGAAGTGAGCTCAGTCCTTGACCTGTACAGGCAGCTCAGGTAGGATGCCACATAAAAAATGTGAAATAGCTGCCAGAGCCAAGCTGGTTATCTCTGTGCAGCACTGACCTGCACCTTCGCACCATCTGGGCTGTCTGCTCAGGTCAGTGCTAGCTCAGAGCTCTCTGTGCCCAGCCAGGTCACAGACCTATCTTTTCTCCATTACCTCCTCCTGGCTGGCTCTGATAGCCTGTTCTGTCAATGTTCTGCATGAGCTATGATTTTGCTTTCTTCCAGGTGATTCTGTCCTCCCATTTGGGCACCAGGCACTTCTTTCTTCCGTTAATCTTAAATTAGGTTGTAAGTGGGATACAGTGTCCCTGTGAAACTCACTGAGTAGCATTCCTACTGTGGTGGCACCCGGAGCACACTAGGGAGAGACAATAAAGAAGTAGTTCCTGGTAGAGGGAGCCCATGCTGTGGTATCAGACAAATTATATGGAATTTACTCCTGGCTGAGGGCTTAATAGCATTTCAAATCTTTTTTAGAAACCACTTATAAAGCTTCTGGGCATGCCACTGTCCTAATACAGCCAAACACTGATTCACCAGCAGCTTACAAATGTACAGCAGCATACACATAAGCATACAGGCATGCCCTAACACCCACATTGACATCCCTTCCCTGCAATCTGGTGATGGAGGGAATGAGAAAAGCAACCAGTTGAGGGTGGAAAATGTATCCAGTTAATGACAGGGGAGAATGGTTTTTTCTTCCTGAAACGACTGTCTACATTGAAAGGCCTCTCTGACATGGTCTCGACATTTCTCTGCACTTGTAATGCCTGAAGCAAGATACATATTGAAAATCTCTATTTTTATCTTTCAAAGGATCTGGGTACCCATCTTCATTTGCTAACCTGAGGAGATTCAACCCTTGCTTTTCTCTTCCTGAAGATGCTACTTATTAATGAAAAATCCTTCAGTTACTTCCCTTATTGATAGGAATATAAGACAGTTGCACTTGGCAACCAGGCTAGCAGAGATGGAGGAAAATTGCCTTCTTTTAGAAGGGCAAAAGGAGATGCTCCTGAGGCTGTGGTCGAGTGAATAAAATCCTGAATTTTGGGTGGTATGGTTTCCCTATCAAATGCTGGATAATGAACAAAAGAAATGCAAAAAAAAAGAGAGAAATGGGAGAATGCCAATTATACTCTGGGCTGCATCAAAAAGAGTGTGACCAGCAAGTCAAGGGAAGGGATTCTCCCTCTCTACTCCGCTCTCATGACACTCCACCTAGATTACAGCATCCAGCCTTGGGGTCCTTATCACAGGAAAGACATGGACCTGTTAGGATTGGGTCCAGAGGAGGCCATGAAGATTGAAAGATGCTTCATAGGAACATCTCTCCTATGAAGATACAGTGAGAGAATTGGGATTGTTCAGTCTGGAGAAGAGAAATCTCAAGTGAGACCTTAGAGTGGCATTTTAATACTTAATGGGGGCTCATAATAAGATGGGGACAAACATTTTAACATGGCCTGTTGCAAGAGGACAAGAGGTAATAATTTTAAACTAAAAGAGAGTAATTTTAGAAAAGTTATAAAGAATACATTTCTTATGATGAGGCTGGTGAAACACTGAAATAAGTTGTCCAGTGTTAGATGCCCCATCCCTGAAAACATGCTTTCCATGGATTGGTATCATGAGGTGCCATCCTGTGGAACTGTGAGTTCAGTGTTTAAGCCCCTGTCCTAGTCAGTAACAGACCAAAGATCAGTTCAAAAGACCAGCCACTGGGTTTCTGACTGTCCCCCCAAGCAGATGTCTACTGCCATCTGAGATGCCCTAACGTCACTTGATTTGTAGGGGCCACACAGGTCTCTCATAAGATTTACAAGAGATATTCCAGCCTTGTGCAGGTCACAAGCAGGCCAGAACACCTCGGATTATACCAAGCAGTCATGGCTAAGCACCTGAGTGCTTCCTCTTCAGAGGTGGAAAGCATGGTCAGGACTTACAAGGTCTCCATCAACAAGAGGAGTTTAGGCACCTATAGTGCACGGCATCCTATAACTGATATATGTTCTCAATGCTTGTGGACACAATAGATGAATCCAGGCATTCCTTTGGAACTGAAACCTACTGTGACACATTTTAATTGCTGCAGGACAAGAAGAAATCTCAACAGCCTAGAGGCACATGATTATAGTGTTTCCCAGACTGAATTTCTAGGTCCAGCCATGGTAACTCTTACCAGCCAGAAACCATCTATCAAAGTAACCTTACTGGCTAACAAGCAGCTACCAGACACTGACTCATGGTCGCTGCATTCAGTGACATTTCCACACTGCTTCAGCACTGCTGTTGAAACTAGAGACTTGCCTTACCTAACTCTGAGAAAACAGACCTGAAGGTTTTTGTATGATGTCCTTCTCATTTTAAAATACAGTCTGGACAAACAAATTCAAGATATTAACTCTGGAATTAAACCACTGAATGGCAATTCTTGTATATCAAGCAGGTAAAATAATAACAGATCTAAAAGTCTTTTGGAGGCAGAAAAATTAGGATTTCCTACAGTATATTCAAAAATGTTTACAAGTCCAATGCAGAATTCTGAAGAATTATGAATAGCTAAGCATTGACTTTTAGCCTTGCTACCTTCCTGTATCCAAGTGGAATCAAAGGGTCTCATCAACACAAAGTCATGGGGCAAGAAAACAGGACACAAAACTTGTAAAATGCATCCTTCATGCAGGAAGCCTTTATCCCACCCACATATCATCTGGGAAGCTCCAGCAGATGGAAAAAGGCAGAGGTTTGAATGAACAGCAGTGCCTTAGAAGTGGGAAGCTACTTACATAAAAATAGAACTCTGTCCTATGCAGCACACTGTGAGCAAATTCTGCTGCTGCTGCTGCTGTAATTCTGAAGCTGCTGAAGCTCATTCTCAAACATACATTCACAAGCATCTTTATAACCTCTAAGCAAGAAAGGGAGCAGCTAGACACAGTAGATTGTAAATAATCTGAAGATAACTAATTTTTATTAACATGTAAATTAGCAAGTTGCTATCTATGTACATAATTTATTAGGCACATACATATATGGAAAATTGCATTTGGAGTCTCAAGGCTGAGTCTAAGTAGCATGTTTCCTAGTAGAACATCTAATTTTTTCACATGGTTGCTGAAAGGGACCATGAAGCATGCAAAGCAGGCACTTAATAAGGATCTAAGTCATTATTTCAGCTCTGAGTACTTAATTTATAAGTCCTAGTTGGCAAATTGTTCTTCCAGAATGCTTCTCCTATTTAAAACAGTATTTATCCCAACATAAGGCATACTGTAATGTCTCCTAGTAAGAGTGCTGGGACTCAACACACCTTTATTTAGCACCTTAACTGGGAGACTGGTCTATTGTCCTGGTAATTTTTGGAAAGAGGAAGAACTTCCACAGGTTGTTTCTCTCCCTTTTACTTATCTGAGGGATCTCTGCTCCTAACTTGACTTCAGTTCAGTGACCAAAGTCAACAAGGAGAAACCCAGATATATGTCTTCTGGGAACAAGCTATATTTGGAAAAATACTTATTGCTTCAGGAAGGCCTTTTAATCATAATGAAAATCAAGTCAGTCTCAATTTGTCAACAGATGTGTTTGATATTCAGTTTTAGTATTTTATAGTAGAAATGCCTCAGGCATATACCTGTCCTCACAACTCTAGCCAAGTGCCACAGATATTCCTGCATTCACATATGCAGGGAGAAATTTCTATTATTTACCCCCTATTCTAGTCTTCTTTCTTATATTCTCCAGTTTTAGATATGATAATGAGTCACACAAGAAAGAAGAAGCTAGAAAGATGTGTTATCAAACTGAAAGCATGTCATTGAATTCACTGGCTGTATTTTTTTAACATAGAATTGATGTTAAAAATATTCTGCCTAGAGAATGAGAAGTTTGGACTTTAAAAATGTTGCCCTACTGACAACAAAATAAGTAGCTGCATACTGTTCACAAAAGTATGTGTATAAAGGGACTAGAAAGACTTTGTTATTTACTTATTTTAATTTGTAAGTATTGTTGTTGTACCTAACATCTTGTGTAAAAATGAAAGTGGGTTCATCTCAGAGCTCTTGTCTCCTCTTGTGCAGTAGGCTATTGCACCATACGGAAGCAACTGTTCAGGCTTTTACTAGCTAAACCAGCAATATAAATTAGAAATAAAACTTTAGTTTTATGGTCATTTTCTTCCAATGGTGCTAACAGTGTGCTGTTGTGCTTAAAAAGAAATCATCATCTTGGACAAAGATCACATGTGTTGCCCTCCCTCAGAAAGGTACAGAAAGAGATGTGGGAGAAAGAATGAAACTGAATTCATGATGAAATAGGGGTACACATATCTGAAAGGATTCCTCCTGCTGACAGTACTAATGATACCATTTCCAAGGACTGAAGTGCTGCTGTCTTTTCATACTCAGCTGCTGTGAAGGGGAGATTGGACTAGATAATGCTCTGAACCATATCTGAGAACTATCACTTTTATCCCAAAGAAGGTGAAAAGAGGATAAGAGGAGAAAGGAGAAAAAGAGTATCGTGCAGTAAAGGAGATAAGGGAAACAATAACCAGATTTCTACAGTTTTTTTCCTAAAGAAAAAAAACACACAGAGCTTCCCGAAGAAGTACTTGGAGATAGATCATATTTAGATATTGACTACAACTTCCTAAGGATAGTCATGAATATGTTTAAATTGAGCTGTGACCTTTTATTGAAAATTCAGATTTCTGAGTGGTTTCAAGTTCTTCAACACCTCCGAAAAATAATTTAACAAAAGGTTAAAAAGAGACCCTTTTGACTTTGCATGGAAATAGAGAGCAGGAGCCGGCATCAGCCCTACACAGGGGCACTGGCAGCCACAGAGCTCAGACTGTGCATCAATGTGTGAGCCTTTTCCCACCAGCAGAGCAAGCTGCCTGCTTGGATTTGCAATGGGAAGGAGGAGGAATGTAGAGGAATAGTCAGGAGAAGCCGAGAGATGGTTTAACAAATTGCTCCTCAGTTCCCATCAGCCTGTGTTTCCTTATGACTCACTAGAATTCCACCCCCTCAGCAGCATATGGGAAGAAACTTAGGTTGATCCAAGAGGATTAGATATTCTTTTGACTTCAGCTCCAAATGATTTCAAGACCCCAATACCTGGACTCACATAAACCTGGTTTTAACTATAGAAGTGAAAGATACTAATTGATTTTTGGATAAAAACAGAACAGATCAGAGAGCGGGAAACTGGTCACCCAAGGTTTTACCAAGGTTTATGACTGACAGAATAGCAAAAAAGCCCATGCAGTGTCTACAATGAAAATGTGCTTTTGAAGATCTAGATCACACTGTGTCAGCAGGTGTTTTGGGTAAAGGGCATCAGGACTTTAGTGGACTGGACAGTTGGATGATCTCTGCATACACAGTGCAGAAGTATACACAGCACTGAGCATTTGTAAGAAAGGCAAGACAAGCTTCATGTAATTTAAGAAAAAAATTAATGCATACAGGGGCACATTCAATTCACACATTTGTGGTCTCATTCTGTTCTCAATTTTGAGGGTTCAGCAAACTAGCACCATCTGAGACAGGGAGAGCAGACTTGGCATTGGGAAAGTGCCACTAATACAAACAGAAATGGTGAACCCAAATGTGAGGAGCTGTTGCAATATTAGTGGCATACGGCAGGCACACATGAGACCAGCCCTGTATTTTCTTTTCAGCCATGATTTGTCACCAGCCAGCCTGGCACAGCTGCAGTACAGATGTGCTGTATGCCATGCTGATGGCACACACTTCCCCCACTCCGTAAAATACTCTATTCTCTGTCACTCAGCTCAGATTCTAGTAAGATAAATGTCTAGGTAGAGGGGACAGATGCTATTATTGCCCTGGTCGATGGAAAATAGAGTTGAAATTGTCCATCTTCCCTGGTGGCAGCACCTGACCTCTCCACCAGTGCATGGACACAAGCTGGCCACCAGCCTGTGAATATCTCCTGGATTAATTGCAGCAGAAATGCTTTAGTGCCTAGCAATAAAATTAAAACATGTCTTTCTCTGCTGCATCCCTTCAGAAAAAAAAAAAAAAAGAAAGAGGTTTTATTACATGTGATGGTGATAGAACAAGCTATTCAGTAAATAATTTGTTAATCATTTTGCATTCAGTTTACAAAGAGAAATTTCACCTTCTGGGCTGTGCACACAATGCTCAATTTAACTGCTTGTTGGGCACTTGCTATTCACAGCATGTAGCTGCTTGCACAAGGCACAGAGTGTTCTTCCCCATTGCCCTGCAAGATTTCTGGAGCATTTTGGACAGATTTTGTAGATTTTTCTTTGACTAGAAAAATGTCTTTATTTAGATTGACCTTAGGCATACTACTGTCCATAGCTGACAGAATGTCCACATGCAAACATGAGTATTCATATGAATACCAAAACAGTGTGGACAAAACCCCTCCTGCCTTACAAATATCAATGAAGCAAATAAAATCCCATCAGGAAGCTGTTCATAGTCTGAATGAGCAGTGTTTGAGACATGCATTATTCAAGCTGTTCTCTCTTAGACGGGATAGTTCACCCTTTTCAATACTCTCTTCCCAGATGCTAAATTCATCAGGCCATAAATAGTCAGTTGTAAAAAAAAAAATAAATTGGACCATCCAAATATAACCCCAACACTGCATATCTTCTGTGCCAGTGTAGTTGCAGGTGATGGACCTAAGCATGTGGTGTTGCACGGATGAAATAGAAGGCATTCAACATATGTCTGCATCTTCCTACATGCAGAAAAATATTTCAAAAGAATCAGAGAATCATCACATGGACTGGTTTTGGCTGCCAGGGGAATATGTGTCATTTTGTGTAACTTATTAAGACTCAAAATATTACTTGGGGACTAACGACTGCAAAATTATTCTTTCAGCACAAAATTTGGAACAAGATAGATGTATAATTGACTTGAAACTGTAAATACTCTGATCATCTTTTAACATGAAACCCAGAAAACAAAGTCTTCCTGAAATTAAGTAAGACTTTGGGCTCTACATGTTTACAGATAGTGCTCCAGATAATTCTACTGATAGAGGAGATATTCACAAACATTAACTTGAGCCCAGGGAAACAAGCCATTGGAGTGCTGCCTACAGAAACATGCATTTTCCTGCTGCTGATGGAGGGAGCCTGGGGATATTAGATTTAATAGATAACCAACCTCCACTGTGCCATTCAAGATATTGGCCCTGGTTCACTCTTGCCATTCAGATGTAATTCCATAATGAAACAACGATAACCAAAAAGGGTCTGTAACACTCCTTTGCAATGGCAAAATGAAACAGATGCACATCCTCTGCCAGGTGCTTGTTGGACCCTGTTGGAAGGGGTCCAAATAATTAGCTGCTCACCAGATGGGTAGCAAAGCACAAACAATCTAATGTGTCTTTTGGGTACAGACAACTCTGACTTTCAGTGATGTAATAACATTAACATGTGACAGCATTTAAGTTGTCAGCAATTTGAGAACTTAATTTTGTAGTTTTCATTCTGCAATGGTTTTATTTTCATTAGCCAAACACTTACAGAAAGGAGACCAAAAATAGGGCTGGCAGAGGGGGAATCTTGGCTTCCCAGTGGGACATTGAGACTTTGCTTCATTGCCAGTAAAGGACCTGAGACACTACACAACAAACTGTAAAACATCATTAGCATGTATGAAAGCTATTTTTATCAGTTTAAGTAATTTGTAATATTTTCAACGTCTGTGACAAATCAAAAAAAAACAAGACTGGAAAATTTTGTCCTCCACTCCCCAAAAAATGTGAAATATGCAGCACATCAGACATGGCAATGGGTTTATCGTGTTTGCAAGGAATCACTGAAATAACCTTCAAAACTCACCTCTGAGCTACACTGGCACCCAAAGCAAGACCTGACTGAGAAAACTGAAGCTTTCCAGAGAGGAATTACTTCTGGGAGCTTCTTTTTCAGCCTCGGGCCTCCCATATTTGCTAAGAGGAAGAATTGGGAAGGTTTTTGGTCCAGTGTAAAGATGTACTTGAGATGAGCAAATGCAGCCTCCGTAGCTGCTTTTCTTCAATAAATAATGTGAAGACTTTTGCCAGCTTTTTGCCATGTACATTCATGTGGAAGTGGCATATATTTTACTTAGAGCAAAAGTTGTTGAGTCTTGAACTTCATGATTCACCTGAGCAACATTGACAAGTCTTGTAATCTCCTCATGATATCAAGTGTTTTCTCCCAGAACCCCAGACTTCTGAATCATGGATTATATGTGAATTTCAACTTCCCTCTTAATGAATAAATAAAAACAATTTTCCAGCTTTTTTGGTAATATACACAAATATTTGGAAAACACAAATGTGGCAGCCCAAAAGGCTTCAAAACCAGAAGACAAACAAGGAATATATCAAATCATAAAAGGCATAAAGAATATTAAGTCGTGGCATTATCCCTGGAACCTAACACTTAATTTCTGTGGAACTGCTGCTAACAAAACTGTCTGTGAAAAATCAAAATCCCACCCAGATTAATCCCACTGCCTGCTCTCCCCAGTCCTCTCTGCAGTTTTAAGTCTTTGGCATTTGCTGGCCCAACTGAATTCTCCATTTGAATGGGCCCTTTTTTCATCATGGAAATAGTTGTTGTTCCAGAGTAGATTGTGGGGACAAAGACTCAGAAAAGATCTTGATTAATTTTATTTCACTAAGATTTCCTTTGTAATAAACCAGGAAAATATTTACAGGAAAGGTCAGTACTAAGCACAACCAGATTTGTTCTTTATTTTCTCAGCTCTGCTCCAGGCCCATCAAAGCTTTTGATCTCATTCCATGAGTTTTGAATAAGACCCTTTAAAGAATCACATTCATAAATATTTGTCTATTAAAATCGAAAATCTTTAATATTTACCAAACAGGTTTTTATACTTTATTCTTTTTTTTTTTTTTTTTGTTAATAAACCAACAATGTTTAAATCTCTCCAAAGAGAGAAAGAAAATATAGAGGTCCATTCTATTTAAAGAAAAACAAAATTTAAAAACTGAAGAAGGACTAATAAATTAAATATATGCCTAAAACTTCTGTAAATAAAGCAAACAAATCTGTATCAAAATAACATATGGATCCATATATTGGGATAGTTAATTTTGGCTAGAATTTCTTGCTGATTTAATTTTTAAAATATAAATTCCTTTTAAAATAGTTATTTATATCTATTTATCCAAGAATTTCACTTAAGCATCACCCATGAAAAAAGATTATAAGGGTTCACATAAAATAAGATCACTTATAACAAATTTCCCCTGAAGCCTAAAGTGTGCCCTACTGGACATTTTCTATCTGCTGCTTTCCAGATCTTGGCTTAACCACTTACTACAGTCCTATTGTTTATCACATGACTGTGGGTTAATATTAAGCAGACATTGGGTATTAATATGTAATCGTGGGTATGTGTGTATAAAATATACATACAGTCAAATCATAGGAGTCTTGCATTTTCAATTGCAGAAGAATTTAAAAAGTATGCAGTTGAAGAGTCTACAGAAATTAATTTCAAATGACACAAAAATAAGTCCCAAGAACATCTGCTGGAACATACGGCACAACAGGATGTTCAGCATCATGCCATAATAGTACACCTTGGGTGCAGCATGAGGCACGAAGCCAAAAGGCACATTTAGAGGGAAAAAAATCTGGACAGAAGCACACTAAATACCTAGAGTTTTATTTAATATATATGTACATAATAGTAGTTTCCATTTTAGTTTATCCTCTACATAAAATTAACAAGCCTCACCAAAGAGTATTTCAAGAAATCCAGTGGCTTGTAGAAAGATTGCTTTCTTAATGAAAATACTTCCATGTATTTTTAACAGTGCCCTTGCAACCAAAGAGCCTAATATCCATTGTCTTTAAATCATCTGGAAATTAAAGAAAACTTTTATCTGTAACACAAATTTAGACTGAGACATGACAGGGAGCCATAAACCACGTAGAGATCAACTGGAAAGAGGAAGGTCTTTCCACCTTGATTTTGTAGCCTCAGGATGCTGTGGAAGGACTGTGTGTAAAAAAGGGGGTGGCAAACTGCACATCAGACACCTCACTTAGCAAATTATGACATTTCCCATGGAGTGAGAACAATATAATTAAGCTCCTTGGCAAAAATAGGCAAAAACATTTTGTCATCATTCTAGTAGACTTTATCTTTCCTATGATTTTACATAAAGGTTTGTTTTGCATCCTAATTCTGCAATTTGTAACAAAATGCTCATTTAAAACAACTCAAGACTATTATCCCTTGAGAAGTCTCAGGAATCACAGTTGTCTTTTTTCTGTATCTCTCAGAGACAATATAATTGGTAAAATTCTTTCAAAAGATGTGACTTCTCCAATGTTTTGTAAAAATAGAAACTTATGTGGTAATTAGGCATGAGGAGTGGGATGCAGAAAGCTTCTGAGCAGTGGAAGACATTTTGGCAAACACCAAAATACTCTGTTTAAGATTATATTTTTAATATCAACTTCCAGACTGATCACATTATATTTAATTAGTGACTCTTCCCACACCTACTCATTAACTGACTGTTGTCTGCCACATGGGTCAGCAGGTTGGTAACTCCACTGACCTAACTGGGGATCTAATGCAGTGACAAAGCAGTCACTACCAGCTCCTGGACCAATTGTTAGAATATCAAAGGCTGCCAGAGGGAAGAAGGGAATAATAAATTGCTATCTGTGTTGACTGATTATAAGACACACATGGGTAACAGGGAAACAAGGGAGATTCATGATTATCATTAGATAATTATTCAGATAAGGACATGGAGTCTTGAAGTCTCAATCTTCTTATGCTAGGAATATTACTAATAATGTCTGCTTAAAAGAGACATTAAACTACTATTTCATTGAATCTGGTTTTCTGCAGTGGGAAGGTCTGATGTGAGAAAGAGTCTCTGACTCTAAGCCTGTGCTTCAGAAAGGAGTTTTGTGTTAGCAATACATTGCATTTGTGAGCCTGGGTTGGTGTGTGCATGTGTGTGTGTTAAGAGGGTTGAAGTTGATGAGAAAGTGGGTGAACCGATGAAGAGAAAAATAATAATAAAATACATATGAAGACCATTAAATGCCTACTAAAATAAAGAAACTCGTGGTAAAATATCTGGAATCTGTTTTCACATTCAAATTAACTGAAGATGAGGACTGCCCTTAATGTGTGAATTGCTATGAATAGCTTCCTGAGGACAGTCTGAAGCCAAGAAATCATTAGAGCCACTCAGAGCACAAATGTGCTGAATAACTAAGCAAGCATCCCTGGTACTTTGAACAAAAGCTATTTAAAATAAAAGGCTAAGTAAAATTATGGAAAAGGCGAATGACTGATCCAGTAAAATGTTTTCATGATTCATTTGCAATTTCACCTTTCTTTGCCAAAACCTAGAAACATACACCATTAGAAAGGTACTTGTTTCCAGCTCCAATAAAACTGTTCTGGACTATGCACAGTGAATGAAGT
Organism: Melospiza georgiana; assembly: GCF_028018845.1. NCBI lineage: Eukaryota > Metazoa > Chordata > Aves > Passeriformes > Passerellidae > Melospiza > Melospiza georgiana. The sequence goes on from NC_080431.1 coordinate 74,627,349, forward strand.
GGCTAAAGCCCTGAAAGTCCCATCTTAATCAGTCATCAGGGATTATTGATGGAGTGGGGAGAAAAAATGTGTTAGGATATATCCTTCCCTATCCTGTAGCAGCCCTGCTCCTGGTTTCTTTCACATCTTGCTCTCAGCAACATGCTGGAGCCATTCAATCCTGGCCATTACTGGGATGAATGCTACAGTGCAGCAGAAAACACATGACACTTAGAAAGCACACAACTGCTAAAGGAAAAACAGAGAATACAGGATGTCAAGGTTAAACAACTGAAATACCTATTTTAATATGAATGAAGAATTTCTATAAATAACAAATTTTCTGTCCTGTCTTCCACCTTTTATAGACAAAAACTGGTTTCTAAGGCAAAAAGAAACCTTTCTAGGGGGAAAATAAAGCATACTGAGTTGACATTGATGAAAGAAAGAGGGCACGATATATAGTGGAAAATGTTTCAAAACAAAAATAAATGCCTTGCTCTTGTGTTTTCCCTTCAGCACAACTGGGTCAGACAGCCCTCCCCTTCACAGGAACATGTGTAAATATAGGTTTGAAAGTGGTCAGTACAAGGGATTTGCTCACAGTACAATCATTGAGCCATTTTGCTCTCAGTTTTCTGCCAAAAAAGGGATGCCAGACAGCCACAACTCTTTTGCTGCCACAATGGAAGAATGTGCACTCACATTTACTTTTAAAAGTGTTTCCTGTTTGTAATAATCAATAATCTGAGGATCTGTAAATAAGCAGTGGTTGGGTATTTCCATTAAACTTGACAGATGTCTTTGATATAGTGCAGTTTATTTTGCTCCCCTTAACATAAAAAAAAAAAAAAAAATAGAGACTGTAACTTCAAGATAAATCGGGGATTAAATACTGATTGTGGGTGGCAGCATGAAGTTCCTAAGAAAGCAAGTGGTATAAATGTCTCAAAGATCAGCAGATTCCCTGGGAAAAAACGAGCTCAAATTTAAAGTTCTAAAACCACTTGGTCTTGATTCAAGTCACCAATGTTTTCCAGATGCAAACTATTTAGGTTCTAAATGAGTATGTGCACCCTAAAATAGTTGTGTGCATCTTTCATGCTCAACTGCAGTCTAGATCTCTAAAGCGGCTCTTCCAAAGAAAGTTTGTCACAGCTCTACTCAGAGCCTGATTTCAGCAGGAAACCTGGAAAAACTAAGCACCATTAAATTGGCTACAGAACCTTTCACCCCATGTTTATCTACAGATAACAGGGGGCTGCTGTGATATGAGAACTAGCCCCCTGCTCTTGTTCTCATAATGGTCAGTGAAAAATTATGACAAGTCACATTTTGTGCCACAGTAACAAGATGATGTGTCTGAGGTCAAATCAAGTGGATGGTGTAAAGATCAGATAGGAATTACAGAGAGCTGGATCAAATGCCAGATCAGGTTAGTTGTCTTAAGAAGAGGGAATGCACAAGCAAAGGAATATTTTTATCCTTCTGTTGAAATGGCTTGGCCTATGTTTCCAGAGATGCGAAACAGAGATAAGCTCTGGTATGTCCCTGGAAGGCCTGGCTACAGAGTCTTGCCTGGTCAAGACTTTGAAAGAAACCACAGGAAGTAACATAATTTTGTTTTCCAAATGCAACCAAAAGAAGCTTAAAACCAAATACACACAAACAACACACACATACGCACACAAAGCCACCAACAACTTGTTCTACCCAAGTTTAAAATTGTAAGCAAATCAATCCCAAAGCAGTTTGATTCAACAAGCACATGAACAAGTGCCAAATCACTGATCCAGAGTCTCTCTCTCCCTTGGCAGGAAGAACAACTAGAAACCCTGCACTCTCTTTCAGCTTGAATACTTCATCCTATTTACCAAGACTTCTGTGTCTGCAGAGTCAGATTTCAGCCAGACCCTTTTCATTTCCCTGCAAGTTTTCAGCAGCTACAGATAAAGCACTGTATGATCTCTAGTGTGCCTTTCCCAAACCCATTTATTTCTCCTCTGTCTGAAGTGCAGAAATTCCATCATGCTACTCCGATGGGAATGGGCCTGGCTGAATAGCAGTTTCTAAGAATCTCACGTGCTTCTCGCTGAAGGATCTGCTGAAGTTTTCTTTAAAAAGAAAAGTTTTGGGAAAATACTCCTTTTATTCAAGTCACTCAGTAGAAGTCACTAACTTTCTTAATCTTAGAAAACAAGACAATTCTTCAATCTCTAAGCTTCTTGTTAAATGTTAAGACTGTGACTACATTTCCATCCTGTGAACAACTCAATTACTCCACATAAGAAACTCCTATTTTCTTGCAGTTGTTTTCTTGTCATTTTAACTGAATGTCGTTTCACCAGGGTGGGGTTTTTTTTAAAGTTCCTTGCACATTCATCGTACTCTAATCCACTGTCTGACTAAGAGATTGTAGTATAATTGTGAAATTCTCCTTGCTGAAGAGAAGCTAAGCAGAGTCCCATGTGTACTGAGCATCAATCAGATCTCAGACTCCAGAGAACTTTGTCATGGCTTGTTACTTTGTTCAGTGACAACAATCTGACAAAGCAAACTTGAGAGAGAAGATGTTCACTGAAGTGATCATTACAAAAGCTTATGAAAATTCAAACTGACCCAGTCTGACCACTTACAGCTGTGGCTGGACCTGCCATGTGATATTTTTGTACATGCAGTAATGCAGGATTCATTCTTACATGTATTAACAACTTTCCAGAAAAGGCCAAAAAGGCACAGATTAGAAATCAAGCTGTGAATCAGTAGGTGCCAGACCTAAAATATCTGTAGCATTTAAACAAAGCTATTCTTAATAAAAAAGCCCACATATTATAAATTGATCCTTCTACGACAAGATGGGTCCTGCTCCTTGAAGGCTGCCCTTTGGTAGAGGGATGGGTAACAGTGTTTGGCACAGTGAGTGTCTTTTCTTTCTCTTGCTGCTGACAATAACAGTCCTTGATGTTCACAGGAGGCAGGTGTCAGAAGTCCTCTCTATTTCCCTGGGTTTACCACTACAAATGTGGTTTGATGAAACAATTAATGCCTCAGTCACAAGGTGCAATATAATTGTGAGAACTTGACCTCTAGAACAAATAATGTGATTTTTTGTGTTTAGGCCCCTCAAGGGCTTGTATGCAGACTACACTTATTTGAGTCTTGCCATCAAGAAGACAGGCTGCCCTCTGCCTGCCAGATTTAATTCTGCTTAATGTCTGCTTCAAACATTAAAATAGCACAAAATAATGCAGCATTTCTTTTAAAAAAACAAAAAATTAACTTCTTGATTATGGTACTATGAACAAGGCTTGGATTTGTCTCACCTAAATGGGAGAGTGGATCACTGTCAGCTCCATTCACGGTTGGTAAAAGAAATGAGCATTTCCAGAGCATATTTAGTATGATGTGTAGGCATTAAAAGTGTGCTTCTCTACACTACTTACAGTAAAGGATTCTAGATCACTAATTCAAAGACAAATGTCCATGCTACTAAACAAAAGCAAAACAAAGTGAGATAAAATCCTGGAGCATACTTAAACATGTACCTAAAGTACAGGTGTCTTCAATTTTTGCTCCTCCTCAGATCATCTGCTGTCTATTCAGTTTTACCACAACCTCAGCTGGTCCTGGAGACCTTTGTAATCTTCCTTTGCCTTTAATCATTTATCTCATTTGATTTCAGGATCAGCATTTAATCTAGGCATGCATGTGTTACCTTAGCATCATCCCCTTCTTTGCACCCTGGTCATCAAGCTATGAAGTAGCTGAACTCAGAGATTTCTTTGAATTTTCATAATTAACACTTTCCTTCTGGTCTGCCTTCTTTAGAAGCTATGACTTTCATGCCTGCTGCAACACTTGAAAATGGTGGCCCCACTGAAGCATCAACTGCGCATCCCTCTCATTGCATCTGTTAGTTCCAAACTGACAATTTTTTTATAAAGAGTACGTAAGACATGTTAATAATATAATTGACAGATTTGGCCTTTAGGAAGCTTTTCCTGGACTCCTCTCCTCAACTCCCACTTTTTATCAGTTTTGCCACCACAGTTTCCTTACAATGGTTTTGCAAACAAAATTTATAAAATAGAGAAGCTAAGCCGAGTGTTCTCCTCTATTCAATGACTGTTCACAGTTCACAACTGCTCTTCAAAAGGCCCTCCCACATCCCTTATGCCTGTGTTTGGTGTTAAGCCACCCACTAAAGCAGGTTGGGATGTTGCAGGCAAACCACACCAGCTTGTTCCATACACATACCAGTCAGAGATGAGCAGGCATCACTTGGCACCATTTTTTGCAGGCATGGTAAGAAAGATGGAGTAGGATGACAGAGGGCCAACCTATCACACCTCTACCCATTTGCTCCCAAGGTGAAGGTCATTCTCAAATGCCACACTAATGTGCACATTGTAGAACTTCACAGTCCTCCTTTTCCCCCAGTCTCATTCCCATTTGCATCATGCAACCACCAGTTGTGACATTTTGTAGCCCTCCTACTGCAGACCATAGACCTCTGGGAACACAGCTTGTCCATTCCTCATCTATTTCTTCCTTAGCTACTGAATTCTTGCCTGGCTCCCGCCATTAGCAATCAGGGTTTTAAATCTATAAATAACATTTCTTTTCAAGGGCAATTCATAGCATTTATTTTTATTAAGGGAGGGAACATGAATCTATAGCCAGATTTACATCCAGACTTCAGAGCTCTTAGGCTTTTTCATGCCTTTGCCACAGCTTTTAAGTTGGGAATAGATGTAGGAGGCATATCAAAAGGGCATTAAGTGAAAGTGTGTTGCATATTTTCCCACCTGCCTACATATACTTGCATCACAAAAGAACGATTTGACAGGATGGGCAAAAGATAAATCATTGATACTGGTGGTTCTTTCTACTGACTTTAATGATTTTGTTATGTCTGTAAGCTGTAAGTGATTATTCATTTTGTAGCTACATATGAAACCTAACAGATCTCCAAGATGCTAATTATGGAAAGTGAAGTATATTCATGTAATTATATACATTAGAGATCAATATGACAGGTTGCTTTCCCCATCTCTAGTAAGCACTTCAGAATAAAACAAAATAGCTATTTGTAAGAGAAAGATATACAACAAGAGATTTAGCACTGTCAATTAGCTTTCAAATGCAGTAGAAATCCCTCTACAACACTGATATTTGTTCATGGCAGTATGAGGTTGCAAGACTCTAACAAGAAGAAACCCAGTAAAAGGAACAAGATTTCTTTGCACTGTATGTGCATTGGAGTGAAGTTTATATTAGCATATCACAAATGTGAAACTGGGACACAGGCTCAGTGCTAAATTAGAACAGCAGCTGGTATCCTGTTAGCAAGTAAAGTGTGTTTGCTTGGGGAAAAAAAAGGAAAGAGACCAATGCAAAATCAAGCCATGCAAATGCACAGAGAAAAGTCAGTCAGAAAAGGATCTGTGAACCACACTGCACTTTTCAGCTTGCCTCTGTACTGTGTGACACATCATTACAACAACAAAAAAATTATTTTAGGGGGTCAGATCATATTCCCTAATCTGAATTAAGAAGAAAGTATTTTTCCTTATAGAAAATATGAAAATTATCAAAATTTAGACTCTGACAGGTTTGGCCATGTTTTCATTCTATTTCCTTGCTGCATCGTGCAAATCAATGAAGTATGAAGCAAAATGTCATGTTCTCCTATGTAACACAGCATAATGCAGTAATCAGGCAGAATGCACAAAATACTTTCAGTTATATTTCACACCAAAAATATTCACTATTAATTTATTCAAAAATAGCCTTTTAACATGAACCAGAGAACAACTTTTAAAGCCATGCTTTTTTCTTTGACTTCCTCTCACACTATCCAGTTTGCACAAAGTGAATTGGCCACTTCAACTCCCATTCAAGACAGGGACAAATGAAAATGCTCTTTCAGACCAGCTGGCTGAGGCCACTTACACAGTTATGGAATAAGTCCTATTCTGTCCCCTCTCTCCAGATCTTTCCCCCTATTGCCATGAGTTTTCCAATATATAATGTTTTTTTTGGAGAAGGTAAAGGCCTGAAGAGCTGCAGACGCATTAAAAGATATCCAACTTTAGCCCAGTGAAGCCCCAAGAATAATTGCTGGAGCTGGCAACCAAAGTAATGAGTACTTAAGATATCTATTGTCTAGCAGTCTAATTTGCTTTGCCTAAACTCCAATATTTTGTGAAATATTCTGAGTTTAATTATTTTAGGAAGAATCCAAAATAATCTGAGATTCTTCAGGATACATGAGCACACAATTTTAATTTAAATTTTAGATTTAACTTGCACAGTCAAAGCAGCTCCAAAATTAGAAGGAAATATAGAAATGAGTACACAATCCTTATGTGCTCAGTGACAAGGATCATAAAACTGTTCTCACGTTCCTGGCACTGGATGGAAATGCAGCATTTACTCTCTTAACCCTTCCTTGCAGCACTCTTTGCCCTGTTGATGATGACTTTAAAGGCTCTTGTTATGTTGCTATAGTGTTATGTATGCAAAGCAAACCTAGAAATCAGGTTCTAAATAAATCCCATTCCTGTGCAGTGTCTCAGCAGTTCCCAGTGACTACTGAGCAGCAGATACCTCAGCCAGAGGGATGGCTCAGCTCTCCTCCCAACACAGTACCACAAAACATGCCTCGCTTGGCAGGGGAGGGTTACATTTTCCCATGGGAAGGACTGTAACCCTCTCCTACTTCTGTGTAGGAGCAAGATGAGCTGGATTGCCTGGAATGTGATCTTTGATGGCCACGCTCAGATTGCTCACTTAGATGCAGCTGGGGCATTGAAGACCAAGAGACCTGTTTTCAAGGCCATGAAATGTGGCTTCTTGCACACTTGGTAAGCAGAAGCCAGGAGGCAGGGATGACATTCAAGATAAGATTCCAAAGGTGAAGCTCTCAGAGGCAATTACATGCCTCCACTGATTCCAGTGACCTGCATAGCCAATGTCCTCGAGCACTCCATTGAATATAAGGGTTACATTCCAGACTGCCACCCATCCCTGCCGGAATACAGACCTGAGTGGATTTGCTGTGTAGAGTCAAACTGGTGTGCTGCTCTTTTATAAAAACTTCAGCCATGAAAACTTAATAGCACTCTGACTTGAATGATTTTATAACATGATGTTTGATGTTTTTAGTGCATCTGTTCTAAATTTGTAGAAGACTTTAACATATTGTTACACATTGATAGACTATGGTAGTGGAGCCAAAATATCTGTATAAAACCTTTGTTCTCAACACCCTTCTTAACATTACAATGATTAAGCAATACCAGAATAGTGGGAATTTTCAATGTCATAAAGACCAAAAATTTATCATCCTTTACAACAGTGGAAAATGCATCAAACTTTCATCATAATTTCCTAATTTTTGCAGGTGAACACAACTTTCAACCTGTCAATAATAACTAAATTACACACAAAAAGAATATATTGACTACAACTCCACCAACATATCTTTAAATGTTTTTCAGATGTGGTTAATTACTGCCTTTCTGGAATATGCTATAATTCCATGAAAAATGCATGGAGAATGGCTGTTTCATTTATCATAGAACAATCATTCCAGTATATCCTTCTAAGTACTTCGCTACCTTTTCTCCAGACATGATTTGGCTGATGAGATTTTTAAAATGTCAAACTGAAGGGTTGCTGTCTATTTTGAAAGTCAGGAAGGGTGAGGGCAGGTAAAGACTTTGGGACAGAGGTGAGAACATTGAAAATAACAGTAGGACATCAAATCTCATCTCAGAGAACAAGCTGATCTACAAATAAGAAAGAGGAAGAGTGATCTGCATGACTGCCACATTGTGTTAGCTCAAGAAGAACAAATTTGGCATGCTTACTGCATGATTGAAGGTCAATATGCCTGAAAAACGATAAAAAGGTTCTGGACTCAGAAAAAAAGAAGAGACATTAAGGCCAAGGATGCGTAACTGGCCCAGGTAACAATAAAGTATCTTTAGAATTAATGGTCGGTGTCAGAGTGCCATCCTATAATGCCTGCAGTCCATTTAGAAGAAATGTTTGGGCGAAAATCCTCAGTGACGCACAACAGGCTATTATGAAACAGCACTTGCCTGAATATATTTGCCTTAAAGTGCCTCAGATTTTTGTTGCTGTGACTTTATTCAATAAAATGTATTTAAAGTTACTACTGAGAGATTTTGAAAGTAAAAATTGCTGCCAGGTACCTAATACTGCTTTTGCAGAGCTCCTCCAGTTTCTACATGAGCAAGCTGAGGCAGACCTAATTGTGCCAGTAGAACAGAACTAATTCAGGTACAAACAGTTTCAGCAGGGGCATATGAGGCTACTTGAACCACTCTCAGAGTCACCAGCTTTGGACAGATTTTCAAAGACCCACAGTGATCTGGGACACTGCAATAGGAAAACTGCTTAAAGCCTTTGTGCTCCTATGCCCTTAACTTCATCCACATTAAGACTGAAGTCTAACATTAAAACTGCCCATAGCAAGAAGGGAAGTAATCAAATGAACCACTAGAGCACTTGGATGTGGAAGCAGGAGGGCCACCACAAAGGACAGTATTACTGGACCAAGGTGCTTCCCTGCCATACAGCTCCCAATAATATTAACAGATAAACAATTTTTATGTCTCCTCTACAGACTTTTGATTTGCTTGATTTTCAGGTGTGGGGCTTACAATAGAGACCAGACTGAGTATTTCAGAAACACATTGGCCTGTGCTTCATGAGCTAAAATGAGAGGTCCTATAGCAAGGAACTGGTGCTGGAGGTCAGGGTTGGATCCTAAATCCAATCCTCTTTTTAAGTGCTAGTTCTTCAGTACCTAAGTCCAGAATGATGCTAGTCACTGTGTGGAACACACTGGAAATGTCATGTTGAGCACTGGCCAGTGGTGGTTTGGAAGGCATTGATATATTCAAGAAAGCGGCCTTAGATTCTTAGACTGCCCATCAATTTCCTCCTCAGTGTGGCCAGGTACTGCAGACAACAGTGTGGCAAGTATCTGAGCAGCTGCACAGCACATTCTATTTCTGTAGCAGTTAAGATTAAAGCTCCTAACATTTTTTTCAACCTACTTCAGCATTCAGTCTACTTCTTGAGTTAAAAGTCATGCAGAAGGTTAAGGAAAGATTAAGTTACAGCACAATGTCCATGTTTTTCCAATTAATTTAAGTACTAAATCTGTATTTTTGCTGCATTTTTAAAGCCTCTCATTTCCAGCTTTTTGATAGCACTTAGGATCAGTACACAGCCTGGAATACAAAATAACTTGTCTTCTGTAACACAAAGTTTCCTACGAGCTTTACTATTTTAGTGCCATTTGGATTCATTCCCTCTGGCAATCCTTTCTTAATGTAAATGGTCCAAACTGTTCTCCCTCTAATGTGCTGCACTACAGAAATACACTGTAGACAGAGTTCAAGATATTCAAATGGATAATTTAAATTTAATGAAATTTAAGCTCACTTCAAGTAAACAAAAGAATGATCAGCATAACCCTGCACCAGTGTTTATTTTCTATAATTTTATAGACATTTTGAACTCACTGATAATAAAAGACAGTGTTCTTTTTCTTACATTTTTTTCCTCAAAACACTCTTCATAGTTATTATTCTGTCAATTCTTGTTTTATATCTTCAAAGATGTCTAGTTAAGAACATACAATGGCAACTGATACAAATTATGTATATGCACTATCAATACAATATTACTCCATTGATTTTAATTACCTTAAGCACATTTGTAACAATTAATAAGAATCCTATATTTCTGAAAGTCTGCAGAAAGCAGCAGCACTAAAAAACAATTGCTTATACATCTATTTCATCTTGAAACAGAACTACATGAAATCATGCAATAATTGAGGAAGGGATGGTCGACATATTTTTAGGAGTACACATTTAAGAAATACAGCTCCAGAAAAAAAAAAAAAAAAAGAAAAACAACGCCAAAAAAGCCTCTTGAAAATCTGAGCAATAAAATTTAAGTCTATATTTGACTTGAGAACAGTTTGTGGAAATGAGCTGATGATCTGAATCGCAAAATACCCACACTGAAATGCATTGTCTCATTTGCTTTCCTTAATGGAAATATGAAGCTCCATGATCCAATGGCCAGATTCAAAACATTCAGTATTCAGAAGTACTTTAATAAACCTAATATGGAGACAATTTTTCAGACCATTTTTATGTGTAATTGTGTAACAAATGGAAATTTTTGATGAGTATTCTGACCTCACTGCTTCTCCCCAATTCTGGCAGCAGATATTAACCACATTTAAGTAAGGCTGCATTGGTACCAAAACTCCTTTTGGAACTGCCATATTTTTTCATATTCAATCTACTAATGTGATGTAAAAAGAACCCATTGCCACCTGAATTCCATAGAATAAGAGTTATTAATTAAGATGTATACACTTCACTGAAAAGGGTGAAGAATAAAGCAAGGCTGCACAATAAAATACTCAGCTATTACATCACTACCAAATCCATGCTTCCATGCAAGGAACTTTTTCCACCCAGGACATGTACTCACTTGCAATGCTCCTCTCAGGAAGAACAATACCTTCCTCTCCAGCACACTGGATAACACCAAAACTTTATTTGAGGAATTTAGCATGGGAATTATTGGAGTAAAAACAACCAAATCCACTGTCTTAGAAGAGGAAGATCTTGAGAGTGTTTAAGGTTAAGATTCATTCTAGACAATACTTTCATACTTCAAGGCTTCAAAATTAACTCCAGAGTAATAAATATTGTGCTATAATGTACAGGGCACTGCTAAGACTTGGAATCTGTAAGCAGCTAGGTGTAGAACCTTGGTATCCTTACTTGCACTTAGAAAACAACATTTTCATCCGTATGTCTTCAACATTTTTTGCAGTGGAGCATTTGCAGAACATCAGTGACAGAACTGAGATAGAAGTGTCAATTTGTAGAGATATAACAAGATGACAGATACTTCTTCCCAAGAGATATCAGCTATTTATAGTAATGCCTTGTTCCCTGCCCCTCTAGCCTGTTTCTACCATTTCTTTTCTATTATCCAGTCTTTTTCCTGCTCTTTCCATTCCCTTTCTTCACCTATTTTGTTAGGCTTTTTATAATGTTGTCTCTTTTTGCTCCCATACTCCATATTTAATTTTTTCATACTTCCATCATAGCCTAGAGGAGGAATGACTCATCCCTTCACTCTCTGTCCTGAACCAACCTGTGACACTTTTATATGACATCATTTACAATAATCATCTTTTTAATTGTGTTTTAAGGGCGTGCTTCAATGAAATATGTTACCAAGTGGCTTTAAACCTGCACAGGTCTAATAGTAGAATTTCAAGAACAAAGTATATTCCCTCCATTAGCTAAATGTACTAGATACAAACCTGACTTAAATTTTCATTTCAGAAGTAAAAATAGACCTTTGAAGGTTGCAGTGATTCAAGTGGATTTAAACCCACTTGCTAGGTCCCTTCACCACTGCTTTGCCTAATATACACTTTTCTACTTATATACATATATACAAAATAATGACAACACTGTGATCTTCTACTGTGAAGATGAAAAGAAATCGCAGATGTATTTTCTTCCACTTGCAACACTGAGTCTGAAGATAGAAGGAAGAAGACTTTTCTACCTCTAGCAAGCCTATTTTACCCACAACAGATTTTTAAAAATAAAACATTCAGTTTGTGAAATGTCATGCAGGTCTGATTAAGAAAATACAGCTTATTGTGCAAAAGTATCACAGCTTCACCTTAGAATAATTTTCTACCTGTACAATTTCTTCTCCTGTGCTAAATAAATCAGGGTGCACTGCCCCATGGAAAATCATTGCCATTTTCTTGGTGCAGAGTGAACTGGTGCAGATGCCCTAAAGTAACTGTACTCTGAATAACCCTAATAGGAAATGAAGCCAGAATGCAACATCCTGATCTAAATGAAGACAAAGAAAACAGTGTCATTTATTTTATCCAGAGCAAGATTATCCATGAGCATCCACTATGTACTTTAAACAGATATTCATCATCTGGCTCTCAGGGAAGATACTTGATTCTTCCCTACTCGCCAGACAAGAAAGTAGGGTAAGGGTTTGTCAGCCTACAATATTGTCTTCAAACCTGATCCCTTCTGTAGTTCCCTGGCTGGACAGTGAGACTAGAAACTTTTTATATCACATTGCACTGTGCTGCAACTCATTTCACTATATCACAGAGTGGGGCCATGAATAAGAACCTTCTACCTGGATCCCATCCCAGTCAACCCTTACAGTAACTGCTGGTCTGCATTACTTCCTGCTACAGGAGCAAAAATAATGCCTGTCAAACACTGACATTTAATATCTTCTGTCTGGGAAATGGAGGAAAAATGTAGTATCTGGAACAGAAGACAGCCCAGAGTCAACATGTAAGTGGCGGGTATTTTTGGCTTCTAAACTAATGAGTAAATGGCATTTCTCTTCATTAAAATTCAAGCATGGATAAATAATGTATGGGTCTACTGATATACAGAACTATTTTCAGTTGTGTTGGGTTTTACTTTTGGCACTCTTCTGTTACGTCTGCTCAAATAGTAGGAAAAGCTCCATACAGGTACCTGTGTGGACTAGAAAGGGAGTGGTGACACACACCATTGCCACATCCACAGTATCAGACTACAGATTACCCAGAACCAGTCACTTAATCCACAAGCTGGGATCAGGATGAGTGAAGCAGCTGAGGTTGGGAATCCCAGTAGCCAGTATGCTGAGCAAGAGAAAACCAGAATCCATCCAATAAATTCTGTATTCAAACTATCACACTCTCTGAGATTTAGGCTTCTCCTGGAAGCCCAGCTCAGACTGAGATCCAAATCTGGTGTCTCTCCTCCTGGAACTAGAGCCTAAATAATTCCTTTCTGTACACTCACCACAACTGCCCCTTCATTTTCCCTTTTTAAGGGAAGCAAACTCAAAAGCCTTTTCAAAAAATCCACTGAAGACATCTCTGGGAGCTGGTGGGGAGCCCTGTAGTGAGGGAAACACAAGATCATGTGTTTTTGGATAGCAACTCATGCTCCAGATGGCTGCAGGGCAATGCAAAACTTCTGGGATAATCAGAATGGAGCAGGTATAAAAACCTGTACCTCACAACTTTTTCAACACCCTTTTAAAACAAATATGATCACTAATACAGAGAAATGGATGGGTACTAACAAAGAACTGAGACATGAAGGTCCTGAGTTTCCAACCCGACCTCTGAATGAGAACCTATGCTCCTAAGCAACTTACTGAAATTAATGGTATCTTCCTATGGGAAAAACAGGGCACATGTACTGCCTGCCTCCTACTGAGAACAGCACTGTGTCTTGTCAAACAATTCTTCTGCCTTATATGGCTGGGAGAAACTTCATCTTCTCTGGTTGACTAGACCAGACCAGAAGGCACTTTCCAGACCAGTAAGAGGCAAAACTTTTATACAGAGCAGCAATGCCTATTCAGGAAATACAAATTAATATGGTCAACTACAGCTGGTTTACTATTTTATAATACTGTTTTGGTAGTCTTTGGGAGAACAGGCAAAGAGGGTGAGGAAAGCTCTGTTTTACTTCCAGTCACAAACAGATTTTGGCTTTCATTTTCTATCTCCTGGGTAATGATAAGTGAGCTCTCATCTTTCAATCTCTCTGCACTCCCCACTTTGGTTTTCCGTGGCTGACGTTAGTGTTCTGTGATCCCTGGAGTGGTTTTGAAATCCAGAGTGGCTCTCTAATAAGTTATGGAAGAGCGGGACAGAATTCTCTTCAAGGATCATGGTACATTAAGTGGCTAATCTAAAGTCTGAAAACTTCAATTACTTTACTTTCAAGAGAATGAGCCGAACACCTGAAACTACTTCACCCACAGAGAGGTTAGAGAAGCACAGAAAGGACTCCATAATGTTTCAGCAGTCTGATATCCTTAAGGAAGAGTGGTTTCCAGTATTTAAGCAGGGAAACGAGGCCCAGGAGCCAATAGGTCTAATCCTGCCTGTACCAATGTGTATGGGTTTCACTTAAATTCACCTTGGCCCATATGCATGTACCACATTCTTTACAATGAGTATTTATAATGATTCCTGCATACTCTACATGGAATGTGTAAAGGGTATTACTGCCATTCCAGAAAATGTGGATCAAATTACTCTGTTAACAGTGAAAAGACCCTTTCTCTCTGTCAGATAAGTGCTGCTGTGTTTACGTAATCTCTTAGACTTCTTGTCACTCCTTCAAGATCTATTGACTAGTGTTGGTTATATGTCCATGCCAGAATACTCTCTGGTATTCATTCCAGGACTTGATGTTTCCTGGGAAACTGAGTAAAAGATTTAAAGAGAAATTCAGGTACATTTCTATACGTAACCTACACAAGGAATTGCCTATTTAGTGGTTTAGTGATGCTGATCACCACAAGAGCGCCGTGTCCTTCTCCATAAAATGGATGGAATCTGACAACGCTCAATGTGCTGCAATAATGTGGTTTTTATAAACATAGTATAAGTAATGATCTCATCTTTTGGGAAACCATTCCAATTCTTTCACAGCACTGTTTACATACAGATGTCAATGTGAGACACTGATATAAAATAGAATACAAAATTTGGACTGAGCTCTCACAGTATACACTTTTTGGACTATCACCAAAAAGTTGCTGACTTCTTCACAAGCAACACATTAGATTCAAGCCTTCAGCATTCCAAAGAGACATCACCAATTTTAGAAGAATTTTTTAAAAAAGCAAAAATAAACTAAATGGTCAATGTAATTAATCTCTGGAGAAATTCCACAGAAACAAATTGAGAGAGAGATAGAGAGAGAGAGAGAATCCCACATTCACATATACATTCATTTCTAAATAGCATTTAAATAAGACTTCACAGGTATGATTATCAACTACTGAAAACTGGAATGGAATGCATGGCAATGAAAAGGATTTAAGTGGGGGTTTGGGAACGAGGGAAGGAGAAATGCTGCCTGAGTAACTGGGGAGAACTGTGGGGCCTGTCACATATATCAAAACAAGTAATGGATTCCAAAAGAAGTTCTGAAAGATCCAGCATTAGAGAAACCTGAAATCTGAATCTAAGTTTTTGATATCAGTAACAATACTGAGGAATCATGCAACCATGCACATTTCAGAAAAGATAAAGAGCCAAGAACTATTCTAACATAAGAATGCCTATTGAAAGTCACAACTCATGTCTGCAATTTGATCCAATGAGCTTTTGAGTGGTAACAGAATTAATTGTGGGACTACTTTGAATGACTTCCCATTGATGCTTCCATTTCTTGCTTTTATTGGCCATCAAGAAGGTGTTCTCAACAAATAAATGGGCCAGAAATCTTCCTTGTTATAAAAGCACTTTTCCAGTCTCACTCTATGATAGATTCAATATTTGCTCTCTGCTTCACTTTATCCAAATTTTCTATGATTTTTTGAAAATAAAGAAGTCCACACAGAGATTTACTTCTGTATAATTGGTCTTCAGGTATAAAAAAGCTCCAAAACTTTACTAATGCACCAGTATTTCACATCTGTAAATTGCAACATTTCCTGTTGACATTCAATTTTGAGTGCAATCTATATAGCAGTAACTCCACAGTTACAATCCATTTTACACTTGAGCAGCTCAGTAGTCTGTATACAAGAGACCCATCAGAATGCCCTGCAATGGGCATGTTTAGTATAAATGGGCCTGTTAGCAGGCACATCCTTTTCATCAAAGCATTGAAAACCTCTATGTGAAAGGACCACAACTATTTTTAATGACCTTTCCCAGACCAAGTCATGAAGCAATACATCCTGGTGTGAAAATGTCAGTGGGAGGTTAGCACAATAAAATCCAAGGTAAAATATAGCCTTTACACAGTCATTAAACTATTCTTAAACTGTAGATGCAGTCAGCATCAAGTAACAGGAGCAGGATTACATTTCATACACTTCTGATTTTTCTGCTTTCTTCCTCCCTGTTATAGTTTTTTCATCCCTGGAAGTGTTCAAAAAACAAGCAGACATGGCACTTCATGATACAGTTTCGGGCATGGTGGTATTTGGTCAAAGACTTAATGATTTTTTAGGCCTTTTCCAACCTTAAGGAATCTATGATTCTATCATCTTGCTCTCTTTTCTCCTTTCATGCTGCTACAGTTTTTTTTGCCTTAGGAATCCAGTGAATTCCTCCTGCAGTGAAGCAAAGCATCTTTGAAACAGTTCAGAGACTTTCAGAGTTTCCTCAGCTCCCTTCTCATTAGTCAGCCCAAGTGCAGGGTACCAGCGGACTTCACATCTCCTCAACTTAAGGAATGGGACCACTGAAATAAATAGAAACAAACTCCTTTTTCAAATAGAAGTTGGTCTATAACCTGTACAAACTTAAGAGGCAGGAATGTAAGAGCTGAAGTTGGAGAAGTGCCTTTCCAGAGGGCCTGGACCAAGTCTGCCTACAGGAACAACAGGATAAATAAGTGGTACCACAGCTCCATGTGTTTAGCCTCACTGAACATGCTGCAGCACTTCCAAACAGGGAGGGCTTCAAATTAATGACTGACAAAACAACTGAGGAAAATGAGCCTCTCTTCCCAACAAAACACCAATTTGTGTAAGAGCACTGGGCTGGCAGCCAGAAAACCATGTATTATCACAAAACCTGCTCTGCCATGGCCCTTCCTCTATACCTACAGGCAGAAACAGGCTTTATGCATTGATTTTAACCCTCTTTGTAGAAGGAACTGTTTCAAAGAGACTGATAACCATAAACTAAAACACAAGAAGTTCCACCTCAACACAAGAAAGAACTTCCTTACACTGATGGTGGCAGAGCACTGGAAAAGGTGCCCAGGGAGGTTGCAGAGTCTCCTTCTGTGGAGACATTCACCACCTCCTCCAGACCCACACCTGCTCTAGGTGACCCTGCCTTGGCAGAGGGTTGGACTGGATAGATGTCCAGCTGTCCCTTCTAACCCTAACAATCCTGTGATTCTGTGATTTCAAGAATAATGCTATAACTTCAATATATTTTGGCATAACACACGTGCATTTTGCATCGAGCACTCGGCACATGAAATAGAAAAAAGAAAATTATGCTGTCTTACAGGGTGTGTACTTTTGTGTACATCAGAGAAGAGAGGGTAAAGGGGTTTTCAGGATCCCAAGAGTGTAAGAGTAACTCAGTGAATGCCTGGATGTGCAAATTGTATCTGTAGCTCCCATGCTTCAAAGTGTTTTTCAATAAAAGGTACAATTCTGCAAAGGAATAGAAAATCAAAGTTTTCTAACATAGCACAGCACTCACTAAAAAGCAACACTGTCATTTAATTCTGCTTTCATCATCCTTGAGATATGGATATGTGCAATTAACCCTGGTAGACTGAACATGCACATTCACAGCAAACAACATAAGCATGTATATTACAAATCTATTTTCTGCCCTAAATTTACACTCTCCTCTTTGATCTTCCACAGCCTCTAATTCCATGTGGTGGCTGTTCACTACTTCTTTGTGTGGATATATATATATATATATATATGCCCCAATGATTATTCTGTCTTCACTATTGTGCCTGCTTTTTCCGTTGTTCTTGGGTTTTGGGGTTTTTTCCTGGGTTTCATTTTTACATATCGGCCTTTATTCAGTGAGAAAATTGAAAACTATTTGACCTTTCATTATTACCAAAAATTCCCAACAAATCTTCAAGGTGTTGAATAATGATTACCTGTGATAAAAATTAATGTTTTTTTCCAAAACTCCTCACTACCTGTTGAACATTTCTTTACAAATAAAGAAGAACTATCCTAAATTGAAGTGCTCTTAGTAAATAAAAAATGCATAGCAGCAAGTCACACAAGTCACACGGGCCAAAAATTCAGAAGGAACAAATATGATGCAGTAAAATATTAATCATCAAGGATCAACCCATTGCTTAACTGAACTTAGTGATAAAGGACTGTAAATGGGCAAATTGATGCCATGGCATCAACTTTTTTAAAGGTTTTGGACAGATCTAAGGAATTAGAGAGTATATAATCTGTGTTCTGCTCCAGAAAAAAATTGTAGAAACTATACAAATGAATAAATTTGTAGATTTAAAATTGTAGATCCAGATGGATCACAAAGATGTTGCAAAAAAAGGAAAAATCAAGCTGGATTGAACATACCACAGACATTGTTCACAGACTTTTTAAGTCTCTCCCATCAAATGAGACAACAATCACAAAGATGAGCTTGGTTATTGCTTGGATAACCAGAAAAAGAAAAAAGAAAGCCATCCTTCACAGAAGTCTTATAAATTAACTATGCTCTCAGGAGGTAAAAGAACAGATCCTCCATTGATTTAAAAGCTTGAAAAGAATTGAAAATAAAGGTTAATAATAAAAGGCACTGTTTTGCTGTAGAAGAACAATTTCAGTGAAATCTGTTTAGAATCTCTATTGGCACCTATGTAATTCAAAATACTTATAAATCACCTGAAAATGAGGATAAGAGCAAGCAGACAATGTTTGATGGGGATACTGAGTTATTCACAGTAACAAAATGAAAGACAACTGTGTAAAGCAACAAAACAATTTTGTGGTGCTGGCTAATTCTGCACTAATTCCTGCCAATAAAGGGTGGGATCCACCTGCTTAATCCCATGTGCCTTTAGTCATTTCCATGTGTTTGGGTACCCTTCCTCAACTCAAAGAACTCTCCTGAAGACAGCTACAGCCTATCTCCCCTGAGCTCTTCAGCAGGGATGTTTCAGATCCACTAGAGCCACCAAAAGGCATTCCATTCTAATCTCAGTGAAATTAAATATCAATTATTATAATCTCAACAACAATAGGCTTTAAGCAAACAATGATTATTCAAAAATAATTTCATATACATTTAGTTTTGAATTTATAAGAAACCCTGCTTTACGTCCTGATTTGTTGGGGTTTTTTTACATAAACATAGGGTGAAAATATTTACTTATAATTTATCCTTTCAGGCCAGTTTTCAAGCTAATACATATTTTTCTGGGTGACTTTGACTTAGATTTACATTATTTTATCTCAATGATTGGCAGCTGATAAACATCATCTTCACAATTCAGCTAATAAAGAGGATCATATTGATAGAGAGATTAATTTTTCACTCATTTAACATAAAATTTTATTTCTCACTCCCCCTCCACAGGTTCTTTAATTTTCCCTTGACTAAATGCATGGAGAATAAGCCATCAAACTCAACGTCTGAACTTCCAGTCTTAAAGGTGTTTCATGCTCCTTTATTTTCTTTGTGGTATTACTCATGTTCCTCCTGATCTCAATTCACACTGACTACATTAATTCATTATTTAATGCATTTCAATTCTACCAAAAGTAGGATCCTATAAAAGATACAGCCTAAATATTTGGTGGGGGTGGTAGTGGTGAGGAGGGTTGTGTTTTCTTTTTTAATTAGCTCCTAGAAAGCTGCCAAATGTGGTTTTTACAAGTATCTCCTTTTTTCCTTTATCTCCCGGGTGGCTGTCAAGCAGTAAAACCTAGTTCTTGATACACTTCCACAGATTTTTCACTAGTCAATTGTTCAATAGAGATTTGCCTCCTACCCTCATCATTCAAGGGCTTTCTATTTTCTCCACCTCATTCCCTATGTTGCCACTGTAAGTATATCTGATTGATTGGTCCCAGTTCATCCCTATGTCCCTCTTCAACAAATTTCCTGCTTCCCCACAGAGTATCCCTCCCTTTCTATTTTCCTTTCATTTCTTTCCCAGTCTTGACCACTGGCTGTCTGAGGACATCTGTTTTGAATCAGATATCACTAACTTCAGCCAAATTTGCTTCCTGCCATTTCCTTTAGCTGTATTATCTCCCTTCCTTCTAGATTCCTAGTAAAAAATATATACTAAGTTTCAACTTTTTCCAGCAGAACAGACACAATATATGCCACCTTTGGAGAGTTTCCAATTATATAATGGCAGAAAAGGTGTACATATTTAGTTCCAAGGAGTTCAGACAGGTGAGGTGATCTAACAGATTTACATTTATTTGTCCAAATTACTGGCTTCTCTTCAATCTCCCAGCACAAAAGATCTGTTTTGGGAGGGGTGTGTTATTAGGTGTGAATGCTACTATTGTCTGCCTTTGATCTACCTGCATTAATGACCTCTAAATTTGCTTTGGTCCACAGAGCAACTAGATGATTTGAAAGAATTCAGAAAGTCTTCTCAATTCTTTCAGAAGACTCAGCAAATGGAATCTTTTCACCACTTTTTGTCAAGAGTTGTCCAATCTCTCTTCTTCAGGTGGTATGTGGAATTTACCACCAAAACTATTTAAGATCTGTTATTCCCATTAAAAATTCCACTTTAGGTTTTGGTTTTCAGGGGGATTGATGAGGTTTCAGATGGGAGTTTTCTTCTGCAGGACTATATTAACATATTAATGCTCACAGCTTCTCGAATTTTTTGCCTTTATCTTTTCTTGGCATGCTGCTCTGAGCCAGACCTCTCAGTCATTAATGAAAATACAAAGCAAGTCTGCATATAATACTGGTGCTGGAAAGAGTGCCATCCTCCTTACACAGCTCATATATATCCATCTGGGCGCAGTCACTCCCAGGGGTCTAAAAAGTCATGTAGCAAGACTAAACTCCAAGCCAATTAACATGAACTTTCCTTTAAAACTTCCAGAGATAATGTAGCAAATCCTTAAAACCAGCAGGAGCTGGGTACCTAACTACTCTTGATGTTTTTGAAAGTTTATCTCTAAAAAGTACAAGCATAGCTAATAATTTAGCAATTCTATCAAAACAAGCAATTAAGTGTGTCTTGTATGATTTGTTCTCTATAAAAATCATGCTGTTTGTTTACCCAAATTTGTATTACCCTCTAGACTTTACTGATTTTCATCTCCAATTATTTTATAAGGAATTGAAATCTAATTCATGAGCTACTCACAGTGACACCTAAATCTTTTCTCACAGCAAACCTGTCAAATGAAGACGATCAGTCAGTATAAAATAGACTATTTTTGCCAATGCATATTACCACACTTAGAGAGTAGGAAGTAACTGAGCTACAGTTCACTTAAATTTCACGTTAAGAGTTTGCTGAGCCTCCCAAATTATTTTAAACTGCCTACCTTTCCTAACTTTCTGCCATGATTTGTCTGAGCAATGTAGTTTAAGTACTGCAGTTCTTGACCTTTTTCTTCCACAAATTAGCATAGGAATGTCCATCTGCAAAGGCTTAGGAAAAGGTAATGTGTCTTAAGAGAAATCCTTGCAAATACACTCAGAAAAAGACAGTTACTTAAGTCCATAAGCATCACCTCTGTTTAACCTTTTATTCCACTTTGTCCATGACATTCTACAATCAGGGGTGGCTTGCCCCTGTTAGATGGTGACACTAACATTGTCATATTGTCATTAACATCTCTGCCACACCTTGAGAAGAGCACAATGGAAATGGCTGCAGATCGATGAAGCGTGGTGATCCTAAGAGCTGCCTGATATAGGCCTTAGGTACTCATTTCTGCAATACAGTTCATGAAAATTACAATTGACAAAATTCAGAAAAAGCAGCATGTTGCCTAGAAGCAGGGGGAAATGCAAGAAAGAGAGGAGATAAATGGCTATATTTTCAAATTCCCTGAATTCTACTGCAAATGCCTGCCTGATCTGTGCTTCTAAAAAATCACAATAGATCTCCAAAAGCTCTCAACCCTACTCCCATGCCTAAACCCCTAAACTCCCCTCTTGGTAGGTAAGATTGCTTCATTTTTTTCCCTCAAAAGATGGATGAAAGCTAGCTAGGATGCCCTCAGTATAACTGCATTCTTGCAAAGGGAAATTCAGAGCTCAGTGTAAGCTTCACTCTGGAGAGTACAACCACCAGCAGCAACAAATAAGGTTCAGACAGAGGAAGTCTTCATCCCCCCTGCAAAATGTGGCCAGTTGTACCTGGAGAGATGAAAGAACTTCAGCAAAAAGGATGGGAAATGTACTTCTGGCAAGTCTGGTGCCTGAACCCTTGGAGAAATACAAGCAGGGAAAAAGGCAGGGATGGGAATGGACATGAGTTTCATAAACTGCCTACTTGGAAACTTAATTTTTATCCAAGATGCATTTCAGTCACTGAATTGCTTATGTGGAACCAGGACTTCATAGTCCTGTGATGCATCCACATCTGCTAGATTGGCACTTTGAGAGGGTGTTTCATGGGAGCTCATCTGGGGTAGGGAATAGAAGTAGGAACAAGTTGCTCTGTTATTCTTCAGCCTTTTCAATTTCATGGCAGCTGAGGTCTTCTGGTTCCTGCTCAGAAAGCAAGATAAACTTGAGGCTTATGCAGGTGTGACAGTATCTTTAGTCAGTGAAGAATAAACAGAAAAAATAAGTCAAGAACAAAACTATAAAGACTGCAGTGGTAAGAACTAAATAAAAGAATGGTAAAAAAACCAACTAGCATTTACTTTTCTATGCTTTTAAGTCAAGTTACTTTAAAGGAAAAAAGTTCAAACCACCTTGAACATTGACAGTTTCAACCTGCATCTATGATGGATAGATTTCTGAAGTCGCTTTTTCTAAAATTCTGATATAAAGTATGCTATTATGTCGATATTTTGGGTTTGCATCTAAAAAGAAAACTCCTAAAGCAATGAGCTTTTTCCCCACCTCCTGTCTTGTCTCCCTTACCCTCCTAAAAAAAATGAAAATGTCAAGTCCTTTTTAATAAAATAAAATATGTGTTTTTCAATAACTTTTCTTTCATTCTTGGTTTCAAGATTAAAAGCAATTAATGTTGACCCTGGAAAATTACATATGGAATTTGAAATCATACCACAGTTATGCTGTACTGTATGCACGAATAGATCTCAAAGAAATTTGGGATCTCAGAGAAAGCAGCAAGCATTTGCTATCTATCTAGCTTGGTGTAAGCTAAGGGACATACAGGGTCATTTATCTTAAGGTCTGTCAGAAGCAAGCCAGAATTCAGAACTTCCTCTAGAACAATTCCTGAATGCTTTTTCCTAATCCCACTCATCCTCAGACCGACAATGATGCTCTGCATTTTATGCAAATTCACCAGCAACAAGTACTTAGAAATTAACTGACACTTTTGTTAATTACCTATCA
Organism: Melospiza georgiana; assembly: GCF_028018845.1. Lineage (NCBI taxonomy): Eukaryota > Metazoa > Chordata > Aves > Passeriformes > Passerellidae > Melospiza > Melospiza georgiana. Next base: position 74,650,465 of record NC_080431.1, read on the forward strand.
ACCAGAACACAAAACAACTCCCACCCCCAACAAAACTGTCCTGATTCTGTAGATTATCACTACCAAACAAAGTAAAAAAAAAAAATAGTAGTGAACCTCCACATCCAAAATACCATTTGGAAGTGGTAACGTAATCACACATGTATGAATAAAGATGTCAAGATTGGTTTAGCAAACAGACCATTCAATAATCTCCATTTTCTTGGATTTTACTGCTTAACAGCAGTTAAGCACATCTAAGAACCCAATAAATATGCAATACAGTAAACTACTACTGTGAATGCTATTAATTCAAATTTTTTCATTTTCAGAGGTGATAAACTGAGAACACCTTTCTACTTTCACTTCAAAATCAATTTTGTCACTGATTTTACTGAAACAAAGGAAGGTCTTATCCAAAGAACTACCATTAAATGGAAAAGAAATACTGTGAATAACTTTACAAGGGCTTCCAAATTTTGTATCAGCCACTATGCAACAAACAATACTCAAAAAGCAACAGAAAATAAGTAAGAAAAATGGAAAGATCTGCTGAAAGACATTTTTTATTTTAGTGGATGCTGAGTTTCCATAGAAGTGATGTTGCAGAAAGTTAGCGGCAATTTGAATTTAATGAAGGATAGCTGAAAAAAAAATCATTATTCAAATCGCCCCCTTAAATCTCTAAAGGCACCTTTCATGCACATATCGTGAGGGGGAGAAAATGCATAGCTGAGCAGATTATTATTAAAGTAGAATATATGCTACACTAGAAAACTGATAAGCAGTACCCTCTTTACTATACTTAAGAACTGATAAAAGTAAATGCCAAGATTTTATTATCAAACCAGTTCTTTATTTTAAAAAAAGTACAGGAGAGGATCCAAACTTCTAAGATTTAATCACTTTTACTATCAAGGGAGAGAGGGAGAAACCAAACCCTGCCCTGTTCCACTGGTGCAAATATAGATTTACATATATGATAGCAGAGTTTTGTTCTACTCATCCAATTCTTATTTTAAGGAGTTTTGGTCTACCAGAAGCTGTAACCTCAAACCCAAGAAGCCATTAAACTCCTAATTCTGGAAGCAGGAAAGATACTCCAAGGGAACTATTACTCTGTACTCTTACCACATCTTATCTCTAAGCATCAACCATGGACTTCTACCATCTGCAGAGGTACAGAGATCCTTTGGGGCTTTTGCTCTCTCTCCTGTGGCCAGCTTTAAGTTTTATGGACCATTTAAAATTACTGGGTCTGCTAATGCCAAATGTGACTAAATTTGCTTTTTAGCAGGCAGACCTGGGCTGAGCTTACAATCAAAGGCTCCACTGTGCAAAGATGCAACAGATCAGCACACTCAGTTTTACAGCAGCAGGACAAATCCAGGCAGACCACAAATTCTCAGGTGAGTTATTCACCTGGCTTTTTAGTGAGACCAATCTTTAAAAAGCATGGTATGTGCTTTATCTGACACATTCATCGAGTAGCAGAGACCTGCCTAGGATGACAGCAGAAGTTAGAAGTGTCTGACAGTGAATAATTTCCAAATTCTCAAGTGAAGTTTTACATGACTGTGTTCCCTGTAACAGCAGATGACTGGGTTCCCTCTCCTGAGGTTTATCCCCCATCCTTCAACTCAGTATTGCCATTCTTCTACAGTCATGACATTTAAATATTTTTAGGTGGCTATCCAGTGTTAGAAATCACAGTTCTTCACTCATGACTGGCTTTTTCTGATTACCTATTCTGCAAGGATAAACAGATTAAAAATAGTAAATGTTTATCCAAATAGGAATATCCCTAAGTACCTCATAAATAAGGACATGGCAGGGAAGAAGAAAATGTAAGAGCTGTTCTGTGGGTGAAAAGAGAGCACCAAAACATGGAAGAGCACTCCCTTAACCATCCTTCCACTCCCAAAATATTTCAAGACCCAGGCTTCTCTCAGAAAATCTGACACTGGTGGCAGAGAAGGGAGTAACACAGCAGTAAGACTGAGAGGCAGATGGCACAGCAAAAAAGAACAGGAGTGAACACTTGCAGGTTTAGATTAACTGGAGAGAGGGACAGAGAGTTATTTATGCAACAGAGATAAGTACAACTGGGGTAAACTCAGGAGCTGACACAGAAGCACAAAGGAGGAGATACTGAAATCTATGTATAAAAATACATATACATAATATATACTTGTGGGAGGAAAAGCTTCAACTTTCCTGTGGTTTTGCTGTTTCTTTCATTCTACAGTGTCCTATTTTAGATGTTTCCACCATACACTATAAACAATTCAGAGGAATAGAGAACACGTAGCCTCTAAATGAAGCTGCCCTGAAACTCAGCTCTGAGCAAAGACAGTGACATTGGAGCAGCTTGCAGATCTGACAGCTCCTGCAGACTGTCACTGTCCCCTTGCTCCTCAGCCAGAGCCCAGCTCACAAAATAACCCAGCAAAGGGGTGGCCCAGGCCACCAAACTGATGTAGCAAAACCCTCTTCTGAAATTATACCTGTGATGGTGAATATTTTTTAAACCTCCCTTTCCACAGAAGAGGAATATTCTGTTCTGTTGTTCACTGCTCTATTACAAAGTCCAAAGGTTGCTTCAAGAGCTGACCAGCTGCATGGCACAGGAAAGTACAAAGATGTGACATTATGCATGGACTATTGGCTTTATTATGGGTTAATTACCCTCAGTGCAGCACTCGTTCCAGAGCTGATATGCTCGGTGTATCCCTACACAATGCAGTCATATTCTCCACCTCTCTGCTTCTCACCCTTGTCTTATAATGGGGATAACAGCTTTCCCAACTTCTTCACAAGGATCTTGTGAAAACAAATTAACATGCTGAGATGCTCAGATGCTGAGGAAATCCAGTGAAGCATCCAAGGCAGGAGAGATGGCCCTACTGTGGATTACATAAATAGGTACTGTTAGAATGACTGACAGGATGTGTCTGAATCTGTAATTAATGCTAAATACTTCAAGCAAATATTTATCCCTGTGACTTCATGTAAGATGATGAGTCTTGATGCAAAAAAAGGAGATGTCCACCAAGAAAAATTCATGCAGGGTCACTGACCTAGAGAGATGGATACTGAAGTTCCCAAGGCTGAGAACCTTTGGGTTTTGGCAAGACTCAAATCCCAGGAAGGGATGACAGAATTCAGTTCTGTTTGCATGGATAATTGAAGCTCTGTTTTTCAAAACTCTGCAAACAGAGTACATTTAGACCTATAATTCACATTCTTCCTGTGACATGTAACAGATTATCAATTACATGTTTTACAGGAAATTTATATTCCCTGCTTCCTTAGAGAGCCCATAACAAATAAAAAAAAAGCAAACAAATCCTAATTTGCATTTGTTCACAACTGGAAAAAAAAGTTTCAAACAGCAAAGAAATGAGTACTCTGCAGAGAAGAGTAATTTCTATCAGCATTCAAAGAAGCTTCTCACATTCATTTCCTGTGAAATGCCTTGCAAAACCTCCCTGATATATAAGCTGTCCCAGTCCCAGGGCAGGATTCCCGTGCTTATTTAGAGTGGCATATGAATGATACCAACAGGGTTAAAGGGAAGACCCCCAAGCACCCCACAGGAGGCATTCAGAACTTTCCAGGAATAAATCTTTGCAGAACACATTTGCTAATATGGCAGTTTATACCCATCTATGTGATAAAGAGAGACTTTTAGGTTCCCAGAGCCCTTTAAGTGCAAATGACATTATACAGTATGTATGCACTGAATGAAAAATAGGACTTGCAATCCGAAAGTACCAATGAAAATGCCACTAAAACATATGGTCTATTATGTTAAACAGATTTTTTTTCAAGGTATTAAGGAAAAAGGCATTAGGTATAATACCAGACTCTGGGAGATGTTGTAATACCTCTACACAGCTTGGGCTGTGCCCAGATCCAATCCTGTTTTCATTTGCATTTTGCCTGTAAATTAGTAGCAGCTCTACCTATCTATTGATGGTAGTAAGGCTTTGCAGAGGGATCCAGACATGCTGGATTGATGGGCTGAGGCCAAGAGAACAAGATTCAACAAGGCCTAGTGCTGGGTTCTGCACTTGGCTGACAATGAGCCCAGGCAGTGCTAAAGGCTGGGGGCAGAACAGCCAGAATCCAGCCCAGCAGAAAAGGCCCTGGGGGTGCTGTGCTGGCTGACAGCAGCTGAACCTGAGCCAGCAGTGCCCAGGTGGCCAAGAAGGCCAGTGGCATCCTGGCCTGGATCAGCACTGGTGTGGCCAGCAGGAGCAGGGCAGGGATTGTCCCCCTGTACTGGGCACTGGTGAGGCCTCACCTCTAATCCTGCGTCCAGTTCTGGGCCCCTCACTGCAAGAAGGACATTGAGGGGCTGGAGAGTCCAGAGAAGGGAAAGGGAGCTGGGGAAGAGTCTGGAGCACAAGTTATGAGGAGCAGCTGAGGAAGTCAGGGGTATTTAGTTTGGAGAAAAAGAGGGTGAGCTGGGACCTTCTTGTTCTCTTCAACTGCTTGAAAGGAGGTTGTAGACAGCTGGAAATCAATCTCTTCCCCCAAACAGCAGTAACAGAATGTGAGGGAATGGACACAAGATGCACCTGGGGAACATTAGTCAGGATAGTAGGAAAAAATTATTCACTGAATAGATGTACATTGATGTACGCTCAATCATTGAAACAAGCTGCCCAGGGAAGTGGTGGAATCACCACTTTCGGAGCTGTTCAAAAGGCATGCAGATGACTTAGTGACTTGGTTTAGTGGTGAGCAGTGCTGAGTTAACTGTTGGACTCCATAATCATAGACGTCTTTTCCAAGCTTAATGACTCTACAGTTCCAAAAGGATAACTATAATGAAATGTGTCTTTGGATTACCTAGAAGGAAAGTCTTGTACACGTGTGTCTGTTGTACCTCAACACTTTGCCACAGACTTGGGCAACACTGAGAAAACCACAGGATACACCTTCAGTTCAGACACTGTGCCAGAGCTGGCTGCCCAGTCTCCTGTATCATTAGTCAGGAGAAACAGTCTTCCATAACCCAATCCATTCACACCAGTGTAAAAGTGAACTGTCCCTCAAAAGTGTTTATAGCTGTCCAACAACATAAATCTGGACAGATGAATTTCACTGTCAGCATCACTATCAAATACTGCTGAGCAAGGCACAGTTTCTATCTTTTTTCTGCCACATCCGCTTCTCCCACAAATTTCATCTATAGACTTTTACTACAGCATGAGGCAGTGAGGCTGCTTGCTAACATATAGTGAGATAGCATGACAGGAATTACTGACCTCTAAGGAAGAGTCCTACTCTTCCATTTGAGCTCCCCTTCACCTGTTGGCTACATGCACATACACTTGTTTAAGTTATATGCTCAACTTCTTTGGTTTCCTCCAAAAAAAGTATTAGATCATTGCTTCATGTTATATTGCAGCACAACTAAGAGAAAAATAATGAAAACAAATTTTCTGACTTTACTGGGGACTAGAAGCACATCTGAGCAGTCATAACAGCCATATTTTCTGGTTATTGCAGGTTGTAAATAAAGAGCAGAGCTAACTTGGGTTTTGTGTATATTGCCATAAACCCAGAATGTTTGACTCACTTGTGTTTGACCTTAGCATGGAATTTCCCATGTCAGGAGAGTGTGGCTTTTGAGTAGCAATATCTCTGGTATATAACCCCCAAGCTAAGTATAGCCTATCACAAAAACTATACTCAAACAGTGCTTTCCCTCTGGGAATAATAAATAATGAATACTGTAGAAATTGCATGTGCACATTGGTTTTAAACTTCAGTAACACTGTCAAAATGTTGCCTGGCTAAATGAGCACTTAAAACAGAATTTTAAAATAGTGTCCAGAAGAAAATTAAGTGTTGTTTAAAATTTTTTGCTCATAAACCTCATAAGCTGCAATGATTTTAAGTAGTTAAATTTATATTTGCTTTTCCATAAAAGTAACTTTAAGTAATTGCTCTCATAAAGATCAATACTAGGTTTCAGCTTTAACAAAATTTCTATAACCAAGTTAGAAATACTTTGCTCTAAATTATGTACTGCTATACTTCTGTGACTGGGACTGCTGCAGAAACATCCTGGTGCTTCCCATAAAACAAAGAAAGCAATAAAGACAGCAAATATCCTATACATAATGTCAGCTTAATGAGATTACTCATTGCAATAACTCATGTAAAATGTTTCCTGATGATGATGTCAAGCAGCTATGTGGGTCAGCCTGCAGATAATGGTTTTGAGCAGCTTAATGTTTATCATAAAAATTTTTACATATACTATCAACTTATCTTCAGAGTTTCTGAGCTTGTTTTGCAGTTTTGAAACCCTTCCATAGTTTCACTGGGAACTGCAATGGGATGAAGGACCATATATGTTATAAATTAGGTATATATAGTTCATTATCAAAAGGCTATTGCCATTTCAAGAAATCTTGTATCCCACTTCTTCCCTTCTACTTGATAAAATAGTGGAGTAAATGGCTTTTTTGCTTGATCTCCCTCCAAATTTGCTTCTAAGCCTAATCCCTCCTGTTTACAGATACTCTGCTAGCCCATGCCTCTATCTACCCAAGCATGAAGCATTTGCTGTCCTGCTGGGATGTGCTGTGGTTTACTGCTAATCCAACACTACCTTAGCCTAGTAAGCCAAATTTTCCCCACTGAATCCGTAAATCAGATTACAGGAGACAATCTTCAGCACCTCCAGCTACTGCCAACAACAATAGGAACAGCATGTTTTTCCCCAGGGAAGGCTGGGGAGGGGTGGTGAAAACAAGGAAGATTCAGAGAGCTATCCAAGGGGAAGGGGGATTTAAGTGGCTGTTTAAAAAAGCATCTTCATAGCTAGCAGTTGGTAACAGACTCAGCATTGCAGGGTTTTTTAACCATGCCTTTTAGAGAATTGGACAGTAAACTGCATTGGGCAAGGAGAGGTACAGGAGACTTAGAAATGAAGAAGATTTGCAGGAATATAGAGACCTAGCAGAAATATGCATAGTATTACTTTAGTACCTCCTTTAAAAATAAAGCTGGGTTTTAGCACTCAGAATTTTCCATTGCCATTAAATACTGAAGTGAAAGACAGAAGAAGCACTGTATTAATAGCTCTGTTCTCAAATATTTCAGTTTATCCACAAAAAGCATTCACCACCACCTGGGTTGTGAGTGAAATTTATTAGCCAACAGGGGTTTAATGGAAAAAGACTTAAAGATCAGAGAGTCCCTGCAAAATGCGTTTCTTGGAGTGCAGAGCAATCTGTTTATTTTATAGAGCACATCTCCACAGGAGAGGATGGGACATCGTTAGGAGGCACAACACTAGTCCCAGGAGAGAGCTGACTCCTGCCAAACAGAGACTTCTATTTGTTTTGTCTTTAACAAAAGCAAGACTGGTTTCAGAAAAAATTCTTCCAGGCTCATAGCCGGAGACCAATTCAGAATATGCATGTTCCAATATGTTTCTGTTTGGCTCCATATCATGTCAGAACATTCTTTACATACATCACAACCACCAAAATTAACTTGCATCTTCCAAGTCATCTTCCAAAAGTACAAATTTCTTTAGAACAACTCCCGGTGAATCTCAATACAAAAGCCTTGATTTGTTTAAACCAGGAATGTTTATGGGTTAACTCTCCTATCAGGCAGGCTAAATTCAGAATTGTGCAGGGCATTAGTGCATTCTTGTTCCTCCAGTGCTCCCAATAAACCAGGAAAAGAAAAAACAGGAGTAACTACATCCTCTGCATACAGACCTATCCCATGTAAATAAAACAAGAACATATGCAGGTTCAAAGAGGAGTGATACTTGCTCTCCTTGCGCTATGGATAGATGGCAAATCAAGGGGCAGAAAGTTCAGCTGCAGAGTTTAAAAGGTTCAGCTGAGAGTTCAGCTGCAGAACAGCCTGGCACCCATGTAAATCTGCAGTCCATGAGCCATAGCAGGTACAGCTGATGCATTTACCCTGCAAGCACCTTCTTCAGGTTCACCTTCCCTTAAAGTCACTGTCACCCTCTTCACATTTAGGGGGCAGCTGATGCTGAATGAGGCTTTGCTTAAGGCATGTGCCAGATCCTTAATCTTTTGTGCTCACACCCCTTTTACTGCTTCTTCCTGCTGCTTCTCCATGGCAAATGATGCCCAAAAGGGATTTTTTCCGTGGGCTAGAACAGAGGGCCAAAGAGCTCTGCTGAGAATGCAGCAGGGATATGCAGAGGAATCCTATATATGCTGCAGGGTGATCTAAGGTGAATGCTTGTGCTGAGTGCCAAGCTCAAGAAAAGCTGTCAAGTGGGCAAGAAGGAAAGACAGCCCCAAATGTTTTTGCAACACAGGTGCAGCTTCTGACACTTCATTATCTTTACATAATGGATCTAGCTAGCAAGCAGCCACAGCGATAGGGAGGTGAAGTTTCATGGAGAGCAGTACAGTGAACTCTTTTTGCAGTATTTTATAATCAAACACTACAATCCTTTGGAAGACGTGACTAAAAGTGCAAGTGCAGACAAAGCCACCCTTAGGTAATTCCCTAGATTAAAACTCTCAGACTCAAAATGGATCTAATTAAGGACATTGTGAAGGCACAAAAAGTCAGCATGCACTTATGGCCTCTTTTGCAGATGGTGAGTTGCCAAACAGAATTGAGAATCTTAACTGCAAGAACCATCGACAAATTCAAAGAGGATGGTAAATTAGGGATGGCAAAATTCAGACTGTTACATAACAGCAATGCTGCCAGATCTCCTGGTTCTTGCATTAGATGCAAAAGGCCCTCCCAAGAGAGGACATAGTGCTTTATATAAAAAATACTGAAAAAGGAGACCACAGACACATGTCATCCTCAGTGACACAGCCAGCACAACTGATGAAAGAGGATACCTTTCCTAGCAGTTTGTTTTTCCTTCATTGTTCGACACCGTTCCCTGCACCACTGTTGAGAGACATCCAAACACATGGTGTCCTTATCTAATAGAGTTGCCACAACTGGCCAGATGTCTGCTTTTTTTTTCCCCTTCAAGACTTTTTAAGAGGCAATATGCTTTGATGTGTCACTAGAAGTTTTCATTTCATTAATCAGCTTTCTATCAAAATGCTGATGTTTCACAGATATTTTTCTGTGATAAAGGCAAGTCAGCTAAAAAACACTGTTGAAAACAGATAGGGAAAATATCGACCACTCGAAGTTAATTTCTGTCTGATTTAATTTTCTCCAACTGTCTGCATTAGTCTCCCAGGAAAATAAGTCTACTCAAGTATAGTAAAATCTGCCTATAAGTATGTGATACAGATAAGACAGACAGTTTGTCTGTTTGGCTGAGTAGAATACTGCTTGATAAAAAAGAAGCAGAAGGTACTTGGGAATTACAACTTATTTGCCTTCACTCTATTCAGTTTCTATAATCAAGAAAAAATACAGATGATAACAAGCTTTAAGTAGGCAATTACCTCAAGGACCACATGCTGTACTCTACAATCAAAAAAATAGCAACCAAGTGAAGGGTTGAAATATACTCTAATAGAAAGTTGGGGGCTTTTTTTTCATACACTCAGAATTGCCTGGGTTAGAAAATACCTTAAAAGACCATCTAGTCCCACCCATGGGTGGGAATGCTTTTCACTAGAGCAGGTTGTCCGGTCTCATCCACCCTAATCTTGAGCAATTCCAGGCATGAAGCATCCACAACTTCTCTAGGCAACCTGTTTCAGTGTCTCACCAACCTCACAGTAAAGAATTCTTTTTTATGTCCAACCTAACTTTACCCTGTTTCAGCTTAAAAATATGACCACTTGTCTTGTCTTTAAAGATCCTATTAAAAAGTTTGTCCCTGTCTTCCTTTATAAGCCTCCTTTAAATGGGGAAAGGCCACAATAAGGTCTCTCTTCTCCCGGGCAAACAGACCCTGTCTTTGCTGAAGAGGCACACCAGCCTTCTAACCATTTCCTTGGCCTCCTCTAGACCTGCTCTAACAGGTCCACATCCTTCTTATGCTGAGATCCCAGAGCTGGACACAGCACTCCAGGTGGAGTCTCATCACAGTAGAGCAGAAGGGCAGAATCCCCTCCCTCACCCTGCTGGCCACACTGCTTTGGATGAAGCCCAGGATACAACCGGCATTCTGGGCTGGGAGTGTGCATTGCCTGTTCATGTTGAGTTTTTTACCCACCAGTACCCCCCATTCCTTCTTCTCAGGGCTGCTCTCAATTAATTTATCTCACATCTCGCAGTATTTGCTGACACTGCTGATTATCTTGACTCAAGTGCAGCACCTTGCACTTGGCCTTGTTAAACTTAATGAGATCCACATTGGTGCACATCTCCAGCCTGTGACAGTCCCTCTGGATGGCATCTCCTACCTCCAGCATAACAACTGCACCATTCAGCTTGGTGTTATCTGCAAATTTGCGGGAGCTACACTCAATCCCAGTGTCTGTTTTGTTGATTAAGATGTTAACTAATATTGGTCCCAGAACCAGTTTCCACTCTAACAGTTTAAAAATAATAACACTTGAAGTTATTCTGATCTTAGACAATTTCTCATGCTTAGAAAGAGAACAAAGGTCAATTTTCAGCTTACCATTTTTTGTGACACTATATGCATGCACAGATATCTAACAAGAGACAAACAAAGAATACTCAAACACTTATTTTTTATAGTTTAAGAAATAAGTATCCTAAAAATGCCCAAGGCATTTAAAGCTGCTATATAAAAAGTCAGGTCATGACATTGTATTGAGTGCACCTGCTCTTGATTTGCTACAAATGTTCAACACAGTTCCAGTTCTCAAAGCCTCACACTACCATTCATGCTGCAATCCTCTTAACATAAACACAAAACAACATAAACCACACCACAAAGTCAGTCCAAAGTCTTTAAAAATGGAAACTAATAATTAGAACGAGCTAATAAGTTACTGGCCTGGATCCTCACCTGGTGAAAGACTGGGTAGTTCAATCTATATTTTTAAGTGGGTGTCATCATACAGACAAACAATAACACAAACAATTTTAACGTAATATAAAGACGATCAAAACCCCAGAGCTTACAATCACTTGCAATATTAGTGACAGACTGAGCAAGAGTGACGACTTGAATTTGTTTCTCATTCATCTACTCATAAAAGGTGACAAGTTGATAGCTGTGGACCAACATCATGCTGTGGTCCAGAGCCAATGGAGATGTCAGTGAATTCTTGCCAATGTTTTAGGTGCAATAAATTATCAGAGCTCTATTAGTCGGCCCTCTAACTTCCAACACCCAAAGATTTGGCTCTATCTACAATGCATGTTCAGACAAGATATAAATCAAAGCAGTGTCAACTTGACCACAGTTAGGTTTTTTCCTTCTCAAATATTACTCAGACTTTGATACTTAAAAGCAAATCTCACTGAAGTCATCTAATTTGCAGGAGGAGGAAAGCATTTACAGCAGAAATTTCCTATAAACTCAGCAGACCAAGATTTACTCATTATCCATCATCCCAAAAGCTGTTGTTATCTATGCTGGACAAATTCCTACTTAATAGTCTGTAAAGCACTTGAAATCATCAGTCTTTCTTGCATAAGAATGTGGAAAAGGAAAGATCATTTCCCCTTCCCTCAATCACCACCTGGATCTGGACAGCTCCCAGTTACCACATTCAGCTGGGGCCCAGTTACAGAAATCAACAGTAACTCTGCACTCCCTAAGCTGGACTCCACCATCACCCTATACCAAGCTTGCCACCAATCCCCACTGCTCCAAGTTGAATGCATTAAATTCCTGAAGAGTCTGAACTTCTGGAGAAGAACTGCTAAGCCACAACTCAACACATCAACAGTTTAGGCTTCCCAAGGAGCTTGGTCTAGACTTAAGACTCATTACTGTTCTTTCTCAAATGCATTAATTATGGAAATTTTACCTGCCCAGGGCGGCTCCAAGCACAGAGACTTACCATTCAGTCCCTCAAATCTTTGTATTAAAAGGCTCAAACTTACGGTAGAGTGCTGAATGGGTATCCAGGCAGGTGTTTCGACTGAGCATTTGTGAGATGGGCATCTGCCATGGCTCTGCTGCAAACAAGTGAAAAGGGCATTACACACAACACAGTACGTGCTGCAATCGCTAGGCGCGATGGGCTCCATTCCATAGGGAGCATCTAGGAGTTTGCTCGTAGTCATCACACCTCACAAAGTCATTTTCCACTGTCATGTAGGAAGAATAATCTGCAGTTTGCAGGACCAAAAAGGCCACATGAGTTGTCTATTAATTTTGCATTGAAGTTCTGGGTTACGTGGATGGAAATACATCCACTCCCAACCCCGAGTGTGTGCCATCTGCCTTCCCTCCACAGTGGAGCATTCAGAGAACGGCGGAGTGTCAGTCAGCAGGTAGAGATTGGCTTTTTTCTCCCATTTCATGACAGGCTGCATTTTTTCCATGATGTCCCCTTTGAACCAGTGATAGATGCAGCCTGAAACACCCATCAGGGCTATTTTCTAGGAAGAGCAAGTATGCCCCAAATTTTTAGGGCATGTTTCTTTTCTGAGCAGAATGCTCTGTTTGCTCCCCAGGTTGGTCCCTGGAGAACATGAGCAAATATCCAAGACTCCTGCAGTTCCCTGAAACTTTACAGAACAAAAAGAGTGAGGGGTTGATTTAAAGTCTAACATTCCACATGGCAGTGCAAGATGCAACCATCAGGCCTTCAGGCTGATCTTCCTGTAATCTCCCTTGCATTTGCTGTGATTCAATTACATTTCAGCCAAGGTTTGGAGCCCATCAGAATGAATTGCACAGCAGATTGGGTCAGAGTCCCTGAAGAAAAGTTCAGAATAAATTCTGGTGTCTGCCACCATTACTCTCAGCATTTCACATAAGAGTTAAACTATTATTTACTCCCTGAATTGGAGGACTCCTGTAACCAGGTATTTTCCTGAAGCTGGAAGTAGTATGGGGAAAAAAAAAGCTTTCTTCTTTTTATTTTCATTTAAGCCTGATATATCACAAGCAGCTACATTTCACCTTTCTTTTCCCCATGCTGAGAGTAAAGGATAGAAACCTCTGCAAACACTAATGATTAGATTTCACACAATTTTCAGTTTTGAGTCTAATTTAAAAGCTACTAGTCTTTTGTTCTTTATCTCCAAAAAGTTAACATTTGTAAAGCAGTGCAGTACTACTTTTACAAGTTAAAAAAAAAAAAAGTGGATATCAGATTAAACTTTGTATTCTCCAAAATTTAAAACTGGCTATCTTTAACATTTTCAATTAGACAACTTCAAGAAATATTCAAAAAAACAGCTAGCAAGCAAGAATCACTGTATTTTTAGATAACAGTTTAGAAAGTCCTTTTAAAAAGGATTTGAAAAAGTCACTGCTATCATACCACCAGAACCCTGCAGGTGTGTGTTATCTCCTGTAAGGAAGGGATGAATGCAACAGTAAACAGTGTAATCCTATCAAGATAATAAAACTATAAATTAATTCTGATTAAAAATACAGCATGAAACACTAGTAATTATTTTTTACTTTAACAATTGTACACTTTCATTCTTCATTCCAAGGCAAGTTAAACGCAAGGTAATTAATAAATGTGCTTTGGACTGAAAGCATTTTTCTGATTAAAAGCCTGATCTTACAGATGGAACTATGTATAACTTTGTCAGGAGACTCCTCAAAAAGACTCCTTGCATTTTTAAGAGAACACTTTTGCAGGATAAAAGCTCCAAATCTCATAGCAGGAGGGGCTTATTGTACTCTTGTCTTTGAGATTCATACCTAAATTGTCCCAAGGCCTAGAATCCCCTGGCACTTGTGCATATTCAAAGGTCAAAGAGACAGCAGTAACTGGGAATTGCTCAGAGGCAGCAGTTGTACAGAGTTCCCAATTTTTCAGGGCAAGAGCTGTGCTGGTTGTTCCTCTGGGATGTAGGGTGACCTGCAGTGTTTGGCCTTTCACAGCTGGATATTTGAATTACTGTTCTGGTAACATGACATTGCACTGGTACTGTCTGAGAAATGCATGTAGTTCAAGGGCAAGGACTGAACACTTCTACCGCTTTTTGCGGATTTAGAGTTGGATTATTTTTGAAAATTACAGAATATTTCCTATTTGAATGATCACTTCTTTTTGTTTTGTGTAAAAATCAATGCATTTCACTCCTTTCATATCTTAGACCCTCACCTGGTTGAAACAAGTCTTAGATATAAGGTTGTATATCAGCTGCTGGTCACACTTTCCTTCCTAAATGCTCAGGGTTTTTTAATAGCCAAAAGCTCCAACATCTAGAGAAGCCAATTTTAAAAAATAGCCAAAAATTCAACACTACCTAAAGTATTCTGCAGGCATATGCAATACAAGTAAGCATAGGAATAAATACATTGGCAAATATTTACAGGCTGTAGAAGGAATTAATTAAATTTGATTATTACTGCTAACATTTTCCTCAGCTTAGGAGTTTGGTAAGCCAAAAAAATACAGAACTTGGCCCACCACTACACTGAAAGGCTAAAAATCTCAAAAGTGATGAGAATCCATAGTTTAAACCCATCTTTCTTCAGAAAGCCTTCAAGGGAGGACAGAAGCACCTCAAGTTTGTTTTTTCATGTTTGCCAACAGTCATGTGCAAATATACCTTGCCCTGCTGTTTGGGGGAATATGTGCTAATACAAGTTTTTCTCCATCCTAAATGGAAAGAGAGGGGCTGTTTCTCTATAGGTCATGAATGAGTGATTTCCAGATCTTGCTTTACTCCCTTTCTTAGAGGATACTCTGCCTCCTGCACTGAGCTTCCCCTTGAGACAGCTCCTACACAGTGACAGACACAGCCATCCAGGCAGAGACTTTATCACAGCTTACTGAAATCAAAGCCTTCAAAATACACAATAAGATCTTTTTTATAATTTTTATATAAAGAGACTTGGGTACACAAAAGAATAATTTCATTCTCATTGCTGAATTCAGCATCATTCACAGCTTTTTTTCTGGGATGACACTTCCAACACTTGATAAATTGCATAGCAATGATACAGCCAGGAAGCAGTGAAGCAATGACCAAAGTCAGATAGAGATGCTACCCCCACATTCAGCTAGAGACAGTGCAGTTTCTTCTCTGGAGGCCCTGACACATGTAATTCCCAAACCTATAGGTTTATCAAACCTCCAGAAATGCAGACCCCGGGGGTAACCAGCAGACAGAAGAGCACCAATCTCAGGAAACAAAAAACAAGGCTGCAAGCCCTTCAGAGTCCATGCACAACACCTGCCTTCCTAGCAAGCAGCCCTTAAGCAAACTTCTTTCTTACATGCTTTCCTCAGTTAGGTGTTAAAATAACTGACTGCTACCAGCACTATTTAGGGACATCAGTATAATGTATTTGGAAATGCATTAACACAATGCAGAGTGGGAGCGCATCAGTGCCCACAGCAATATTGCAGAGGGAAATAACTGCACACTGAATATTGAACTAGAAGGTGAGAGCTTAGGAGCACTGCACAAGAGAGGTTTCAGGTGGCAGAGATGCAAGTGCACCTCAGCAAGATCTGGGGAAGATTTCAAGGAAGAACTCCTCTTTTGTGTTGAGCGACTTCAGGATAGGTATATCTTATTGCCACTTTCTCATAGGCAGGGAGAGATTTTTATATACATAAAATTTCAATATCAATACCAAATTTGGATGGCCAAATATTAACATGATTCTGTCTGGAGACACATTCAGAGGCAGATCTTATCTCTGCAGGAAGATGGAACAAAATCCAGAGAGGATATTTAGGAATATAAAGGTTCAGGGCTTGTTGAACTGCAGGACTCTTTATGATAGCACTTAATATTCATTCTCAGAGAAGGTATTGCTGATGAAAGTCAAAAGAAGTCACAGGCCATATTCGATTTGTATCCACTGAAATGGCCAGGAATACAAATACAAGAAATTGTATCCAAGTCCTTGAGTGAGGTCTCTGGTAACAAAAGCATTGGCTGAAGTCAATCCCAGGCGAACATTCTCAGCTACTTCTACACATCCTTCCAAATTATCTTCTCTGATGCTCTGGAGACATGAAAATCGTAGATCTCAACTAGAGGTCTCAGACTGAGCAAAATATAACAACATACCAGGCTATACCCCTGGCCTAATGATTCACTCATAAATAACCATTCCGTTCTCCTTGACTGCACATATCTTCTCATTTTCCAAAAGTCTTGCATCAGGTGAATGGACACAGAAAGAAATTTGCACAGCAGTATCAAACTGATTAACACAGAAAAGAAATACATGTTTATGTTGAGAATAAGAGCCACAAGACAGATCCTTCCTGCTTTTCCAGCTATGCCAAATGCATAAAAATACAGCTCACCTTGGCACTGGGAAATTATCTTCCCACCTTCACCCAGGTCCTCCAAATATCAAAAAAAGGACCTGCTAAGGATGCATAGCTCTGCTATCATTAAGCAGCACTATTATTGAGGCAGCATCAAGCTCTCATTTCCTTTTCCTTGCTCAGTGTCTTGTTCCACTTTACCTCACCTCTGCAGCTCTCCACTGCTTTGCAGTATCGAGCCCAAGCCATATCTGCCTGAGCTGTTAATTGAACATTTTCTGCTCTCAGTTTATAGAGCTCTTCATAGATTTATGAAAAAAATCACTCTTCTCCTTTCATAGCTCATAACCAGTCTCAATAAAGACATCTCTCTAAAATCAGCAAATTATAATCTAATGAAATCTATTGAAAATTTCAGTTGCACTAAACAAGGTCAGTGCTCAGAAGAAATGAAGTGTCACCCAGAAATGGAGATCAAAGTAATTCCCTTCCATTCCTGCTGCTGCCATAGAGACCAAGGGAGGGGGAAGAAGGGAAGAAGAAATTTAACAGACTTAATTCTTCCTGAAATTTATAATTAACTACAAGGGAAAAGGGACTATTATCACATTTCTAAAGAATAAAGGAGAAAAAAGTTGAGCTTTTGACAAGATATAATTACCAGACATTACATATGCAGTGCACATTGGTTTGTTCTGTGTAATTTTCTTGAAATTCCCCCCTCCCCAAGGATTTTATTTTTCTAGAAAACACAACATGTGTCTCATCAGTTTACATTCATAATGTCTGAAATCCAAAGGCTAGAGGCTCAGAATAATTGTTTCAAAATTTAACATTGGTAAATAAAGATTTGAAATAAATACTCAGATACACTCCCCATCTGTCAAACACCCCTGAGCATATTCTCCAGCTAAGATAAATGGTAATCAATGAAAAGGATCTTCCTACTCTTCTAAGCCTGTGTAGTTTAGCCAGCAGCCAACCCATAGTCATCAAAGCTGTCCTCAAGTACCACTTTAGAATAGACTTTACTAAATTATATGTAAATTTTATGGATTCAGCACTATTACACTTTTAGGGTCTGGCAGGAAAACACCAGAGTTTGAAGTGCCCATCAGCACCTAATAATGACTATAGAAAAAGATTTTGATTCTTTGCTAAATGTGAATCTCTGGGGGGGGGAAATCATTATGTTTCCTTTGTTTTCAGTTTGTTATAGCCAGGAAAGTCAGCACAAAAAAAAAACTTAGCTACTCAGTTTATGACTCCAAACTGCAATCATTCAAAGCCTGGAGTCTTGGAAAGAAAAAACAACAAATGTTGCCCAGATCTATTAACAATATGCAGGCACAAAAATGTGGGGGTTTTTTGTTTGTTTCATATCCAGCTAAATTTAAATAATATCCTCATGCCATATTGCTCTCTATAGCTTTGTTAGTTTTGGTAAGATTATACTGGTTTGTAACACCTGAGGCACTAGTTAACCTCAGTATCTATACTGAGCTTTATAATTTCCAAATTTTGGGACTGACCTACAGCCTCTCAGACACATACAGCCTATCTTTCAGGAAGTCCCACAAAACAAACTGAACCTTGTTGCTTAAGTATATGCCTTTTTAAATCTCTATATTGAGTATTTTTCAGATTAACATAAGCAAACAGGGGAGAAGTGATGGGACAACAGGCCTATGACAAAGTCACCTCAGCATAAATAAATATTCTAACTATTAGCTATCAGGCCCAAATAATCAATAATTCAACTGGACCTTCTAGTGGATTCCTCTGCAAAGTGGAACCAGCAGCTGGCACACAATGTGTGGACCTGCTCCTCACCTCCACCAGATGACCTGATCTCATGGACCATTCTGCCCTTCTCAGAACATCTAAGAACTGCTTCTGCTGCCGCTCTAAATCAGAGAGTCTGGAACAGTGAGGTCATCTCAGTTGTGCCATATCCACATTTTTCCATTCTTCAGCCATGTCCTAAAGACGCCTTCCACATAACTGAGTTGGTTTTGAGATCGGGTTTTGTAGGCTAAATGCTGAATGGTGCTCTCCTTCTCACTTGGAAAATCCACAGTATCCCAATGGGACACAAGACCTGCTCCTACATTTCCCAAACACAGCATACCATCAACATGGATTTATAATGATATACTTAATATAGATTTGAAGTGAATTAGCTGGACAAATTTTATAGCTCTCCTCTGTTTTACTCTTAACTTCATGCTACAAAGTGAAGTGAAGAGTGTGTGGAGTGGGAGAGACCTACAGAAAAGTCCTAGCACATCCAGGATATAAGCCAGAGGTTTGTCCTGTCACTGACCACTGCAACTTCTTATTTTCCATGACCATCATACATATTCTGAGTTCTGATCACACATCTGTTCAGAATTTTGCCTAAAGTGCACACAGTGGTGTCCCCTGTTCCACATATATGGCTGGATGAGCAGAAGAAAATAGGATAGACAGATGTTGCTGGCTCCTGGCAACCTTGTCGTTCAAAATTGTACACATGCAACTTTGGGATAGGTTAACAACATAAACAAGCTTACTGCTTTTCTTCCCAGCACCAGTACAAAATAGGGGAGTTTCCTTCTGTCTTTATTTCATTGTTTTAAATGTGTGAATTAAATTCTTAGAAAAGGTGCTGGATGGGCAGCCATGAAGGAAAATTGGTAATTTTTCAAACTAGACTACTGCAGAATTTTTAAAAAAGCTACAAAAATGAAAACAAAATGCTGAACTTCTTCACTAGTGGAATGAACCGAGCATTTTATTAACACAAAACAAAACAAAAACAAAACAAACCACCAACTTTTTTTTTCTATTTTCCAGTTATGTGAATAATCACATTTTCAATTAATTGCTCCACAGGGGTCAGTGACAATCAAATTAAATGTAAAACCTGTCTAGTGAGTAATCTGGTGTAAATCTCTACTTAACTGGAAGCTAACGACAAGAATCTCTACAGAGAAGTAAATGTTGCAGAATTTTCAATATTTTGATGCCAGGAATTTATTTTTGTAGCTAAAAAAAACAAGTTCAAGCTGAATGTTCTCCCTGGTTCTGAAGGCAAATTTTCTGTTTTACAAACTGAAAGACACAGTTCAGGAATCCTACTGCTGCCAGTGCAGGAATCCTACTGCTGCCAGTGCGCAGTGCTGAGAACTTAGGAGTAAGGCACAAAAGGTAAGTGGTTTAATATTCTTAAATAAGTTTGGATTATTTAAGTGGTGTCTCTTCTTTGTGTACATCTTCTCAAAACACAGAAGCACTCAGGATAAAATCTGAGATCTTAAGCAAACCTCAAAACACAACACTCATACAAGTGGCAACTAACACTGATAGTTCTTAGGGATGTTACTGATGTTAAGGATACTAAACCACTAGTCTAGAGTGCCCAGGAAGTTATAAAAACTCTGTCCTGATAGAAGGTCTTTAGCTAGCCTTGCCATTGGCCTCCTGGGTTTTAAGCCTGCAGAGTTTCCACATCTGAGCTCTCCCTTCTAGCAACTAGTGCCAGAAAGCTTTTGGGGCATTTTCCCACTGAAAGCTAATCATCTTTTCTATGCCACATAATGCCAAGAATTGGGGGTTCTGGGGGTGCACCTCCTGTTACAGTGAAGAATGTTGAGCTATTTATGCTCTTTCTCACTAGTGGCAGCTCCTGTTGTATTCATAAGTCTGTAAAAGGCAGAAGGATGGAAGGAGAGCTGGAGAGGACAGCATGTTGCCTTTGACTATTGGGAGGCACAGTGGGAATGTTCTTCCCTTTCAAAAACTCCTGGTGTTCCTGCTGGGATGGAGGCTCAACCTAAGCTTTATTTATACCTAATTCTTTCTAATGATAAAATAATGCCACCAATTAACATGCTTTATGTGACAGTAAAGGAAAGATGCTATGCTGGAAACCTGATCAATTAAAATAAACCAGGACAGCCATAAGAAGCTGTTCTTGACTGATTCAGCATTTCTGCAGTTCTGGGCTCAGAAATGCATGGAAAAATGAAGGAAATAAAAAGAGGAAGAAGTTGTACAAATTAATATCTTAAATCTATCTTAAACATACTTTACACTTTGGCTGAAAAAACATCAGTAGGATTTAAGATTTGGCAAGGTATATCAGAAATTAATTTTATTAGATGCCATCTTTTACCACACGGAGTTCAAAGCTGGATCTGTAAATCCATTGAACATAATGTACAAGGGCACACTGCCTTCACCACAACATTTATGTCATTTTCTATAATGTGAAAATACCAAAAATTCCAGACTAAATTTAATGACCAAGTTTTAAAAATGTCAACTCTTTGAACAGTGTTCATCTTTTGCAGTTTACAAAGTATTTATCTTTTACTCCCATTTTATGACTTAAGAACTAAAGAATAAACCTGATGTATTTACTCCCTCTGACACAAAGATCCACTTTTTCAAGACAAAGAATGGCAATTATCTGCATAAATAAGACAAATGGCTATTCATATATGGACAATTAACAGATCTGAGGTCAAAAATAAATACACTGTTGCTCTGTAGAATTCACGCTTATCAAAATGTTTTTTTTTTTTTAAATAACATATTTTCTGAAAAAGGTCTGCTCTTTTTATAATAGTGAAAATTGGCATAAACAGATAAAAAAATTTGGTGCTTTAAAAGAAGGAGAGTTACTCTGAGGAAAATAAAGGCAGTAACCTCACATTATGGACCAATACAACACTAGCAACACCAATACAATAGCTCATCTATTCAAATATGGCCCAAAGTAAGATGAGCAAATCACTAACTTCTTTGTTTTCAAGCTGTTGCAATATGAAAGTGTTCTGAAACTAGACTTTTACCATTATTCAGCTCATTTACATATGATATTATGTTGTTTCCTCATGCCTGCAAATAGAGAGCCGTGTACAATTCACATTGTATCTCATTCCAACACCAACATTGGCAGAAAAGAGTGAATATCTGGAGTTGAATATTTGAGGTTCACTCATATGCTTGATTTTGAGATAATTTCAGACACTCACTGTTGGATTCAAGAGACAGAAAAGCTGAAACAAAAAATGTGTGTAGATGGAGTTGGGAGCCCTGCTCTAAGCAACTCAAGGCAACAGCAGTAGTGAGCTGGCAGTGAATCCATGTTTTTTATTTCCCAGAAGGCCCTGGGAAAATATTCAGAGGAAAACTTTCAGCACCAATTCATGAAATAAATGATGTCTCTTGACATATTAAAAAAGAAAAAAGGTACTAGGGCATGTTCTTCCAATTACACCATCTTAAAACTTGACTTATTCCCCTGTCCCCAAATCCAATTTCTATGCACCTCCATCCCAAACTCTCTAGGCAAAGCATGGATGCAACTGCCTGTCCCCACTGCACAACAAGACGCCCAAAAGCTCTTGTCTCCAATCGCAGCTCTTCTTTTCAACCTTTTGAACTGGAAAACAGCACTTCAGCATGTAAAAACTGGATGTTTAGTGTGATCCTGCATCTCAGCCTTGTTCAGCAGTGCTGTAGCTCCATTGCTGAGCGCTTTTCAATGGTATTGCATCAACAGGTACCCACAAGTGCCCCTGCTCTGCTCTGCTCCGGGGGTGATTGAGGATATAGTCTCACATTCAGCACAGCTTGTGGGAGCCAGGAGGACCTGGAAAGAACAGGAAGTGAATGAGGCCACAGTCTCCTCCAATTTATCCTCCTTCTGTGGCCTCATTCACCTCTTGTTCTCTTCCCATATGGGTTTCTCTACCAGCAAGATGGGAATGACAGCTGGCATCTGTTTCCATGGCTCCACTGCGCTCCCTGCTCTCTGCAGTGGCCACCCACCGCCCCTCTCTGCTGCCCATGGGTGCCCAGGGTATATCTTCCTGTCCTTCCCCATGCTGCACATGGGTGTCCCCATTCTGCACAGCTGTGACGCAAAAAATGACAGCAGTGATGCCAGCAGTGCTAACCCCTGCTTTGCCTTATCATTTGTGCAGCCTTCAGGTGGTATGGCCACCGCAGGCATTTTGCAAGTCCTGTGGAAACTATGAAATTCACCAAAAGTAAGGCAGAACAGAGAGCACTGTGCTGAACCCCAAAGCTGGATGTCCCCTGCTAACTGCTCCTTACAAACCCCACCACCACCACGTGCAAAGGTGGCTGCAAACACGCGCTGCGCCGTCTGCCCTGTAGCAACAGAAAGGGAGTTCCTTCATCATCGCCCTGCCATTTAATATTAAGTTAGTTTGATAAGTTTGAAGATGTCTCAAGGAATCACTCAGCTTAACCCTACACCAGATCCTTAGGTTGGGAAGTGCCCCTAACCCTGGTCCTTAGCCTAATGCCGCTGCTGTGGAAAATAAATTGTCTGTATTCATGTTCACAAGAAATTATTTAGAAGGACTGTTTCCAAATAGTCCAGCTAGATCTAAAATCAGTATAAGAGTGCTGAACTGGGTCCTAGGCATTTTTATTTTTCAGGCCTACAGAGGCAAAGTAATCTATGTTTTTTCCCAAAAAAAGCCACAATAAGCCACAAGAAACTTGCATCTCTCCAATCAGAAACACCATGACTATCTAAACTACATCTGATTGGCCCCCTTAAAATCCTAGGACCCATATAATGCCCCTTTCTTTATTATTCTTTAGTTTACAGAATAAACTGATAAGCTGAGAAAATATGTGCAGTATACCATGTATTCTGAAAGTGCTCTAGTTACTAGAGTTATTAATAGACACAAGCATAGGCTAAGATAAAATATGAAATCCTTTTCGTTTTGCTAGTAAAAAATAAGTAAAAAGCATATCATTTAGAAAGTCATATAGAAACAAACTGCATAATCTAGAGATAAAGAGAACAAAATGCTCGTGGAAGCAAAGCTTATTCATCACTTTATCTTGCAACCTGACACAGTACATGCTCAATCTATTTAATTACAGGAACAGAAAAATAGCAGAGAAATATGTACACAGAACAGCAATGTTTCCAGTCCTACCTTGGTCGTGACAATGCACAGACAATCCATTCTGTAAATCTCCACAGGAGTGTATGTAAATCATAAAAATAAATCAGCAAGGGTGAGGAAAGGCTTTTGAATAGCATGAACAGAACCGGAGGCTTGAATCTGCACAGCCGGCTTTTCCAAGTGGGGCCCTCATAAGAAACTCGAGTCCTCCTCCACAATGCTAAAGGCAGTCATGATGCTCACAGGGATCAGTAAACCCACTAGAAATCGTCTCAAGCAAAACTTCCAGGTGGCTTATCAGGCTTGATTGCTGCATTGTTCAATCTGAGATCAAAATATGCTGTTGAATGGTATGCAGCCCTCTAAATGGGAAGATGAGAACCACAACAAGCACAAAAGAGCAAAAGCATCACATTTCAGCCCTAGCTCTGGTTTCACAATTCTGATCTGCTGTTTCAGTATACCCATAAGATTTCCCTTGCCAAGTCTCTCTCTCTCTCAGCCTCTCTCTCGCTCTCTCTCTCTCTCTCTCTCAATCTCTCTCCCTCCCGCTCTCTCCTTCCCTGTCTTTTTTTTTTCCTCCCCCCTTTCACTCGCTCTCTTCCCTCCTCTCCTCTACTAACTCAGAGCAAGCAGAAAACACACAACTATCGGGCCCATCTATCACAGGGCTGTCACTTCTCTGCCAAAACAACTGCTTTGGGTTGTAAGGGGTTTTATTAAGAGCATGATTCCTACAAACACACATTGCTGGAAGTGCATGATTGAAACATGAAGGTGTGTGTGAGAACTCGTGCGTCACAGCTACAATTGCTCAGAATTACTGGGTCAGATTTGGATTTGGGAAGTGAATATAAATAACAGCTGGATAAGGCGAACTTTAGCTACAGCAGAAAATAATCAGTCAGGGGAAAGAACCAGGATTTGCATATTTACACATGCACGTGGATCTGTCAGCACAACAGTGATATAATTATAGTTTACCACCCGTGGAAAAAACCCCTACATTTCATACATTATTCAAACCTTTGTAGGGGAATTTTTTTCCCCCCCATCTATGAAAAATATATCAAACTTTTAATTAAAAGAAAGCACCTTTAACAACAGAGCTTAAACACTCCTTAAATTCTCTCCCAAACTTTTCTTACATCATTGACAGATTCAAAAACTTAATCTATTTATCTCATGTTCTCTATGTTCTGCTTGGAGTTTTACAGACTGTTTAAGCCCCCACAGCCCTACCTTTCTTGCAGTGATGCTGGTGCAGAGCTTGCCTTTCAGGTGTTTTACATGAATCATTCTGAGTTAGAAAGCTTGCTGTCAGCTCTTACGGGCTTCCCTCTCTTCCAGATAGAGGAAGAGAGAGAGAGGAAAAAAAAAGGGAGGGAGAGAGAAAGAGACTCAGAAGGGGAAAGATATGTAAAATGAAAGCTCTGGCCAAAGAGAGAGGAAAATCAATGCTCCTATTCACTGGAAAAAAAAAAAATACAGCCAACTGGACTGTTGACAGCAACAAGAGGAAATGTCTAGACACCCATACATTACAATTCACCTTTTCAACACACTGGACAGCACAATCTCCCCTGGGTGCTTTGCTGAGGATCTCTCATTCTCACTCAGAGCTAAAATATGTTTTTAATAAAATAAGTCTTTCCAAGAAAATAAAAGATTATTTAAGAGTCATCTCTCTTCCATAAATTACTCAGGTTATAACCCTAATATTCCTGTGATTGCTGGAGCAGTGAGACGCTCAGTAAATGACACATATTATTTTGCCAAAATGAGGTCACTGCTACCAAAGTTACAAAATCCATAGTGAATCAGATATGTGGTCAGAGAGCAATCAACCCTCCCCCAACTATGAAAGTCCTGGTGGATACAACATCTTAAAGAGAAAGTCTTCAGAGCACTTAGAACTGTGTCTAAGGCTTTAACTCACTTTAATCCATGTGCAAAAAACAAACTTGATTTGCACTTACAGGCTGTGCTAGAACCTCCAGGTTTTCTCCCCACTGAGGTTTAGTCCAGTAGCCAAACAATCAGACCAGTTTATTAAACTATAGATTACATGAGACAGGGAACTTCCAAACATCCTTGAATTAAGAAAAAATTAAATATCTCCTTAAGAGGAAATTAACCCATTAATATGGTGTAACATTAGCCACCCTTGTGCTCTAAGCATTATTGGGTAAAAGTAAATTCAGTCAACTCTAAAATCAGCAGATATTTTAACACTTGAGTGTAAAGCACACAACAGTTTGTTCTCTTCTAATTCAAGCTTATCTAGTAAGGTATGAAGTATTTAATACATATAATTACCTAATGACTTGGCTGTAAAATTTCATCTCAGACTTGAAACTGGCATATGGAGATGTATTTTGAAATTGGTCTCTAAGTGCATGATCAGTACATGCTTCTACTTGCAGCTCTACTCTTGTGAGATGATCCCAGTGAATTCATGATCCTATTTAAAGTTTATTTGAGAAACAGAGGGTTTCAACCCTTTGGGGGTGCTTACATGAACGTGACTCACCCAGCTCCCTCAGTGTACCAGAAAGATTCCTCCTGCACTCCTCCAATTTTTGACTGCCACCTCCTTCCATTAAATATGACAATGAGTATTTAACAGAGCAGGATTTGCACATGTGCTCCTCAAGTTAATACATAATTGAGCAGTTTGCTCCCTAAAATACTGCCACCTACTTATTACCCCCATAATCTCCCTTAGCCCAAGACAGAAGGAAGACATGCTTTTGGGGATGCAGACCCCAGCTTCAAACTTCCACAGGCTGATTTTGGTTGCCAGGGCTCCTGGTCACAGCTTCTAAGACACAATGACTGGCAACAGATGACTCATGTCAACGGGTCTCCAGTGTTTCTTCAAAGACACAGTCCCTCATGTCCATTAAGAACCTATCCCAGACCTCAAAAAGAGATTGAGCTGCTTTTGTTTCTCCAACTAGAGACTTTTCCCATTCATTTTCTCTCCCCAAGAATACGATTTTCAAATCATTAGCACTGCTTTACCCTTCATTAGCAACACCTCCTTCTGCTCTAATTTCTGGAGGTCATATAACTGCTTAGTTATATTTTTTCCTCTGTTCTTTCAGCCTTCTTCTTACATGTACATATGATCCTGACTGAAATCTACTATAGAAAGGCTTGACCCAAAAACGAAAAAAACTGAGGAGCAGCCATCTGGGGTGAAAAGACATGGTTTATAGTTGCTCACAGTCAACTTAGATAGTAAAAAATAATGTCTGTGATGAGCTCTAACTCTTGGGAAGCTTTAATATAGGAAGAGTAACAACTATTTCCTACTGTGACACCAGTGGTTCTGTGGATCACCATGTGAAAACCATCTGCCCAGCTGACTGCTTCCTTCTTCTCTAATTTTACCAAGGTATCTGTTTTTAAGTCATACAAAAACCAGTAATATGAGGTGAGTGGGTGAAATGGGATGGTCTTTTAATGCAATCTGCACTGGACAATTTAATGCTCCTTTCTGGCATTAAAGTCTTCATTGTATCCAGGTACTTCCACTTGGATAACCAAAGCAGAGGGTTTAATTAGGCCACTATATTTAGAATCAGAGCCTGCAACATCCCACTGCATTCAATATTTGTAAAAGCAAGCTTCTAGTAAAAGCGAAAAACATTAGAAAATATTCTGATTTTTTAAATCTTTCATTATGCACCTTCTTAAACACTTCTTAAATTCTTTTGAAACGTAAATATTATAAAGCAAAAACTGTAAAGATAAATAGATTGCTAAAATTTTTTTTTAAAGCATAACTGCTTTATTTTCTTTTATTTAAAGAGTAGAGATTATGAAAAACAAGAGCACTATGGCTCCAAGTTTTGGAGCAGACACAAAGAAAGGAGGCATCTTACTAGACTGTTAACATTGCATTAGTAATGTCAGCATCTTAAAAACTTAGCCAGTGACTATTTAGAGCTCTATGCACCTACACAGAGAACACATGAACACACATGCTCTTACAAAAATAGAGAAAGGTTTATTTACTCCTAATGTATCTTAAATTGTGTACTATGGAGTAGTTGTTGATGGTATTATATTCCCAGGTTGTATTGTCTTTCTTCTTTTCAGGTTCTATATTGCATCCCAACAAGCTACAAATAAATACTTTCCTGATTATGTCTGCTAAGAGGGCAATTGATGCAGTTGGCAAATTATGTCTTTACAGCCAGAGCTCACTTATACCACTTGAACCCAGTTCCTGTGGATACCAACTGGTTACTTAGTAGGTTAACACCAGGATTCAAGTGATCTGAGTAAGTTTATGCTACAAGGTAAAATCTCATGAGACAGTTCCTTTATGAAGGCTGCTTTGTGGTACACTTAAAAAGAAAAAAAGAGAAAGAGACAGAAACTACTAATCTTGTAGATCCTGGATATGTAGTTAAAAGCTGTATTACAGAGGAAATGTCAGAATAAATCCTTCTTCATCCAGAAAGATAAGTTAATACTAATTTCAGAAAGCACGTTCTGTATACCTTAGTCATTCAGAATTTTAATGTAGTTCCCAGGCTGAATCAGAAGCCCAGGAGTCCTGGTGTTAATTTAAAGATCACAAAATTAGCAATTCTTCCCCTCCTAACTGCAGCAGCCCTAAGAGCAGCAGCTCTGCAACTGGCCTGAGGCCCATGAGAGTCTGAGACAGAAGCTATAACACGAATCATTCCCTTTACCAGTGCATGGCAAATTTCACTGCATTTAGCACAATCAATGCTGGAGTCCTGACCAATTTCTCCAGCTGGTAGTTTTTCCAATGAGACGAAATAGACAATTCTGTTTTTTGTAGGGAAGCAGACCTTGCCTCTCAGAGCCTGGAGGTAGATGATAAAATGGGCACAGGGACAGCTCCACTCCTTCACCACAAGGTCTGCGCACCCAGCTGCCCACGGTGGCCTTGGGCTCAACAGCCACAGAAAAAAAGTTTCTGCTGCACAGTTCTGGAGGGGATTCCCTCTCTTCTTGCCCCAAATAAGTCCCACCTTACCACCCCTTTATGTACTATGTGGGAGTTTGCACCACTTTAGCCAAGCAACTACCCCAGAAGAGAAACCAAACAAGCTATTTCTGAGACAGTGCAACCTCTCCAGCAGTCTCATTGCCACATGCTCACCAGCCGGGGTCCTATGAAAAGGCAGTATGGCAAGCTGGGAATACAATATGATTTCTAGGATTGTACAACATGAATTTTCAGCATGACAGAGTATAGGGCAGAGGTCCTTGACCCATCCTACAGCTCTGAAGGTCCTTGTACAAGCAAGCCTTTTGAAAGCCCTGCAACTTCCTTTAGTTTAAAACTTATGCCTAATGCTTTTTCAATCTATTATTTCCTATACAAATCCATAATTGTTTTCTTGTTTGACAGAAATCCCTTACTCTGAAAAAAACAGAAGTGCTTCAGTTACAAATGCTCTGCTGGCTTTATGCAGGCTGGGATGCCCTGCAACAGAATCACATAGTACTCAAGGGCAGTACGTCCAAAGTGGTTCTCAGTTCTCAAGAACTCAATCGTGAATGAAGAGTTCATTTTCATTCTTGAGCATTCTGCCTGGGGAGGTAAATTTAACAACCAATTGATCACCAGCAACTAAAAACCTTTGGCACATATGTTCAAACATGTAGCCACTCTTAAATAGCTAGGTGTCACTGTCATAGCAGCCACTAACACTCAAGCACACTCACTTGAAAAAGAAATCGACAAAATGATGCCTTCAAGTGAACCGACACACTAAACCACAAGATCCTGGAAATGAAAACAAAACATCTGCTATCTACTATCCCATGGTACCGAGAACCAGACAAAATACTACTCACAGCTCTGAGTGTCTTAGAGTTTGGCAGTGGAGTTGCCAATTTTCAGTTTCCTCTCAGGTACACTTTTTAAATGGACAGCACAAAAATGTAGTATAGAATTGCTGATGGAGAAACATTCAGTCCAGGGTTTGCAGTGACACTAAGTAGGAGGATGGTGCATTGTTCAGCTGGTCATTTGTAACAGAAATCATGCAGTGAAATAGAGACGAGATCAACTACATCCCATGATTTTCACAACATCCTCATGGAGACAATGTATTTAGGGCGTATATCAAACTTTTGATAATTCCTTGCTTTGGAGAAATAAAATCTTCCATAAATATGAAGACAAATTTCAATGAGTGTATAAGTTCTTGCATTTCATCAAGTACCACCACGCTACCATATGGTACAAAAATTTTTCCGATTGGGAAATTGGGAACACAACAACCCAAGAAACTCAGAAAATCATGTTTGAAAAGTAGATCTTTAGATTATTATTAAAACATAACGAACAGGTAAATTGATCTAGAAATGGAAATAAAGAACATGGAAAAACTTTAGACAAGAGGAATAATCCCTAAGTCTCAAGTGTTGGAAACAACTATTGCTTAAGTCAACAAGGTACCACAAAAGCACACCAGCTCAGTTAATGTCTCTTTTCTCTTCATCATGTTTTCAGCTTGTTTACTTTAAAAGAAGACTTAATAAGTTTCTTTCACTTCAAAAAGGAAAAATACACAATGACACCAAGCCTGAAAGTTTACATAACAATATCTAAGCCCAAGGGAATTGCCCCAGCCAAGTTGTAAACCTATGAAAATAATGGAGATACTATAATGAAACACTTATGAGTTCACCTGCATGCAGCAAGACAGGGAAGTGTTACACAGCCCCTTACCACAGCCATGAAGTAATGCTATTCAGTAGAGTTTTTTGATAGGTATCATTAGGCTGCCCATACAAAAATCATCATTATTCTGACATTCAAATTCTTCCATACTGACTCCAGACCAAAAAGAAACTGCAACGCACACTAAGAGACTGAAAACACCTTGAATAACACCTACTAACTGCACAACAACTTGGACTTCAAAAAATAGACTGAAATGAAACCACCTTGAGATCAGCAAATCTGTAGAACCGTCACCAATATAAACAAGACTTGTACATAAAAATAAAAATTAAATCCTGCCTAGGTCGGCTTAAAATACCCAGGGCTAGCAATATACCACAATAAACTGCAGCTGTAAGCCTCATTCAAATGTGATAATGGACATGCAGCCATTAAGCAGAAATTAAAAAAATCCAGAAGCTCAAATTTACTATGTCCTACACATTTCACCTCCAGCAATACTCCATTAAATGAGGATTTCTATCTCCATCAAAAAAAAAAAAAGAGTGGACAATACCTTTGTCTTCATGTCTACCACATAGTTTTCCAAAGTTGGGTTCTCCTTGTTGCATTCACCACGTTGGCCAGATCCTTCTGATCCATTGGAAGCTGCAGGCTAAAGAGCAGGGTGGAAAAAAACATGAATAAAGTGGCTGAGATGTGTGCTTCAATTAAATTACATTTAAACATAAAGACTATCATGCACACACAAAAGGGTACCCTGAATTCAGATAAGTATCAGGCAGCTTATACAGAAGATTTTCCCCTCAATGTTTTTTCATGCAAAACTTTCTGCGTTTAATCTTACAGGCACTCTCATGGAAGTCCATGAAAGTCTTAATAGGCTAAATCTGCAATATGATGCTTATCATAATCTCTGTGTGACTTCAGAAGGCATTCAAGGTGCTCTGCAGCTCTCGGCAACAGAACATAAAGATAAGGAAGGAAATCAGTGCCCTGCTAAAAAGACCTGCTGACCATGATGGGGCTCTCATCTGGAGTGGCTGCAGGAATTATAATATATCTCCTTACAACAACAAACAAATTATCTGGTTTGTTTTCTTATTTCTAATTCCTGACATTCACCTTATTTTTATAAGGTTTCATGCTTGACTAGTAACCATATGTGTAAATCTTTTAAATTCAAATGCATTTTTTTGTTACTTTTCCTTCATTTACACAGATTTCAATCTTACATTGCTTATACTAAACCCTCATAAAACACACAGTATTTCTTCAAATAATATCTTTGGCAGAAGACATAGTAAATGGCTGTATTTGTTTTTTCAATTTTCTGCTGGAAATCTAATATATTACTGTAGATTTTACATTAAGACAGTAAATATTACAAATGACATCTCTGTTTACAATGCTCTGCCCTGCAATAATGTGCTTGAAGAGGCAGCCTTTGAATGAAACGTGATGACTGCCTTTAACTTGGATCTCAAAAAATTTCTGATCACTCTGCAAAAGCACAAACAGGAAAGCAGGGAGGATTTAGACAGAGTTCAGTGCCTTGTGTCTGTGGGTGCCAGGCACAGCAAGCACCCTGAGTGATTTAGACCCATCCTGTTTTAGCCTGTGCAGGCATCCCGCAGGAGTGCAGTCAATTTTAACACAACAGGCAAGAAATTGTTAGCATTTTAAGTACAACAGCCTTTGCCAGCACAAGTTAGAAAACAACAAGCCAGTGCCACAGAAACAGCCAAATCACACTCGCATGTGCAAATGTTCTCTCCTCTGATCCTCGGTTGTTTATTTAGGGCTCTGTCCAGCAAAAGACTGAGTGCTGGCCTCAGCCCAGCCAACTACTTAGACACGTGCTTTTAGCTTCCCTGGAACCAATGGGTGAGTCTTGTGCTCCAGTAAAGACTGTGTTTAAAGGCTGGATCAGGTCCAGTAGCTCAGCATTACACGGGGCTAAGTACACAGAACTCCACAAGCTTCCCTGACATGGAGAATCACTCATTCCCTTGGCTGGTTTCTAGTCATGAAAGGGTGTTGAGAATCTTCCATTTGTAATCTGGAAGGGAGTAAGGCATAGAAAGACAACAAGGCCAAAATTTTCAAGGACAGCAGGAAACCAAACCCAGGTCTTGCCTCAGAGCCTACAGAAGATCCAAGCAACTCCCTGAATGTTTCTTTCAGGAAGAGAAAATTGGTTTTGCAAGGACCTAAAAAGCATGCATAAAATTTTCAGTTCATCTTTGCTTTCTTCGAATACCTGATGTTTTTCATTGTTATTATTTACAGGCAACAATATAAACTCTTGAAATCAATACATTATTTATTTGCTGTAATCATCAAGACTTAAAGGATCCTGATCCTAAAGGAGCTCAGCCCCTGCAACTTCTCTAAAGGGTTTTGACAAGTTTCAGCAGAAACTTCTATGGTAACATTTATCAAATGAGTGCAGCTGCAAAACAGGATAAGAAACTTACTTTGTTTATATTTTACATGTTTTTTCTCAAAATTTTCAGCATTAGTTGGCTCCAGTATTTTGAAAGAAGATAAAACAATGTCATAAGATGCTATGAAATGGTTCAATTTTTTCCCTTAGGAAAATGGGTCACAAATTCATTGTAAAGAGCCAAAAATCAATGACATTAAGGGGGTTCAAACAGCTCAAGCAAGAGTAATTGTAATAAATCTAGAACATCTCACTGTTCCAGTGTACTAAGTTTCAGTAATCATTAGGAAAATAATATATGGTTTCCCAACTTAAACAAAGCATATGTTAGAAATCCATCTGAACACCAAGAGATATTTAATTCTCTGTTATGAAATATATGAGACTGTATAATCCAAGAGGCAGAAAGAATACTTGCTGTGCATTGTGACAGATTTATTAAAAACTAACAATCTTGGATTACAGTCTTTTCTTATTCTTGATTACATACAACCTCCCTTTGGAGGCCAACATCTGTCCTGCTTAAAATTATTTGTATACTTTTAGCCAAAAGCTGCCTGCCCATGCAAAAGAAGTGTTTCAGCAACACTTAATTATTCCTGAACCATGACCAGGAGGTGCAGAACGGGCAGCCCCACCATGGCACACTACAAATGCAGCGGACAATGTGCACTGTGCTCACACATCCTTGCAGGAGGTTCTGGAAATAATGACTTCAAGCTTGAACTACAATTACTGCCAAAACTATAGACTTTTTATCACACCTCTGCATCTAGAGGGCTGGTAGTTGGAACTGCTCTATCTTCCTCTTCACAGAAGAAAGCATGATCTTATTTGCTGCAAACTGGTCAGAGAAACAGAAGAGATTTCACAAGCAAATGTAGCTAGCACAGATCAAAACTTCACTTGGTAACTTTACTCACATGGTTAGTAATCGTGAGCCATGCAGATCACACCTAAAGCAACCTTCTAATTTTGTGCACAATTAACACTAATCTATTTAGATTACAATTAACAGCTTCTATTTAGACCATAATATCTTCAGCATGTCTCTTTCATTGTGCAAACTCACACCATTATTTAAATATTTATTAATAAAATAATAACCACATTACCTACATTGCTTATTTTGTCTAATTTTAACAGTGCTCAGTGAAGTTTCTCTGTGCTTATAACACATCTTGCAGGTAGCTTTTTAGGACATGCACAATTGACACAATCAAGTGACAATAAAACGCTGCCTGATTAATTTTTGCCAAAGTAGATAGATACAAGTTTTGAAAGACTAAGTCGCCAGTTCCACTTTCAACAAGCAGCAGGTTCCAGTTCATGTCTGAGCCAGCAATCAGACAGAAGGAGCATCTGCCCTCACAGGCAATTATGGCATATGAGGTTTCCATAAGTTTCTATGGGAGGTCCTCCTACAGCAGCCAAGCCATGGAATAATGGTGGATGAACTCCCCAGTCTAGCATAAGAACTTATAGAATTTCCAGGATTTATACCGGATATATTAATAGGAGGAACTTATAACCATCCCCAATAGTTACCACATGTTTATTTCTTGGGGTGAAGCCCAAGACTGAGAATATAAAAAATATTTTAAAAAAACCAGGAAACTACGTGCAAACTTTATTCTGCTCTTCCACGGTCTAAGATATTGTTTCCAGAACTTCGAATTTACTTATACATCTGGAATATTTTCTAGAGCAGATGTGGCTAGAAAAGGCTGATCAGCTCTATAAAGGGCCCAGGAGGGTGGTTGGAAGTGTAAGGAACTACAGTCCATGAGCCCAAAGAAGTGTGCAACTGCCTTAGGGCTCAGAGAGCTAATGCACCTTCCCCTACAGCCACTGGCTTGGGGAACACTCTCCTCTATGCTGTTAGTGAGAGAAGTTCAAAACAGAGGCTGCCCAGGTTGTCTTTGGCCACTTTGGATCACCAGTTGTTAGATCTGCTCCAGTCTCATGAGAGCCTGTCAATAAATGCTGGCTTGCCCCAAGTCATTTGCATGAGGAGAGGAAAGGAATAAAAAATCCCAGTGATTTGTTAACTTTTGGAAGCTGATTTCTGTCAGGAAATCGATCATCTTGGTAACCAAATGCTCCCAGAAACATATTGTACTGAGAGATACTGCTTGTATTTAATTAACTTTTCTACAGCAAGCATATTTGAAAATCATTAGAACATCTAAAAAGCTACATTTCAACATAATATATGCTGGAATTATCCATTTTGCAGGACATTGATGTAAATTAATTAATTCAGCAGCTATGCTGGAGTAGGAAGCAACCTGAGCTGAACTGAGATGCTCAGCAGGATGCTGCTACTAGCACAGAACAGAGCACACCTCTGTGCCAGGTACAGCCAACCTGCTCACGCTCTGCTCAAGCTGTGTGTGAACCAGAGCTGGACTCAAGTCAAATTCATCTTTTACAACGTGCCAGCAACAGCACAAATGCCTTCTGTGCCCGTGATCTGTCCTCCAAGCTCTGCACCTTTCTGTCGTACCTATACAGATTTGACAGCTCTCCTGAATGTGCTGTCAGCATCACTGGACTACAGGAAAAAGAAAACAGAAGAAAAAAAAAAAAAAAAAAAATTGTACATGTTGGAGAGAGTCCGGGAGACAAGTGGGAGACAAAGCATCTTTGAGGGCTTGATGAGTTTTCCCTGCAATGCCATGCACCGAAATAATCCTAGAGACCATAAGATGATGTGCTTTGCTAGTCCTATTTCTATGCCTCTTATATTCCTTATTACAGGAAGAAATGTCATTCAAAAAATTTTTTTGACAGGATATGACTTTCATCAATATCACTGAAAACTCAGACAATCCCAGAGCAGATCATGCTAGAAATAAAAGTCAGAAATAAAATCCCACAGAAGTCAAGCAGTTTAATTTGCCTCAGCTGGGCCTAAATTTCAACCCAGAAATAGTATAGCAGAGCTTTCTTTTCTAATTCAGTATTTCTAAGGACCTATAGAAAGGCATAGTTCCATGTCAAATGATTTAGATGTCAGAAAGGATTTTATTTCCATTTCCACGTTAGGGTTTCTTGTTCATTTTTTGATGACATCAAGGTTTGCTCCACATCACATTGCATTAGCTCAGACTTTGCAGCTGTCTTAAGTCATGGTGATGTTGTAGAGCGCTATGAGGTCTCATGCCTAAGCCCTGCAAGAATGTCCTTCAGTCCCTTCTGCACCAGTCTTCCCAATACGACCAATAAATGTGAATGAAGAAAAATACACATATGAGTATGGATTCTACTGCACAAATCACATCACTACTGTTTTGGTTTTTTTGAAGTTATTGTTTTTGAAAGTGAGCATAAATATCACAATAATATTTAGTCTGCCCTGGGATTTTTATGATTTCACTTTAACTAATATGGATTCAACCTTTCAGAAAATTTTATGACAGTCCTAAAGAGTATTACAGCTCAGGAACAATTATCTGGCTGTGGACTTGTGTCTCAGAAAGGTCAGGATCTGATTTAATGCTGCTCCACCCTCCTGAGAGCAAATCTTGCTCTCAGTTTCTGGATGTCAGAATGTCACTGGTGAACTTTGCATTAGCTCGTCCCTCATACAGATTTGACCATTCACTAAAGGTTCTCATCCAAGCCATCAGTTACTGGAGTGGGCACTTTTCCTGCACTAATACAAAAGCCACACTCAGACCTGCTTTCCCTCACTACCTGTATCACACAATTATCTAGCTGCACTGTGACTCTGATCTACAGCAAGACAACTGACTTTGCAGGCAGGGAGGAGACAGTAACTCATGCACCAGCTTTTCTCCTCCCAAACAGAGAGTTCAGATGAAGCTGGCTGGAGTCAGCTGGCCCCACAAACTCAAACCTGGTGACTGACCAGAATACACACACAGGATTCATTTTGCTGATCCAGGCTCTGTCTCCAGTGCCACTTGTTATAGAATCATAGAATAGTTTGGTTGGAAGGGAACTTTAAAGGTCGTCTGTTCCAATGCCCCTGCCACAGGCAGGGACACCTTCCACTAGAGCAGATTGTTCAGAGTCCCATCTAGCCTGACCTTGAATGATTCCAGGGGTGTGTCACCCACTACTTCTCTGAACAATCTGTTCCAGTCTTTCACCACTCTCATTGTAAAAAAAAAAAAAATCTTATTTCTTGTATATAAATTTAAATCTACTCTCCTTTAGTTTAAAAACTCCTTGTCCTACCACAAAATGCTCCACAAAAAAGTTTGTGCCCATCTTTTTGATAAGCTCCTTTCAGGTACTAGAAGGTGCTCTAAGGTCTCCCAGGAACCTTCTCTTCTCCAGGCTGAAAATTCCAGCTCTCTCAGCCTGACTTCATAGGAGACATGTCCAGCCCCATCCTCTGGACTCACTCCACAAGTCCACAATTTTCCCACATTGTGATCTGGATGCACTATTCCAGGAGGGGTCTCAGGAGAGAGAAGTAAGGGGGCAGAAAAGAGAAGAGCTCAAGCAGAGCTTTATTTTCAAGCTGTGAGACAAATCAAGGCACTCATGTGTCTCCTTCCCCAGGCAGCAGAGAGTCACCAAGGTCACACAATGGTGGACTCTGCCATGTGTGATAATTGGGGAGGGAGGGAAGGGAGCAGGGCACTGTGCAGACACCAGAGCCCCTGCAAACACAAGCCTTGAGAGGGCTGTTGCTGAAATACAGTCTCCCCTGCTGAGACCTGGCACACAGAATAGCAGAGGTTGGCAGGATCCGATGTGGCAGAGAGAAAAAAATGAGCAAAAAAAAAAAAATCACAAAGATGAACTATGCAGCTAGGATGAAGAGAAAAATAATTTACAGTTCAGATGCATGAAAATGACACTCAAAGTATGAGACTGGAGAGACTGGTTACAGTTTTCAAGCAAAGACACACCCCAGCTGTAGCTCCATGGCAGGCAGATATCTGCCTGCAAGAAATGGAGACAATTAACTACTGTATTGCTGATGGGGTGTTTTCCAAAGCATTCGTGGTAGCACTGTATTTAAACTCCATAGGGCAAATTTAGACACCTCTGAACATGAGAATGAATGACATTAAAACATTAAACAAATAAATGCATTTTCCTCAGCTCACTGGGATCTGAGATCATTCTCCTCATTCTTTTACCTTTCAGCTATCAGCCTGCACTTTGCTGGGCATAAAGAAGATAAAACATAAAGAGTAAGTTGGGATATTAAAGATCTATTTCTTTCAAATAAAGCAGAAGCTATTACTGAACTCTTATGAAGGCTGGAGGAAAAGGACTAGAAAAATTAAAAGACTGAACATAATTAATGAATGCTCATTTAGAATTCACTATCATAAAATATCCTGGAAGCAAAATCTACAGCTGAAGAGTGCAGGCTGAATGCAGAAACAAGCTCTGGAAGGAGCTCCATGAACACTGTATCAAACTGAGAGGAAAGACAGGGAGCTGTGGCTGCTGGGAGATCCCTTCAAGCATGGGGTAATGACACCTGGCAAGAGGCCCTGCAAGCAGAAAGGTCACCTGCAGCAAGAGTGACGTGCTGAAGCACATGGTTTGATTCCAGTTGTGCCCACCTGCACACATTCACACTGACATCTTATTCATTAGCTTCAGTGGACTCCCTCCACACTTTAGCTCACATTAGAGAAATCACAATCTTGCCGTGAAAATACAAGTAGACCACAGCTGGAAGCAAATGCAAATACTTGGAAACAGAAAAAAAAAAAAGTAAGTAAGTCATTAATTGTAAGGGAAAACATGAGTAATGATTTTAAATTAAATAATCTTTGCATGCTATTTTAATTAGCAAGGATAATGTTTATTTTACTTACATAGAAGTTCTGGATACATAAATTCCAACCTACATATTTCAGTTGCCATAACAACTTGATACATTTATTCTCTTGTGTCATTTTTATTGCATCAGTGTAGATTTATATTTTTTTTAACAACCAGAAAGAAAAAAAAGAAAGCCAACTGCTTTGGTTGCTATAATAACACACTATTTTTTAATTGTGCTTTTCACATTTAATTCTTCTTGAAATCAATATTATTTTTCTCCAAAGATGTTCCTAGCACAGTATGGAAAATTCACTACCAATTTCAGGGCTCGGTGTTGGGTCTGTCAAAAATCCCAAGGATATGTACAGCCCTTTGGCTCAACTACTACTCCAGTAGTCTCCCCTAGGATATATAGCTTGAGGTCAAGTTCTTAACAGAAGACCTACAGAGCAAGTCTAAGCCCCCAGTTAGTGTATATTTCCCTGAAAACCAGAAATAAATTAAATTAGTATCTTTCTTTTAATTAAATTAACACCTTTATTCAGAAAGGTGCACAACAGATTTGAGGCAGCAAACCTAACTGCAGAGATGCAAAACAGTTTAGCAAATCACTGCAGTGTGCTCCAGGCCAGGAGTACCTTACAGAGCAGTTCCCATATTTCATACACACTGGTGTAGCACATGATAAGCTTAACCACACTTTTATCCAGGGACAGAACTGG